>NW_028141161.1:16922284-17623111 GCF_030444845.1 Prenolepis imparis
TAAACCGCGGAACCCATACGGCGCGGATTCATTTTAAGTATATTAGATCAAAAAGTTTGTACGCTGGTATGCTTATGGTAACATCAAATTGTACAGATAATGTATTGTTGAAATATATAAAGAATAATTTTTGGCTCGTTTTAAAATATTGAAAATTAAAATTTTAAGCCGCGATTCACATACGGCGCACAATTATATTACGTATATTATACCAAAAGGTTTGTAGGCTGGTATTCTGATGGTACCCTCATAATGTGTAGACGATGTACTGTTAAAATATATGAAAGAATAATTTTTGGCGCGTTTTAAAATATTAAAAATTAAAATTTTTAAACCGTTGACCCCATACTTCGCGGATTCATTTTACGTATATTATATCAAAAAGTTTGTAGGCTGGTATGCTGATGGTAACATCAAATTGTACAAATAATGTAATGTTGAAATATATAAAAGAATAATTTTTGGCTCGTCTTAAAATATTAGAAATCGATACTTTTTACCGCTGACCCTGTGCGACGCATTCTTATTTTAAGTATATCATATTAAGAAATTTGTACGCTGGTGTCTGTTTGGTACGAAATGATTCTGTAATCAATGTACTGTTAAAATGTATAATCGATGAATTTTTGGCTCGTCTTAAAATATGAGAAATAAATACTTTTTTGACGCGGACCCTGTGCGGCGCATCCTTATTTTATGTTTATCGTATTAAAAAATTTGTACGCTGGTGTCTGTTTGGTACCAAATGATTCTGTAATCAATGTGCTATTAAAATGTATAATAGATGAATTTTTGGCTCGTCTTAAAATATTAGAAATCGATACTTTTTTACCGCAGACCCTATGCGACGCAGCATTATTTTATGTATATCAAGTTAAAAAATTTGTACGCTGGTGTCTGTTTGGTACCAAATGATTCTATAATCAATGTACTATTAAAATATATTATCGATGAATTTTTGGCTCGTCTTAATATATTAGAAATTGATACTTTTTTACCGCTGACCCTATGCGACGCAGCATTATTTGATGTATATCAAGTTAAAAAATTTGTACGCTGGTGTCTGTTTGGTACCAAATGATTCTGTAATCAATGTACTATTAAAATGTATAATCGATGAATTTTTGGCTCGTCTTAAAATATTAGAAATAAATACTTTTTTGACGCGGACCCTGTGCGGCGCATCCTTATTTTATGTTTATCGTATTAAAAAATTTGTACGCTAGTGTCTGTTTGGTACCAAATGATTCTGTAATAAATGTACTATTAAAATGTATAATCGATGAATTTTTGGCTCGTCTTAAAATATTAGAAATAAATACTTTTTTGACGCGGACCCTGTGAGGCGCATCCTTATTTTATGTTTATCGTATTAAAAAATTTGTACGCTGGTGTCTGTTTGGTACCAAATGATTCTGTAATCAATGTGCTATTAAAATGTATAATAGATGAATTTTTGGCTCGTCTTAAAATATTAGAAATCGATACTTTTTTACCGCTGACCCTATGCGAAGCAGCATTATTTTATGTATATCAAGTTAAAAAATTTGTACGCTGGTGTCTGTTTGGTACCAAATGATTCTGTAATCAATGTGCTATTAAAATGTATAATCGATGAATTTTTGGCTCGTCTTAAAATATTAGAAATTAATACTTTTTTGACGCGGATCCTGTGCGGCGCATCTTTATTTAATGTTTATCGTATTAAAAAATTTGTACGCTGGTGTCTGTTTGGTACCAAATGATTCTGTAATCAATGTGCTATTAAAATGTATAATCGATGAATTTTTGGCTCGTCTTAATATATTAGAAATCGATACTTTTTTACCGCTGACCCTATGCGACGCAACCTTATTTTATGTTCCTCGTATTAAAAAATTTGTACGCTGGTGTCCGCATGGTACGAAAAGATTCTGTAATCAATGTACTATTAAAATGTATAATCGATGAATTTTTGGCTCGTCTTAAAATATTAGAAATTAATACTTTTTTGACGCGGATCCTGTGCGGCGCATATTTATTTAATGTTTATCATATTAAAAAATTTGTACGCTGGTGTCTGTTTGGTACCAAATGATTCTGTAATCAATGTGCTATTAAAATGTATAATCGATGAATTTTTGGCTCGTCTTAAAATATTAGAAATCGATACTTTTTTACCGCTGACCCTATGCGACGCAGCATTATTTTATGTATATCAAGTTAAAAAATTTGTACGCTGGTGTCTGTTTGGTACCAAATGATTTTATAATCAATGTAATATTAAAATGTATAATCGACGAATTTTTGGCTCGTCTTAAAATATTAGAAATCGATACTTTTTTACCGCTGACCCTATGCGACGCAACATTATTTTATGTATATCAAGTTAAAAAATTTGTACGCTGGTGTCTGTTTGGTACGAAATGATTCTGTAATCAATGTACTATTAAAATGTATAATCGATGAATTTTTGGCTCGTCATAAAATATTAGAAATCGATACTTTTTACCGCTGAACCTATGCGACGCAACCTTATTTTATGTATATCAAGTTAAAAAATTTGTACGCTGGTGTCTGTTTGGTACCAAATGATTCTGTAATCAATGTACTATTAAAATGTATAATAGATGAATTTTTGGCTCGTCTTAAAATATTAGAAATCGATACTTTTTTACCGCTGACCTTATGCGACGCAACCTTATTTTATGTTTATCATATTAAAAAATTTGTACGCTGGTGTCTGCATGGTACGAAAAGGTTCTGTAATAAATGTACTATTAAAATGTATAATCGATGAATTTTTGGCTCGTCTTAAAATATTAGAAATTAATACTTTTTTGACGCGGACCCTGTGCGGCGCATCCTTATTTTATGTTTATCGTATTAAAAAATTTGTACGCTGGTGTCTGATTGGTACCAAATGATTCTGTAATCAATGTGCTATTAAAATGTATAATCGATGAATTTTTGGCTCGTCTTAAAATAATAGAAATCGATACTTTTTTACCGCTGACCCTATGCGACGCAACATTATTTTATGTATATCTAGTTAAAAAATTTGTACGCTGGTGTCTGTTTGGTACGAAATGATTCTGTAATCAATGTACTATTAAAATGTATTATTGATGAATTTTTGGCTCGTCTTAATATATTAGAAATTGATACTTTTTTACCGCTGACCCTATGCGACGCAGAATTATTTGATGTATATCAAGTTAAAAAATTTGTACGCTGGTGTCTGTTTGGTACCAAATGATTCTGTAATAAATGTACTATTAAAATGTATAATCGATGAATTTTTGGCTCGTCTTAAAATATTAGAAATTAATACTTTTTTGACGCGGACCCTGTGCGGCGCATCCTTATTTTATGTTTATCGTATTAAAAAATTTGTACGCTGGTGTCTGTTTGGTACCAAATGATTCTGTAATCAATGTGCTATTAAAATGTATAATCGATGAATTTTTGGCTCGTCTTAAAATATTAGAAATCGATACTTTTTTACCGCTGACACTATGCGACGCAGCATTATTTTATGTATATCAAGTTAAAAAATTTGTACGCTGGTGTCTGTTTGGTACCAAATGATTCTATAATCAATGTAATATTAAAATGTATAATCGATGAATTTTTGGCTCGTCTTAAAATATTAGAAATCGATACTTTTTTCCCGCTGACCCAATGCGACGCAATATTATTTTATGCATATCAAGTTAAAAAATTTGTACGCTGGTGTCTGTTTGGTACCAAATGATTCTATAATCAATGTAATATTAAAATGTATAATCGATGAATTTTTGGCTCGTCTTAAAATATTAGAAATCGATACTTTTTTCCCGCTGACCCTATGCGACGCAACATTATTTTATGTATATCAAGTTAAAAATTTGTACGCTGGTGTCTGTTTGGTACGAAATGATTCTGTAATCAATGTACTGTTAAAATGTATAATCGATGAATTTTTGGCTCGTCTTAAAATATTAGAAATAAATACTTTTTTGACGCGGACCCTGTGCGGCGCATCCTTATTTTATGTTTATCGTATTAAAAAATTTGTACGCTGGTGTCTGTTTGGTACGAAATGATTCTGTAATAAATGTACTATTAAAATGTATAATCGATGAATTTTTGGCTCGTCTCAAAATATTAGAAATCGATACTTTTTTACCGCAGACCCTGTGCGACGCATCCTTATTTTATGTTTATCGTATTAAAAAATTTGTACGCTGGTGTCTGTTTGGTACCAAATGATTCTGTAATCAATGTGCTATTAAAATGTATAATAGATGAATTTTTGGCTCGTCTTAAAATATTAGAAATCGATACTTTTTTACCGCTGACCCTATGCGAAGCAGCATTATTTTATGTATATCAAGTTAAAAAATTTGTACGCTGGTGTCTGTTTGGTACCAAATGATTCTGTAATCAATGTGCTATTAAAATGTATAATCGATGAATTTTTGGCTCGTCTTAAAATATTAGAAATCGATACTTTTTTAACGCAGACCCTGTGCGACGCATCCTTATTTTATGTTTATCATATTAAAAAATTTGTACGCTGGTGTCTGCATGGTACGAAAATATTCTGTAATGAATGTACTATTAAAATGTATAATCGATGAATTTTTGGCTCGTCATAAAATATTGGAAATCGATACTTTTTACCGCTGAACCTATGCGACGCAACCTTATTTTATGTATATCATGTTAAAAAATTTGTACGCTGGTGTCTGTATGGTACCAAATGATTCTATAATCAATGTAATATTAAAATGTATAATCGATGAATTTTTGGCTCGTCTTAAAATATTAGACATCCATACTTTTTAACCGCTGACCCTATGCGACGCATCCTTAATTTATGTATAGCAAATGAAAAAGTTTGTACGCTGTTGTCTGCTTGGTACCGAAAGATTCTATAATCAATGTACTATTAAAATGTATAATCAATGAATTTTTGGCTCGTCTTAAAATATTGGAAATCGATACTTTTTACCGCTGACCCTATGCGACGCAACCTTATTTTATGTAAAACAAGTTAAAAAATTTGTACGCTGGTGTCTGTTTGGTACCAAAAGATTCTGTAATCAATGTACTATTAAAATGTATAATCGATGAATTTTTGGCTCGTCTCAAAATATTAGAAATCGATACTTTTTTACCGTAGACCCTGTGCGACGCATCCTTATTTTATGTTTATCATATTAAAAAATTTGTACGCTGGTGTCTGCATGGTACGAAAAGATTCTGTAACCAATGTACTATTAAAATGTATAATCGCTGAATTTTTGGCTCGTCTTAATATATTAGAAATCGATACTTTTTTACCGCTGACCCTATGCGACACAAACTCATTTTATGTTTATCGTATTAAAAAATTTGTACGCTGGTGTCTGCATGGTACGAAAAGATTCTGTAATAAATGTACTATTAAAATGTATAATCGATGAATTTTTGGCTCGTCATAAAATATTGGAAATCGATACTTTTTTACCGCTGACCCTATGCGAAGCAGCATTATTTTATGTATATCAAGTTAAAAAATTTGTACGCTGGTGTCTGTTTGGTACCAAATGATTCTGTAATCAATGTGCTATTAAAATGTATAATCGATGAATTTTTGGCTCGTCTTAAAATATTAGAAATCGATACTTTTTTACCTCAGACCCTGTGCGACGCATCCTTATTTTATGTTCCTCGTATTAAAAAATTTGTACGCTGGTGTCTGCATGGTACGAAAAGATTCTGTAATGAATGTACTATTAAAATGTATAATCGATGAATTTTTGGCTCGTCTTAAAATATTGGAAATCGATACTTTTTACCGCTGACCCTATGCGACGCAACCTTATTTTATGTAAAACAAGTTAAAAAATTTGTACGCTGGTGTCTGTTTGGTACCAAAAGATTCTGTAATCAATGTACTATTAAAATGTATAATCGATGAATTTTTGGATCGTCTCAAAATATTAGAAATCGATACTTTTTTACCGTAGACCCTATGCGACGCAGCATTATTTTATGTATATCAAGTTAAAAAATTTGTACGCTGGTGTCTGTTTGGTACCAAATGATTCTATAATCAATGTACTATTAAAATGTATTATCGATGAATTTTTGGCTCGTCTTAATATATTAGAAATTGATACTTTTTTACCGCTGACCCTATGCGACGCAGCATTATTTGATGTAAATCAAGTTAAAAAATTTGTACGCTGGTGTCTGTTTGGTACCAAATGATTCTGTAATAAATGTACTATTAAAATGTATAATCGATGAATTTTTGGCTCGTCTTAAAATATTAGAAATTAATACTTTTTTGACGCGGACCCTGTGCGGCGCATCCTTATTTTATGTTTATCGTATTAAAAAATTTGTACGCTGGTGTCTGTTTGGTACCAAATGATTCTGTAATCAATGTGCTATTAAAATGTATAATCGATGAATTTTTGGCTCGTCTTAAAATATTAGAAATCGATACTTTTTTACCGCTGACCCGATGCGACGCAGCATTATTTTATGTATATCAAGTTAAAAAATTTGTACGCTGGTGTCTGTTTGGTACCAAATGATTCTATAATCAATGTAATATTAAAATGTATAATCGATGAATTTTTGGCTCGTCTTAAAATATTAGAAATCGATACTTTTTTACCGCAGACCCAGTGCGACGCATCCTTATTTTAAGTTTATCATATTAAAAAATTGTACGCTGGTGTCTGCATGGTACGAAAAGATTCTGTAACCAATGTACTATTAAAATGTATAATCGCTGAATTTTTGGCTCGTCTTAATATATTAGAAATTGATACTTTTTTACCGCTGACCCTATGCGACGCAACCTTATTTTATGTTAAACGCATTAAAAAATTTGTACGCTGGTGTCTGCATGGTGCGAAAAGATTCTGTAATCAATGTACTATTAAAATGTATAATCGATGAATTTTTGGCTCGTCTTACAATATTGGAAATCGATACTTTTTACCGCTGACCCTATGCGACGCAAACTTATTTTATGTATATCAAGTTAAAAAATTTGTACGCTGGTGTCTGTTTGGTACCAAATGATTCTGTAATCAATGTGCTATTAAAATGTATAATCGATGTATTTTTGGCTCGTCTTAAAATATTAGAAATCGATACTATTTTACCGCTGACCCTAAGCGACGCAGCATTATTTTATGTATATCAAGTTAAAAAATTTGTACGCTGGTGTCTGTTTGGTACCAAATGATTCTGTAATCAATGTGCTATTAAAATGTATAATCGATGAATTTTTGGCTCGTCTTAAAATATTAGAAATCGATACTTTTTTACCGCTGACCCTATGCGACGCAGCATTATTTTATGTGTATCAAGTTAAAAAATTTGTACGCTGGTGTCTGGTTGGTACCAAATGATTCTATAATCAATGTAATATTAAAATGTATAATCGATGAATTTTTGGCTCGTCTTAAAATATTAGAAATCGATACTTTTTTCCCGCTGACCCAATGCGACGCAATATTATTTTATGTATATCAAGTTAAAAAATTTGTACGCTGGTGTCTGTTTGGTACCAAATGATTCTATAATCAATGTAATATTAAAATGTATAATCGATGAATTTTTGGCTCGTTTAAAATATTAGAAATCCATACTTTTTTCCCGCTGACCCTGTGCGGCGCATCCTTATTTTATGTTTATCGTATTAAAAAATTTGTACGCTGGTGTCTGTTTGGTACCAAATGATTCTGTAATCAATGTGCTATTAAAATGTATAATCGATGAATTTTTGGCTCGTCTTAAAATATTAGAAATCGATACTTTTTTACCGCAGACCCTGTGCGACGCATCCTTATTTTATGTTTATCATATTAAAAAATTTGTACGCTGGTGTCTGTTTGGTACCAAATGATTCTGTAATCAATGTACTATTAAAATGTATAATCGATGAATTTTTGGCTCGTCTTAAAATATTAGAAATAAATACTTTTTTGACGCGGACCCTGTGCGGCGCATCCTTATTTAATGTTTATCGTATTAAAAAATTTGTACGCTGGTGTCTGTTTGGTACCAAATGATTCTGTAATCAATGTGCTATTAAAATGTATAATAGATGAATTTTTGGCTCGTCTTAAAATATTAGAAATCGATACTTTTTTACCGCTGACCCTATGCGAAGCAGCATTATTTTATGTATATCAAGTTAAAAAATTTGTACGCTGGTGTCTGTATGGTACCAAATGATTCTGTAATCAATGTGCTATTAAAATGTATAATCGATGAATTTTTGGCTCGTCTTAAAATCTTAGAAATCGATACTTTTTTACCGCTGACCCTATGCGACGCAAACACATTTTATGTTTATCGTATTAAAAAATTTGTACGCTGGTGTCTGCATGGTACGAAAAGATTCTGTAATCAATGTACTATTAAAATGTATAATCGATGAATTTTTGGCTCGTCTTAAAATATTAGAAATCCATACTTTTTTCCCGCTGACCCTATGCGACGCAACATTATTTTATGTATATCAAGTTAAAAATTTGTACGCTGGTGTCTGTTTGGTACGAAATGATTGTGTAATCAATGTACTATTAAAATGTATAATCGATGAATTTTTGGCTCGTCTTAAAATATTAGAAATCGATACTTTTTTACCGCTGACCCTATGCGACGCAAACTCATTTTATGTTTATCGTATTAAAAAATTTGTACGCTGGTGTCTGCATGGTACGAAAAGATTCTGTAATCAATGTACTATTAAAATGTATAATCGATGAATTTTTGGCTCGTCTTAAAATATTGGAAATCGATACTTTTTACCGCTGAACCTATGCGACGCAACCTTATTTTATGTATATCAAGTTAAAAAATTTGTACGCTGGTGTCTGTTTGGTACCAAATGATTCTATAATCAATGTAATATTAAAATGTATAATCGATGAATTTTTGGCTCGTCATAAAATATTAGAAATCGATACTTTTTACCGCTGAACCTATGCGACGCAACCTTATTTTATGTATATCAAGTTAAAAAATTTGTACGCTGGTGTCTGCATGGTACGAAAAGGTTCTGTAATAAATGTACTATTAAAATGTATAATCGATGAATTTTTGGCTCGTCTTAAAATATTAGAAATTAATACTTTTTTGACGCGGACCCTGTGCGGCGCATCCTTATTTTATGTTTATCGTATTAAAAAATTTGTACGCTGGTGTCTGTTTGGTACCAAAAGATTCTGTAATCAATGTGCTATTAAAATGTATAATCGATGAATTTTTGGCTCGTCTTAATATATTAGAAATCGATACTTTTTTACCGCTGACCCTATGCGACACAAACTCATTTTATGTTTATCGTATTAAAAAATTTGTACGCTGGTGTCTGCATGGTACGAAATGATTCTGTAATAAATGTACTATTAAAATGTATAATCGATGAATTTTTGGCTCGTCTCAAAATATTAGAAATCGATACTTTTTTACCGCAGACCCTGTGCGACGCATCCTTATTTTATGTTTATCATATTAATAAATTTGTACGCTGGTGTCTGTTTGGTACCAAATGATTCTGTAATCAATGTACTATTAAAATGAATAATCGATGAATTTTTGGCTCGTCTTAAAATATTAGAAATAAATACTTTTTTGACGCGGACCCTGTGCGACGCATTCTTATTTTAAGTATATCATATTAAGAAATTTGTACGCTGGTGTCTGTTTGGTACGAAATGATTCTGTAATCAATGTACTGTTAAAATGTATAATCGATGAATTTTTGGCTCGTCTTAAAATATGAGAAATAAATACTTTTTTGACGCGGACCCTGTGCGGCGCATCCTTATTTTATGTTTATCGTATTAAAAAATTTGTACGCTGGTGTCTGTTTGGTACCAAATGATTCTGTAATCAATGTGCTATTAAAATGTATAATAGATGAATTTTTGGCTCGTCTTAAAATATTAGAAATCGATACTTTTTTACCGCTGACCCTATGCGAAGCAGCATTATTTTATGTATATCAAGTTAAAAAATTTGTACGCTGGTGTCTGTTTGGTACCAAATGATTCTGTAATCAATGTGCTATTAAAATGTATAATCGATGAATTTTTGGCTCGTCTTAAAATATTAGAAATTAATACTTTTTTGACGCGGATCCTGTGCGGCGCATCTTTATTTAATGTTTATCGTATTAAAAAATTTGTACGCTGGTGTCTGTTTGGTACCAAATGATTCTGTAATCAATGTGCTATTAAAATGTATAATCGATGAATTTTTGGCTCGTCTTAATATATTAGAAATCGATACTTTTTTACCGCTGACCCTATGCGACGCAACCTTATTTTATGTTCCTCGTATTAAAAAATTTGTACGCTGGTGTCCGCATGGTACGAAAAGATTCTGTAATCAATGTACTATTAAAATGTATAATCGATGAATTTTTGGCTCGTCTTAAAATAATAGAAATCGATACTTTTTTACCGCTGACCCTATGCGACGCAACATTATTTTATGTATATCTAGTTAAAAAATTTGTACGCTGGTGTCTGTTTGGTACCAAATGATTCTGTAATCAATGTACTATTAAAATGTATAATCGATGAATTTTTGGCTCGTCATAAAATATTAGAAATCGATACTTTTTACCGCTGAACCTATGCGACGCAACCTTATTTTATGTATATCAAGTTAAAAAATTTGTACGCTGGTGTCTGTTTGGTACCAAATGATTTTATAATCAATGTAATATTAAAATGTATAATCGATGAATTTTTGGCTCGTCTTAAAATATTAGAAATCGATACTTTTTTACCGCTGACCCTATGCGACGCAACATTATTTTATGTATATCAAGTTAAAAAATTTGTACGCTGGTGTCTGTTTGGTACGAAATGATTCTGTAATCAATGTACTATTAAAATGTATAATCGATGAATTTTTGGCTCGTCATAAAATATTAGAAATCGATACTTTTTACCGCTGAACCTATGCGACGCAACCTTATTTTATGTATATCAAGTTAAAAAATTTGTACGCTGGTGTCTGTTTGGTACCAAATGATTCTGTAATCAATGTACTATTAAAATGTATAATAGATGAATTTTTGGCTCGTCTTAAAATATTAGAAATCGATACTTTTTTACCGCTGACCTTATGCGACGCAACCTTATTTTATGTTTATCATATTAAAAAATTTGTACGCTGGTGTCTGCATGGTACGAAAAGGTTCTGTAATAAATGTACTATTAAAATGTATAATCGATGAATTTTTGGCTCGTCTTAAAATATTAGAAATTAATACTTTTTTGACGCGGACCCTGTGCGGCGCATCCTTATTTTATGTTTATCGTATTAAAAAATTTGTACGCTGGTGTCTGATTGGTACCAAATGATTCTGTAATCAATGTGCTATTAAAATGTATAATCGATGAATTTTTGGCTCGTCTTAAAATAATAGAAATCGATACTTTTTTACCGCTGACCCTATGCGACGCAACATTATTTTATATATATCTAGTTAAAAAATTTGTACGCTGGTGTCTGTTTGGTACCAAATGATTCTGTAATCAATGTACTATTAAAATGTATTATTGATGAATTTTTGGCTCGTCTTAATATATTAGAAATTGATACTTTTTTACCGCTGACCCTATGCGACGCAGAATTATTTGATGTATATCAAGTTAAAAAATTTGTACGCTGGTGTCTGTTTGGTACCAAATGATTCTGTAATAAATGTACTATTAAAATGTATAATCGATGAATTTTTGGCTCGTCTTAAAATATTAGAAATTAATACTTTTTTGACGCGGACCCTGTGCGGCGCATCCTTATTTTATGTTTATCGTATTAAAAAATTTGTACGCTGGTGTCTGTTTGGTACCAAATGATTCTGTAATCAATGTGCTATTAAAATGTATAATCGATGAATTTTTGGCTCATCTTAAAATATTAGAAATCGATACTTTTTTACCGCTGACACTATGCGACGCAGCATTATTTTATGTATATCAAGTTAAAAAATTTGTACGCTGGTGTCTGTTTGGTACCAAATGATTCTATAATCAATGTAATATTAAAATGTATAATCGATGAATTTTTGGCTCGTCTTAAAATATTAGAAATCGATACTTTTTTCCCGCTGACCCAATGCGACGCAATATTATTTTATGCATATCAAGTTAAAAAATTTGTACGCTGGTGTCTGTTTGGTACCAAATGATTCTATAATCAATGTAATATTAAAATGTATAATCGATGAATTTTTGGCTCGTCTTAAAATATTAGAAATCGATACTTTTTTCCCGCTGACCCTATGCGACGCAACATTATTTTATGTATATCAAGTTAAAAATTTGTACGCTGGTGTCTGTTTGGTACGAAATGATTCTGTAATCAATGTACTGTTAAAATGTATAATCGATGAATTTTTGGCTCGTCTTAAAATATTAGAAATAAATACTTTTTTGACGCGGACCCTGTGCGGCGCATCCTTATTTTATGTTTATCGTATTAAAAAATTTGTACGCTGGTGTCTGTTTGGTACGAAATGATTCTGTAATAAATGTACTATTAAAATGTATAATCGATGAATTTTTGGCTCGTCTCAAAATATTAGAAATCGATACTTTTTTACCGCAGACCCTGTGCGACGCATCCTTATTTTATGTTTATCGTATTAAAAAATTTGTACGCTGGTGTCTGTTTGGTACCAAATGATTCTGTAATCAATGTGCTATTAAAATGTATAATAGATGAATTTTTGGCTCGTCTTAAAATATTAGAAATCGATACTTTTTTACCGCTGACCCTATGCGAAGCAGCATTATTTTATGTATATCAAGTTAAAAAATTTGTACGCTGGTGTCTGTTTGGTACCAAATGATTCTGTAATCAATGTGCTATTAAAATGTATAATCGATGAATTTTTGGCTCGTCTTAAAATATTAGAAATCGATACTTTTTTAACGCAGACCCTGTGCGACGCATCCTTATTTTATGTTTATCATATTAAAAAATTTGTACGCTGGTGTCTGCATGGTACGAAAATATTCTGTAATGAATGTACTATTAAAATGTATAATCGATGAATTTTTGGCTCGTCATAAAATATTGGAAATCGATACTTTTTACCGCTGAACCTATGCGACGCAACCTTATTTTATGTATATCATGTTAAAAAATTTGTACGCTGGTGTCTGTATGGTACCAAATGATTCTATAATCAATGTAATATTAAAATGTATAATCGATGAATTTTTGGCTCGTCTTAAAATATTAGAAATTAATACTTTTTTGACGCGGACCCTGTGCGGCGCATCCTTATTTTATGTTTATCGTATTAAAAAATTTGTACGCTGGTGTCTGTTTGGTACCAAAAGATTCTGTAATCAATGTGCTATTAAAATGTATAATCGATGAATTTTTGGCTCGTCTTAAAATATTAGAAATCGATACTTTTTTACCGCTGACCCTATGCGACGCAACCTTATTTTATGTTTATCGCATTAAAAAATTTGTACGCTGGTGTCTGCATGGTACGAAAAGATTCTGTAATCAATGTGCTATTAAAATGTATAATCGATGAATTTTTGGCTCGTCTTAATATATTAGAAATCGATACTTTTTTACCGCTGACCCTATGCGACACAAACTCATTTTATGTTTATCGTATTAAAAAATTTGTACGCTGGTGTCTGCATGGTACGAAATGATTCTGTAATAAATGTACTATTAAAATGTATAATCGATGAATTTTTGGCTCGTCTCAAAATATTAGAAATCGATACTTTTTTACCGCAGACCCTGTGCGACGCATCCTTATTTTATGTTTATCATATTAATAAATTTGTACGCTGGTGTCTGTTTGGTACCAAATGATTCAGTAATCAATGTACTATTAAAATGTATAATCGATGAATTTTTGGCTCGTCTTAAAATATTAGAAATAAATACTTTTTTGACGCGGACCCTGTGCGGCGCATCCTTATTTTATGTTTATCGTATTAAAAAATTTGTACGCTGGTGTCTGTTTGGTACCAAATGATTCTGTAATCAATGTGCTATTAAAATGTATAATCGATGTATTTTTGGCTCGTCTTAAAATATTAGAAATCGATACTATTTTACCGCTGACCCTAAGCGACGCAGCATTATTTTATGTATATCAAGTTAAAAAATTTGTACGCTGGTGTCTGTTTGGTACGAAATGATTCTGTAATAAATGTACTATTAAAATGTATAATCGATGAATTTTTGGCTCGTCTTAAAATATTAGAAATTAATACTTTTTTACCGCTGACCCTATGCGAAGCAGCATTATTTTATGTATATCAAGTTAAAAAATTTGTACGCTGGTGTCTGTTTGGTACCAAATGATTCTGTAATCAATGTGCTATTAAAATGTATAATCGATGAATTTTTGGCTCGTCTTAAAATATTAGAAATCGATACTTTTTTACCGCAGACCCTGTGCGACGCATCCTTATTTTATGTTTATCATATTAAAAAATTTGTACGCTGGTGTCTGCATGGTACGAAAAGATTCTGTAATGAATGTACTATTAAAATGTATAATCGATGAATTTTTGGCTCGTCATAAAATATTGGAAATCGATACTTTTTACCGCTGAACCTATGCGACGCAACCTTATTTTATGTATATCAAGTTAAAAAATTTGTACGCTGGTGTCTGTTTGGTACCAAATGATTCTATAATCAATGTAATATTAAAATGTATAATCGATGAATTTTTGGCTCGTCTTAAAATATTAGACATCCATACTTTTTAACCGCTGACCCTATGCGACGCATCCTTAATTTATGTATAGCAAATGAAAAAGTTTGTACGCTGTTGTCTGCTTGGTACCGAAAGATTCTGTAATCAATGTACTATTAAAATGTATAATCAATGAATTTTTGGCTCGTCTTAAAATATTGGAAATCGATACTTTTTACCGCTGACCCTATGCGACGCAACCTTATTTTATGTAAAACAAGTTAAAAAATTTGTACGCTGGTGTCTGTTTCGTACCAAAAGATTCTGTAATCAATGTACTATTAAAATGTATAATCGATGAATTTTTGGCTCGTCTCAAAATATTAGAAATCGATACTTTTTTACCGTAGACCCTGTGCGACGCATCCTTATTTTATGTTTATCATATTAAAAAATTTGTACGCTGGTGTCTGCATATTACGAAAAGATTCTGTAACCAATGTACTATTAAAATGTATAATCGCTGAATTTTTGGCTCGTCTTAATATATTAGAAATCGATACTTTTTTACCGCTGACCCTATGCGACACAAACTCATTTTATGTTTATCGTATTAAAAAATTTGTACGCTGGTGTCTGCATGGTACGAAAAGATTCTGTAATAAATGTACTATTAAAATGTATAATCGATGAATTTTTGGCTCGTCATAAAATATTGGAAATCGATACTTTTTTACCGCTGACCCTATGCGAAGCAGCATTATTTTATGTATATCAAGTTAAAAAATTTGTACGCTGGTGTCTGTTTGGTACCAAATGATTCTGTAATCAATGTGCTATTAAAATGTATAATCGATGAATTTTTGGCTCGTCTTAAAATATTAGAAATCGATACTTTTTTACCTCAGACCCTGTGCGACGCATCCTTATTTTATGTTCCTCGTATTAAAAAATTTGTACGCTGGTGTCTGCATGGTACGAAAAGATTCTGTAATGAATGTACTATTAAAATGTATAATCGATGAATTTTTGGCTCGTCTTAAAATATTGGAAATCGATACTTTTTACCGCTGACCCTAAGCGACGCAGCATTATTTTATGTATATCAAGTTAAAAAATTTGTACGCTGGTGTCTGTTTGGTACCAAATGATTATATAATCAATGTACTATTAAAATGTATAATCGATGAATTTTTGGCTCATCTTAAAATATTAGAAATCGATACTTTTTTACCGCTGACACTATGCGACGCAATATTTTTTTATGTATATCAAGTTAAAAAATTTGTACGCTGGTGTCTGTTTGGTACGAAATGATTCTGTAATAAATGTACTATTAAAATGTATAATCGATGAATTTTTGGCTCGTCTTAAAATATTAGAAATCGATACTTTTTTACCGCTGACACTATGCGACGCAATATTTTTTTATGTATATCAAGTTAAAAAATTTGTACGCTGGTGTCTGTTTGGTACGAAATGATTCTGTAATAAATGTACTATTAAAATGTATAATCGATGAATTTTTGGCTCGTCTCAAAATATTAGAAATCGATACTTTTTTACCGCAGACCCTGTGCGACGCATCCTTATTTTATGTTTATCATATTAATAAATTTGTACGCTGGTGTCTGTTTGGTACCAAATGATTCTGTAATCAATGTACTATTAAAATGTATAATCGATGAATTTTTGGCTTTTCTTAAAATATTAGAAATGAATACTTTTTTGACGCGGACCCTGTGCGGCGCATCCTTATTTTATGTTTATCGTATTAAAAAATTTGTACGCTGGTGTCTGTTAGGTACCAAATGATTCTGTAATCAATGTGCTATTAAAATGTATAATCGATGAATTTTTGGCTCGTCTTAAAATATTAGAAATCGATACTTTTTTACCGCTGACCCTATGCGACGCAACATTATTTTATGTATATCAAGTTAAAAAATTTGTACGCTGGTGTCTGTTTGGTACGAAATGATTCTGTAATCAATGTACTATTAAAATGTATAATCGATGAATTTTTGGCTCGTCATAAAATATTAGAAATCGATACTTTTTACCGCTGAACCTATGCGACTCAACCTTATTTTATGTATATCAAGTTAAAAAATTTGTACGCTGGTGTCTGCATGGTACGAAAAGATTCTGTAATAAATGTACTATTAAAATGTATAATCGATGAATTTTTGGCTCGTCATAAAATATTAGAAATCGATACTTTTTACCGCTGAACCTATGCGACGCAACCTTATTTTATGTATATCAAGTTAAAAAATTTGTACGCTGGTGTCTGTTTGGTACCAAATGATTCTGTAATAAATGTACTATTAAAATGTATAATAGATGAATTTTTGGCTCGTCTTAAAATATTAGAAATCGATACTTTTTTACCGCTGACCCTATGCGACGCAACCTTATTTTATGTTTATCATATTAAAAAATTTGTACGCTGGTGTCTGCATGGTACGAAAAGGTTCTGTAATAAATGTACTATTAAAATGTATAATCGATGAATTTTTGGCTCGTCTTAAAATATTAGAAATTAATACTTTTTTGACGCGGACCCTGTGCGGCGCATCCTTATTTTATGTTTATCGTATTAGAAAATTTGTACGCTGGTGTCTGTTTGGTACCAAATGATTCTGTAATCAATGTGCTATTAAAATGTATAATCGATGAATTTTTGGCTCGTCTTAAAATATTAGAAATCGATACTTTTTTACCGCTGACCCTATGCGACGCAACCTTATTTTATGTTTATCGCATTAAAAAATTTGTACGCTGGTGTCTGCATGGTACGAAAAGATTCTGTAATCAATGTGCTATTAAAATGTATAATCGATGAATTTTTGGCTCGTCTTAATATATTAGAAATACGATACTTTTTTACCGCTGACCCTATGCGACACAAACTCATTTTATGTTTATCGTATTAAAAAATTTGTATGCTGGTGTCTGCATGGTACGAAAAGATTCTGTAATAAATGTACTATTAAAATGTATAATCGATGAATTTTTGGCTCGTCTCAAAATATTAGAAATCGATACTTTTTTACCGCAGACCCTGTGCGACGCATCCTTATTTTATGTTTATCATATTAATAAATTTGTACGCTGGTGTCTGTTTGGTACCAAATGATTCTGTAATCAATGTACTATTAAAATGTATAATCGATGAATTTTTGGCTCGTCTTAAAATATTAGAAATAAATACTTTTTTGACGCGGACCCTGTGCGGCGCATCCTTATTTTATGTTTATCGTATTAAAAAATTTGTACGCTGGTGTCTGTTTGGTACCAAATGATTCTGTAATCAATGTGCTATTAAAATGTATAATAGATGAATTTTTGGCTCGTCTTAAAATATTAGAAATCGATACTTTTTTACCGCTGACCCTATGCGAAGCAGCATTATTTTATGTATATCAAGTTAAAAAATTTGTACGCTTGTGTCTGTTTGGTACCAAATGATTCTGTAATCAATGTGCTATTAAAATGTATAATCGATGAATTTTTGGCTCGTCTTAAAATATTAGAAATCGATACTTTTTTACCGCAGACCCTATGCGACGCATACTTATTTTATGTTTATCCTATTAAAAAATTTGTACGCTGGTGTCTGTATGGTACGAAAAGATTCTGTAATGAATGTACTATTAAAATGTATAATCGATGAATTTTTGGCTCTTCATAAAATATTGGAAATCGATACTTTTTACCGCTGAACCTATGCGACGCTACCTTATTTTATGTATATCAAGTTAAAAAATTTGTACGCTGGTGTCTGTTTGGTACCAAATGATTCTGTAATCAATGTACTATTAAAATGTATAATCGATGAATTTTTGGCTCGTCTGAAAATATTAGAAATCGATACTTTTTTACCGCTGACCCTATGCGACGCAAACTCATTTTATGTTTATCGTATTAAAAAATTTTTACGCTGGTGTCTGCATGGTACGAAAAGATTCTGTAATCAATGTACTATTAAAATGTATAATCGATGAATTTTTGGCTCGTCTTAAAATATTGGAAATCGATACTTTTTACCGCTGAACCTATGCGACGCAACATTATTTTATGTATATCAAGTTAAAAAATTTGTACGCTGGTGTCTGTTTGGTACCAAATGATTCTATAATCAATGTAATATTAAAATGTATAATCGATGAATTTTTGGCTCGTCTTAAAATATTAGAAATCCATACTTTTTAACCGCTGACCCTATGCGACGCATCCTTAATTTATGTATAGCAAATGAAAAAGTTTGTACGCTGTTGTCTGCTTGGTACCGAAAGATTCTGTAATCAATGTACTATTAAAATGTATATTCAATGAATTTTTGGCTCGTCTTAAAATATTGGAAATCGATACTTTTTACCGCTGACCCTATGCGACGCAGCATTATTTTAAGTATATCAAGTTAAAAAATTTGTACGCTGGTGTCTGTTTGGTACCAAATGATTCTGTAATCAATGTGCTATTAAAATGTATAATCGATGAATTTTTGGCTCGTCTTAAAATCTTAGAAATCGATACTTTTTTACCGCTGACCCTATGCGACGCAAACACATTTTATGTTTATCGTATTAAAAAATTTGTACGCTGGTGTCTGCATGGTACGAAAAGATTCTGTAATCAATGTACTATTAAAATGTATAATCGATGAGTTTTTGGCTCGTCTCAAAATATTAGAAATCGATACTTTTTTACCGCAGACCCTGTGCGACGCATCCTTATTTTATGTTTATCATATTAAAAAATTTGTACGCTGGTGTCTGCATGGTACGAAAAGATTCTGTAATAAATGTACTATTAAAATGTATAATCGATGAATTTTTGGCTCGTCATAAAATATTAGAAATCGATACTTTTTACCGCTGAACCTATGCGACGCAACCTTATTTTATGTATATCAAGTTAAAAAATTTGTACGCTGGTGTCTGTTTGGTACCAAATGATTCTATAATCAATGTGCTATTAAAATGTATAATCGATGAATTTTTGGCTCGTCTTAAAATATTAGAAATCGATACTTTTTTACCGCTGACCCTATGCGAAGCAGCATTATTTTATGTATATCAAGTTAAAAAATTTGTACGCTGGTGTCTGTTTGGTACCAAATGATTCTGTAATCAATGTGCTATTAAAATGTATAATCGATGAATTTTTGGCTCGTCTTAAAATATTAGAAATCGATACTTTTTTAACGCAGACCCTGTGCGACGCATCCTTATTTTATGTTTATCATATTAAAAAATTTGTACGCTGGTGTCTGCATGGTACGAAAATATTCTGTAATGAATGTACTATTAAAATGTATAATCGATGAATTTTTGGCTCGTCATAAAATATTGGAAATCGATACTTTTTACCGCTGAACCTATGCGACGCAACCTTATTTTATGTATATCATATTAAAAAATTTGTACGCTGGTGTCTGTATGGTACCAAATGATTCTATAATCAATGTAATATTAAAATGTATAATCGATGAATTTTTGGCTCGTCTTAAAATATTAGACATCCATACTTTTTAACCGCTGACCCTATGCGACGCATCCTTAATTTATGTATAGCAAATGAAAAAGTTTGTACGCTGTTGTCTGCTTGGTACCGAAAGATTCTATAATCAATGTACTATTAAAATGTATAATCAATGAATTTTTGGCTCGTCTTAAAATATTGGAAATCGATACTTTTTACCGCTGACCCTATGCGACGCAACCTTATTTTATGTAAAACAAGTTAAAAAATTTGTACGCTGGTGTCTGTTTGGTACCAAAAGATTCTGTAATCAATGTACTATTAAAATGTATAATCGATGAATTTTTGGCTCGTCTCAAAATATTAGAAATCGATACTTTTTTACCGTAGACCCTGTGCGACGCATCCTTATTTTATGTTTATCATATTAAAAAATTTGTACGCTGGTGTCTGCATGGTACGAAAAGATTCTGTAACCAATGTACTATTAAAATGTATAATCGCTGAATTTTTGGCTCGTCTTAATATATTAGAAATCGATACTTTTTTACCGCTGACCCTATGCGACACAAACTCATTTTATGTTTATCGTATTAAAAAATTTGTACGCTGGTGTCTGCATGGTACGAAAAGATTCTGTAATAAATGTACTATTAAAATGTATAATCGATGAATTTTTGGCTCGTCATAAAATATTGGAAATCGATACTTTTTTACCGCTGACCCTATGCGAAGCAGCATTATTTTATGTATATCAAGTTAAAAAATTTGTACGCTGGTGTCTGTTTGGTACCAAAAGATTCTGTAATCAATGTCCTATTAAAATGTATAATCGATGAATTTTTGGCTCGTCTCAAAATATTAGAAATCGATACTTTTTTACCGCAGACCCTGTGCGACGCATCCTTATTTTATGTTTATCATATTAAAAAATTTGTACGCTGGTGTCTGCATGGTACGAAAAGATTCTGTAATAAATGTACTATTAAAATGTATAATCGATGAATTTTTGGCTCGTCATAAAATATTAGAAATCGATACTTTTTACCGCTGAACCTATGCGACGCAACCTTATTTTATGTATATCAAGTTAAAAAATTTGTACGCTGGTGTCTGCATGGTACGAAAAGGTTCTGTAATAAATGTACTATTAAAATGTATAATCGATGAATTTTTGGCTCGTCTTAAAATATTAGAAATTAATACTTTTTTGACGCGGACCCTGTGCGGCGCATCCTTATTTTATGTTTATCGTATTAAAAAATTTGTACGCTGGTGTCTGTTTGGTACCAAAAGATTCTGTAATCAATGTGCTATTAAAATGTATAATCGATGAATTTTTGGCTCGTCTTAAAATATTAGAAATCGATACTTTTTTACCGCTGACCCTATGCGACGCAACTTTATTTTATGTTTATCGCATTAAAAAATTTGTACGCTGGTGTCTGCATGGTACGAAAAGATTCTGTAATCAATGTGCTATTAAAATGTATAATCGATGAATTTTTGGCTCGTCTTAATATATTAGAAATCGATACTTTTTTACCGCTGACCCTATGCGACACAAACTCATTTTATGTTTATCGTATTAAAAAATTTGTACGCTGGTGTCTGCATGGTACGAAATGATTCTGTAATAAATGTACTATTAAAATGTATAATCGATGAATTTTTGGCTCGTCTCAAAATATTAGAAATCGATACTTTTTTACCGCAGACCCTGTGCGACGCATCCTTATTTTATGTTTATCATATTAATAAATTTGTACGCTGGTGTCTGTTTGGTACCAAATGATTCAGTAATCAATGTACTATTAAAATGTATAATCGATGAATTTTTGGCTCGTCTTAAAATATTAGAAATAAATACTTTTTTGACGCGGACCCTGTGCGGCGCATCCTTATTTTATGTTTATCGTATTAAAAAATTTGTACTCTGGTGTCTGTTTGGTACCAAATGATTCTGTAATCAATGTGCTATTAAAATGTATAATCGATGTATTTTTGGCTCGTCTTAAAATATTAGAAATCGATACTATTTTACCGCTGACCCTAAGCGACGCAGCATTATTTTATGTATATCAAGTTAAAAAATTTGTACGCTGGTGTCTGTTTGGTACGAAATGATTCTGTAATAAATGTACTATTAAAATGTATAATCGATGAATTTTTGGCTCGTCTTAAAATATTAGAAATTAATACTTTTTTACCGCTGACCCTATGCGAAGCAGCATTATTTTATGTATATCAAGTTAAAAAATTTGTACGCTGGTGTCTGTTTGGTACCAAATGATTCTGTAATCAATGTGCTATTAAAATGTATAATCGATGAATTTTTGGCTCGTCTTAAAATATTAGAAATCGATACTTTTTTACCGCAGACCCTGTGCGACGCATCCTTATTTTATGTTTATCATATTAAAAAATTTGTACGCTGGTGTCTGCATGGTACGAAAAGATTCTGTAATGAATGTACTATTAAAATGTATAATCGATGAATTTTTGGCTCGTCTTAAAATATTAGAAATCGATACTTTTTTACCGCTGACCCTATGCGACGCAACCTTATTTTATGTTTATCGCATTAAAAAATTTGTACGCTGGTGTCTGCATGGTACGAAAAGATTCTGTAATCAATGTGCTATTAAAATGTATAATCGATGAATTTTTGGCTCGTCTTAATATATTAGAAATCGATACTTTTTTACCGCTGACCCTATGCGACACAAACTCATTTTATGTTTATCGTATTAAAAAATTTGTATGCTGGTGTCTGCATGGTACGAAAAGATTCTGTAATAAATGTACTATTAAAATGTATAATCGATGAATTTTTGGCTCGTCTCAAAATATTAGAAATCGATACTTTTTTACCGCAGACCCTGTGCGACGCATCCTTATTTTATGTTTATCATATTAATAAATTTGTACGCTGGTGTCTGTTTGGTACCAAATGATTCTGTAATCAATGTACTATTAAAATGTATAATCGATGAATTTTTGGCTCGTCTTAAAATATTAGAAATAAATACTTTTTTGACGCGGACCCTGTGCGGCGCATCCTTATTTTATGTTTATCGTATTAAAAAATTTGTACGCTGGTGTCTGTTTGGTACCAAATGATTCTGTAATCAATGTGCTATTAAAATGTATAATAGATGAATTTTTGGCTCGTCTTAAAATATTAGAAATCGATACTTTTTTACCGCTGACCCTATGCGAAGCAGCATTATTTTATGTATATCAAGTTAAAAAATTTGTACGCTTGTGTCTGTTTGGTACCAAATGATTCTGTAATCAATGTGCTATTAAAATGTATAATCGATGAATTTTTGGCTCGTCTTAAAATATTAGAAATCGATACTTTTTTACCGCAGACCCTATGCGACGCATACTTATTTTATGTTTATCCTATTAAAAAATTTGTACGCTGGTGTCTGTATGGTACGAAAAGATTCTGTAATGAATGTACTATTAAAATGTATAATCGATGAATTTTTGGCTCTTCATAAAATATTGGAAATCGATACTTTTTACCGCTGAACCTATGCGACGCTACCTTATTTTATGTATATCAAGTTAAAAAATTTGTACGCTGGTGTCTGTTTGGTACCAAATGATTCTGTAATCAATGTACTATTAAAATGTATAATCGATGAATTTTTGGCTCGTCTGAAAATATTAGAAATCGATACTTTTTTACCGCTGACCCTATGCGACGCAAACTCATTTTATGTTTATCGTATTAAAAAATTTGTACGCTGGTGTCTGCATGGTACGAAAAGATTCTGTAATCAATGTACTATTAAAATGTATAATCGATGAATTTTTGGCTCGTCTTAAAATATTGGAAATCGATACTTTTTACCGCTGAACCTATGCGACGCAACATTATTTTATGTATATCAAGTTAAAAAATTTGTACGCTGGTGTCTGTTTGGTACCAAATGATTCTATAATCAATGTAATATTAAAATGTATAATCGATGAATTTTTGGCTCGTCTTAAAATATTAGAAATCCATACTTTTTAACCGCTGACCCTATGCGACGCATCCTTAATTTATGTATAGCAAATGAAAAAGTTTGTACGCTGTTGTCTGCTTGGTACCGAAAGATTCTGTAATCAATGTACTATTAAAATGTATAATCAATGAATTTTTGGCTCGTCTTAAAATATTGGAAATCGATACTTTTTACCGCTGACCCTATGCGACGCAGCATTATTTTAAGTATATCAAGTTAACAAATTTGTACGCTGGTGTCTGTTTGGTACCAAATGATTCTATAATCAATGTAATATTAAAATGTATAATCGATGAATTTTTGGCTCGTCTTAAAATATTAGAAATCAATACTTTTTTCCCGCTGACCCTATGCGACGCAGCATTATTGTATGTATATCAAGTTAAAAAATTTGTACGCTGGTGTCTGTTTGGTACGAAATGATTCTGTAATCAATGTACTATTAAAATGTATAGTCGATGAATTTTTGGCTCGTCTTAAAATATTAGAAATAAATATTTTTTTGACGCGGACCCTGTGCGGCGTATTCTTATTTCATGTTTATCGTATTAAAAAATTTGTACGCTGGTGTCTGTTTGGTACGAAATGATTCTGTAATAAATGTACTATTAAAATGTATAATCGATGAATTTTTGGCTCGTCTCAAAATATTAGAAATCGATACTTTTTTACCGCAGACCCTGTGCGACGCATCCTTATTTTATGTTTATCATATTAATAAATTTGTACGCTGGTGTCTGTTTGGTACCAAATGATTCTGTAATCAATGTACTATTAAAATGTATAATCGATGAATTTTTGGCTCTTCTTAAAATATTAGAAATAAATACTTTTTTGACGCGGACCCTGTGCGGCGCATCCTTATTTTATGTTTATCGTATTAAAAAATTTGTACGCTGGTGTCTGTTTGGTACCAAATGATTCTGTAATCAATGTGCTATTAAAATGTATAATCGATGTATTTTTGGCTCGTCTTAAAATATTAGAAATCGATACTATTTTACCGCTGACCCTAAGCGACGCAGCATTATTTTATGTATATCAAGTTAAAAAATTTGTACGCTGGTGTCTGTTTGGTACCAAATGATTATATAATCAATGTACTATTAAAATGTATAATCGATGAATTTTTGGCTCGTCTTAAAATATTAGAAATCGATACTTTTTTACCGCTGACACTATGCGACGCAATATTTTTTTATGTATATCAAGTTAAAAAATTTGTACGCTGGTGTCTGTTTGGTACGAAATGATTCTGTAATAAATGTACTATTAAAATGTATAATCGATGAATTTTTGGCTCGTCTTAAAATATTAGAAATTAATACTTTTTTGACGCGGACCCTGTGCGGCGCATCCTTATTTTATGTTTATCGTATTAAAAAATTTGTACGCTGGTGTCTGTTTGGTACCAAATGATTCTGTAATCAATGTGCTATTAAAATGTATAATCGATGAATTTTTGGCTCGTCTTAAAATATTAGAAATCGATACTTTTTTACCGCTGACCCGATGCGACGCAGCATTATTTTATGTATATCAAGTTAAAAAATTTGTACGCTGGTGTCTGTTTGGTACCAAATGATTCTGTAATCAATGTGCTATTAAAATGTATAATCGATGAATTTTTGGCTCGTCTTAAAATATTAGAAATCGATACTTTTTTACCGCAGACCCTGTGCGACGCATCCTGAATTTATGTATAGCAAATGAAAAAGTTTGTACGCTGTTGTCTGCTTGGTACCGAAAGATTCTGTAATCAATGTACTATTAAAATGTATATTCGATGAATTTTTGGCTCGTCTTAAAATATTGGAAATCGATACTTTTTACCGCTGACCCTATGCGACGCAACCTTATTTTATGTATATCAAGTTAAAAAATTTGTACGCTGGTGTCTGTTTGGTACCAAATGATTCTGTAATCAATGTGCTATTAAAATGTATAATCGATGTATTTTTGGCTCGTCTTAAAATATTGGAAATCGAAACTTTTTACCGCTGACCCTATGCGACGCAACCTTATTTTATGTATATCAAGTTAAAAAATTTGTACGCTGGTGTCTGTTTGGTACCAAATGATTCTGTAATCAATGTGCTATTAAAATGTATAATCGATGAATTTTTGGCTCGTCTTAATATATTAGAAATCGATACTTTTTTACCGCTGACCCTATGCGACGCAACCTTATTTTATGTTTCTTGTTTTAAAAAATTTGTACGCTGGTGTCTGCATGGTACGGAAAGATTCTGTAATCAATGTACTATTAAAATGTATAATCGATGAATTTTTGGCTCGTCTTAAAATATTAGAAATCGATACTTTTTTACCGCTGACCCTATGCGGCGCATCCTTATTATATGTTTATCGTATTAAAAAATTTGTACGCTGGTGTCTGCATGGTACCAAAAGATTCTGTAATCAATGTACTATTAAATTGTATAATAGATTAATTTTTGGCTCGGCTTAAAATATTGGAAATCGATACTTTTTACCGCTGACCCTATGCGACGCAACCTTATTTTATGTTTATCAAGTTAAAAAATTTGTACGCTGGTGTCTGTTGGGTACCAAATGATTCTGTAATCAATGTACTATTAAAATGTATAATCGATGAATTTTTGGCTCATCTTAAAATATTAGAAATCGATACTTTTTTACCGCTGACACTATGCGACGCAATATTTTTTTATGTATATCAAGTTAAAAAATTTGTACGCTGGTGTCTGTTTGGTACGAAATGATTCTGTAATAAATGTACTATTAAAATGTATAATCGATGAATTTTTGGCTCGTCTTAAAATATTAGAAATCGATACTTTTTTACCGCTGACACTATGCGACGCAATATTTTTTTATGTATATCAAGTTAAAAAATTTGTACGCTGGTGTCTGTTTGGTACGAAATGATTCTGTAATAAATGTACTATTAAAATGTATAATCGATGAATTTTTGGCTCGTCTCAAAATATTAGAAATCGATACTTTTTTACCGCAGACCCTGTGCGACGCATCCTTATTTTATGTTTATCATATTAATAAATTTGTACGCTGGTGTCTGTTTGGTACCAAATGATTCTGTAATCAATGTACTATTAAAATGTATAATCGATGAATTTTTGGCTTTTCTTAAAATATTAGAAATGAATACTTTTTTGACGCGGACCCTGTGCGGCGCATCCTTATTTTATGTTTATCGTATTAAAAAATTTGTACGCTGGTGTCTGTTAGGTACCAAATGATTCTGTAATCAATGTGCTATTAAAATGTATAATCGATGAATTTTTGGCTCGTCTTAAAATATTAGAAATCGATACTTTTTTACCGCTGACCCTATGCGACGCAACATTATTTTATGTATATCAAGTTAAAAAATTTGTACGCTGGTGTCTGTTTGGTACGAAATGATTCTGTAATCAATGTACTATTAAAATGTATAATCGATGAATTTTTGGCTCGTCTTAAAATATTAGAAATTAATACTTTTTTGACGCGGACCCTGTGCGGCGCATCCTTATTTTATGTTTATCGTATTAGAAAATTTGTACGCTGGTGTCTGTTTGGTACCAAATGATTCTGTAATCAATGTGCTATTAAAATGTATAATCGATGAATTTTTGGCTCGTCTTAAAATATTAGAAATCGATACTTTTTTACCGCTGACCCTATGCGACGCAACCTTATTTTATGTTTATCGCATTAAAAAATTTGTACGCTGGTGTCTGCATGGTACGAAAAGATTCTGTAATCAATGTGCTATTAAAATGTATAATCGATGAATTTTTGGCTCGTCTTAATATATTAGAAATACGATACTTTTTTACCGCTGACCCTATGCGACACAAACTCATTTTATGTTTATCGTATTAAAAAATTTGTATGCTGGTGTCTGCATGGTACGAAAAGATTCTGTAATAAATGTACTATTAAAATGTATAATCGATGAATTTTTGGCTCGTCTCAAAATATTAGAAATCGATACTTTTTTACCGCAGACCCTGTGCGACGCATCCTTATTTTATGTTTATCATATTAATAAATTTGTACGCTGGTGTCTGTTTGGTACCAAATGATTCTGTAATCAATGTACTATTAAAATGTATAATCGATGAATTTTTGGCTCGTCTTAAAATATTAGAAATAAATACTTTTTTGACGCGGACCCTGTGCGGCGCATCCTTATTTTATGTTTATCGTATTAAAAAATTTGTACGCTGGTGTCTGTTTGGTACCAAATGATTCTGTAATCAATGTGCTATTAAAATGTATAATAGATGAATTTTTGGCTCGTCTTAAAATATTAGAAATCGATACTTTTTTACCGCTGACCCTATGCGAAGCAGCATTATTTTATGTATATCAAGTTAAAAAATTTGTACGCTTGTGTCTGTTTGGTACCAAATGATTCTGTAATCAATGTGCTATTAAAATGTATAATCGATGAATTTTTGGCTCGTCTTAAAATATTAGAAATCGATACTTTTTTACCGCAGACCCTATGCGACGCATACTTATTTTATGTTTATCCTATTAAAAAATTTGTACGCTGGTGTCTGTATGGTACGAAAAGATTCTGTAATGAATGTACTATTAAAATGTATAATCGATGAATTTTTGGCTCTTCATAAAATATTGGAAATCGATACTTTTTACCGCTGAACCTATGCGACGCTACCTTATTTTATGTATATCAAGTTAAAAAATTTGTACGCTGGTGTCTGTTTGGTACCAAATGATTCTGTAATCAATGTACTATTAAAATGTATAATCGATGAATTTTTGGCTCGTCTGAAAATATTAGAAATCGATACTTTTTTACCGCTGACCCTATGCGACGCAAACTCATTTTATGTTTATCGTATTAAAAAATTTGTACGCTGGTGTCTGCATGGTACGAAAAGATTCTGTAATCAATGTACTATTAAAATGTATAATCGATGAATTTTTGGCTCGTCTTAAAATATTGGAAATCGATACTTTTTACCGCTGAACCTATGCGACGCAACATTATTTTATGTATATCAAGTTAAAAAATTTGTACGCTGGTGTCTGTTTGGTACCAAATGATTCTATAATCAATGTAATATTAAAATGTATAATCGATGAATTTTTGGCTCGTCTTAAAATATTAGAAATCCATACTTTTTAACCGCTGACCCTATGCGACGCATCCTTAATTTATGTATAGCAAATGAAAAAGTTTGTACGCTGTTGTCTGCTTGGTACCGAAAGATTCTGTAATCAATGTACTATTAAAATGTATATTCAATGAATTTTTGGCTCGTCTTAAAATATTGGAAATCGATACTTTTTACCGCTGACCCTATGCGACGCAGCATTATTTTAAGTATATCAAGTTAAAAAATTTGTACGCTGGTGTCTGTTTGGTACCAAATGATTCTGTAATCAATGTGCTATTAAAATGTATAATCGATGAATTTTTGGCTCGTCTTAAAATCTTAGAAATCGATACTTTTTTACCGCTGACCCTATGCGACGCAAACACATTTTATGTTTATCGTATTAAAAAATTTGTACGCTGGTGTCTGCATGGTACGAAAAGATTCTGTAATCAATGTACTATTAAAATGTATAATCGATGAATTTTTGGCTCGTCTCAAAATATTAGAAATCGATACTTTTTTACCGCAGACCCTGTGCGACGCATCCTTATTTTATGTTTATCATATTAAAAAATTTGTACGCTGGTGTCTGCATGGTACGAAAAGATTCTGTAATAAATGTACTATTAAAATGTATAATCGATGAATTTTTGGCTCGTCATAAAATATTAGAAATCGATACTTTTTACCGCTGAACCTATGCGACGCAACCTTATTTTATGTATATCAAGTTAAAAAATTTGTACGCTGGTGTCTGTTTGGTACCAAATGATTCTATAATCAATGTGCTATTAAAATGTATAATCGATGAATTTTTGGCTCGTCTTAAAATATTAGAAATCGATACTTTTTTACCGCTGACCCTATGCGAAGCAGCATTATTTTATGTATATCAAGTTAAAAAATTTGTACGCTGGTGTCTGTTTGGTACCAAATGATTCTGTAATCAATGTGCTATTAAAATGTATAATCGATGAATTTTTGGCTCGTCTTAAAATATTAGAAATCGATACTTTTTTAACGCAGACCCTGTGCGACGCATCCTTATTTTATGTTTATCATATTAAAAAATTTGTACGCTGGTGTCTGCATGGTACGAAAATATTCTGTAATGAATGTACTATTAAAATGTATAATCGATGAATTTTTGGCTCGTCATAAAATATTGGAAATCGATACTTTTTACCGCTGAACCTATGCGACGCAACCTTATTTTATGTATATCATGTTAAAAAATTTGTACGCTGGTGTCTGTATGGTACCAAATGATTCTATAATCAATGTAATATTAAAATGTATAATCGATGAATTTTTGGCTCGTCTTAAAATATTAGACATCCATACTTTTTAACCGCTGACCCTATGCGACGCATCCTTAATTTATGTATAGCAAATGAAAAAGTTTGTACGCTGTTGTCTGCTTGGTACCGAAAGATTCTATAATCAATGTACTATTAAAATGTATAATCAATGAATTTTTGGCTCGTCTTAAAATATTGGAAATCGATACTTTTTACCGCTGACCCTATGCGACGCAACCTTATTTTATGTAAAACAAGTTAAAAAATTTGTACGCTGGTGTCTGTTTGGTACCAAAAGATTCTGTAATCAATGTACTATTAAAATGTATAATCGATGAATTTTTGGCTCGTCTCAAAATATTAGAAATCGATACTTTTTTACCGTAGACCCTGTGCGACGCATCCTTATTTTATGTTTATCATATTAAAAAATTTGTACGCTGGTGTCTGCATGGTACGAAAAGATTCTGTAACCAATGTACTATTAAAATGTATAATCGCTGAATTTTTGGCTCGTCTTAATATATTAGAAATCGATACTTTTTTACCGCTGACCCTATGCGACACAAACTCATTTTATGTTTATCGTATTAAAAAATTTGTACGCTGGTGTCTGCATGGTACGAAAAGATTCTGTAATAAATGTACTATTAAAATGTATAATCGATGAATTTTTGGCTCGTCATAAAATATTGGAAATCGATACTTTTTTACCGCTGACCCTATGCGAAGCAGCATTATTTTATGTATATCAAGTTAAAAAATTTGTACGCTGGTGTCTGTTTGGTACCAAAAGATTCTGTAATCAATGTACTATTAAAATGTATAATCGATGAATTTTTGGCTCGTCTCAAAATATTAGAAATTGATACTTTTTTACCGCAGACCCTGTGCGACGCATCCTTATTTTATGTTTATCATATTAAAAAATTTGTACGCTGGTGTCTGCATGGTACGAAAAGATTCTGTAATAAATGTACTATTAAAATGTATAATCGATGAATTTTTGGCTCGTCATAAAATATTAGAAATCGATACTTTTTACCGCTGAACCTATGCGACGCAACCTTATTTTATGTATATCAAGTTAAAAAATTTGTACGCTGGTGTCTGCATGGTACGAAAAGGTTCTGTAATAAATGTACTATTAAAATGTATAATCGATGAATTTTTGGCTCGTCTTAAAATATTAGAAATTAATACTTTTTTGACGCGGACCCTGTGCGGCGCATCCTTATTTTATGTTTATCGTATTAAAAAATTTGTACGCTGGTGTCTGTTTGGTACCAAAAGATTCTGTAATCAATGTGCTATTAAAATGTATAATCGATGAATTTTTGGCTCGTCTTAAAATATTAGAAATCGATACTTTTTTACCGCTGACCCTATGCGACGCAACTTTATTTTATGTTTATCGCATTAAAAAATTTGTACGCTGGTGTCTGCATGGTACGAAAAGATTCTGTAATCAATGTGCTATTAAAATGTATAATCGATGAATTTTTGGCTCGTCTTAATATATTAGAAATCGATACTTTTTTACCGCTGACCCTATGCGACACAAACTCATTTTATGTTTATCGTATTAAAAAATTTGTACGCTGGTGTCTGCATGGTACGAAATGATTCTGTAATAAATGTACTATTAAAATGTATAATCGATGAATTTTTGGCTCGTCTCAAAATATTAGAAATCGATACTTTTTTACCGCAGACCCTGTGCGACGCATCCTTATTTTATGTTTATCATATTAATAAATTTGTACGCTGGTGTCTGTTTGGTACCAAATGATTCAGTAATCAATGTACTATTAAAATGTATAATCGATGAATTTTTGGCTCGTCTTAAAATATTAGAAATAAATACTTTTTTGACGCGGACCCTGTGCGGCGCATCCTTATTTTATGTTTATCGTATTAAAAAATTTGTACTCTGGTGTCTGTTTGGTACCAAATGATTCTGTAATCAATGTGCTATTAAAATGTATAATCGATGTATTTTTGGCTCGTCTTAAAATATTAGAAATCGATACTATTTTACCGCTGACCCTAAGCGACGCAGCATTATTTTATGTATATCAAGTTAAAAAATTTGTACGCTGGTGTCTGTTTGGTACGAAATGATTCTGTAATAAATGTACTATTAAAATGTATAATCGATGAATTTTTGGCTCGTCTTAAAATATTAGAAATTAATACTTTTTTACCGCTGACCCTATGCGAAGCAGCATTATTTTATGTATATCAAGTTAAAAAATTTGTACGCTGGTGTCTGTTTGGTACCAAATGATTCTGTAATCAATGTGCTATTAAAATGTATAATCGATGAATTTTTGGCTCGTCTTAAAATATTAGAAATCGATACTTTTTTACCGCAGACCCTGTGCGACGCATCCTTATTTTATGTTTATCATATTAAAAAATTTGTACGCTGGTGTCTGCATGGTACGAAAAGATTCTGTAATGAATGTACTATTAAAATGTATAATCGATGAATTTTTGGCTCGTCTTAAAATATTAGAAATCGATACTTTTTTACCGCTGACCCTATGCGACGCAACCTTATTTTATGTTTATCGCATTAAAAAATTTGTACGCTGGTGTCTGCATGGTACGAAAAGATTCTGTAATCAATGTGCTATTAAAATGTATAATCGATGAATTTTTGGCTCGTCTTAATATATTAGAAATCGATACTTTTTTACCGCTGACCCTATGCGACACAAACTCATTTTATGTTTATCGTATTAAAAAATTTGTATGCTGGTGTCTGCATGGTACGAAAAGATTCTGTAATAAATGTACTATTAAAATGTATAATCGATGAATTTTTGGCTCGTCTCAAAATATTAGAAATCGATACTTTTTTACCGCAGACCCTGTGCGACGCATCCTTATTTTATGTTTATCATATTAATAAATTTGTACGCTGGTGTCTGTTTGGTACCAAATGATTCTGTAATCAATGTACTATTAAAATGTATAATCGATGAATTTTTGGCTCGTCTTAAAATATTAGAAATAAATACTTTTTTGACGCGGACCCTGTGCGGCGCATCCTTATTTTATGTTTATCGTATTAAAAAATTTGTACGCTGGTGTCTGTTTGGTACCAAATGATTCTGTAATCAATGTGCTATTAAAATGTATAATAGATGAATTTTTGGCTCGTCTTAAAATATTAGAAATCGATACTTTTTTACCGCTGACCCTATGCGAAGCAGCATTATTTTATGTATATCAAGTTAAAAAATTTGTACGCTTGTGTCTGTTTGGTACCAAATGATTCTGTAATCAATGTGCTATTAAAATGTATAATCGATGAATTTTTGGCTCGTCTTAAAATATTAGAAATCGATACTTTTTTACCGCAGACCCTATGCGACGCATACTTATTTTATGTTTATCCTATTAAAAAATTTGTACGCTGGTGTCTGTATGGTACGAAAAGATTCTGTAATGAATGTACTATTAAAATGTATAATCGATGAATTTTTGGCTCTTCATAAAATATTGGAAATCGATACTTTTTACCGCTGAACCTATGCGACGCTACCTTATTTTATGTATATCAAGTTAAAAAATTTGTACGCTGGTGTCTGTTTGGTACCAAATGATTCTGTAATCAATGTACTATTAAAATGTATAATCGATGAATTTTTGGCTCGTCTGAAAATATTAGAAATCGATACTTTTTTACCGCTGACCCTATGCGACGCAAACTCATTTTATGTTTATCGTATTAAAAAATTTGTACGCTGGTGTCTGCATGGTACGAAAAGATTCTGTAATCAATGTACTATTAAAATGTATAATCGATGAATTTTTGGCTCGTCTTAAAATATTGGAAATCGATACTTTTTACCGCTGAACCTATGCGACGCAACATTATTTTATGTATATCAAGTTAAAAAATTTGTACGCTGGTGTCTGTTTGGTACCAAATGATTCTATAATCAATGTAATATTAAAATGTATAATCGATGAATTTTTGGCTCGTCTTAAAATATTAGAAATCCATACTTTTTAACCGCTGACCCTATGCGACGCATCCTTAATTTATGTATAGCAAATGAAAAAGTTTGTACGCTGTTGTCTGCTTGGTACCGAAAGATTCTGTAATCAATGTACTATTAAAATGTATAATCAATGAATTTTTGGCTCGTCTTAAAATATTGGAAATCGATACTTTTTACCGCTGACCCTATGCGACGCAGCATTATTTTAAGTATATCAAGTTAACAAATTTGTACGCTGGTGTCTGTTTGGTACCAAATGATTCTATAATCAATGTAATATTAAAATGTATAATCGATGAATTTTTGGCTCGTCTTAAAATATTAGAAATCAATACTTTTTTCCCGCTGACCCTATGCGACGCAGCATTATTGTATGTATATCAAGTTAAAAAATTTGTACGCTGGTGTCTGTTTGGTACGAAATGATTCTGTAATCAATGTACTATTAAAATGTATAGTCGATGAATTTTTGGCTCGTCTTAAAATATTAGAAATAAATATTTTTTTGACGCGGACCCTGTGCGGCGTATTCTTATTTCATGTTTATCGTATTAAAAAATTTGTACGCTGGTGTCTGTTTGGTACGAAATGATTCTGTAATAAATGTACTATTAAAATGTATAATCGATGAATTTTTGGCTCGTCTCAAAATATTAGAAATCGATACTTTTTTACCGCAGACCCTGTGCGACGCATCCTTATTTTATGTTTATCATATTAATAAATTTGTACGCTGGTGTCTGTTTGGTACCAAATGATTCTGTAATCAATGTACTATTAAAATGTATAATCGATGAATTTTTGGCTCTTCTTAAAATATTAGAAATAAATACTTTTTTGACGCGGACCCTGTGCGGCGCATCCTTATTTTATGTTTATCGTATTAAAAAATTTGTACGCTGGTGTCTGTTTGGTACCAAATGATTCTGTAATCAATGTGCTATTAAAATGTATAATCGATGTATTTTTGGCTCGTCTTAAAATATTAGAAATCGATACTATTTTACCGCTGACCCTAAGCGACGCAGCATTATTTTATGTATATCAAGTTAAAAAATTTGTACGCTGGTGTCTGTTTGGTACCAAATGATTATATAATCAATGTACTATTAAAATGTATAATCGATGAATTTTTGGCTCGTCTTAAAATATTAGAAATCGATACTTTTTTACCGCTGACACTATGCGACGCAATATTTTTTTATGTATATCAAGTTAAAAAATTTGTACGCTGGTGTCTGTTTGGTACGAAATGATTCTGTAATAAATGTACTATTAAAATGTATAATCGATGAATTTTTGGCTCGTCTTAAAATATTAGAAATTAATACTTTTTTGACGCGGACCCTGTGCGGCGCATCCTTATTTTATGTTTATCGTATTAAAAAATTTGTACGCTGGTGTCTGTTTGGTACCAAATGATTCTGTAATCAATGTGCTATTAAAATGTATAATCGATGAATTTTTGGCTCGTCTTAAAATATTAGAAATCGATACTTTTTTACCGCTGACCCGATGCGACGCAGCATTATTTTATGTATATCAAGTTAAAAAATTTGTACGCTGGTGTCTGTTTGGTACCAAATGATTCTGTAATCAATGTGCTATTAAAATGTATAATCGATGAATTTTTGGCTCGTCTTAAAATATTAGAAATCGATACTTTTTTACCGCAGACCCTGTGCGACGCATCCTGAATTTATGTATAGCAAATGAAAAAGTTTGTACGCTGTTGTCTGCTTGGTACCGAAAGATTCTGTAATCAATGTACTATTAAAATGTATATTCGATGAATTTTTGGCTCGTCTTAAAATATTGGAAATCGATACTTTTTACCGCTGACCCTATGCGACGCAACCTTATTTTATGTATATCAAGTTAAAAAATTTGTACGCTGGTGTCTGTTTGGTACCAAATGATTCTGTAATCAATGTGCTATTAAAATGTATAATCGATGTATTTTTGGCTCGTCTTAAAATATTGGAAATCGAAACTTTTTACCGCTGACCCTATGCGACGCAACCTTATTTTATGTATATCAAGTTAAAAAATTTGTACGCTGGTGTCTGTTTGGTACCAAATGATTCTGTAATCAATGTGCTATTAAAATGTATAATCGATGAATTTTTGGCTCGTCTTAATATATTAGAAATCGATACTTTTTTACCGCTGACCCTATGCGACGCAACCTTATTTTATGTTTCTTGTTTTAAAAAATTTGTACGCTGGTGTCTGCATGGTACGGAAAGATTCTGTAATCAATGTACTATTAAAATGTATAATCGATGAATTTTTGGCTCGTCTTAAAATATTAGAAATCGATACTTTTTTACCGCTGACCCTATGCGGCGCATCCTTATTATATGTTTATCGTATTAAAAAATTTGTACGCTGGTGTCTGCATGGTACCAAAAGATTCTGTAATCAATGTACTATTAAATTGTATAATAGATTAATTTTTGGCTCGGCTTAAAATATTGGAAATCGATACTTTTTACCGCTGACCCTATGCGACGCAACCTTATTTTATGTTTATCAAGTTAAAAAATTTGTACGCTGGTGTCTGTTGGGTACCAAATGATTCTGTAATCAATGTACTATTAAAATGTATAATCGATGAAGTTTTGGCTCGTTTTAAAATATTGAAAATTAAAACTTTTGATCCGCGATTCCCATACGGCGCACAATTAAATTACGTGTATTATACCAAAATGTTTGTAGGCTGGTATTCTGATGGTACCTTCATAATTTGTAGACAATGTACTGTTAAATATATGAAATAATAATTTTTGGCGCGTTTTAAAATATTGAAAATTGTAACTTTTAATCCGCGATTCCCATACGGCGCACAATTAAATTACGTGTATTATACCAAAAGATTTGTAGGCTGTTATTCTGATGGTACCTTCATAATGTGTAGACAATGTACTGTTAAAATATATGAAAGAATAATATTTGGCGCGTTTTTAAATATTGAAAATTAAAACTTTTAAGCCGCGATTCCCATACGGCGCACATTTATCTTACGTGTATTATACTAAAAAGTTTGTACGCTGGTATGCTGATGGTACCATCATAATGTGCATATAATGTAATGTTGAAATATATATAAGATTAATTTTTGGCTCGTTTTAAAATATTGAAAATTAAAACTTTTAAGCCGTGATTACATATGGCGCGCAATTATATTTCGTATATTGTATCAAAAAGTTTGTAGGCTGGTATTCTGATTGTACCTTCATAATGTGTAGACGATGTACTGTTAAAATATATGAAAGAATAATTTTTGGCGCGTTTTAAAATATAGAAAATTAAAACTTTTAAGCCGCGATTCCCATACGGCGCACAATTTTATTACGTGTATAATACTACAATTATATTACGTATATTATATCAAAATGTTTGTAGGCTGATATGCTGATGGTACCTTCATAATGTGTAGACAATGTACTGTTAAAATATATGAAAGATTAATTTTTGGCTCTTTTTAAAATATTAAAAATTGATACTTTATAGCCGCCAACCTATTAAAACTCAGATTCATATTATATGTATTAAATGAAAAAATGTGGAGGGTCGAATCTATTTGGTACAGAAATAATTCTGTATATAGTCTTCATATAATGTACTATTAAAAAAAACAATCAATTAATTTTTGGCTCTTTTTAAAATATTTAAAATCGATACTTTATTAACGCGAACCCTATATAACAAAGAGTTATACCTTGTGTATTAAACCAAAAATTTTGTACGCTCGAATCTGTTTGGGGTATAATAGTAATCTGTATAAAATATACTACTAAAAGAGACAATCGATTAATTTTTGGCTTTTTTAAAAATATTCAAAATCAATTCTTTATAACCGCGGATCTTATATAAAGCAGAATTATATTATGTGTATTAAACGAAAAAATTTATAAGCTCGAATATATTTGGTATAAAAATAATCTGCATAAAATGTACTATTAAAAAGAACAAGCGATGAATTTTTGTCTCTTATTAAAATATTAAATATCTATACTTTATTGCCGCGGACCTATATAAAACTCAGACTTATATTATGTGTATTATATAAAAAAACTTGTACGCTCGAATCTGTTTGGTATAAAAGTAATCTGCATACAATGTACTATTAACAAAAAACAAGCGATAAATTTTTTTCTTTTTTTAGTATATTTAAAAATGAAACTTTGTAGCCGCGAACCCTACACTTGCGCAGACTTATATTATGTATATTATATAAAATAATTTGCATGCTCGTATTTATTTAATATAAAGAGCCATTATAATTTATCGCTTGTTTTTTTCAATAGTACGTTGTTTGCAGATTATTTTTATACATAATAGATACGAGCGTGCAAATTCTTTTATTTGATATACATAATAAAAGTTTGCGCCATATAGGATTCGCTGCTACAAAGTATCGATTTTTGATATTCGAAGAATAGCCAAAAATTTATTTCTTGTATATTTCGATAGTACATTGTATTATATATATAAAAGTTTTCTGCAAACAATGATATATATTATTCGAGTTTTAAGTAGTAAACATATTATTTGTAATATTATTTATAACATTTTTAATTTTTATAACATATTTTTATTTTAAAATTTAATTAGCAAATTAACGCTTTAGTTTGATTTCTGTCAAAAAATGTTAATCAAATTTAAACAAACTTTATATAAAAATATCATTTTTATAATATCAATCTTTTTAATATAAAATTGAGGAATGGCGCGCGCGTAGCGCGGGCTTGTGTTGTTCTAGTATCCATTATTAAAAAGAAGATGTAAAGTCTGTACTCGCATATATCGAAGATCGTGTCCGCTTTATCCGCGATGTTGACTGATTGTCCCAATGTCTAATAATCGCGCGAGGAAACCTCTTGACAAACACTAACTTTTATTATTTCCGAGTTATTCCGCGTTATAAAAAACGGAGCTGTCTCAAACACGACCGCACTGTTTGACAGCTGTCACATATCTAAGATGTCCGCCGTGAGACGTTAATTTTGCTTAATATCCTTGAAATTATCTAATTATTGTGCTTATTTCAAGATGTTGATTTATTTTGTTATAAAAGTTTAAACTTTGAATTAAAAAATTAAAGCCTGTGTAAGTCGTAGAACGTTTTCTTCGGGTTCATTTTGTAGGCCTTGAAGAGACCTTTAAAACGCGCCCACAGAAAATTTTAGGCTTTATAAAGGCCTTAATTTTCGCGAAAAACGTTCAAACTTTGATTGCAAAAATTAAGGCCTGTATAAGTCCTAGAACATTTTCTGTAGGCTTATATATGTATATATACAGAATGTCCAATTTTAATCTATCACCCCTCGTAACTTTGCAGGCAGCGATTTTTTATTGCATATTCCTTGTAGCTTATCTCGAGAGTTTTCCAAAACATTATAATAACTGAATATTTTACAAGATATTTTACATTTAACGTAAAAAAATTGTTAACTTGAGATTTCACGCACAAATTTAAAATATTTATTTTGCATTGAATAATTCCTCAAAATATATAGGTAGTCAAAATTTGCGTTTATTTATTACAATTAAATCAGTGAGGTACATGATTGCAAGAATTATACTTGTCTATCTGAAAAAATGTGTATAATCCATATAATTATTTATTGTTTAATTACATATGTGTTTTGTGTTTTCTGTGTATAATAATTTTTTTTACATTACTGCATATAAAACATTTTATAATAGATTATAATTAGTAATATATGTTTTCAATTATTGGCCGATATGTTTTAATATTATCTAGATTACATCTAATTTTTATATAGTACTTATATTATTATAAAATATAAATTTAATTTAAACAGGACGTTATTATATGTTACATATAAATGTAGTACTTAATTATTGTTCATATTATTGATGCAATTAATGAATATTTTGCGATATAGTATTTGAAGATAAGTTTAAATTTGTGTGTCCTAACCACAAGCGGATTTTATTCACTATTGCCTCTGTCAGCTCTATATTTCTTTCTTGATGTTTTATGGTTTGTGGCACTTCCATTCCAAGATTGTCTAGAAATGCTTTCATCTGAAAAAAAAAGAATTTTAAATATATTACTTTAGCATATAAAATATTATGCACGACTTTTTATATACAGGGTATCTCATGACTCGAGGTCCATACATTAAGGACGTGTTGTTGAAGTCATTTAGAGTTGAAGTGTTGACTTCAATAACACGGCCTTAATGTATGGACCTCGAATCATAGGACACCCTGTATAATTGCACATTTACGTTATTATTTTTTAAATATATACTGTTTTTTTTTTCAAAAATACATTTTAATGTTTTCATGAGAAAAATTATTATTTTGAAAACTATTAAAAAATTATTTTAATGTATATATCGTTTATATCGCACATGCAATATAAAAAAAATGTAAAAAACTTTGTAAAAAGCTAAAATATAAATTAATATGTAGAAATCTTCCATATTTATATTTATTTCCATTTATTTGCAAATTACCTTTTCAATTTGTTTTCTAGAAATAACGTGCCAAGCAATATTATACAATAAACTCGTGGGATTGTCAAGGCTGTAACAAAAAGTTTAATATGTTAGAAATATAATAAAATAAACATGTTTTTGTTATAAATATAAGTTTGTATAAGTTATTTGAAATTAAAAATTGAAAAATGCATTTGTTTTAAATCATAGATAATAGAGAACAAATTAAAAAAATAGTAATAATTGTGTGTGTAAACAATATGGAGCCACCAATTTTTACAACGTTTAACAAATATTTTATATTAACAGTTTAATTTTTTGTGAAATTTAATCACTCCGTAATATTTTCTTGAATTAAAAAAGAAATTCTAATTTTAATGTTTTCGAATTTGTCTAATATTCTCTTATAGAAAATATGTGTGTACAGAGTTTTCAAAATATTAAATATAAGATCATTACATAGTTGCAAGCTTGTCCCAGTGATTTATAGTGAAGTCTATCACCATATCAATGTTTGGGAAATCTCCATTTAATACAGAATAGATAACACGAAAAACATCTTCCTTTGCAATTGGTGAATCTTCCGATAGGATCATGTTTAAAAGTTTCGTGATAATAGTTAAATTCTTGGAGTGTCCAAGACAATATAATGTTGGTTCAGATTTATTCATGTACATGTACAACAATTTGTTCCAAATAGTTTCATTTGCCTGCTTTATTCCATTAAAGAATATCCACTCTTTTTTCTGAAATGAAGTACTAAAACAGAATTTTTTCATATTAAAATATGTATATAAAAAAAGTATTTTATTATATATTATAATTGTTATTTTTAATAAGTAAATCTTTTGTATAATTGTCAAAATTTCCATAATTACGTATTTGCGAGCATGGGATTTTCCAAGTACGTGATTAATTGAGCATGGGCTTCACGTAAACACAAAGGATGATCGTAGATGCATGCGTCATTAAGAATTGCATGTCTTGTTACTTTTGTGAAATAATCGTCATTTGGACGATCTTGTGTACCTATAGTCTCTATAATATTGTTCATCAAATTCAAAATATACGGCTGCAAGTATTATATAAATTTGATTAATTTCATATTATAAATGATGATTTAGAGTGTTTTAAAAATCTAATTATTATAGAGATGATTAGAGATCGTGTTTTATTCAAAAGATGGTATAGTATCTTTTCAACGATTTATAATCGACTTTGGAATAATTAAAGATTAATTTCTTAATTTTGTATGTAATGTTATTTGAAACATTATGCATAGAGATTTTATAACATATAAAAATGTTATAACTTACTTTAAGCAATTCACCACCTCCATTGTAAAGGAAAAATGTAGTTACGTCCTTCAAACCTCGAAATATTGGATACCATGCTATGTAATCTATTTCACGTCGCAAATATTTTGTTATGTCCATGAAAATTCTGGGATCTAGTTTATGCGACAACATAAGATGAATTGCATCGTTAATTATTTGCGCGCGATTCATTACATGTATTTTCGTGTAATTCTCGGAGTCCAGATAGTTAGCGATTTTTAACCAGTTTGTTGAGTCATAATTTACGCGGTAGAAACCTACAATATAATTATTCGTAATATTAAAATTAACATATTTACATAACAATTTATATTTTATTATATTTTCAAACATATTTTATCATTTTTAAAAGAGTTTTAATCTAGTGGCGATAATTAATTTTTTTATAATTTTATGGTACCCCTTTAGACAGTATAACGTTACGTTGTCACGTGTTTTTTAAAATATTTTACAAGAACAATACAAGCGCGCATCATTCTTCGGTTTTATATTAAAAAAATAATTTATTAAAAAATTATATTTTTTGACAGAAATCAGCTGATAACTGTCAAAAATATTAACCGAGTTTAAAGTAGCTAATTTCTATCAAAAAAATATTAATGAATCTTTTCGCCAATAAAATCGTAATTCGATCGAAAGTCTCGATGTTGTGATTATCTCGATTATCAAAAGATTCTTGTAGAAAATTCTATTTTTTTGTTCGCACTTTCTGTTTTAGATTTAAATACTAAATTTTTATGCATTGCATAATTAATTAATATATATATTTTTTTATGCATTGATTGCAATGCATGCATAAAAATATGTGAATTAATTATGCAATGCATAAAAATATGTGAATTAATTATGCAATGCATAAAAATATGTGAATTAATTATGCAATGCATAAAAATTCATTATTTAAATCTTTAACAGAGAAAAAAAGATAGGATTTTCTATAAGAATCTTTCGATCAAAATATCTGCGCTTCTATTAGATTCGCGCATCTGTACGTACACATCCATCACGTTGCACGTCTCGCGCGAGACTGACCGCAAAACTCTAAGTAGCGGTATCGCTAAACACAGTCTACACGTCTATCACCCTGCGCATCTCGCGCGAGACTGACGATGACGATCACTCTCGCACAGTGTGGCGATATGGGCCGGGTTTTTTGCGCATGCGCGGCCGAAACAACGGCGTATTATGTAGTTACCAAATGGGCGCAAAAGTTTTGACGAGCCTAGCAACAGCGAGCAGTAAGGTGGGTTAAATATATGTATACATAAATCGAAAAAAATCTTATATATAAAATTATATATATATATAGGTATATATATATATAACTTTTTATCGATTCTCAAAAATTAAAAAAGAAAACATTCGCGCGAGTGACTAACGATACCCTTCTTTCTTGAAAATAGATACTTTACTGAAAGCGTACTGGCCGCGCATGCGCGAAAAACCCGGCCCATATCGCCACACTGCTCTCGCAATCGCAATGTCTCGAGAATCGAGAATCAATCTCGCGCGAGACGCGCATGCGCAGTGTGGCGGGCCTATGCGTATAGGCTGCGCTTGTCTCGAGTCTTGCGGTCAGTTTCGCGCGAGACGTGCAGCGTGATGGATGTGTATGTACAGACACACGAATCTAATCGAAACGCAGATATTTTGATTGAAAGATTCTTGTAGAAAATTCTATTTTTTTTGTTCTCTGTTAAAGATTTAAATAATAAATTTTTATGCATTGCATAATTAATTCACATATTTTTATGCATGGATTGCAATCAATGCATAAAAATTATTTAAATCTAAAATAGAAAGTGCGAACACAAAAATAGAATTTTCTACAAGAATCTTTTGATAATCGAGATAATCACAACATCAAGATTAATTACGATTTTATTGACGAAAAGATTTATTAATATTTTTTGATAGCTACTTTAAACTCGGTTAATATTTTTGACAGTTATTAATTGATTTCTGTCAAAAAATATTAATCGAAGATAAAGTATTACAACATATTATTTAAAACATATTACTATTTTACATTTTAACACATATTATTACTTTGAAATTTAATTAGCAAATTAACGCTTTATTAATATTTTTTGACATACATCAGCTGATTAAAGCGTTAATTTGCTAATTAAATTTTAAAATAATAATATGTTATAAAAATTGAAATAATAGTATTAAATAATAGTTTTAAATAAAATGTTATAGTACTTTAAATTCGGTTAATATTTTTGACAGTTATCAGCTGATTTCTGTATCATTCTTTTTAACATAAAATCGAGGAATCTTGTATTGTTCTAGTCCCCCCCCCCCTTTTTCTAAAAAAGGCGTGTTAAGTCAATTTTCGCAAGTATTGTTGCCTCTTTTTCGCGATGTTGATTAGCTGCCTCGATTTGCGTTGTACCTTATATTTATAGCATCGAGAGGTTGTCATCGCGAGGATTAGCAGTTTGACAGTTAGTCCAAAATAAAATAAAATAAAATAATAATATGTTTTAAATAATATGTTACAATATTTAAAACTCTGTTAATATTTTTGATTTGAGTTATCAAATCAAAAACTGATGAGGCAACAATCGAGACTTTCGAGAATCGACTAAACATGTCTTTTTTTAGAAAAGGATATTATGGAACGGAGAACAATTTTATTAATATTTTCTTATTTTTGAATGAATTTAAATTGTTCCATTTTTTAAAATAGTTTTAATTATTATCATTATTTATGCTGTTGCCAAATATTAAATATTTAGATTAATGTCTGATTATTTATTTCTGCATAGAGTGTAGATAATTTTTAAATAGACTTACAAGAAATATAATATAATATAGATATATAAATGTGAGTGTGTATGTTAAATTATTTAATCTCAAGATATTTTAACTTTTCATGATAGTCATATTATTTTCTTTATCAATATTTCTTTGTATTTCTAATAATTTACAATAATATATAAGCATATAATTTATATATATATATTTTTACATATATATATATGTATATATATATATGTGTGTATATATATATATATATATATGTATATATATATGTATATATACATATATATATATATATATGTGTGTGTGTAATAGTAAGTAAATCGATATATATAAACAAAATTACTTTACCAGTTTGTTGAATGTTAGCGATGATCCAATCTTCCGGATCGATATCCTCGATTATAAGTTCTTCGGCTTCAGGTGATAACCAATGTGTGGCTGAGGTTGACGAGAAATCTGGATTCGTACGAGTAGCAAAATTTATTGGGACCCACCATTTCTTGTTTATAGCGGCTGTGCTATTATGATTTTTACGTGCACTCATTTTTTCATATGGTCGAAAATATTCTTGTGTGATTTTCGTCTTTTCATGTTGATCTCTAATCACTGTTACAAGTGGATATCCTTTTTGTCCTATCCAAGTTTCCATTATTTTTTGAATTTTAAATTTATTTTGAGTCGTTGATTCATCAAATGCATCTTGCAAAGCACTCCATAAATCTTCAGGATTAGCTACGCCATATTTGCTAAGAATTCATTTTTTACATAAATATTATGCGATTTCATTCATTTTGTTCTATATATGTAGCATTATCTATTATAATTTTTACGAAAGATATTTGTTCTGTAGACAGAAAGCCATAATATATCCTATGTAAAACATACTTATAACAAATTTTACTTATTTCTGTTATTAAACATAACAGAATGTAAATTCTTTTTATTATTATAAAATTTCGATTTGTAACATATATATATATATATTATATATATATATCATTATATTTATTATACTACTTATAATAGTAGGTAAGAAGACAGAAAGAGAGAGAAAACCAATTGATAACCAGACTGTATTAATAATTTCCTTAGACTTGTTATTTAAATAGTCTAATCGAGAATTGTTGTAAATATATTTATTTTTATATAAAAGTGTAATATTCTACTAACTGCTTTTCAAAATATTTAGCAAGTCCCGTATGGAATACACTATCAGACAGGCAATGTGAAAGCATCCGCAAAAGCAGAAAGGCTGAAATAATAATCATGAAATCTTAGAAAGAGGGAATTACAATTAAAATATCTTTTAATTATGAGTTTCTCAATTTAATTTTTTTTGTTAAAAGTATGTTACCTTTGCGATCGTCTGTTAAAGAAGATTTAAAATTAATTTCTTCAGGAGTATTAGGCTCCAAATTAAGAGGTCGTACATATTCAAAACTATCGATTATTAATATTAGATTCAACATTTTTGATACTGACAATTCCATAAATTGCCAATCTTTATATATCTAAACGAGAAAATTTATTTAATATCTCCGCATGTATATGTAGAACATACATATGTACAATATATAAATGATGAAATTTTAATTGCGATATAAAGTTATTGTGTAAACTTATTAACTTCTACCTTGTCAGTAAAGTAATACTTGAAATATTCAGCAAGTCCTCCGTTAATCCATATATGCGTCCACCAGGTCGGACTAACAGCATTACCGAACCATTGATAGCTTGATTGATGAATGATATTGCTTGCAATTCTATATAATGTATCGATTGAATTACTATGTTCATCGTACAATATCGTAGCTTCTCTGTAAATCGTGTATATAAATGCATTATATGTATGTATATACATAGAATTGCATAATTTTCAGAATTGTAGAATTTATAATTATCGAAATTATTATGTTATTTAATATTTTATTTAATATTTAATATATTACAATATTTTACTCTTTTGTGTATATATTGCTTCATTTTCGTACATAATATTCGTATTATGACATTACCTGTAAGTGATAAGCCCCCAACTTTCCATAGCCTTATTGGAAATGTCAGGAAGCGCAACATGATCGATTTTGGCTACCCGAACGGAACTATGGTTGGTATATCTTTCCAATTCGATCGCTGCTTTTTGGGCAACTTCGTGGGCGAAACTCGCCAAGGAAATTGCATTGCTTCTGCTCCAAACCCTGATGGTTCCATTGAAATTTTTTACATTACGGAGATCGGAAACTAGGAAACTGATTAGGTATGTTGATATGACAGGCGATTCCTCAAAGTGTGTCCATATTTTCCCATCATTTTCATCGATTTCCGACTCTTCGGAAATTGGCATATTTGAAAGAACCGAGTAATTAGTAAAATGTTTGATGGCAATCTTAAAAGTAGCTTTCAACGCTGGCTCGTCCCAGCAGGGAAAAGCTGCGCGTGCGTAAGTTGCCATGAAACTTGTTCCAGCAAACCATCTAGAAATATTTTAATTGTTATTAAATGTTAATAAATGTGTTAGTTACCTTAAATTATATGATTACTTGTGTGTATTTTTTTCTTTAGTTTTTCTTTATTTTTCTTTATTTATTATTATTTTTTTCTATATGTAAATTTAAAGTAAGTAACATAAAAAATATGTATAATTTTACTTACACTGTATTTTTTGCATCATTAGTATAAGAACTTCTGTAGAATCCATATGATCTGTCATTTAGTACACCAGTAAATTTTAGATATAAAATATAATATCCGGTGAGATTTTCATCGAACTCAAGGCTCAACATTTCTGTTAGATTGTTATAATTATACGCAATAGGGATGTAAAAATTGAATCCATCTTTGGTTTTTAAAAAAGTTGCATTTTTGTCTATTATCAATTTCTTCGTATGCAGCATTAGAGTTCTTGTGTTGCTCAAAATCTCTATGGAGATAAGCACTTCGCCATCAAATGTAAAGTTGTTTGACACCAGATGCGGATTTAATTTAATGTCATAAAACAGCGGTTTTGTGTGATTAGGCAACCGATAATTTATTTTTTCATTCAAATTTGACGTTGGAATGATAGCAGTGTCTGCTACGATGAGCATAAAAGCACATATGCAGATAATTATTGTGTTCAATATCATTCTGCAAAAATAAAAAAAGAAATCTAATTTTCTTTTTGGACAAAAATCTATAAGAGATGAAAGAAAAATAAAAAAAGAGAGTTTTTTGTTTATTGCTATTATGAGTTTATGTCACATGCCGACTTATTTTGAAATCATCGATTGTCACGTCTTAATACATAATTTCTAAAGATAATTTATACATAAATAATTTAAATTTCTGATCTACGATAAGATATGCACTGTTAATAAATAAAGCCAGAATTTTGTTGTTACTTACAATATTATTTTATATTAATGTATTATATAATACTTGTATATTTTTTTAAAGATAATAGATAATAGCCTATTACATTTAAAATGTTTAATATTTTGAAACGGAAATTATGTGCATATTTTGCGAATACACAAAAACACAGAAACAGAATTTTCATATCAACAACTTGCATATAATATCACAAATTATAATATTACGATTGCAATCTACGGTAGCAAGATGTGTCTCTGACAACCAATGTAGTCACATATTAATTAAGCGGATTAAGCATATTAAGCAATAGCGGTGAATATCAAATTCAAGGCTGAGTTTAATTATACATAATTTTTACAAAGAAATAGCAACTTGCAAAATAAAAATAATTTTGCATAAGCGCATCTATTAATACAACAACTATATTGGATTTAATTAATATGAAATTCATATGATTTGCGCATTAATATCAAAATCATACTGATACTGTTATTTATTTTTAAAAATTCTATCTATTTCTTTATTATTAATATTTTTAAAATAAATAATTCACTATTTCCTAATTATTATTTTCGTATGATTTTGTATATTATTTTCGTATGATTTTTCTCAGTTATAGATATGCTAGAATACACGATGTTGCCTCCCATTGAGATGTCAATAGTTTTAGAATAAACAAAATTTTTCAAAATTTTTCAAGTTTTTAAAGGATGGCAGTTTGTCGTGCATGGTTTTCCTAACTTCTTTTTGGAGGAGAGTCAATATATATTAAGCTTTTAAATTTATATAAATTGATGATTCTTATTAAGTCAAGTCTCTTTTGCGTACTTACGTTATTAGACAGGATTCCGTGACAGTGGTAGCTATTCAACTAGTTGAGACAACTCCGGTTACCCATTTATAAGCCTCTTTGCTACAATTTCCAGAAGCGTTTGATGCGCTAATAAAGAATGATTCTTTCAAGGAAGCAATGCAAAGCAAATAATTTTACTAACTATAACTTATGACATGATTTTGTATACATGTAAATGTGCTCCAATGTTTGTATTATTAATAGAAATGAAGATAATTACTATATTGAATAATGTTTATAATATCCTATAAAATTAAGATTATTTGTAATTTAAATTATAAATATATACATATAGCATTTATAAAAGTCAGCATGTGTACAAAATAGTTTTTACAATTGAAAATAATTAGATGTTAATTAAAACTATTAATAAAAAATGCATTTTGATGCATTATAATAATTTAAGTCTATATATATTAAAGATATAATAGAATTATGTAAGAATAGAATTATATAATAAATATTCGTACACAATACAAATTCATAACTTTAAGAACTTATAAGTTCTTTATGCTGTTTATATATATATGCATATATATTGCTGTTTTATATTATGAACAATTAAAATTTTAAATTAATTAAATTATATTTCGAAAATTACATGCGAATTTCATATAGTCGTTAAATAAAAGTTATTCAGAAATTCATATCTTTATAATTCCCCTTTTCTAGATATTTACTTTATTTCTTTTAATCACTGACAAAACGCAGATGCAACATGAATTGATTTGATATACGATGCATTTAATTTATAAAAAAGTTATTATCAATCACATATTTTAATATTTATATCGCATATTGTAAACTCGACTTATTATTATTTGTGTATGTTATTACAATTTGTCAAAAGTCATATTTCGCGAGGTTTATTCGATCGAAATTTGTGTCGTGCGAATGATTGATAAATCTATTTATTTATAGTTTCGTATACCTATATATTTTTTTGTAATCTATATATAGAGATATATTTTTTATTTTAATTTATTATCGCGAAATAAATATACATATTACGTATTAATAAACCATCGATGTATCATGCCTTTTCGTTACACTTAAGTCAAATAATCGTCACGTCGTTTATCAATGATATATAATCAATCATGCGAACTGATTGTTAATTATAATAATTATGTGAATTATAGAATTTTAAAATAATCACTTTTCGTATGATACATGCATATAGAGAGCATATACATATACATATATAGAGCGCGATCACACCGCTATACAGTATATATTCCACAGCCTTGTCGGCGATTCGGCAATGTAAACAATAAGACATTAACAATAGAGCCACCGAAACCGAATATCATATTATTGATAATACATTGTCGAAATATTTTACATATTATGGCATATATTATTATACGAAATATTTTATACAAGTATTTTAAAATATAAATTAATTATTTATTAAGATTTATTAAAAACGATAAGTATCAGATAAAAATATAACTGACTCTAAGTATCGTATAGACAAATAATTATTACTCGTAATAATCGCAACAAAACGATAACTTATAATTTTGATTTTTATCAATTCAATTCTTCATTAATGTACATAATAAATTAATAAATGTACATATTGCGAAATACGCGCTACCAATGTAAGGGAAATTTAAAATAATATCTTATAATTTATATAAATAATTTATATGTATTTAAATTTAAAAAAAAGAAAGAAAGTTTCTGATAAGTTGCAAAATTAATATTAAAATTAGGTGAATATATGTATATATTTATCTTGTAATTTTTATATTATATTTAATTGATTATGATTTTCTTATATATTTATTTTCTTTCTTCTATTATATAGGTGACCGAAATATGGCAAATATATCTGATAATTCAGACTTGCGCACTTTTACTTTGTTGTGAACATCTTTGAATACTTCTTCTTTAAATTTATTTTTTACAAATTTGTTTATCTAAAAATAAATTATATTTATATTTATTAGAAATTCAATGCTGTATTTTGTGAAAAATTCAAAGTAATATTTTTAAATAAAAAAAGTTTAAACTCTATAATTTTTGATAAAATAAAAAATAAAAATAAATAAATTTAAAGCAAATAAGCAAATATTTATAAGCAAATAAAATATTTATAAGTAAATAAAAATATAACATTTAAAATAATATTTACCTTGTCAAGTTGTTCATTAGAGTGCACATTGTCAATTATGTCATCTAATACATTATCCATATGATATTTGCTGGAAAAAAATTAAAAGATTTATAATGAATAAATACAAAATATAGAATGTTTACAATTAATATATTATTAATATACCTTGAAACTATTTTTTCTAAATTTGCTAATACATGGTCGATTATTACACTATTATCAGCATGTTTCGTGATAATAGAAGAATAAAGTATAGCATTATCTTCATCTTGTATTATTGAATTGTTTGATGTAGATATATTCATAAAATTAATTAGAATATCAGGATTTTCAGAGCAAGCCAAGTACTTTAAAGCCTCTTTGTTTGATTTATTTACATATATACTCAATAATTTATTCCAAGAGGAAGCGTTTGCTTCCATCAAGCCATTACAATATGTCCATTCTCTTAAATTTGGCGAAACTCTACAACACATATGTAATAAAAGAACTGATGTGTGCGCGCGTATATATGTAAATTCTAATTATTTATTAAATATTTTATGTTATATGTATCTATAATCATATTAAATTTATTAGAACCAATTAGAACTTAATGAACAGAATAAAATTACTTATGTGTTTTGGGATCTGCGAAATGTTCATTCAGTTTAATAGTGGCCATTCTTTTGCACTCGGAGAGACCAAAACTGCATGCCCATTTTAAAGCTTGAGTTCTTTTAAACTTCGTAAGATCATCTTCTGCAGGATCTTCTACGTATCCTACATTTTTAACAAGTTCATTTAAAATTTCGAGTATGTACGCCTAGGAAAAACATAAAATAATATTAATTTTATATCGGTTTGCGGTTGGCTATGAACATTTGATTGATGGACATAGATATATTTGTATATGTATGTATATGTGTATATGTGTATATGTATATATATGTATATATAATTTATTTTGTATTAAATTATTTAAAGCCCCTTTTATTTAATTATATGTATATGTTCCTTTATTTTAAATATTTATATTACTACTTACTTTTAAAAACTCAGTTCCTGGCAATTTGTAAAAATCTTCAGTAATTTCTAATATTTCAAACATAGGATACCATGCTATAAAATCTGTTTCCTGCGATAAGTAGCTAATGAGATCCAGAAAAGTCAGGATATCAAGTTGATTTGCGATCATAAGATGATAAGCGTCATCGATGATTTGAGCACGATTGAGCACATGAATTTTCGTATAATTGTCAGATCTGAGATAGTTTGCAATTTTATGCCAATTTGAGGAATCGTAATTAACACGATAGTATCCTATTGTAGAATTAAATAATAATACCATAAATAATAATAATTACTAGAAAATAATAATATTATTATAAAAAAATTGCATCACGCTAAAATGTATCAAGTTATCAAAAAAATATGTTTGAATATTTTTCTGTTGTTTCAAATTATCTTTCAAATTTGTCAGATACATATGTGCGCGTGTTGAAAATTTATATTATAAATTTTAAATAAAAATATAAAAAATATATAGAAAATAAAAAATATATAAAAATGTTCATTAATAAATTATTAATTATAAAATTAATAATTAGCTTATTTGCTTGAAATAAAAAAAATCCGTATTCTAAAATTTAGATTAAATTAATACCGAATATATAATATAAAGAATACCCACCCATTTGTTGTAAGTTGACAATAATCCAGTCATTTGGATCAATTCCATCAATAGTTATATTTTGATCTTGCGGTCTTAGCCAATGAGTGGGCAAAGTATTGGAGAAATCAGGATTCGTTTGCGTAGCAAAAGTCAACGGTATCCACCATCTATCATCATCGATGTGCTTATTTTCACTTTCTGGGCGGAAGTGTTCTTGTGTTAGTACTATCTCATCTGTGTCATTGTTTCGGATCACGTGTACCACAGGAAAATGCCTTTGTTTTATCCAAGTATCCATTACCTCTTTCAATCTATAGGCATTATGCGGGACATCTGATTCATCTAGGATTGTTTGCAAAGCGTTCCATAAGTCGTCGGAAGTAGCCGAACTGAACTGACTAAATTATAGAATAAAGAATAGAAGAAATATAAAAGATAGATTTGTTGAATAATGACGCAATAAGTCATATAAGTGTAAATAAATCTATAAAAGTGTAAATCTATAGTTAATTGTTGAAAGTTGTACATACATGGAGTACTCAGAATATAATAATGATTCATTTTTCTTTTGTTTTAAGAAAGTATAAAGATTTGTAAAATTGCAGTGTTGTGATATATTTATTAAAGTACAAAATTTTTATTATTTTAAAAGTCAATGACTTTAATAATAAATTTTTTAAGCACAATGATTAAATTATTGCGTTGTTCATTGAAGAAATATAAAAAGTAGTTTCAGCTGTATAGCGTTTTATTTATAGATTTTTTTATATAGACAACTTATAGCGATAAGATCAGCTTAAACTTTCTATTTTTATGACGAATTACTACTGAATACTTTATATGCTTAGATAAAAAGATAAATATATTACTTACTGTGTGTGTAAATATTTAATAATACCCTTTCGAAATACTTCATCGGTAATTATATGTTGCAACATGCGCAGTATAGCGGGTGCTGCAATGAGTAATATGTATAAACGTGACTGATATAATAAAATATCAAATCAATATCTATAAATTCGTGAACATGGCTAATCTGATAAAAAAATCAATTATAATTTAAAAGAGAGTACATACTAACAATAAAAAAAAATCTGTCTATTATTACAGTTTATTTTGTTACTTAAAAGATCATTTGTGTTTGGAAACTTGAGGATGGTGATTTATTTACCCAATCTTACCCTTGCCATAACTGGAATAAGAGAAGAGTGATTCAATTTCCTTGGGGCTGTTGACTTCTAATGTAATAGGTTTCATATTCTTAGCAATATCGATGTGAAGAGCTGATTGTTGAGTGGTAACAACAAAATCTTCCATTACTCGCCAATCTTCAAAAATCTAGTGTAATACATAAGTTTTACTTTTTAATTAATTAAATATTATAAATTAATAATACGATGCGAAAAAATTACTATGATACAGTACCGGTCAAAATTATATCATCTTTTGATTTTTTCAGCATAACTTGTTTTAAAGTGCACGGATCTCTACACGAATCATAACATATTTTGAAGGACGGTATAACATATATTGAATTATAATTCAATGTTATACCAACCTTCAAAACATGTTATGATTTGATAGAGATCTGTGCACTAAACAAGTTATGCTGAAAAAATCAAAAGGTGATATAATTTTGGTCGGTACTGTATTATAAATCGTGCGTTTTTAGAGAAATCTGTTTTAAATTTAGTAATTATAATATTATATTAGCGATGCATTTTTTGTCACATAGAAAGATCTGATTCAACTGTATTATATTTGGATTTAATAGAAAAATATAAAGAGCTTTTTGATATATTTTAAGTTATTAATATTTTTTTCTCATATTTCTAGATATTTACAACAATTTTTTCGAATATTCAGGTACATGCAAGCAAAACTTATAATAATGAACCTACTTGATTGAGAATATAGTTTTGGAAGAACGATGCAAATCCTTCATTTAACCATACATGAGACCACCATAATGGGCTGACTACATTACCAAACCATTGATGGGCCATTTCATGTGCTGCTGTCGCTGCTACATTTTGTTTATTAGGTATCGTACCAAATTTTTCATCGTATGCAACAGATCGTTCGCTAAAAATTGTTCCATAAATAATGCAATTATGTTTATCTCAATATCCTATATTATTGTGCAATATATCCAATGTTTATATATAATTATTTAAAGTAAAGTTTCGAGTTTTTATGTTACATTTTGCGTTTTTGTTTTTAATATATGTATAATTATATCTTACTTAATTTTTTCGTGTAATCCAAAATATAACTCAATTATATTTTTATTCTTTCTTTTTGCACGTTTTATATCTTCTAAAATTGTTCAACAAAAAAAAATTTAATTTTGAGTTAAGTCTTAAATTGTTTAAATAACCAAAAGTTTTACTTTTTACAAAAAAGAATAGTTTCTGTTATTTTAAATATAAAACAAAGTAATATTCATAATTTACATTAAAATCTATTCTTTCGCAAAATCTACAGTTGCAATATTCAACTATGCAAAATTAGTAATTTGTAAACCTTTTTAGTAAAGTAAAAATAATTTTCAATTTATGTAACGCAAGAAATCTGATACAGACATACGCGTTGTTCAATTGAATTCTATTTTTCTTAAATTACATGTATTACATATAAATGATGAGTCCCCAATTTTCCATGGCACCAGCTGTGAATTGCCGGACTGCTACGTGATCCATTTTCGGAACCTTATCGGTGCTGTTGGTATATTCTGTCAATAGCTGTCCAGATTTTTGGGCAACCTCCTGTGCAAGTTTTGTATGCGGTGCCAATTTCGATCTGCACCACATGTTGACGGTCTCATCTTTATTAGGAACACGAACGTAATCAGCCACTACAAACGCTACAAGATAGGTGGACATGATGGGAGTCGTGTCAAAGTGTGTCCACACCGTGCCATTTTCATCATCTGATTGTTCCCGTATCGGCATATTTGATAGAGCCGTGTAATTTCGATGATGTTTTATAGAGATATCGAAAGTGGCTTTTAATGCCGGCTCGTCCCAGCATGGAAATGCTCGTCGCGCCCAAGTTGCTTCAAAATGCGATGCGGCCAACCACCTACCACATTTCAACGACACGCTTCTGATAACGATAAATTTTCTACTGTAAATGAGGATGAGTGAAGTGCTTGGAAAATGTGTAAATGTGGTTCATGACTCAGGTTTTAATAATAGTACGTGATATTCTTTTAGAGTCTGGACGAGACATACGTTATTTTTGACGCTCTCGAATAAAATAATAAAATTTCCCAAAATGCATACGCGCGTGTCTTTCTTCAATAATTTATTAACTTAATTTTATTGCAATAATTAAACATAATTCTGCAATACCATAATTACAGAACAATCTTAAAAATTATTTTTTTAGTCACAATTCTTTAAAAATCTTTCGTAAAATATTAAGTAAAGTTTTCCGAAATTTTACGAAAAATATAAAATATATAAAAATATATTATTGCATTGACAGAAATGCGTAATATTGTTAGGAAAGTGTCTAAAATATTACATATATATGCGTAATTACAAAATTATGACATCAAACAGATTCACATTAAGTCTTATATTTTATGGAGTTAAAGACATATTAGCGATGTGGGATGGCAAAAGTAATAAACAGATAATAATAATAAATAATGTTAAAAGAATAAGAATATATATAATATTGGAAAAAACTTTCAAATGTTAAGATTTACTTACACTTTTTGGCCTTTTTCAACATAAAATGTTCTAAAAAAACCTTGCAAGTCGTCGTTTAAGATGCCGACATATTTCATCTGTAGAGTATAATTTCCAGGTGACAGCTCATCATTAAAACTAAGGACTAAGATTTGTGTTATATTGTCGTAATTATACGTCGCCGGCATATGGACAATGCCATCGTTATCGAGCAACGATGCCGCCGCTTCGTCTATTGTCAATTCTAGTGCGTGCAAACTTAAGTCTTGCGTTGCACGACGAATTGTGATGTTGGCACTGATTTCACCATCAAAGGTAAAGTTACCTTCCTCGATATACGGTATTAATTTAATATTGTAGTATACTGGAGTCACGTTGTCCGGTAAACGATAATTAACCACCACGTGCGAATCATTTCGCGAATTTTTGTCAACAGATACAGCCGCTGTAGCAGTAAATATTAGGCCGATATTTATTAACAATTTTAGAATTGCCATGCTAATTTTTCTCTCAAAGATCTGCATAAACATTTTCAAAAGAAAAAAATATATATAAACTGCAATTCAGGTACAGCGGAATCAGGTACTACATGCCTTTTTGTAATTTTGAACAATGTTCAAATCTTAGTTTCTGAATGAAAAAAAAGAAAAGTACAAAAACTTTTTAATATTTTTTAACGAGTTAAACACAAAAAATTTATATTCTAAATTAAAATAAATGTGAGTGATTTTCATTTATACATCTACAATGTGTTTTATACCTTCATTTTGATAGATTTTAATGACAATATTTTTTTTTAAGTTATGTACTACATTACAATATCAGATATGTATGTTATATAGAAAATTTCTCTTTCTCTCTTTTTCGCTCTTGTATGTGCTTATTAATATTGTCGCGCACGTAGCAAGAATAATGATTATATCAATATTTGAATCTGAATTTGTAACAATTTGAACGTCGAAAGTATGGCAAAATGTCGGCAAGATATAATTTTCGCATTATACACATTATAATCAGTTTTTTATTGTTATTACAATACACATATATACGATTTAGTATTACCTTTATGCCATCTATATATATTTGCGCGATTAATCCTTGAAATTCGAATAATAAAACGTTGCACCAGCTCTTCACACTTATTGTTAGTATAACTATTATCTTACTACTGAATAAAGTGATAGACTTTACTTATAAAGCAAAATATAAATTTTATCACTTGACGTTCGATTTTCTTGTTTGATTATCGTTCGATTAATATGACAGTCGGACGTTTGATGATCATCCGTTGTTATTTCAAACGTGTCTACAGCATGAATAATTTATATTTTATAACATTAACCTGTGCCCATTGACATCAGAATATATAGGCGGAGCATTCTGAGAGGGGTAACTGATAATTGTAGTAAGGAGGGCAATGCATGAATATCGGCTAATTCCATAGTCAACGCGGTTTGTTTCTGTTCGGCGTTGCATGACATTCATCGACAACAGCAATTCTTAATCAGATCTTCACGAAAATCTTTGAAGAAAGAACGTTTATTTTGAAAAACTCTCTAACAACTACTTAAAGAATAATATATATAAGAATTATATATATATATACATTAAATAATAATTGAAAATAGAAAGTGTTTTTTGTTGTTTCGCGAAGCTAAACAGTTTCTAGAATGTGTAACAATTTGCAAGAAAAGATTATATTTTGAAACATCTTTGAAAGATGAATAGAGAGTTGAGAATTGTTGATCTAAATTTATATAGAAATCCAAATAGAATATATTATAGAAATATAAAATACAATATAGAACACATAATATATATTTGTAAGTTCATTTATTTATTTATTGTTATTGAATTTGCGAGTATTGCCTCGATCAGATAATATTACAAAGAAATATAAATATCTATTAAATAATTAAATAATTAATATATTGATAATGTTAATATAATTTTATCGAATTTATTGTAATAGCATTAAAACAACACAAAAAATAATGCTTCTTACGCAATTTCTGTAATGTCACATTCTATATTCTTATCATAGTTTGCGCATTCTACAATTATTCTTAAAATAATCTATATGTTGCATATGATCATTTTTCATTGTGATATATTTATTAAAATTTAACAAAAAAATTAATGTTTCTTTTTCTATCTTTTTTATTCTCTTTTTCTTTTCATTTCAATTATAAATAACTATAAATTACGTAAAAGTTATTGTATAAATAGCAATCAGCATATGTAAATATATTTACATAATTATGCACACAATTATATATTATATATTTCTCAATTAACTATTGATGTTAATTTTTCATGACACATAAAATAAAAACCTGTGTTTGATTTTTATATAATTCGACATATTATACATATGTTATAATTTGATATAAATGTTGTGATATCATGTAGAAATTACCAGTAAAATTGCATCTTCTATATAAATTCTATATAAATTATAATGGTCTTTCGCATGATGGTAATTTAAAATCTCAATTAATATAAAAAGTTGGTGAGATAAAATATAATACATATCTGTGTGAGATATTCTATTTTTTTTTCACTTACAAAATCAAGTGCGAGAATGTCTCAACAATGGAATTGGAAGAATCGAAAAAAATGTTGCATTGCATCGATTTGATCGAGAGATTTTGATCGAATCTAACGTAATCGATTAGAGACATTACAACACCATTGATAAATTACGAAAGTATTATGTATTTAAATTTCTCAGTTGAATCGTGCAAGTAATATTGGAATGAGCACAAGGAACGACGCCAAAGTAAAGGAACTTGCAGAGTTTGCGTCATCTTGATTGAAATTTTCTTTGACCCATGTTTCAACCTCTGTTCGATAGGATTTGATCCAGACAAGATTTTCTATCGCGTAATTCTTTGCTGTAAACCTTTCACTCTGCAAGTGTTTGTCTGCGAGTAGTGATAACTGAAATGTAAAAATATTCTTATATAAAAAATTTGTATGTAGTACCATCAATATCAGTTGTCGTTGATAATGAATTTTTATGAAATGCGTAGTTGGTGACGCTACATGTTGGAGATGCAATATCTCATGTAATTGTGAAACATCTAATCAATGCACTCCTAGATAAGATACAAGCGCGATCAAGGATGAGATAGAAATGGAACCTCTCGTAGGTTCTAATTACTGAAATTTATTTACACTAAAGATATATTATCGCGTCCTAATACCCACATATGGCGCTTGTAACTGTTTAAAAAAAAGTACAAATTGAAGACAATATAAAATTCCGAGAAACATGTTCCGCAATATTAACTTTTGATATAAGTTTAAATTAATTATTAATTAAATTTCATTAAAAAAATTATGATAAAAATTTTAATTTATACTATATAATATGGTACGTAATTATTAAATTTAAAATGAGATAAAATAGATCAAGGTTTTTTTTTAAAGTATGTCATAAAAAACTGAAGTTTATATATTAAAAAACGCAATGGAGATCATAAGAATGATATTTTACCTTTCCATATTGCTCGATATTTGTGACCCTATTGGCAAGTATATTAACGAGAGTGATAAGTTGTATCTTATCCTTATTATCTCTGTAAAGAAACCATTACACTATCAATTTGTTCATAGTATTGCATTACTAAAATTAAGAAAATAACTTACGCCTTCTTAATTGTTTCGATATGTTCATTAATGAAATTTAGAAGAATCTCAAAAGACTCGACGTTGCCCGCAAAAATCGAATATAGAGCAGAGAAAGTATCGATGACAGAATTTTCTTCGATAGTTAAGTCGAGGAATTTCTTTATAATTTCCTCGGATTTAGCGCAACCAAGGCCAAGCAAAATGTCGCCTCGTTCTACATCATCTTTGCTGTTATTGTACTTGTTTAGAACCTTGTTCCATGTTTCTACATTTGCGTTTCGCAATCCGCCACAAATAATTCCACTTCTCAAATCTGGCGAGAGTCTACAAATTCGTGATTATCAGAATTATATTATAATTTGTGTATATATGTATATGTGTAAGTGTGATTATAATTGTAGATTCGTAATTACGATAAGCTTTTGTACTTACTCCTTTTCGTTTTCTAACCATTCTTCGAGTTCCTTCTTAGCAAAGTTTTCGCAGTCTTCTTGTCCGTATTTACAAGCAGTATTTAGTGCTAATATTTTGCCTAGTTTTGTTACATGTGTACCTTCTTCGGATTCATTGTATTTGACTGCTTCTGCGAAAGCTTTTATCCTTGTAGCGACATAAATCTAAAATCCAGTGACACATTAGAGAGAGAGAGAGAGAGAGAGAGAAAGAGAGATATATTTTTTTCATTTGCAGATATATTTTTTTACACTTTTAAGATTTTTAATGTGATCAATGTGTACTTTTTCATCGTATTCAACTTACATGATATTTTTCATGATTTTCCGTGCCCTGTAATAAATTGTCCAGATAATCGAATGCTCTGACAGCCGCGTACCATGGTATGTAATCGATTTCATGTGATAGATACAGTGTAATCTGCAAAGAGACATTATACGGCAAGAATCCCGCTCGCGCGAGATTTAATGCATCGTCAATCAACTGGGCACGATTGGTGTCGCTTATATTTTTATAAAAATCTCCTTTTAAATACGTCGCTAGAAAATTCCAGTTTTCGAGATCGTAATTCACGCGATAATATCCTGTAAAATAATATTATTCTGTATTTTTTTCTAGCAACGTTTGTGTGTGTGTGTGTGTAGTTTCGTTTTTTTTGGTGTTTTCATGATAAATTTGCCTACATTATTTTATAACAATGATTCTAAAAATAGTCTTATGACAAATATGATGACAATTTATATAAATTATATTATTTCTTTATACTATTTGTCACATATTTATACAAGTTTATTTTATATAAAATGACAATTGCAAAGTTAAAAGCATGTGCGTCAAATATAATATGTTTTATTAAATAATTAAAGTATATTTTTTGATATATATATACGTAAAACACGTACAAAAGTTTATCTATTTCAAAGTAACTGATAAATTGTTCTTACAATTAAGGCAATATCTTCAAAGAAAATATGCATATAACGGAATAATCATCAATCATTGAAATCAAATCAATAGCATCATTAATATTATACTGGTAAAGATTAAACAGCAGCATAATAATGCATGCTTACCTGTTTGATCCTTATTGAAAAGTATCCACGTTTCATTGTCCATATCGATATCTGGAATTACTTGCGTATAAGAGTCTATCCAGAGCGAATGGCTTTCATCGAATGCGTTTTCTGTGACGTAAGTAAGGGGTATATACCACTCAGTTTTGTCAGTCGTATCTTCCTCCGTTGGTTTTGTCAGGAAAAATCGTTCTTGTGTCAGATTAACTTTGTTAGAACCGATTCTCGTGACCGTGACAACAGGATATCCAGGTTTATTTAACCAATTGTCCATAACAATATTAAGCGAAACATTAGACGGTAAAGAATTTGTAACGTTCTCAGATTCAATGGCATTAAAGAGCTGTTCCGGTTTAACGGGTTTATATTGACTAAAATTAAAGAAAAATTATTATTTTACTAAGTATATTTTTTAGAATGCTGCATATATATATATGTATATATATATGTATATATATTGTTATAATTATAGTTATATGTAGTATTATAATGTTATTTGAGCTTTACAATGATAACTTTAAATTTAAATTAATTAAATTTAAACATCTATCGACATAATATAATAATAGAAAATAAACAATAATAATTGTATTCAAAAGTGCTGGACATAAAAATCTTAGCATACAAATTTATGTAATTATTAAAAATAATTATATTATATAAAATGTTTAGCAAATGTATAATATATTTAAATATTTAAAAAGCAGTTTTTTTTTATTATTAGGAATATGTAATCATAATGTGTGACTTACTTTTCAACAAGATAACGTTTAAGCCCATTTTGGAAGACATCTTTTCCTAAAAATTGTTGCAACATCCGAAGAATAGAAGCACCTGTGAAAGATGAATAAAATCAATTAGAGTAATGACTATATCACTTTTATTGCGTTGAGGATAAAAGAAAATACTTACCTTTTTTGTAAGCAATATCGTCAAACAAGCTGCTGATTTGAGCAGGAGTTGCACTGTTTTTAGAATTCAATGAACGAGTTTTAGTGGTTGCATCAATAATAAATGCGGATGCTTGTAAATTTTTGATAACAAATTGATCCATAAGACGCCAAGTCTCGTTATACTGCAATTTCAATTAACATTAATTAAATCAGCTAATAAAATTTTCTATTACGATCCTTTTTACAATGCATTTTTTGGTGACATAGGTTTCTCTGCGTACATATATTTTATACTTACCAATGTATTAACAACTTGTTCGGTTGTATAATATTGAAAGAAGGTGGCAAATCCTTCGTTTAGCCAGATATAATCCCACCATTCGCAAGTCACTAAATTACCGAACCACTGATGAGCGAATTCATGAGCTATCACTGTTGCTATAGCCTGCCTGTCTTGTGTAGTTGTCTTGTTTTCAGTGTAGAGAAGCGAGGACTCTCTTAAAAATAAATAGCACATTATTTTTCGGTGCACCAATAAGATGTTTATAAACATAATTCTAAATTTTTTGCGAGATTGCAAACAAAAATCAATGCAATATATAAAATGGTTGACATTTTGTTTATGAAAAATGTATAATAAAAGTTTGTATGTTTTATACAGAATTGATTAGCGTATTATATAAAATAATAAATTAAAAAGTCGATAAATAAAGTAAGCTCTTGAAATTTGTACGTTTAAGATAAAGTGATTATGAACTTTGTACTAATTGAGATACATAGAGATTTAAGTTTTTATCGTTTTCTGATTAACGATCTTTGATCAATGTTACCTGTAAGTTACGAGACCCCAATTTTCCATAGCACCGGCCGAAAAATCTGGGATCGAAATTTGATCCATCTTTTCTGTTTTGTTGTAATAATCGATGCCAGTAAACTCATTTAGTTTTTTCAGTGTTTCTTGCCCGATTTTGAATGCAAAGTTTGTGCTGTTAATCGCGTCAGGTCTTGTCCAAACGCCAAAGTTTTCTTCTGCGGTCTGCTGTCCTGCAAAATCCGAAACTACAAAGGCCACGAGGTAGGTGGACATCTTTGGTGTTTGCTGGAAAATCGTCCTCCCATCTTTATATAAATCTTGTGAGAAATTCTTATTTGTCGGCGTATTCGAGACTGCATTGTAACCCTCGGGAACATTGATAATAATATTAAAAAATGCCTTTATCGCAGGCTCGTCCCAGCATGGGAATGCTTGTCTCGCGCCTACCGGCTCGAATTGAGTCGTTGCGAGCCATCTATAAACATATGGAAGATGGCATTATTACAAAAGATGATTTTCTATTTCATGTATTTCTGCTTATTAAAATAAAATTATTTATTTCAAACAAAACATTTATATTGATCTTAGTTTACTAGTAAAAATTTGAATTTATATTGTCTTACAAATCCAATATCTACAAATAAGATTGATCATCCGATTCTTGTGATAAAAGATTTTTAGAAAATCTATATAGAGAAAGACATTATACATCTAGAACATATTGACAATGTAAGATTGTAACATTTGTTTGAAATCATTATAAAGATTTTCTGAATCTAGATGATAGAAAGCTTATATTAGTATAAAAGAATTTTAGTCTAAACAAAAATTTAAATAGGTTTTTATATAATTATTATTTACCTTGTTTCATTTCCCGTCTTATAAGAACTTCTATAGAACCCACGTAATTCATCATTTAACACTCCAGTATAATGTAAAGTTAGTTTTACTTTCATGTTAGGATTAATTTCCTCGTCCAACTGTACTGTTACGAAATCCTTTGGTTTGTCTAATGTTGAGTTTTGTGTATAGTCTTTAGATATTTCATTTATGTACAAAGTAATATTGTTTAACTCAATATTTTTGGCATGAAATGTTATAGTTTTAGTATTATTTTGAACTTTGAGATCAATATCAGCTTTTCCTTCGAAAGTAAAATTCTTTGTATCGTTTCTGTCAAGATATGGCGTCAATTCGATGACATAGTTGGTAGGTACGACATCGTCCGGTAATCTATAGTCGTCTGACTCTTCCTGAATTAATTGCGGAGCGACGCTGTCAAAAATAGGATCACCTGCCCAGCAAGTCGCCAGGACAAGTATCAGTGGCAGCAGATATCTCATTATTAACATCTGTTATAAACGGAAGAATTTTGCGATCCACCCTGTTATTATAATTAATTATAATTAAAACATGAATAAAAAGTAATAAAGTACATTTAATAATATTAATGTTTTGATACAAATAATAAAAAGGATAATAACAAGAATAATAAAAAGTAAAAAAGAAATGTAATCTTTATCGATTCGGAAAACATTTGAATAAATAATAAGCGAAACTTTCGAAATTTAGTGATAATTTAATAATTATTTCCAGTTTGCTTTAAATTGATTTGATAATGAACTAAAAAGAAGAAAAGAAAGATATTCAAAAGAGAAGAGATGTTACATGTGTATATTTAAATTATATACTATATAAGAAATATACAATTTCGTTATAAATATCCGCTTGCGCTATAAACTCCTGTTAACAAAAAATGCTATTTCTATGTTAATTAATTATTCTATAGGAAAGAAAGTAAGTTCCATCTCTTTAAAAAATAAATTTAATTTTTTATTCTATTTTATATTTTTATAAATTGAGTTATTAGAAAATAATTATTGTATTATATTAGATGTACGGTAAATTTGCTAATAAATGGATAAAACTGAAACTGCACATACACATACACACATAACTGCGACAGATTAAGAATCAAATGGTTGTAAAAAATTCCTTCACACTTCTTGTTTTACAATAAGATTAATTTCACACAACTCAATTTTTCGATTTTAATTGGACCGAAATAACGTACCTTAAAACTAATGAAAGATGAAGAGCCGTGCGGGTTGATGCCACGTCCCCGCAGAGGCAAGATTTTATTGAAAGACTACCTGGCCGAAATTCGGAGCCTTATAAGGTAGCGATGGTAGGACGTATCGCAAAAAAAAATGTCGCTGCTTTTTCTAATCTTATCGCGAGTCTCACGGCGCAATAGGTATTATACTCTTTGGGGTATGATCTCCAAATGAACGCGACTCGCAAAATTTCCTGGACGGTTTCAACATTGACAACGCTGATAATGCGATAACTGAAATACATTGTTATCCGGCCAATCAATGCCAAGCCAGATCAGAGATATCACTTTTTATCATCGATATCTTGTGGAAAGTGCCGAAAGATACTGCTTAAGTTAAACGCTGCATCGATTTGTTACGGATTTGTAAAATTATTATAAATTTTTTTGCTTTTATATTATAATTTTTTTCATGTAAGTAAAATTTTGTGTTAATTTGAAAAAATCTATAATTTACATCGAATAAGATGTTTGAAGAAAAAAAACTATGTAATATTAAAAAAAGAAATGCACAGTCTGAAACGATTAAATGATAAAACTAACTTTATTTTAGAAAAATTAAAAATAATTATGTTTTCTTCAAAATCTATTTACAACAAGAGGCACAGTGAATCAAAAATTGGAATAATTTATGGAGGTTCTGTCTCAGTATAACTTGTAGGTCGCTAATGTTTCCGAAAAATTTTCCCTTTTAACTGTAATTATAATTATTTTTATTGGTAAAATTAAAATGTAATTATAATAATAACAGTAGTAATGATTACTATTAATAATATAAGATTCATTGCATTATAATTCTTTCTGGGCGTGCAGTTTATTAATTTTATTAATATTATTCAATAAATTTATCTATATTAAATTATTTGTAATATGTGTAAATACGATGATTAAAATCAATTCTAATATTTAACAGTGTTAAATCATATATAAAAATGCTTGCACGTAATAAGATTTCTTATAAATCTTTTTTATCATTATCTATGGTATATTTACGCAGAACAAAAGATAAAGATTGATTGATCCATTCAGGATATTATCAACGCAGCACACAAACAATATAATTCAGATTCGCAGAATATTAATTATTTAGCGCAAAAGTTTCATTGCGTTATATGTATATATATCTGTCTATATAACATAATTAAAATATATAACGAACATAAATAGGAGAATTTGTTGATAAAGTTATACTCTAAATGTGTGTTGTAAAAAAGTTTAATTGCACTTCTATCTAAAGTTTTTGATCAAATCATAAAATATATCGCAAAAAGACGTGCAAATAATATGTAAACAAATACATAAATTGATATATCAAAGATAATGATTATTACGTTAAAAATAAGAAAAAATTACACATACATAATATTTATATAAACGTTTATCAATTTTATATAAAAACATGAAAAAACGGAACAAATAGTAGTCTTTATAATTGATTAGATATAATGATTTTTTCTTGATAATTATGTTTGAGTAATCAATTTAAGTTTTTGTTTCACGCAGATAAATAATTAATATATTGAAAAAAATTAAAGTTTAAACAGTGTTCAATAATTTTCTTTTTATCATATAAAATTTACAAATACACATATGCAATAAAGTCGTTGAGTGAATATATCCCCATAATAGATCCTTAAAAATTATGTTTAATTTTTTTATTCAAAGAAAATTTATAAATACAATTTTTATATTAAATTCTAATATAACAAAACATTAATGCAATTATTCTAATTAAATACTTAACGCGCGTGCACGAGATACTATTATCATACATTATCTCTTGATAAATACTAAATAACTTTTAAAATAATATATTTTATAATAAAATAACTTGTAATTATATTTGGATTTTTTCATAAAATAAAATTTTATAAAATTAATATTTTGGAACGTTGATGTTATAATATTAATACAAAATGCAATTTCATACATTTTTAAGTATAATCTCATAAAGTTCTCTTTCATGTGTATGATAATACTTCTATTGTATATTTATTTATATTTAATTACAAATACATTGTATTTAAATGCATTCATTATATTAGTATATCTCGTAATATATCTTTAAATCATTAATTAAATAATAATGCTTTCTCGATTGCAGGCAAAAATTCATTAATCCATGTTATGGACGCTGCAGAAACAGTTATAGCTTTTCTTGCTGAATTCAATGCTGATCCTAGGTCTTTAATATTCTTCTCAACAAAAAAGCGAAACTGTAATATTATAAGCATTATATTTTTATGTTATACAATTTTTATGATGCAGTGAATTCGATTAGTACATTATAGTAGTATAAAATATGTATGATAAGATATTATATTAATTATATTAAAATAGTATATATGATTGTACGCAATACCTTGTTTAATTGAACTTCTGTTGTAATTTTATTTCCTATAGCAGTAAGCATTTTATTTAAGAAATCTATTCCTCTTCTGTAAAAATCAGAGAAAAAATATTACCAGATTGATTTTAAGTTATAATTTTTTTTCTCTCGTTATAATTTATTAACAAATAATAAAAACATATAAAATAAAAGATTTTAATCGAGAGTGTGATAGTTTTTCTTATATAGAAATCTATATTCTCTGATACAAATATGCCCAATCAAATATTTGTTATTTCAACAAATAATATAATAAACAGTACTTTGTCGGCTCTCAAATTGCAAATTCTCATCAAATAAATTTATATAATAAAGAAAATAAAACAAATAATACATACAGTTTTATAACTGCATGCAAATTATTGAGAATGAAATCGATAACAGAATTCACATTTTCGGGATTGCCATTCAAAATTGCGTTAATTATCATCATTCTGTACTGTTTGCGGAGGTTGAATTCATAAGTTATGGACATATTAAGGTATCTGTGGAAATCGAAAGATTTAGAATCAGATTAAACACGCTTATTTATAGAATCCGATTCTTAGAACCCACACACTTATCGATTAATTGTGGATTTTTAGTACATCCAAGTGCATTTAACAAGAGCTCTTGTTCTGTATGTAAATCAGTGCGGAGGAACCGATTCCAGACTGTATGCCAATCATTATCATCACCTGCACGAATGCCCTCACAATACACGAAACTCTTGAGATTTGCTGATACTCTGCGTATATACAGTGAAGTATATCATTGTAAAGCAATATATTAATTAATCAATTATCTTTTTCGAAGAAGAAAAGTGTACAAGAATACCTATTATAATGTAGAAAAGATAAGATATAACAATTTAAAAGAACTGATATTCTGTGTTATATATGTTAAATATATTATTATAAAAAATTGTGTTAATTAATTAATTATTTTCTTAAGAAGTAGCATACTCTAGAAGAATTCTATAAAGTGGAAAAGATAAGATATAACAGTTTAAAAAATTGTACTATTTATATATGTACCCGAGTATTGGAATATTTAAATCTACTTCTAATCACAAAAAATATAGCTATAACACTATAAACAATATAAATGTATATATATATATATATATATATATTGATTTCGAAATTGTCATAGTAATTGGTCGTACCTTTTCTCCGACATAGAAATCCATGAATCAAATAAAATTTTTGATGTTTTTAGGCAGTGGATATTGTTGACTGAGCATGCAGTTGATAAGATTAATTCGCGATGTAATTTTATTGTTAAACTGTCTCCTGGGTTTTCGATGAAGCTCAATAAACTGTATATAGATTTAAGTATACAATTTGCATAGGTCTACAAATTATATTAAATTATTAAATTAAATTAAAATTTTCATTGTTTGATAAATTATTGATTGTTTAGAACAATAATCGCTTACCTGAAAAAGTTGTTGTACTTGCGGTGAGCTAGCGAGAATATGATTGAGAAAATTAAAGTTATTTATCGCAGCAACCCATGGTTCATACTCGGTTTCATGAATGAGATATATTGCAATGTCAAATGGAATAGAATAATTCACATAACCGGCTCTAGCTAAATTAAAGGCGTCATCTAGAAGCGCAGCTCTGTTTATCACGTGTATTTTTTTAAAGTTTTTTAATCTCAGATAATCGATAAGCATCTTCCAGTTATTCTCGTCATAATTGACTCTATAATATCCAACTTGCTGAACGTTGAAAATCACCCACGAGTTTGGCTCGAACGAACCAATTATTGCTCTCTTGACCTGCGGCTCCAACCATGCTGCTATATTGATTCGCTCAAATGTGGAATTTGATTCTTCAATTACAAAAGTTAACGGTATCCACCAACCAGATTTGTCTGTTTGCGTTGTATGGCGGTTTAAGTAAAATCGTTCTTGCGAGGCGAAAAGAATTTTTGTGGTGTAGTTTCGCGTAATGGTTACTAGAGGATATCCTGGCTGATTTGCCCAGGATTCTATGATATCTTTTACGAGCAGATGCTTAGGCAATTGCCCTAATTTATCTGATGCAGTCTGTAAGTGTCGATACAAATCGGATGGACGTGCTGCTTGATATGACCTAATAATAGAAATTAATATCTTTATAAAGTAGTATTAATAGAGCGATAAGAGAAATCGAAATGGCAATTATCAATTTCAATAAATTAGTTTATCGCGTGCATTTCAATGTATGTTTACAATTTTATTAAATTTTATTAAATGCAAAGTTGTAGAGAGAATTTAAAAACATTTAGCACGTAGGCTTACATTTCGCGCAAATAATTCTGCAAGCCTAATTGAAATGCTGTGCTTCCAATGATATGATTGATCATACGAATTACGGATGCACCTGTAAATGAGACAGTGTATTAATATTTATTTTATATTGATTAATTGATATGTGCGTAAAATAAATGTTATATATTATTAAATATTTTTCTAATAAAAGATTGAAATGTTCAATAAAAAAAAAAAAAAATGTGTATGTATGTTCCAATTATAGAATATGAGTTTTTCATATTTCGTTGTATTATTTAATTATAGAAAAGAGGAAAATCAATTTCGCAATGTCACAATTTAGCTTTCTAGTACAATTAATTTAAAGTTTATTTCGTCATCGATATTTTAACCAAAATTCCGAAATCTAGAAAAATAATCTCAAAATGACAATTTATATGAATTTGTTAATTCATTCACGTATGTGAATGAAAATATATGGCGTACGATATTAAAGTTATGTTACAGATGTGTATAATTATGTTAGAGATGTGTGGAGATATGTTAGAGATTAATTTTTCCTATAATAATTTATTTTGCACATATGGTTTGAATATGTGACCACTTGTGAAAATAAATTATCACACGATTGGCAGATATCTTTATCTGTTTTGCGAGATTGTTACACGTATACAATCAACAGGTTGCGTAAGAAACATGACGCAGCACATGTAACTAAAATCAAATAATTGAATACAGAGTGTTTACAAAATACAGTTCTCTGTTTCACTTCATGTTTTATTCATTGTCAGTTCATGTCTTATTCATTCTCGGTTCATGTGTCGTATTCTACTGTTTCCTGTTTTATAAATGTTTTGTATGAAAATTATTCCAATACATTTTAGTGGCATTTTAACTCAGAATTTACAGAAATAAAATAATAATAACCATTTATATAGTTTATACATACCTTTTTTATAAGAAACGAAATCTAAAGTAGCCATAATGCTGCTACGGTTCCCGACCTCTCGACCGTTCAGTGTACGTGTATGATCATCGGAATCTGCGAGTAGCGTCGGTTGAAGACAATCTACCGCGAACACATTCATCATTTTCAGATCCGGTTTTACTATGGATACACCAAAGTATTGGAAATACGTAGCAAAGCCCTCCTTCAACCAGGCGACGTCCCAGAATTCGGGTGTCACCAGATTTCCGAACCAGGTGTGAGCGTACTCGTGAGCCATCGTTGTCAATCCGTTCAACACTATTCTCGTCGGCGTGATTCCGTTCTCATGCAATACTACGGATTCCCGATAAGTGACGAGGCCCCAATTCTCCATCGCGTTAAAATTGAAATCCGGTATTGCAAATTGATCGACCTTCTCCAGCGGGCTCTTCACCGATAACCACGTCTGCAATGCCGAGAAGACTGCTTGGCCGCGATTCAAGGCCATCGATCCGCGAAACTTCATGGAGTCTCTCGTCCACATCTTGAAGTTCTCCGAAATTTTTGATCTCTCCGGGACAAAGTTGTGCACTGTCCATCCTACCAAGTATGTAGGAATTCGCGACGTTCGGTGAAATGTGGTCACATAGTAAGTATCATTTCTGTAAGTAGTCGAGAATGAAACTATCTTGTCTTTGTCTTTTCTTTTGTGTGTGTTTCTTTATATGTATATTTCTTTTAGTATTTAATATAAGTTAGAAAAATTATACACTAACTTCATTTGTATAGATTCCACTGGAGTATTACTCGTCGCATTTTGATCTTTATGATGACCAATTCGTATTTGGAATTCCGCCTTTAAATATGGCTCGTCCATACATGGGAATGCACGACGTGCATATGTAGGCGAAAACTGAGTTACGCCGATTCGTCTAAAGAATATATATTTAGCAATATATTTCGAATCAAATGCAATAATTGTTAGAAAATTTGTTTTTATCAGTTATAAACAGATACCTCTGAATATAATTGTTCTTTTTGCTGTTGATATAAGAAATTATACGTAAAAAAAGTATATATATAATATATACTTTAAGATATTGTATAAAGTATGTAAAAATAAAAAAGAAAATATACAACGATAAATAGGAAATATGTGTAATCAAATATAATTAATCATAAACATTTCTGAAGGTTTACATTGTTATTAACTTGTAATAACACACAGAATATATATTGCATTAACAATTACATGAATGTATATAATTAAGAGAATGTTAATGATTAATGTTTATATTCAATATTTTTATACAGACTTTTAATTGTATAAATTTTGCTTCGATTTCTGAAATATGCATGTAAAAGAGTTTTCAGAATTACCTAATTTTTCCTTCAACTTCGTACAGACTTGCATAAAAGCCGAAAACATCGTTCGCGATGTATCCTTTAAAGGATAATTCTATCGTATATTTTTCAGGTTCCAGTGCACGTTTGAGTTTAATCGTAAGCATCTGTGTTTCTTCATCGTACACGTAATGTAAAATTGGAATCAATTGACCCGACTTATCCGATAAAGATGCATTTGATTGTACAGTTAATGCATCTGTGTGCAGAACGATGAAATCTATTTTTTCCAGTACTTGCAAGATGATCCGTACATGACCATCGTAATCCGCGTTACTGGGATGAGTGTAAATCGATAAATCATAGGACACAGGAATGATTTTCTTGGGTAGTCGGTATCGTGCGGAAATTTCATTCGAATTTTTATTTTTATCTATGCTGACATACGCGAGTACTAGATTTAGAGCGACGAGAATAATCAATAAAATCACAGAGGACATGAAACGATAAGAAATCATGATTATTTTTTAACATAGATACATTCAGTCAAATTCTAAAAGTTGGTTTCTATGAATTCTATGAAAAGTTGATTCTATGAAGAGGGCACGATTATATATATGTGTGTTGAACTATTTATCTTTCACCTTGCATTATGTTATACATATATAAGAGATAATGCGATAAATGTTATATATATTATATAAAACGAACACGCACACACATAATGCAGTAGTCACATGTGCACACACGAGTTTAAAGTACGAATTCTATTTTTAGTGAATATTATCAGTAGATGATATTTTTTATCACTTATTGTAATCAGAATCAAATTTCAATTGAAAATTTAATTACAAAACGTAATGCTCAGTAATGTTTATACTGTATTGCAAGATTAAGACTACATTGTCAGAGTAAGACTAATCGCATTTACTGCGTAGTTGTTATATTATGTGTCATTAACGATTACGGATAAAGATAAATTGACATCGACCTCGATCGGACATTTAGTGAGATAATATTTGTCTGTCATATTCAGGGTAATAATCAGTGATAACAAGTTTCAGTGAGAATACGATAGGATATACGTACTAGTATCTGCGTAGAAAGCCACGTATATTTTCTGTGAGTTTTTTAAATTTGCTATGATATTAAATATTAGTATCGACTTTAATAATTGATTGATTGAGTTTTATACTGTCAACTATCTATTAATTTATAAGAAAAAAAGAAACAGAAAGATGAAAGAGAGAAGACGTATCTATATATTAAATAATTATCTATAAGCTGGACGTATATAAAATGTCTAACAATAAGATATCATTTAGATTAATAAGTATAAAAAATGATAAAGTTCCTGTTTGTTGTTAAGCAAAATTCTCGATTATTCTGAAAGATATTTAACCATTGACTTCTTTTTTTATTATTATGTCAGATCCATTTTTTCCTACAGATTTTTAAAAATTTCTTGCATTGTGTGTTTATTTATATTGGCGAATGTAGCACTTGCAACATTCCTTGTTAGGTCGAGGTGGTGGCTGCTAGTTGGTGACAGTGTTGAGGTTTTAGGCACAACTTGCTGAGATTTGCATGTAATTGCTGTAGGCTACATGTCTTGCCTCTAGGCTGCGTTGAGGTTTACTTACGTTCTATACATCTTGATATTGGAAGCCTAAGCGATATCCTACTTTGTATGGTCCTAGGTTTACTTGTAACTTATTTATAGAAACGATACGTAGAGAAGAGTACAGGCACTAATTTTGTTGATAAAATCAGTGATTACGGATATAAAAAGTTAATATTACGTTTTTCATATTAAATAAAAAATATGATATATATAAAAATCTTTTTTGCGTATATTAAAAACTATTTTAAAGCAATGTAGTGCCTGAACATAAATTTGACATTGTGTGGCTAGATATATGCAAACGTGTAATAATCATTATGCTATTTGAAAAACATTTTTATTTAATATCTTAAAATTAATTTAAACGAAATTTTGTAAATTTAGAAAAAAATGGAGAATTAAAAAATATATTAAACTGTGTGAAAAGTTTGTATTTATATTTATAATATTCATATATTTAAGTCATTTTTTATTATTCGATAACATCTTTATTCGACGCATACACCATTTATTTTTCTAGATGAAAAAATGGTCCAGATTATTTTAGTAGCCTTTAATATCAAATAATTTATCGTTGAAGAAATTCTATAAAGATAAAATAAATAATGATAATTATGTAGATGATTTAAGTCTGGTTTATATTTAAAACAAATGTGTCGTCTACTAAAAAAATGTGAGGTTTAGCATTGGTTTGGTGAAAAATGTAAATCGTCATTTTAATTAATAAAAAAATCATTATTATATTGTATTTTTTAATATTTTAATTTCGAGAAAGTGTTTTAAAAAATCATTATAAAATGCACCGATCTTTAATAAGAAATTCAGTAGAGCATTTAATTATAAATAATAGGGACATATATCATATTACATAGGAGAATACATAAATGAGCAGCAATATGTATATTAGGCTGACACGACGGACGACTTAAAGGAAGTTGCAGTCATGATTGGCCTGCATAATGAAGAAGCTCGAATGCCATTATACTGGATGGCAAGCTTAAAGTTTCAGCACCTATCGGTTAGATACCTTGTGACAATCCTGAAACCTTGCCCCCGTTGAGAAGCAATCCCTGGGAAAGTTTGTCCGGTTTACCCCAGCCTTCGTATAAAATGGCTGCGTGTGGGTTTGCATGATTTTCTCCTTTCGTCTTTCATCATTAAGATTTACTTTGAAATTGCATCGATAATGAGTAAGTGCATCCCGTCTTTTCATAATATGTGCATAATGTGTGCGCAACTGTTTTAATTGAGTAGAGTAGAAAATATTTCTTTGCAATGTTTAAAAAATTTTAATAAATGTAGTTATTAGAATCTGAGGATCTAATTATAAAACATTATTTCTAAAAACATCATTTCTTAAATGATATGATATAATTGAAAGAGAATTTCTTGCTAATATTCCTTAGAATTACATTATTGCAATTACATTATTGCTTTATATGTGTTAATGTTTGTCGCACAAGAAAGATTCATCAAATAGATAAAAGACGTAAAAATGTAGAATTAGCTCCACTTCGAAGTAACGTTTGTAATAATCTTACCGACAAATTAAATTATCAATTGATAATAAATTTCATAATTCTTATCAAATGTCTCACGAAGCGAAATCGCGTATGAATATCAGCGGAAACAGTTCCAAGAGACAGACATTCCGCGAATCATTAATTATGAATATTGTAAATTGAATATCTTACTATTGCTTAATTATCTTTTTACACTTAAAAATTTATAAAATTGCATAACAAGATATTTTTGTTTTCTACTTAAGTTTACTATAGATTAAGACTCTATGATTGTAATTTTATATTGTATAATATAATATTGCATTTCCTGTGTTTTTGAATATGTACTATGATTATTCTTTATCTGATCTTTATAATTTTTTGCGATATTATCTCGCGATTCCTTGATAAGATTCAACTTTAATTTTAAATTTGAACGCAGACAAAAAAATTCAAGAAGTTTTCCGTGACTTTATGTTATTGAATTATAAAAAGATAAAGATATATTGTACTCTCTTCTTGCAATCTTTTTAAATGTTAACGTACTTTCTGAAATTAATATATATATATATATAATTTGCTATTTATAAATTCTATGCTTCACTCACATCCTGTTTTTTTCTCTAGCCTTTCTTTTTCAACATTTATTTCTCAATTTTTTGTATAACAACTATTTCCGCACAAATGATTAGATTAAAAATAGATTGAATTTCTTTAAAATCGAAAAATAAATAATAATATTTTCTGTTTACTCTGCTTTTGCTTCTGTTACATGCGATATACGCGCATGTTATTCGCGCATCAGAGAAATGCAAACATGTACCATGTAAATCAAATTACGCTCGCTTGATCGTTTTCGACTTTCCATCCAAAATTGCGCCGTAGTAACAATTGCACTGATACATAGTAATAATTTATATTTTGTATAAAAAGTTGGTGATCAATCGAACCAAGATCTATGGATTTACATTTTTTATTTGTATCACAAACACATTTTATTTTATATATCTATGCATGTGCGTGTTTGCTAAGATATGTCAGAAAATTATATCTAATTATGAACAAAATCAATAATGTGTGAATATTCTTATATAATAATATTCAATAATATCTACGAAAGAGAGAGAGTAATAAGTGGTAGTAGCAATTAATGCGCAATAATATATAATATGAACAAGCTACTGATAATCTGTAAAAAATAAGAAACAATAAAAAATCAACTTTTCCGGTTTATTCCGGAAATTCCACCATCATTTTCTTGATGATTATCTTCTCGGAACTCGAGAGCGATGTTGGTATTCTCAAATTGATCGCCTCGAGGGTTGATCTGGGTATCGTTTCAACATTCATTCGCAATCGACAATCATGAGAAAACTGATACCAAAAGACGCTATTGTGATGCTGTAGAACTGTAAGTTTTGTTAAAATTTACAACGCACTTGTGTCGTATTTGAATATCCGAGAGATATGGTGAAAAAAATTATAACATTACTAAGGTTTTTTTTCTAAAAATTGCCATTTCAGTAATTTATTGTGATTTACACAATGCATGACAAACGAATTTCTCATAAATGTTAATCATTGTTTTTCTTTTTAGCAGTTTAATAAAAGAGATTATCCATTTTCCCGATATATTAATAAAGCAAGCTAAAGTTAAGCTATTAAAAATGCTTGTCTTCTGAAACTTTACTTATAGCTTTGTTATCTGTCATGGCTTAAGCTTATACAAAATTGTTTATTAAAAATAATCCGGCGCAAATTTATTGTTGCAGTTAAATCCATGTTTAGATTAATTTGCTATTTTATGAAAATTACTGCTTCACAATATTCAACTAATCCGCAAATCAAAATTTTTGCGTACACAACAGATATAAAGCTGGAATTAAACAATAAGTTTGTTAACAAACGCAATTTTTGATATTTTGATCGTATATATAATGCTATAGAAAAAATATATAGAATTTTCTTGAGATTTCTTTTTAGTTGCACAATTTTCAATCAACATTTTAAGTGCTCCGATGCGTCGCGGAATTTTCGCCGAGTTCAAAATCTCTCATAAAGTGATCAATTAATCAACTTTAACTTTCGATTCAAGTAGTTGCTTGCGAAGATTCCTCGAGTTTTCTTCGAGTCGAAATCAAATCAAGAGACTGGCAGATCCCGGGATAAGATGGTCGTGAAGCGACCGCTGTGCTCGGACGAAGAGGAAGCGGCGAAATAAAAAGTCGAGCATTTAGCCGGGACCGAGGCCTAATTTAGTCAGGCCAACGAAGGCGAGTTTTGCTTCGGGAGCCTTTGCAAATTGCCGTCTATACCGCCTGCTTGCTTGTCCTGGTAACATCGATGACGGAAACACGGTAATTCGATTATAAGGCTGTTTGAAAGCTTCGTCCTATCTCTTCTCTAGATGTACCGATGTTGCTCGCGTTTCACTCGCGACGTGCATAATTATATATGTAAATTTATAATATACGCGTATGTTTATATTTATTGATATCTTGATATTTGTCTACTGATCCAAGTCATTGTGGAATCTACGTGATATGGTGATGTGTCGATTATGATATAAATGCAATGGTCTCTCTCATCGATAAATCGCGAAAAACAATATGTTCCATTCAGATTATTTTGACTCTGATTATTACAATTAAAATTACAGTTAAAATTTCATAGCAACTAATTGTGAGTCATATTAAGTTAATCAATTGATATTTCGCGATATTTGACATGTAAAAACCTATGTAAGAAATCTTGCAAATATTTATTAATAAAACGATCAAATCCGATTTGATGATGCCATTAATATTTTATTTATAATATAAAGTGAAGAACAAAATTTACCGTCCGGAATTGTTGAGTGCACATTTATGCGATATCATGTTAGTGTTCCTTGAGTGCTTGGCTTTTTAGCGTACTAATTGAATTGTTTGTGCAGCAGTATAGTTTGTTATGAAAGGTATTTTCAATTTTGAACGTCATTGGAGAACTAGAGGGTATCTTTTATAAAAAGAAATAAGATTGTTTACAATTTGTTACTTATGTTGACTATATAGCGTATTTCTCTTCTCTCTCTATATATCATATTTTTATATAATGCACAATCTCTTAAATCCCTATCATTAAAATTTTATTATCGATTCTTTTTACGTATTACAGTTTTAATCCTTTATAAAGGTTTACACATTTTTATCCTCGAGTTGAACGTTTAAACAGTTAATAAATTATGTATTTTCCTCCAAATAGATTTTTCATTTGTTATTTATGCGCTCTTGGTCTTGAAAAGATGTTTACTAAAAATGTTACGAGAAAGTAGAGAGAATCGAGTTGACCTAAAACTGCAGCTTTCAATGCATGTACGATTATATTTGATTTGTTTGGATAAAATGCATTTTTGTATCGAGGCGGATATGTTTCTGTAAAATCTAATTTGCATTGGAAAGCATGATATTTGAGATATACGTTATCGCTGATAAATTAAATTATAATGTATTTGCATGTCCAAAAATTTTCAATATTGTTTTAGCATCTAATTTAAATATATAAATAAAAGATGAATAGAGAGAGAAAGAGCCAATAAGAATTTTCTTCGTACGCAATCTTATTTAGATTTTCATTAAAAAAAAAGTGTTTCATTATGTACTCTTCTTCTGCGCTGTCTACATTTTATATACTTATAAAATAATCGTGTCGCTAATTTAGCACTGAATTTCGATGTTGATTTTAGCGAGTCACGTTTTTCACGAAAGTCACGTCAAGAATATTGCCAGTGTTGTAAGCGGAGTTAAGCGCGGCTGTGCTAGCGAGTACTTCCGTGTATCTTTATATCAGTGCCCAGAGCTGTGGCAGGAGGGAGCGTTCTTTAGATGACCAGGGTGGTCTTTGTGTCTGCGTGGGTAAATATTAGCGGAGGATGATGAGAGCCTCCCCCTATTCGTTCTTTCTTCCATTCTTCTTCCTTTCAACGACGCGTCGCAAACTTGCCCTCTTCGTCGTTCTGACGGATTCGTTCGTCCCGTCGCTACGTCATTCTGGAGACTGGAGGCTTTTACCTGTCCTTTTCAAACCGACGGACCTCACCGAAAATTCACTCTAATATTGCCTCCATTGAAGTATGCACTCACGGCGGCGCCTTCTCTTCCGCGTGATACCTCGATTGGAAATTGCGTACTCGTTATGAGAATCGAATCTAATGCTGGTTAAATTTTTGCCAATAATTGAGTACTTGTGATCTTATAAACTATGCTGATAACAAGAAAGCGAGGATAAAAAATTTAATTCCATTTCAAATTTCTCATTTTTCATCTGTAAACTCATGCCTGTAAATTATTGATCTATGCTGCAATTTTGTTATGCAATTATTTTCCCGAAATTTTTGTGTGTATAGAAATATCCTTTCTATTAGCGAAAGCTCTGTGACATTAATAGCATTAAGGTTGTCTTTACCGCGTGTGCTGTTTTGCTCAATAAAGTGCATGAAACATGCCTAGCCTGTCCCCACGGGCACACCTGTCTCATGAATAGCGTTCAACATCGATGAAGATCGTGCGATTGAGTACTGTGGTCCAAAATTAACCCCGATGCACGGAAAGTACGGAATACAGTGTAGTGACGTCACAAACGACGTAGAACCTGGTTTTGTTAGTGTAGTTCCTTGTTTCAGATAGATCGAATAGCACATCCGCACCTTAACGCGCATACTAACACATTATTGTTCATGCAGTCATTGCCATCCAAGGACAACTTGGTTTGGCTGTAATGAACGTTTCGATAGACAGAATAATTTTCTGCAAGATAATATATATGTATGCACGTTAAATTCATCTATTATACACGTGAAGATATTTATTATCAGTGCACTTTTTTTATGTAAAGATTCTTATATATATTGAGATAATTATAAAATTATTCATTTCTCCTTTTGGCTACTTTTTTATTCGATTATATTTTCCTTTAGATATTAATCGTATTTAAAAGTTCGAGAAAGATTACTTTATAAAATTTTAAAAATATTTTTGTTTATATATATATATATATATATATATATATATATATATATGTGTGTGTGTGTATAATGTTATATAGATAAATTCCAAGCAAACATCTGCTTAGATAACAAAGACACAAATTTAGCGATAGTGCCTTGGCTTGCATTTGATCTCAATTAGTCTTTTGATGTTCATGACATCGCGATATTCCACTCATTACTTCGTGTAATGGGGTTAATTTTGGGGCTAAGGTCTGTCGCACATCCACGTCAAAGCGAAGGAAAGGACAGAAGCTTTGTGTGCAGTGACTACTGTCAGGTACGATTGCTGCGACTGCACTGGATACGTGGAACGCATTTTCCAAAGCGGTTCATCAGTTAGATCAATACACAGTTAATCGAATGGAATTTTTGTGTTTAGAAAATACCTACCCAGTACATATAAATTGCATAATCTCAAGCAATAGTTGATAAAAATTATAATACAATGGCAATTGTTTAAACATGTAGAATATTATTATTTCGTTTTCATTACTTCTCTAAGAGATCGTTATAAAATTTTCTAAATCTATTATTTTTCCGTTTAATGCAAAACTTAATCGTGTAATAATATTTATAATAGTGCACAATTATATTAAACCGTATCGATAGTAGCACGAGTGCGCAAACATTAATTTTGGAGAATACTGCAATTAGAACAAGGAGAAATTCTGATTGATCTATTTTAATGATAGTTCCAGAGACTTATCTAATCGCTAGTTCATTCTCGTTGTTCTTCCGCTCTGTATTCATGAAGTTGGTTGGTTGCCGCTCATCTGTAACAGAAGTTCCCCAGCGCAAACTTGCCTTTGACAAACTATGAAGTGTCAACGGATTAGCGAGCAGCCGATACGCCGCATAATTCAAAAGAGAAGACGCAGCTGCGAGGAATATAAGTTTGCGTGGCAAACATGTAAGGCTATTTGCGGTTATTACACCCGCTTTTTTAATAAAAAAAACTTGTGTTATAACTTGACACTTCTACAACAAAACTTATGAATCGCTGTTGCAAGTAGTGGTCAGCTGATTCCCCCAATTTCGTGCAACAAAAAGTATTCTTGCGTAGAAAATTTCATCTATCTTCCGTCTGCAACAAAGTTATTATTAGCGAAGAAAGACGTGCGATCTCAAATTTGAAGCGAAACTCGTCTCAAAGATATAAATATACTATAAAATTAACTTCTGTTCTTTTTCTGTTATAACGCTTTTTTGGCTCTTAAAATGTCTTTCTATTTTATTTCGTATCATTATCTGATATTTAAATAAAATAGAAGACATTTCAAAACACGTGCATAAAAGATATAAAAGTATCCGGTACAAAAATGTGTCATAGCAAATAATTAGTGTATCTAATCAATATGTCTTCTTGTTTTGTACATATATGTACATAAAACCACAAGCTTTGACTAAGTCTTAGATATCAAATCGGCCTATAAACAATCTTAATCTCATATATCATTAATTACCTCTATTATATAGGTTAAATTTATTTCAGTGGCTAATATGTTAGTTATTATTTTTAGAAGAAGCAAGAGAATTAAATATAATTGAACTTTTTGCATCATAATACAAAACTAACTCGCCCAATATAATGTTTGAGATGGAATATACCTGGATAATTGAAAATCGGCGTTTATAATCCTGGATAATCACAGAGATTAATATATCACATAAAGATTATATTTTAAAAATAATATTATAAATTTGATGCGAGAAAAAGTGAACAACGCGCGATTTGTAGGATCTGTCAGATCTACATCTCTTTTTGGTGACAATCAACATGCACATAAATACGTACTCTGCAGCGCATTGCGACGATTAAATTCATCAAAATTACAACAGACTTGAAATCTTCTATTCGCGATCTATCGCGCGGATTCGTCGCAATCGAGCAGCTCGCTGTTAATCGGGGTACTTTAGCGGCGCCGCGAGTCGCCGATGATTATGATGATAGGAAAGTAGGTGAATTGATAATGACTCCATGAGAAACGATTCATCCCCCTGCACGAAGAGCGCCGAGCGTTCCTGCGCACGCGTGTGTCGGAACGGGGTTGACGACGGTGCACGGCGTCGCGACGCTCGCCGGCGCTCACTTGAATCCTCGCCGCGTGTTTGTCGGGCGATTCGCCTTGAAAGATCGTGGTCCGAGAACGACGGCGGGAGGAAGCCTACATCTGGACCGAAGTCTCGGCCGAGGCACGGACACATCGATCGTGAAATTAATCGTGCTTCTTATAAAATACTGCATCACATGTCGTCGCAACGATCAGTCGCGAGACACACGTGACCTGTCAATACTCTTTCCTGTCAAATCGCGGATCGTCCCCGAGGGTGTCTCGCGCGAATACGTAATGTATTCAAATGCGAAGGGATGCAGCAGCAGCGAGTGAAAACGGACCGACCGGGATCAGTCGTAGGGACATCGCAAATGTCCCGGTGGATCGTGTTCGTCGAGTGTCCGAAGTGATCTAACTCGACAAGGTCAACCCCTTCGGAAATCAACATCAAGCCGACTTATCGTCAAGGACGATCACGCGCAAGATCGCGGATTACGGTCTAGGACGATCGAATCGATTTGGAGTGTCGCGCGGCGATTCTGCGACAGCGATCGGGACGATATTCAACGTCGTATAGATGCGGAGTCGCTCGAGAACGTTCGAGGGTAAGGTTCCCGCAGGATCCCTCCTAAACTCCTCGTGAACGACATCGAGTGCTGATCGACTCCGTCGAACAATCGATGTATCAATGCCGCGAAACGATCCACGACGGCTCTCGGTCGTCGCACTGTCAGGTGACAGTCGTCGCGTGCCGATCGGAGAACTTGGCGCCGACGCGTGCACGGAAGATGGAAGTAAGATCTCGCGTTCGTGCATCCGCGTGGAGCACTAAGGGTTGAAGTTTCGGAGTTCCGGTGGCCTACTTCGGCTCTGTCCTCCAGACGGAGGGCGCGCGAGGTGAGGCTATCACTTGGTTACTTGTTGCCGTGCGTTCCGGGGGGATATCTGATTGGTCGATCACACGAAGAGGCGAATTTCGTTTGCACGTCAATGTCTTATAGCCAGAGAGAGAATGAGAATTATAGCCTATTATATCCTCTTTAATATCTATCCTTTTTCTCTCTCTTCTTTTCTCTTTTCATGTTGAATTATATTATTCTGAAACTTGTTTTTTATCGTATATCATTTTCACGTGTAAATAATTATGCTAACATCAAACACACACTTTTAATCTAAGTAACTTTTAATCTAAGATGAAAGAAATGTAGAGAACAATTCAATCAGCACGTTTAAAGTTCGTTCTAACTTTATTGCAAATCTTGAAGAATGAAAAATATAAATCTTAATTTTATATTCTGTCCTCTTTCAAGGACGGCAAGATATTGAATACCTTATTATAAGCATTTTCTTTTTTTTTAGAAAGTATGTCTGTTGAATCGTAGATTGCTTCATAAATGTGAAATTATTCGGAGAATTAATAAAAAAGAAAATAAAAAATGTTTTACTTAATTTTGATTGGATACGTATTTATATGTCATACAATAGTAAAGAAAAAGTAGAAGCTGTAAATTACATTTTCAACAATTATTCGAAATGCTTACAACACGAGCTAGCCGAGTTAGAGAAATACATAATATTTAATCGACAAGTTTAATAAGTGCCCCATGTTCAACCGATGTTATTCGCAATTGAGTTTCCAATTCGTCGCCACATTTTGCAATTCACCATGTTGTTTTACTTCATATTTTGTTCGTACCGCATGTCATGTCATAAAAAATATAAATTAACTATACCGATGTAATATGTCAGTCATACTTTAATCGAATTTATCTTACAAATATGCAACGCAACAAAATATGCACATTCGAGAGAATATTTTAGGCATTCCAAACATCATTGATTATTTCTATTAAAATATATTTCAATAATATATCTTAAAATTAAGAAAATAAACTAAAAAGACATAATCATTTTATTGATCTCTTTAAATCAAATTATCTAAGGAAAATTAAGATTATTTTATTAACAATAAAAATAATTAATATTGCTAAAATTGCATGTAGCTTATTGTGTGTATGTGTGTACCTATATATTTCAGTTCTCTATTTTAATTTAAATCTTTTGTGTCATTTATTACCTGCTGAATGTTCATTATACTTGTCCAATATGTTCAATGTCAACGGGAGATAAAACTCATAGTCGCATCTAACGCTAAATGTGTGATGAAAGTGCGACGGACCATAGGTTTTAAACCATCTGCAAGAGTTGCAGTCTCACACGATCTCATAGTAACCCTCGATGTAAACGAACTCTAGATCGCTTTATTCTGCTCGGCCAGGCGGCATCGAGGTCGTGAGTGACAGGCCGAGCGGGTTTCGAACGGAAAAATAGAGAATCTCTGGCAAAATATGGCTGCCGCGATTGTCCTGTGAAGAGACATTATCGGATCTTTTTTTTCTTTTTTTTTTTTCGTTGTTTCATGCGACGTCAGATGACCATGACCTACGATCGACAGCGAAATGCGATGATAATCGGCGTGTCGCCCATTATCATTTACGCGAAATCATTTCAAGAACGACGAAGACTGATTCGCATATTTGATCGTAGCTTAATTTTGCTTTTCATTAACGTTTTTATAGTCGACATCAGGTTGATTTGTTTTTTATAATTTCACGGATTTATATATGTATAGAAGTGATGGCAGTGATCGAGACATTAATATGATACTCCCAGTTTTGCAAATACTTTAATTTGACGTTTAACAATATGATTTATATTTGCAAATAATAAATACATACGCATATATTGCGTTAGACGATTTTCTTCTTCATATATCTCTCTCAAGTATTATATTCTTTGCTATATTTAATCAGCAACTGTCAATAAACGAATGGTACATGTATGAGGGTTTATCGAAGAGTGATTGCGTGTGTCGAAGGATACTTGTTAGAGCGTGTCCTTTGCTCGCCTTTGGTAGGGCGATCGATAAATATCGATTAGCTTATACTTTGTGGATACATAAACCTACACCTACACCTATATTTTCTTGTCATGGCCATTTCGCACGACGAGTGCTCATGATTCGAGAGAAGCTACTTTTCCGCTAATATAATAGGAGATTATTGAATAAAATCAATGACATTGCATTCGGCAGCATCTGTAGAAAAACTAAGATATTTTTATTGATATAAAGAAATATATTAAAATATTATTTTATATTTCTTTTTATTTTAATCTCTATTTTTGTTCAGCTATATTATTAAAAATATATGATTAAGATAATGTTAATTTAACTTTCAACGGAATTATGAATAATTTTAAATTTTTCGAAATTAGATAATAATTTAATTTGTTTTTATTATCTTAAATCTTTCTTAATTTTTTTTGATAAAGATGTCATGTCATATCTAATCATTTAATTGCATTTGATGGTAAGTTGTTATGCAGTTCCACTACAAGAATCGGAGTACAACGTTCAATATTTTATTTATGATGCATGTACGTGTCACAAAATATATTAAGAACAAAAAATTCACATATCTCTAGAAACATTCGCACACACTGACATATAGGTGATTCGATAAAATCCGTTTCCAAACTGTTTCATTGACCATTCTACATTTCAAATATTCGAACGCGAATATTTGAACGTTTATGGTACTGAAAGTTTTTATTTGATATATATGGTAGCAACATATAATTTTTTATAATAACATGATTTTTTATGTACATATAGTATGTAGCTCTAGCTAATAAAAAATTTAAACGCCGATATACTTATATAAGACATCAATATCTAGATATATATTACAGTCAAATTATATTTTATATATAAAAACAATTTTGTAATAACGAATCTATGATAACAAAAGGACTTTGTCCGCAAGTTAACTGTAATTAGGCTTTGTCTTGATGAAGAAATTGAATTTCACTCATTAAAATTATCAGGCTATCTAATATTGAAAATTTTAATCTCTCAAAACGATGATGATTTATCAAGTTTTCATTAATCGAAATTTATCGTAAAATCAGCAAGCAAAACAGATGAAGCAATTATCAAATATTTTATAATCTTCATTATTGAATGCCGGCGCAATTATCGGACGAATTATACATACGGTATTCTCATCCTCATCCTCAAGCATCGCATCATGAAAATATGACGAGTACCGCACGGGGTTCGAATTAATTTAAAACATTCCGCATGCCGTCACAGCTATTCTTGGCAATAAACATATATCATATTGGAGATACGCATACTCGAAGTGATTTGATTTTAAATAAATATTTCTTACGGACGCGGATATGTGTGGAATGACTAAAGCCGATTCTGTTAACGCGCCATGTGCGTGAAATATTAAAATGTTGTTTGCGTTTCAGCTTAATCGGACCGCGCACTGACAAAGTTGTTAATATTGTATATGACAGTTAACTAGTGATTTAAATATTCATCGATATGTTGCGCAGTGTACAAAGTGCTCGCGGTGCTGTGAGATAAATACAAGGGCGAGTATCTTTGCGCGGAAATATGCGACTAGAGGATAAGCAACCGCGAGTTAATTTCGCGAAATCCGTGTTTAACGTGGCTTGTTTCCCGCACTAGACAAAAATGATGAATAAATATGCCGTAGTATTCCCAGGCTACAAATTAAATAGTAATGAAGTCAGTAGTAGTATCTCCTTTTGTTATATATATTTAAATTACTGATGCTAAGTCGAATTTACATAAAAGACATTTTGTATGAAAATCAAATATGTAAATCACAAACACGAGTACATTTTGCACTATGTTATAAGATATTATATATAGAGTTTTTAGAATTTTTTTTACAGAGATCTGAATTTTTTTTATAAATGACAGTTTTCTTATTGACAGCATTCTTATTCAAGATGATGATACTACTTATGACTTTAGAAAGTACATGATTTTTTGCAGAAACTTAATTATTTAGCCTGCAAAAATGTATGCGTAGAAAGAATCAGTTGGGTTTCAGTATATAAAGCTGAATTCTTTAATGTTATTATATAGAATTACTTTCTATTTCTCTCACGTTTAAATTAATCTTTTTTATTATTTTTATATGAGTTATTCTTCTTTCAACATTTGCTTTTTTCTCAATGTAAGTAAAGCAAAGAGGAAGAGACGGAAATAGAATAAAATTAAAAATGTTTCAAATCTATCGTTGAATCTGAATATTAAAGTGAAACTCCGAATATAACTTTTTATATTTACTTATATTTTCGCGACTATTCAGTGCTCGTCTCAATTGAATCGAAGTTTTTCTCGCTAGGATTAACGATTTACGTAGCTGGCGAGCAAACATAAGGCACAAAAATCGATATGTACACGGACCAAAATTTTGGCGTCTTAGCTGTATAGTGTTCTCGCGATTATTCCAACGGGAAATTAAAAAAAAAAAACATCGACAAGTAGTTGAGTCAAGTTGACGGATCCCGAAATGTATAATTACGAGCGATGCGAGACGAGCGGTTTTATCGAGCGCATCGCCCGAATTTTTTGTTTCTCGCGGGTACATTTGCCGTGAAAAAAAAAATCGAAAGAAATAATTACGATTACCTCGATATGCGAGAGCACGCGGCGGGGCACATTTCGCGAACTGGACGATAACGAGCACGAGAGGCGCTGGTTATACACGCCACCCTTCGTGAATCGCGTTTAACCCAATACGGGAAAAGCGCGTCACGAATGGTCTCGGGTATATAGCGCAGAAAACGTGTCCTGGAAAGAAAAGAACGTTGAGAACGTTTCTTTCTTTCTTTTTCTCTCTCTCTCAAACCCTTGCAAAAAAATGTCCTGTAAAAATATCTGTAATGTCTGTAGAAGATATTCTGTTCACGTTCATCGTATCACCCGTATTTCGTATATCGGAGATAAAAACGAAATTTTTTGTAATTGCGGTTGGTACTTTAAAGAAACGTAATATACACACACATGATATATATAAAATATATATAAATATATATGTATATATACGATATTTGAGTGTGAGAAAAATTAGATATTTTGGTATATAAAATACTTTATCACCGCTGAATAATAGACATCTTGAATATGTATAAATTAGTACATAAATTATGTTAAATTTCATGCGATCTAGAAGACGTGCAGTATTCTCCGACTTGAACGATTCTTGAGGATCATGTCTATGTGACTTGGATTGAAGGAAATACAAAACTTTCCGTTTGCAAATGTTCGCAAATTGTAAATCAACAATCTCGACTTTGAACTCGGCCCCGTTCTCATTAATACGGTTAATAATAGCTTACAGATGTGCATACCGTAAGCTATTATATCATACACTATTATACACACACGTGTTTTTACTAAAAACATGTCGATACTGATTTATGGCTAGTTCAGGGCAAGAGAATTCACGTAATCAGTATTGCTCTAGCGCGTGTCCTTTGACTTCAAAGCAACATATTATATCACGGTATACCACGATATTCCTGGTATATCGTGTTGATTTATCGACTTCCCGGAACCATAAAATTCGAATCGCATGTTTTTCCACTGCAAAATTTTTTTATTTAAACGCAGATTTATTTCTCTTCAGTGTTATTTTTAGCAATATCAAAATTTATAACATTTAGTTAGCACTAATTTTTAAATTTATAGCAATCGAAATTAAGAGTACCACGTTTTATGTCAAAAGAATGCTCATTATAAAGCATCATGTGACATATGATAATTAAACTAATTATTATATTTATATTTGTATTTGCGTGCGTACATTTTTTTATGCAGCGAAAATGAGAAGCTGATCAATTAGCGGAATTGTTTTAGTAACAACAACGCGGTTTCCTCGCGAACTCGTTCGCGAATTATAAAACGTATCGACTGGCCATTTGCGTGGGTGGCCAAGACACGCTCGGTAATTATTCACATAATTAATTTCGTTCGCGACTCACACGGATAGGACATTTTGAATGGTAGAAATATCGTGCGGCTGGCCAGTTCAAACGCACGCGGACCCGCAAAACGATTCTGGACCGATTAAACTGACGGATTCGCGTTCGCGCTCCGTATTGTCTACGATGAGCGAGAGCTAGAAACGTCGGATTAACGGTACGAACGGTCGGCGCATTGTTAGTTTTGCTACACTATCGTGTTTACTTGATTTCCATTGGTCCATGTAACGTGCTCATAGAAATTCAATACCGGTCGTAATGTGAAAACGCGTAAACACATGTAGCGCGAATCTGCGAGTGGCAGCGAAACTGATTTGCAAGTACAACTATGGATTAATACAATGCTTTTATCGTAAGGTAAATGTCATCACATTGTTCGTTTATTCATCTAGCGCTTTGCATAATCGAAACATAATTCATCTGAACTAACCGTCATCATCACATCATCTATAGTATAGCGATACGATGCGAATATTGCAGGTATATTTCTTCTTCTTTGTTCTTGCATGAAATCACGTTCGAAAGTGAAAATTTATTTTTTTTCCTCAACTTTTTTATATATAAAATATGCTAAATTAAATTTTTAATTTACCATGGTATTATTTTAGCGACGCGAAGAGATGATTTATTGCGACGTGATGGACGATCAAGGGAGATTTAAATTATCGTCATAAATTTTCGAATCAAATAAAAATGAAAAAACAAAAACAGATTTTTCTCAAAACATATTTCTTGTATACAAATATTAAAATTAATTGTACACAAAGATCTTTAAATATAAACTTTAGATGTGTCCGTGAATCCGGTGAATGTTAAGAGAAACAGATCTTACTTACTATGTATTTATTCATTTGACTCGATAAATGTAAAAGGATTGAAGAAAATATTGCAAGCTTTTATAAAAATTCAAGTACTTTCCCGGAGAGAAGTCAATTGCTTCGCAAGAGAAAAATGGCTTCAAAATATTCCCAGATATTGCGTAGAAAAATCTGAATTTTTTTCATGATATATTACGGAAACGGCTATAATCTTCTGTAATTAAGTTTCACGTATAAACGACGAGTTTGGCATGCGATCCAACACGCCAATTATTGAAATGGACACCCGATTGATTGATCGAAATACGCAGATATATGTCGACATTATTCTCCATCGCCCAGCTCAGCAATCTATGTAAACCGCTCGAAGGATGTTTGGACTGTGAATTCTATCGAGTTCAAGTGAGTTGAAACCATTTTCTCGTTCGTTGATATCATTTCACGACTTTCTCTTAGAGAAGCAGCTTCTACAGAGAAAATGATTTTCTCTCATCTACATTGTTAATCCATTCGGATATTGAATCTTACGAATTCATCAATAATTTATTTAGCATGATTTATTTGTATTTACATGTATGAAGAATTTCTTTACATTTTTTATATTTATTAGTAATGCCGTTTCTTTCATATATAATTTTGTAAAATAATTTCTACTTAATTTAATTGCTTAGAAATTTTCGCAACGTTCTTTTATAATTTTCCAATTATGTACTAACGTATAATTTAATTTAACTGAATCAATTAATTAGTAATATAGTTAATTTGAGAAGTATTTATTATTACATTCAATTATAATCATTATTTTATTCCGTTTTTTTTCTGCAAGAGTTGCAGCAGATATTTTTATATATTTATTAATTACAAAAACCTCTTTATTTTAACAGCATCGCATTTTTTTGCGATGAGATGTGAAACTTTTTAAATATGAATTGTTCACTAAAATGTTGTCTGTTGTTTGATAAATACGTGGATTTCTTCTATCGAAAATCAATCTGCATTATAATTATTATTTTATTCTGTTTAATTTATTTTTTGAAGAGCAAAAATTATAATTCTGCAAGAGTTGCAGCAGATATTTTTATATATTTATTAATTACCAAAACCTCTTTATTATAACAGCATCACATTTTTTTGCGATGAGATGTGAAACTTTTCAAATATGAATTGTTCATTAAAATGTTGCCTGTTGTTTGTAATAAATACGTGGATTTCTTCTATCGAAAATCAATCTGTACACAAGCCTTAACACCCCTCAGAATTTTTCTTTTATGGCAAGAAAAAGAGGAATAGAGAAAGATATATTTGTCTTTATATATATAAATAGACCTAATCCCAACCCCGAGCGAACGGGGTTTCATCTCCGCCTCTGGTGCTGGATATTCAATCAGCCGACTCTCTGTAGTGGCAGCTTCCTTCGCTGAAACTAAATAGAAAGCCCTGGTGTCTCTTGTAGAGGCGAATTATTTGCAAGTCGTGGAACCGAAGAGACCGGCATGCAAAGATGATTCGCCATCGGAAATCTACATCGGTCGGGCGTAAATTGCCGATTAGTGAGCACCATCTCCCAATAATCGAGAATTAACTTCCTCAACAGTCGCCGCAGTAATATTGGCTGTACTCGTGCACGTTCTACTGATCGGCGGTTTACCACATGATATTCGATAGGTGCGTTTAATCGCAAGCTATATCATGTACATTGCATGACGGATAATACTTGAAATAAAAGTTATATATTATAGAATGCCAGATATTATAAAAGCAAGTCATTTTTTTTGTTTTTTTTTCAATTATTATATATAATTTAGGGTTGATGTTTCTTTTAGCAAAAATATCACAAATTTTAAACATTATAACAGACTCATTTGAAAAAGTTGAATTGAGAATAAGATTTTACTATTTTTGACATCTGTAAAACTTAATTCCTCACGTGTTTTCTTCTTATTTTTACAATTAGTCATTTATAATTTAAAGACTATTGATCTTTTAAATGGAGAAACATTGATTTTTCTGTTGAGGAAATATCAATTCCAAATTGGTCACAGTATAAAATTCATAGATAAAAACATGGCACGTCAGACTTAAGATAACTTGTACTTCGTTATCGAGTTTATTTATCTGAAAGTGTTATCGATAAAAATGTGTGCCGAATGATATCATTGTTTTGTACAGTAAATTGCATTCTAAGATTCTTTTTCTCTCTCTCTCTCTTTTGATCGCTTATATGTTGGGGAAATATAATTTCGTGTACAATTTTCTGAGAACTTTTATGAGCTAATCGTGCAAATTATAATAAACAAGTTAACTTACTAATCGGTTTATAACACGCGCGCGAATCTTTGAAATATTTTATTCTAATAATAATATTGCAAAGTACATTAATAGTATTTACCAGTCATTATCAAATCATAATTCTTATTACTTTTTTCTATTACTGGTTTTCTATTACTGGTTGTTTACTACAATCATTGAATACAAAAAATGTATAAAGAAATTTGTTTTATATATAAATGTTTTGTCGTGCTTTTGTAACTATATTTATTGCTATATGCTAAAATATTAAAATTTTGTTGGATATATTCTTGTCGATGTAATAAAATAATATTGTTGTGACGAAGTGATGTTAATTTGTTACCGTTGCAAACTTTTAAGCGTAACGTCAGTAGTCGCTTGTTAACGTGACAAAACAGCTGCGTGTTAAGAAACTTAAAAGAATCTAGATGCAATTATATACACACATATAAAATCTTCGGTATGGAAAGATCAGTATCAAATTGATATTGTAGTATTTTAGATATTTATGGAATATTTTTTAATAAATGTATCTTACAAGATTATATATTTTAGCATATATTTCTGGCATGAATCATTAACCAATCACGCGCAACTGGGTCTCGCTGACTAAAATTGATTAGTAAGCTATTTCACGTGAGCGGTAACTTTATATTTTTCGACGCCTGATGAATTATTCGCGGAGATACATTGGATGATGAATCACGCTATATTTTTCATTTTTGCAGCTTGTAAACCCGGATACACGAAATAAATAAATGAGTGTTAATTGCACTGTATCAATAAAAGTGATTAATGGCACTAAGTTTCTGCGTAAATTGTCAGACGAAGGGTGTACAAATCGATAGCTCAAACGTGAACTGTCAAAAAAAAAAGAAAGTTAAATTTGTACATGCTTAAATGTATTCTGTAATTTATTAATTAACATTTGGAATAAAAAAATTGTATCTATTTCTCGATTACATGCAGAAAATATACATAGATATGCTTTTAACGCAAAATATTCAAATAATCAATGTTCCATTTAGTATTTCGTATTGAGAAATATATAATTTGTACTTTAAAGAAATGTAATAATCAGTTTCAATGTGAAAGGCTTTAGCTTAGGTGGCTTAGGATCAGAGCCATTAAAACCTTGAATTATTCCGAACTATAATAATCTGTAATAATCTTTATATGACGAAATATGTATTTAAAAATTAGAATTCTAAAATAATAAAAAAAAAACTTTCAGATAAAGCATAAAGAAGATCGTACGATTTATGATATTATATGAATATATCCTAAAAACATTTATAGAATGTATGTGCGCAGTAGCTTCTCGTTGTGAAAGTAAATTATGAGTTTTGATTTCTTACGTCTTACGTTATCGATGATTGCTTTCTTAAAATGAATATAATGGAAATGTCACGAAAGTTGTTTATATCTAAAAATTGTCCGCTTTAATATTCAACGTGTTTACAGATTGAAGTTTTTCAAACGATATTGAAGAAGAGACCATTTGCGCAAATGTCAGTTGCGCGATGTTCCGTCACGCGCGCTTCTTTTCCAACTCAATTGAGATGCTTGATAATTTTCTCTCAGGTTTTGTGCTATGAAACATTCGACGGGAAAATATATTCCACGATCCACTCGTCTCGTTTTCATTATTTTCTGTTTCGTGCGCCACACATTTTCTACGCTTCCTGTTGCGTGCGCAAGCCGTTTTGCCCGGTGCTGCGAGAATCCGGCATGGCTGAGAGAAACCACCGGCGAAATCTATGCGGTTGGAAAAAATATAGGTATCTCTGATTCCCATCCGAGCGAAAATAAATGAGCGACTCGAAGGCGATAAGCGGGGGAACAGGATTGACGTAAAAGTTTCGCGATATTTCTCCCTGCGTAAATCGCAGAAAGCAAGGAGTAGGCGGAAACAAAGCGCTCGCGTTGTAAGATGAAAGAAAGGGAAGCTGCCGGGGATTGCATAAATTTGCAGACTGATAAAGCTTAAAGTACCGCGTTATACTCGTTCTCGTCCAAATTTATCCCCGTTCCGAGCACGAGCGTTGAGCAAGACAGAAATCCGGAGATGAGAATGATAAAATATGTTACAGCCGACTTTCAGTTTGAAGCGGAGGGCGTTAAATGTCACATTCATAATCACTTTTTGAAAAAAAATATATTTTTAAAGTAACGCATTTGAAATTTAAGTTGTGCTGTTATATGAGCGTACACATTAATACTAAATCAAATTTATTAGAATCCATTTGTTGCATCTTACTTATTTTCCAATATATTATAATTTGTTTAACAAATAAACAGCTTTTATTTAATACGGCAAGTTCTCAATGTTTAAATTAATACAATTGTTATGTCAATTTGTAAATTAATAATATTAATGCACTCATTAATAAGGTATTAGAGGCAGTTACTTATTAGTATAAATGGCACACACATATACACACACAAAGGTTATATATATTTTTACATACAATTACTAAACTAAATTACTAACCAAACTTAATTTAGTCAAGGGCGAGATTAAGTACTTTTTCTACATCTTGATCTAAAATTAGTGAACAAGGAAGTATGATCTGTGCGATTTCCATGTCAGGTACAAATGGCTGACAGTGTCGTCCTCTAAAAAATGTGCTTTGCGCACGCAATCCTTTAATTATTTTAACTATCTAAAATCTAGAGATACCGATTATGTTAAGGTTACATCTAAATTTGAGATATATTTCACTTGTAAATAGGTTTTTTGGCAGATTGTAATATATAACGTCAATATATGAGTTTTTATATTTTTGCAATGTTATACATACTATGTAATAATACATTTATACTTTATAATTTAGATAATTTAAATAAAAATGTATGTATATGTGTGTCTAACAAAATTACGGCTGTATAGTGTTAATTGAAAAGTTATGGAGCATTCATTTCGAAAGCATAAAAGAAATCTGATATTCTTGGATAATAATAGCCAATGCTAATTGGGGTCTCGTTAAGAGGCCGAGATAAATCCTTCTCTTTTATACAGTTGCATTCAATTCCGTTAATCAATTTTGTTTATTGCTTTAATTATGCTATTTTTATTTTTAAAATTATTAACAACATTGTAAATTACTAATGGTATAATATATTTAATTATTGAATATAATTATTAATATATAATAAAATACATATAAATTATAACAATATTTTTATTATTTAAAGATTTCGTTTCTCACTTGATTCCGTTTATAATTTTTTTTTTTAAATTATACAAAGACTTTAACGCTTTTTATTGAAAGATATTAAATATTTCTAGAACAGCGCGCGCGTTTTAATTTATCGTCATTGAATTGTTGATAGATAACAATATCATCATGTACTCGTTTTATCGTAAATCGGAAATAAAGAAAATAATGTGCTGAAAGAAGCGTTGTCAATCTGATAAATATTGCGTGTCACTCACTACTGAACTCATAAATATGTATTAAGTTGCGCCACAATGTATACTTCTTTGAATTGCGTTAGTATATGAAAAATATGTTATCGATCGCATTGCAAAAGAATGCTACATTTTGTTGGAGAATCGGGAGATAGTTATATAATAAACTCGTAGCAGCTGTGCGGTTTATTATTCGCCCTTAATTAGATAATAGATTAGCAAAGAAGGAAATTACCACGTATGAAATGTAATTGTAACGCCAGAGCTCTTTGACGAAAACCACGCACGGTTAATTTCACCGATGTATTATGGTGCAAGCATATTGAATATTATGCATCCATTTCAAGCGTTTGATCTCCGGATTAAAATTAACCTGATAATCGTGCGCAACAGTTTCTCTCATAAATAACAGATATTTGAAGAACATATAGAGAGCACATGTTGCACATATCATTATTATACTGTACAAATTTGTATTCGCATTTAATTAAATGAACATTGTGGAGTAATCTTATATATTTCAAATGTGCAGTTTTCGGTTCAGCGCAATAATATAAATCATATGCTTTCTTATTGTATTTTTATATTAATATTTATATTAATATTTGTATTAATGTATATCATATTACGCGTATATATATATGATTTTTACAAAAGTGAATATAAAAGATAAAAAATTGCAACATTTTTTATTATTATTATCACTATTAATCTATCTATATAATTAATTATTGCAAAGCAGTAAAAGCAAAGCTAAATATCTTCAATTTGAGTACAAAATTATGCTATATAAAAACTATTATCATTTTATTCTCTTTTTCTATCTTAAATATTATTATATACATATATTATATATTTTATATATTTTTTTTCAAGAGAACATATTTGCTTGAAAATGATGCGTCATTCTTGTCAGATGGGTTTTTAAATATTACTAGCGAGTTCTTTGACGACTCGTTTATTGGGAAAGTTTATTGGAAAAAGGATTCGCAAGTTTGTGAAAAAATCACAAGTATAGCAATATTAATGCTTGTTGTTTCGATAGCGTTAACGTTATCCAGCTTGAATCCAGTGCGACGCATGATAATATTGCAGTACTATTGACGTCGGAGTACTAGTAACCGAACACGAGGCATGACTAGTGGAAATTAAATTTCTTATGTGAGATCTTAATATGTATCAGAAAGTATGGTATATTTTAGAAAAATGAGACCTTAGCAGTCTTAGTTATTCGATCAAATCTGCATAACGATATCTAATATGTACCGCAATTTTAATTGCGTTTAAAGATTAACATCAAATTCACAATTGTAAATAAAACAATACGTATTGTAATTTAAACGTATTAAAACTGTACGAAACAATTAATTTTATCAAATAAGTTTTTTGTTTTATATACGATATTTAAATTAAAATAAAGTACTCACAATTATAAATTAATATATACATAAAATTTTCTTTTAAATTAGATGCAAGCTATTAAACGATAAATAACGCTTTCTGTGGAATTTACATTTATTAGTATTATACATATACTTATGTTTCTCTCTCCGTAATAACCATATATTTTCTAGGACATAATCATAAATATAAAAGCCCGGTCCGTCGTGTAACACGCGAGGGGAGATTTTTACGTTTTATTTGCTTGACCTTGACAATTATATCACAATCATTTGTAGATATTGTATTATCGACAACTTTAATTAATCTTAAATTATGTTTAATACCAATAAGCTTTAAGCTTGCGATATGAGATGATAACGATATATATTTCAATCATTTTATATACTATGCTAGAAAATTCAATTTCTTGCATTTGTGAGCTTATATTTAATCCTATAAATTAATAAGAGAATTTATAAAATTACGGACGTTCACATTTCTTTATTAAAGTGCGAATTGTAATTTCTGAAGAATTAGAACAAAAATGATGATCTTTAAATCAATTTTTTACCATAAAAACATGCTCTTCAAGTATATATTATGTATATAAAATTCATTGCATGAGTATATCCGAAAGGGAATGCGATATTCCCAATCTCTATCGGCATTCGAATATGCTTTTATCGTAACTCGTATTTCTAGGATGTCCGAGAGATGACTGGGTATTGAGAGGAGGAGAGGGCGCAGTGACTTTGAGGGTTGCTGCCACCTCGGTTTGGTGGAATGGAGATGAACGGCACCGAAAGCAGCCTGAACGGCACTGAGGTCAATCGCACTTCCGCGCCTATTTTCACCATTGGCACGGATTTCATCACACAATGGTAAGTGCAGGTATCTTTTATTCAAAATGGATAGATTAGCATTCGGATAGAATGAAACGCGAGACTGCGAATGAATGCGAGTTGTACTTCTCGCAACGTCGGTCGTCCCTTGGGTTTTTGAAAATTTTAGCATATAGACTGCAGTTGCATCATATAGAGAGTTTTCGTTGCATCAGATTATATATAGTTCTCGTTGCCGTTTCTACGCACGTAAAACCATCACGCACATTTGATGTGAATGCAATATAACATGCATCGATTATTTTGCGCGTATGTTATTATAACTCTGACATAGTTTATTATAACTTTGATATACTATATTATTACAACTTTGGATTTCTCTCGAATTAGAAGTTTCTATCAAAACTATTGCATTGCTAATTTTTAGATAGTACAATCACAATTGTTAATCTCTCAGAAGATTTGCAAACTGCAAATAAAAATTGCGTTGTAAAATCTCTACACGTATGGCGTGTATCTACAAGAAAAGAAAAAGATAAAATAATAATAATTAATAAATATAATAAATTTAAAATTAATATGATATTTAACATTAATATGATATTTAAAATTAATTATATATTAATTTTTTTAATTTTTTAAATTTTTATATAAAAATGTATTAAATTAGTTTTAAGGATAGTGATTTTTTTATATTTATTGCATCTTATTTTTTCGTAGTTACAACGTATTGCTTTTAAATTTTTCTTGCTGACATATATTTGCACTATGTAACGCTATTCGTTCCATCAATTCCGGACATCCTCGAAAGATTTATGCGCTAAGAAGTTCGGAGCAGACCTTGATCGCGCAAAATCATACTAATAGAACAACAGTAATTAATATTATTAATTAGCTTATTGAATACTATATATTATAATCTATAAATATTATATTGCAAAGTATTGTTCTTTCCGCATAATTAATTAATAACACATGATTAATTTCTTAATCAAAATTTTATACATATATTTTTTTAATCAAACATATTATTAAATAAATTATGTTTTTTGTCGCTTGTGTTAACTACGTTTAGGAAAATTTATGAAAATTAATTCTTATTGCATTGTGCTAAATATAATTTTGACAACATATTTATTCGTGGCATATGCAAACGTTTTGCGAGTGAATTTTCCTCATAAGTTGTCATAACACAAAATGCAATAATTGTACTGTTACGTTAACGTTACATTAACTTGCACCGACTAAATTATTAGCCAAATAAATTTCGCTATATTTATTTATTTTATCGGGGATGTGTCTTTTCTATTTTGCGCCTGTAACATACGTATCGCCGCTCGTCATCCTAATCAAAACTCGCAAGATAGCATTTACGTGCACGGTCGTCTGATTAGTTCGGCGAGAATGTACTTGCAACCTTGTATAGGAGTGAGTCTATCGCTGTAAACGCGTTTAGATAAACGATTCGTCATTTGGCGAAATGGCCCTCTTGAATTCCAAGCAACTTCTCCAAGTTGCTGTTACCTCTGGAGACTGCTCATTATCGAGGGGTAATAACATCACGCGGCGCGTCTTATACACTCAGCGTTTCTCGTTTGTGTTCCCTGCTTCGCCGAGAATATCAAGGCTAAAGGAAATGAACTTTCGTTCGGAGACAAAATGGAGTAAAAAAATTCCCTCGGGAAGCCATTCCTCTCTTCAAGACAAGACTTTCCGGCAACCTTTTCTTCCACCTTTAATCCAGTCGAATGGCATAATGTACAATTGCTGCGAATTCTCTTCGGGAATTGTTATAATCATTTTTTCACACGATTTATACGATTATTCAGATTTGTTTAGTGCTTGTGATATAATTAATTAGTTTCATTCAGTTTAAGGTAAAACTAAAGATTTTTCTTAACATATGCCGTGATGTAGAAATATTTTAAGATACATTGCAAATTATTTAAATTCAAAATTATAATATGCGAACTTACGCATTAAACATCGCGAGAAAATATCATGTAGTTCTTCTATCAAATCTCTTTACTCGATGAATCTGTATAGTTTCTGTAAAAGACTATAAAATAATTATAACAGACTTGTTGCTGAATATATTTCATCGAAAATTATTCAACTGGAATATTATATTTACTGTTATTACATAACTGTTGATTTGACTGCATTTATGAATATGTTCAGCATAATGATATTTCAAGACAAACAATATCGTATATAATAGTCATTTGCATACATCGTAATCGGCATTTCACACAAAATGAATTTACATGATAAAATTTTCGTTACGTAGGTATATATATTGCTTGTGCAATATTTTGAAATAGTCCATAGTCATCGCGTTACATATATATTAGCGGAGATTTATATAAATGCTGGCGTATATAAAACTCATATACGTAAATCAATCCGGGCCAAATCGCATCCTTGACCTAACAGGGCCACGCGGTAATCTGGCAATGCGACGCGGGATGCGAAGCATGCGGTATAGTAGTTGGTTGCTGGACTAGCTTGGCCAAATAAGTGTTAGGCAGAGGTATACGAATCCTGGCCATTTCATTTAACAACAAAAGAAAAAACCGATGTCGTGCAACGATGCGGAATCACGCGAGCGACGTCGAACGAGCTGTCGGAGCGCACGCGATTGAGGTGAAAATTTCGAATATTGCGTGAGTCAACAACGTCGCGACGACAAAAGTCGTCCACTAGAACACATCGATGTATGTCCCAACGTACGTGAAATTTTCACATTCGTTAAAAGGAGGTATTACTCTTAAAAAGAAAGAGAAATATGACGGAAGAAAGATAAAATGAAGTTAATGGGTGTTCAACACACAATAATAAAATGTGCGTAAAACCTTGTCAGAAAATTGATAAAATTTTGTTTCAAAGATTCAATAATATTTATAATTTTCCAATAAATATATATATATATATATATATATATTTATATTTTGTGTATATATACGCTTTATACGTAAGTTAATATATGTCGGCACGAGTTACATTTTTATGCGATATTCAATGACTTGATCGTAACGCAGTGGATTAAAGTCAAAGTTGCGTTTATATATATGCATATAAAACGAGTATATATTATAAAGTTGTGAGAGAATAGGTTACATTTCCCGGATATATTGATTTCCATCGTAATCGATTGAAGCGACAAACTGATATTTTGCACCCTGTATAAATCTAATGCAACCAAGAACAATTCTTTTTGTATTAATAAGTATGTACATTTATTATTTTTATTAATGTCTTTTTACGATAAAACTCAGCTGGTCTGACTGAATGTCGATACACACAATACACACATTTTATTTTAAAACGATAAAATAGTATAAAATAATCTATGCTTTTTCTACGGTTTTCTTTTATAGCTTTTAAAGCTTTTCTTGAAGATTTATCTGATAAATAATAAAAGATTATTAAATTAAAAAATAACAATACATTAGATAAAAATAATGAAAAAAAATATAAGTTTGATTCAAAGAAAGTATTATCGTATTTGAACAGGCAAACGATATAATTAAAGTAAAATATTTTGCTAAAATGGTCAATGTTATAATAAAAATAAGTTAAATAATATATATATATATATAATATGTAAATAATATGTAAATAATGTGTATTTGAGGGAGCAATAATATCGGTATTAGAGAGCAAATAATCATAAAGTCGGCTAACAAAATCTGCGTGAAAAATTTGGCAAAAATACAAAGAGAGAAAAGTCGCTTTTGAAACAACACAGTCGATAAAATGCAGTCGCTGCATTCGATATTCGCGTCTTTAGCGCGACAACGTTACATGTTAAAATGGGAGCAGAGCCATTAAATGGATCGACTGTTGCATCCAATACGAGGCGGCTACTATTGTTTCGTTTAACTACGTGAATGACACTCTGCAAAAGCGCGAATGGTAGCGTTACCGTCTAGCTAGGTGATGCATGCGATTAGCACAGCGCTATTATAATGCGGCGATCAATTGTCATATTATTTTCTGCTTGCTGAGGAATTCTCGTTATATCTATTCTGCGACTATTCTCGCTGGTTGGATCTCTCGTTTATCACATATCTATTTTTATTTCAATTCTATATTTTATATAATCTGAAATCTATAGAAGTGCAATATTAGAACACAAGAGATATATGTATACACATTTTTTTTATTTTACAAAACTAACTTTTTTATTCTCTCTCCTTTTCTTATATAAAATCTTTTCTCGGTGTATTAAATTTTAATTAGAAAGAAGTTTTCTTTTCGCTATTACTTGTTGGCACTTTTGGATTAAGATGTATACGAGTTTAAGTTTAACTCTGTAATTGTATAATAATAAGATAAAAATGTTTAGTTTAACTGACTTAACAATATAAATTGTAAAATTGCGTGCATTGCTTTAATTGTTTTATAAGGTCGTTCTCTCGCATATTTCCACTTTCCGAGTTGTTATGCCAACATGCAACGAAATTATCTCTGTCGTTCTCTGGTTTTGTGTACCAGAATCGACGCACGATTGTAGCGCATATGCAGAGAAAAAATAAAATAGACCGAGCAACGGGAACGACGCTGGGGTACATTGTGATGACACACGGTGAATATTGATTCTCGAATTTTCATTGCTCTGTTGAAGAGAATCGAGAGAAAAGTGCATCCTCCATGCTGCAGCGACGCATTTGATTTTTATATCGCGTAAATTCTCACTCTTCCTAGCGAATCGATGTATGTACAGCATCCCAAATCATGAGATATATTTAATTTATCTACAAATTCTCTTACGGTTATATAAGCGATGTCAGTCCCCGGAAAATGTACAGGAGATAGCAATCTTTGCGCATAATGCTCAACGTTTCAAAACGGATTGTGAAATGATGTTATTCGTTCTCAATTTTTTTAAAACGATGTATAAATATTTTTCACTCAAGATACTTGAGAGAAAATTGTTTATTTTTTTCGCAAATACATTGAAAGCTCATCTCGGCGCGAATTCATAAACACCCTGTACCATAATATCATGCACGATATTAGATATGTACAATATATGGTACACATCCGCGGAATGTAATAGGAAATCGATAGCATGTCCGACCTGTGTGAAAAACTGTGTATGTGTCTTCAAAGGTAACCTTTTATAATATTTTTAGAGATAGGGATATACACTCGCCAATATATTTAGTCGAGTCTGTTGAGCAAACAATCGATGAAGGACAGAGATTGTATTTTAATATGAAGAAAACGATTAATCATGCATATAAATTGCATGCATAATTTTCGCTAAGATAACTTGTGAATTTTTATATCTATGACGCATTAGAAGTGTATATAAATGGAACGAGTACCTTTATAGCATTCAATATTAGAATATTAAAAAGATAAAGCATAAAAAAAGTATCAGATTTAACGTGAGTATTAATAGAGTTATTATTTTAGCTATTACATTTAATATTATACAATAGTACTGACATCTAAAATAGTTTCGCGTTATAAAATTGTGAGGTTTTTTCAAGTATTAAAGAGCAGACTAATAAACTTTACACAAGTTGTTAATATTTTTTATAGTCGACTCAATTTAATTTTTCTCCATCAGTCCGAATATGAAAGCTAGATAAGAAAGTAATGCGCATAATAATTTTAATTATTTTAGATACTTGATTTATATTACAACATAAAATATCTATCGAAAAGCCATTTTATTTCATTGTTATCATTTATATATAGAAAATCAAATGAGTTTGTCGAACAAAAAATGCATTATAGTGCTCATTTCTCATTAATTCAATTAGAGTATTCCATCTTTTCCTCGAATTTATCGCTCGAATGTGGCATCGAAATTTCTCACAAAATTATATCTAGGCGTGGTTTTTTCATTGTGCCTACAGTTAATTAGTATGGAGTAATTAATAATTTCATATCTTGTAGATTTTTATGACAAATATTATATATAAAATAATATGTATGTGTTCGAAATTAGATATAGTTTTGATTTGTAATACATTGTTCTTAAACTTAATGCACAGATAGTGAGCTAGCGCATAGCAAAAGAACACAGGTATTTAATTACAATAATTATATAAAACAATAGAAGCATTATTCGCATTTTAGACTTCCAATGTTTCTGATTAGACTTTAATCGTGTCAGTCAAAGAAACGTCTCTTTTATCGATATGAAATTAAATATAACTTGAGCTAGATATATAATATTATGAACACAATAAATATTTTGCGATTATTTTGCACACAGAGGCCAATTCTGTCTCCCATCGACCTTATCAATCACACTGAAGAGCCGAAAATGTTGAAAATGTCGAATGCATGTTCGGCCTGATGTCACTTGATTTTTTCATGTACTTCAGGCTGACCATTTCTCCTCTCATCATGTTCCGAAAATGTACATCGTGTCAACGATGATGTATTAACTCGCCCCTACAAGTTCAGGTTATCACATTTCTGCAGATCTCATCGAGATAGAAGCATATTTCTTTTTGTATATCATATTAAAAAAATCAGATCATTCGTTATCTAAAGATAATATATTCAAAAGCAAAAATTCTATTCATTAGCAGAAAATTTTAAAATAACAGATATATAAATTAATGATATAAAATAATCTCAAAATAGTCATTATACTTTAGCACGCTATTAAAAGTTTTTATATTGCTCTTATATTGAAAATATAAAGTTCTTTTAAAAATATTGGAAATATATTAAAATATAATTTAAATACACTATCTAACATATTTCTTTTCTATTTTTATGCTAAAAATAAATTTAATATAAAGTGCAATATGTGCAAAATTGTCGTCAATGTCATTGAGTACATTTTTTATTAGTTTTTAATCTTTATTTTAGTTTTGATTCTTCTATCTATGTGCATACAGAATAACTATCTATCTAATATTATCATATGAAATATTCTTTTGCACATACAACTTCGCAGAAGTTTTACATTTCTAAGAATCTTAGATGATAATATATAATTTTATTTATATTTGTCATTTTGATAGAATTTTGCATAAAATTTCAAAGTAAAAATTATATATTGCAGGTGTAGTAAACACTTAAGGTATAGAACAATCTATATAAAATCTGGTGTTAAAGGTGATTTGAAAATTCTGATAATACATACTAACGATGACGTACAGTCGAACGCACCTGCAATTTCCAACTGAAAGGACGAGACTAGGTTGGGTGACGTGTAATTGGTGGAAATTGATATACGTTCTCTTGTTCGTCGCGTTGGACTCTCGCGCGTGTAGTTTCGCGACACGGAACACTTCATCTTGGCTGTGTAATATCGCTCGTCAGGAAAATCATTATATTCATCGATTGTGCTTTGTATCGCAATGAAATGAGTCTAAAAGATTAATTTATTATATTCACGAGCATTTTTGTAATTTTTTATAAGAGAAAGGAAAAGCTTTCATAAGAGAGGGAGGGAGGGAGAAATATCTATAGAATATAAATGTTCTCAAAATGACAAACAATAAAAGTAATTAACATTGATAAGCTCATATGTCATAAGCTTTTATTAAGTATAAATAAAATATGCAATATTTCATTTAATTTATAATTAAAATAACCACGTAACAATTATACGTTATTCTATATGGAATATATAACATCCATTTTAATTAAAAAAACATTTTTACGGTCGATACATTTATAATTTTTATGTAAAATAATTAAAAATAATAAATAAATTAAAAATAATAAAAATAATTGCGACAATGGAAATATTTTTATACATTCTAAAAGTTCGGTAAATACTTTCTACAAGTCCGGTTTTTTTCATTTTGATCTATTTCTGCATATATGTGTTGGCTCTCATGTCGTCATATCGCAATCAAAATATACAAAAGCGCGATTAATATGTCCGTTCAACTATCATATCGAGATTCATAAGAGATGAACTCAGATATATTTCTCGTTCAATCCAGATGCACTGTTTTCGAAAACTGGTCCAAGGTCATGCCTGCTTAAATCTACAGCCTTCTGATGTCTTTTACTGATCTAACGCTTGATCTCTACATCAGTTTTAGACCGCCGTCATCCACATTTTACAGGCCCCGGTAGTTCATAATACTACCCTATTAAAGTTCTTATCAGAATCCTATTATGTAGATAATAGCGTCCTTTGTTTATCTAGCTGGTGTAAAACGATATTTATCAAGAAAAGAGCCGATTATAAACTACCAGCATTTCCGAAGATAAACTACCCCCTTGAAAATCAGCAATATATCTTTTCGTATCATTATTATTAGAGATAAAATGAAATTCACACATGCAAATCAAAATCAAAGTATCAAAATAAATATTAATATTAAAAGTAATATGTACGATATAATATTACGATTGTTGAAAAATTTTATATTTTGGTCTATTCACAATCTGTGGCGTTGCACAGGTCCGGCATTGCTGCGATAGAGTTGCATAAGTATGATGCCATTGGCATGTCGTCATCGATGTAACTGCCGCAGGGATTGCGATTTGCTTTCGAGCGCCGTTGGGTCGGGTTATCCGGGTGGTTTCAGTGTCACGCCGAGGGCGATCGCGTACGTCAGCGAGAGTTATTAAATAGGTTCGTTCAATTCCCTCCGGGCGATCGAGATTCTCCCTTCTCAGTCTGCTACATCACCGCAGCAACGCTATCATCCCACGGCGCGCCGTAACATATTCCGCTGATATTTATGGAGCCGCGTTAGTCCTCCGCCCTAAAGTGTAAATCCGATTTGATCGCTACCCCGTATTAAGCTCCCGCAAGCGATAATCCCCTTGACGATAATCACGTAGCACCACGAAGTGTGAAGCGTTCTTTGTTTTGTATTAGATGCCATAAGATGCTATGAAATGCTTTTATTTTGCAAAAATATTATGTATTTGATACAAATAAATGTTAATTACAAATAAATGTTTTGACGAAGAAAATGAGACATATATAAATGGCTCTTATTAATAATAATTTTTTTTAAATAAGAAAAAAATTTTTTTAAATGTATTCTATAAAATCTTGGTATGAGTACTTATCCAGATTTGAATTTTTATTATTCCGTATAATGCATTGTATCAAATCCAGATATTACAAACTTTTTTAGATACTTTTGTAAAGTTAGAAATAATCTGGCGACTCATGAAAATCTGTTCCTCTTTACCGCTACAAGGTGTAATTTCGGGAAAGCTGTGCCCAAGTTTCGCTACTTCAATCTGCGAACTTACATGCTGTATCTCCGATTACTACAAAATGAAAATAGCAAACAAGGGCAAAATAGAAATAGAAAGTTCATATGAGAAAGAATATTATGATATTATCTTTGTCTTTGCGGAGAATTACATTACATTACACATAAAATATTTTACATATATACAGCCTCTATTCTTTTTTGTGTCTTTTATAATCTTATATTTTTTTGTCTTTTATAATATTTTTTGAGATACGTAATAATATGAATAACAATTCGAAAAAATATCTTTTAGTAAAAGAATTATATATAAAGATCGTAGTTTTTTAAAAATAAAAGAGACAATTGTTTTTCGAGAGAAAAAGATAAAAATGTGCTACAATAAAATAGCATCCTTTTTGGATGCATTTTATGATTTTTTTTTATACCGAACATAAGATAACTCTTTATTCATGCCAACATCTGTTTGCTTTCTTCAAAATCGATTTTGAGTTACTTCGGCTTTGAAGAGGATATACAGGAGAATTTGAAGGAAACCATGTCACTTGAAGATGCACCGTTGAGAAGGAACGATGCTAGCTGTCCCGATATCAGCCTGCAGCTATGGGTTACGTATTTTGTGTCTGGCAAGGAAAGTGGGAGCCTTTTGAAAGGTTCTATTCAGCAACTCGGTCAGAAAATAAAAATAAGGTCTCCCCGGAGGGGATTGCCAATGTACTGCGAAGAAAGCATACAAGCGTGACATTACAAATCGGGATGTTCTTATCAATTCTAAGAGTAAATATTTAGAGTTTTATTTAAAATTTTTTAATTGAGTAATATATAATTCGTTATATTTAGTCGTATGTTTTCTTGAATCTCTCAAATTGTTTAGCAGAGAACCTGTCATCAATTATACATTTCTATTTACTTCGACTTGACAAGAGCAACGAGTCTGGCTTCGTTCATTGAACCGAGTTTCTTTCTTGTCAGTATTTACAACGCTGTAACGATGCCGACCGGGTACTTGTTGCCGTCGTACGCCGTCATTCCGTATTCCTGCTTCACCATATTCTTCCTCGCAATTTTTCCCCGCTTACAACGCGGTCCAACTTTTTATTCACTCCTCTCTTTCAGTCGCCCTCTCAGCCTTTCTCCCTCCAGCGGCCCTTCCATCCGTCCGTATGATCATGCCATTCCACGGCGATGATCCTCTGCTCACCAGGGCTTATATAGCTTCCACCCCTTTTGCCACCCTCTCTCGGCACATATACACCGACGAAATGCGCTCGCGTACCTTAAAAGGGACGTGCACACAACACTACCACTGAACGTTATTGCGCCACGGTGTTAACGAATGTCCACGCGATTCGATACACCGATTCCGTGTCCATTCGACTGGCAAGATATTGGCGTGTAGCTGGTACTTACGGGTTGACAAGTCGCGTTCAACAAATGTGACCGGGACAATCGATCATATGGATAAAAAAGAGTAAATTTCTTGTTTTTATGCTACTTAAATATGAATAAAAAATTTCAGAATGTGTTTGCTTATATATGCTCGAAATGAAAGCCTTTGTTTCTACATATATAAGTAAGGGATTATAAAAAAATTTATATATATACATATATAATCTTTCATAATTCCTTAATTATAGAAATAAAAGCTTCAACTTCGAGGATAAGAAAACATTCTGAAACTTTATATATGTTTTATTTATGTTATATATATATAAAACATGTATAAACAATAAGAGAATTGTATATTTTAATTTCGTAAAAGTTTTTGAAACTTTAGAGATAACTACAAATTATTTAAATAAAAATATCCTATTGTTTTGTAAATCTGTGAAGGTTTCAAATTCTTTAACATAGGACAATCAAATCTTAATCGGCAATATAGATTTTATATTTATTGTTTGTACTGTTTTTTTTTCTATTCTTAAAATTTTAATCTATAACAATCCATAAATTCTAGGTAAATTAACAAATTTTTCTTAAGGAGAATTTATTGGAAATATATTATATGTGAATGAGAAATTTTTAAAACAATATCAGATACATAATATTGTCTGCTTGACGTGTGGTAGATATTTTTAGCATTACTAGAGTAGAGCTTTATGCGTGAAGCTTCAGAAGGGATATTTTTCCGACGAGCTGATTTTTCCTCGTATATCTTATGATACACTTGCATGTATCTCATTTTGACGCTCAACATAACGCCCTTTGCCTTCTTTTTTTTGCTTCTTTTTTCTTTCTTTCTCTTTCTCTCTTTCTTTTGTGATAAAAAGATTTTCTAAAATGTTGATACTCCATGCTTACGCAAATGATAGGAAGTAGCTGCTGTAGTTTGCGTCATTTAATTTATAATAGATCGAGTTAGCATGTTGTAGTTAGAAAGGGATGTAAAAATATCGAGTTACAAGTTTTTTCACTATGTCATCCAATTGAAGCTGGCAAATCAGTTTGTAATCTTATTTCAGGAAAAAATAAGTACATTTTTATTTAAAATTGTTAAATAATTAAAGAGACGTATTTTTCGCAAAATAAAGAACTTAATTGCACATCTGTGATATATTGCGCAATATACTATAATATATAGAAATAACAATTCATATTTAAATAAAAATTATACAAAAGCAAACATTAAATAAATTTTTAAAAATATAGTTAAAATTCTTAATTCTTAATTAAATACTAATTTTTGAAAATTAATTAAACACAAATGAATAACATTAATGTTTTTTATAAATCTTTTCTCTTCCATATGTAATTATTTCATATCATGACAGAAAATATCTATTACGATATGTTGTGACAGCGAACTTTTATTTTCGTGCAAAGATTTCACTTACTGTTATTTTAAAATTTAAAACATTACTATTCTCGATTCTTTTTATAAACGGAACGGCTGAATTTTCAGATAATTACAGGTGGTCGGTTCTTTTTTCATGGACGGTTTCACAATAGCTTCGTAAAATAGAAGTACAGCAATAACGAGGACAAGTATTTACGAATGATTTCACGGTAGGTCTACACAAGAGGGATGCTCACGAATAACGAGGACAAGTATTTACTCTGGGGAGCATTGAAACAAAGGATCTCATACCACATTCTTTATTCTCGCGGTTTTCTTAGATACTTACGTTGGGGACCTGCCGTCGCAATAACGTTAGCGTGAGATTCATCAATTTGTAAAATTTTCTGGAAGTGGAATTGACGTATGATGGAAATAGAGAGCTACTCTCTTGCAAGTTTTAATATATGTATATAGAAATAAAAATATTTAGACTTATATAAAACTGAAAAATTGTACAATGTATAGACAATATTAATGAAACAAATATTTAGTTTTCATAAATGACAAAGCACAATTTTAATTTTTGTCTGCTATCTATTTTAGCTTTGAAATATATTATTCAACTTTGTTCAAATTTGCAGTTTTCGTAGAAATCTTCTTTCTTTTTAGCTAAGCAAAATAGAATTAGCATCCTACGCAAATTTAATGCTAATAATAATGTTGAATTAAAAATAAATTACAAAAATTCATTAGAAAATTACTTTGTACATTTATAGATAAATTTACGATAATTCTATAAATTCTATTATGTAATAATATATCATACAGATGGAAATATGTTCAGGTCGAAATATTTTGTTCGGATCATGGATTACATACAAACATAAAAAATATTACCCGTGCATTGTGTCAAACGTATTCTATAGTTATATAATGCTTGTCGACGTTTAGAATGCAGAGAATTTCTTTGACGTTGAAGAAAGTATGAGAATCACGCGGGTCATATATTTAAACGACTTTATTCCTCGCGAGAATTCCAGCTCAGTCGAACTTCAGACGCGAAATAATCTATGACTCGTGTTCTCTACTGTGAAACGACCTGCTAAGCTAGCCTTGGAGTTCTCATTCAACCTTACAACAGTATGACATAGAGAGTTGGCAAGTATTCGGAACTACATTGGTAGCTTATGCATGGAGTGTTTGCATTATTTTACATTCAGGAATTAGATTGAATTTCTATTTTTATGATATACATATATACAGATATATGAAATATCATCAGGTTGATGAATGTTATATTGTCAAGTTTGTAACAGAGCTGCAAAATAGAATTTTATTTCATATCAATATTAAATGTTAAATATTAATTGCCTTGTTTTGCACTAAAGAGTCGTATTGATTAAATATTTATACACTTGCTATATGCTTTTTTGTGATGTTTTTTTCTTTTATATTTCAAATATTTAAATTGAAAAAAATCTGTAATACCATATTATATGTTATACATATATAGAATATATATATTAAGAATTCACAAAGCAATTAATTATATTAAAATGTTATAAATAAAATTGACGAAAGAGGAATAATGATAAAATTATAAATATGAAAATATGTAGAATCTAAAATCATCGTAAAAGATGGTTATTCTTTAACAAGCAATTGAAACAGTTTTAATGTGAATACATTTTTACATATTTCTTTGATGTGCAAAAGAATAAACAAAGATATCTTAAAACTAAGAAAACAAAAATGTATAAAGAAGCTTTTATATTGTTTGTCAATAAAGTTTACTATCTTTTAATTTACTTTTTTTCAAGGATTTTGATTTATCAGAAAAAAAATACGTGGTGGAGAATGATTAAAGAAAAGGGTGTGAATATCGCTTTGAGGTGGTGATACCGACAAAAACAGTTTGATAGCTCCAATTCAAAGTAAATCTTTGTTACAAATTAAAAAAAAGGAGACTGTCGCGCGCAATTTCAAACTATTGGGCTTCCGATCGATTGCTTGAATGATTTAAAAACAGGTTTGCCCTCTTTAAGGCATATTCTCTCGCTTTTTGCCTACCGGCGATGAGACTGGCTGCGCGGGGGTTGAATGTGGTTCCATTCATGCTTATTTCAAGCTCATTGTGCGCCTGGTGTATTCAGCCTTTGATTCGCTTCTCGTGTTACTACTGTAGCGTCGGAGAGTATAGGACCGTGTATGTCGCGCTGTGTAGAGAATCAGGAAATACCGGTGTCATATTTTCTTCGATGGTAACAACAAACATGCAGCTACGACGAAGGAATAGGAACATTGCGATTCATCGAACTATCGAACTTCTCTTTATGCGTAAAACGTGTGAATTTACACGTGTGAATAGAAATAGCCGTATCGATAAATGAAATTATTCCACACTTTCCTCTTGATCTGTAATTACGTAAATGCTTGATACTTTATTTGGTCATATATCGTTATTTATTTTTATAAAAGCTGCGATATTCGTTTTTGATTTTATACTAATAATAATAACTGACGAAAGAATTTTACTATTGTAAAGAATTTGTCGTTCAGTCTTCTATGTCTGTACTGATACATTCAACATTTTATTTTTCGTGTAATTGATGATAAAAAATCCTCATTGTTCACATTTTTTAGGAAACTGAAGAGACAACGGGAGCGTCTATGTCGGTACGTGTACAACCAGATTTTGACAGCAGAATGTACTCAGTTAAATAGAACATGGCCTGACCCGGATGACCCGCGCTGGAACAGTGGTGAATACGCGGAACTTCTGCCCGACTGGTTCCCGACAAACGCGACGAATGCCTCGGCTTTCGGAAATGCAACGACTTCGTCGACGTTGGGTAATGTAATTGAGATTAAGTTACGCATCATGCGACTTGCAAAGGATGTATTATAAGTTATGTAGGGAAAATTCACACACACAAAAACATTTTCTTTTACGACAGCGTAACAAGTTTTTCCAAATATATTGAAATTTTTATGCAAATACGTTCATTAACGCTACACCGTTTTATTATAGACGTACCATATTAATATATCATACATTAATTAATTAACGATTCATATGCTGTTCTCTGATAAAAAACTTTACATGTATCAAATAGATGAATCTCTGACGCCCGTTTTGCCACCATTCACGCTCTGGCAGACGGTTCTGATTGCTATCTGTCTGGCAATATGCATACTACTAACCATTGGCGGCAATATCCTCGTTCTTCTGGCATTCATCGTAGATAGAGCCATCAGACAACCGAGTAATTATTTCATCGCGTCATTAGCTGCCACTGATATGCTTATCGGTAAGTTCTACGGTACTTTCGTATTTCATTTTCCTCTCCCCTTGCAGTAAATGTTACGTCGTTCTATAGAACCGATATCGTATCTGAATATATTCTGTGAAGATATCTAAATTATACGGAAAGTTATGTATATCAAGAGCGAATATCTTTATAAATATCTTTAAAAAAATAAAAATATATGCATTATTTTTACAAAAGAAATAAAGTGTTCTTGCAAATTGATACATAAATAAATGTAAATTTTTAAGAAGCATTATTTAATATAATTAATAATTTCGTAATTTTTGGAATAACAATAATTAGTTTCTTGAAATGGTAATTTCCAAAAGCTGCGTTGAAGTTGATATTATTCATAAACCCGTATGATAATATCTAATAATTTCTTTTATACCTTATATGACTCTCACGAAAATTGTATTGCAATATCATTTATTATGAAAAATATATAATTTATGTTGCTGTAAATATATATTTCTATATCAAAATTTTTTCGTTCAAAATTGATTTCATTCCAATTGCGATAATAAATATGTATGAATCGCTATTTACATACGAATAGGCTCTTTGCATTTCAATTTGTATTCTTTGATATTTAATACAATATTCGTGATTGTTCGACTTTCTAATGCAAATCCTTTAATCATGAGCGGAACGCCCGTATATTCATCACGATGAGAATCATAGAGATGTAATTTCGTTATCGCGAGACCTCTGTTCGGATGCAGAATACGCGTAATCAGATACACGCAGCAACAGGAAGCAACTATATAGGTAACGACGTAATTGTTGTACAGGCACCGTGTCGATGCCATTCTACACAGTCTACGTGCTGATGGGATATTGGAATCTGGGACCTCTTCTCTGCGATCTATGGCTGTCAGTGGATTATACAGTATGTCTAGTGTCTCAGTATACCGTTCTGCTAATCACGATCGATCGATTCTGCTCGGTAAAGATAGCCGCGCAGTATCGCAGCTGGCGGACAAAGCAGCGCGTGATCTGGATGGTAACCATTACCTGGATCATACCGGCGCTATTGTTTTTCATAAGCATCTTCGGCTGGGAGCATTTCATCGGTTACAGAGATCTGAACCCGGGCCAATGCGCCGTACAGTTCCTCAAGGATCCGGTGTTCAACACGGCGCTGATAATTGGATATTATTGGACAACACTGATCGTTCTGTTCATTCTTTACGGCGGCATATACAAGACCGCTTACGACATGCAGAAGAAGAGCGAGGCTAAGCAGCGCAAGATGCAGTCGATGGTCGCGCTGAGCGCCGGCGCAATGTCCGGTATGGCCGGTCGTGCCGCCGGTATAGGTATTTCCAAAACTCAGAGCACGTTGTTGAGTCAGGACAAGCCAAAGATCGGTGTCACATTGGTGGACGATGGTGCTACCGGTGCAGACGCGACGGCTACGCAAAAAACGATCGCGAAGACAGCCGACGCCGTCAGAGGGGCGCCGGATGCTGCAAATAAGAATATCACCGCGAGCATCACGGTGACGGAAACCGAGAAATCCGAACGCTCCAGCAGCCCCGCGTTTGATTCCGACGAGGAGAGCACCGCCGGCAACGCTCAGCAACTCAACACCATCAGAAAACGAACTTCATTGGCGGGCTTGGTAGCTCAATCCGGCGCTCTTCAGGTTTTCGCCTCCAACGGACGTCTGAACGGCATCGTGCCGGTCAAGGTCGAACTGAGTGTGCCAACGACGAGAAGATTGTTGCCGACGAGTCCTACGCGCGACGTGGCGACGCAGAAAGCTCAAACACTGCCCAAGATACAGGAGCTCAGTCTCCTGGACACTGACAATCCTGCCGAGCCCGACAAGTCCAGCAGCCGTACGCTAACGCCCGAGCAATCCTTGAAATCGAACGATGCCGATGGCAATGAACAATCGATTCCCTCGCTCGAGGCAACGCCGCCCGCTCAACTTAAACGCGCGTCGATCAATAGCGTTCAACAGAACATCATACCGCCGCCTACGCAGTTCCAGAGCAGTCCGCCCGTGTCGGACAGCCCGACGACGTCCTCGTCAACCGACAGGCCCAGGTCGTTGATCGTACGTTCCCACGGTCAAGGCACATACGATATTCTTACCGGTCTCGACGGTGGTGATTTACGATACATGGACGAGAGTTCCATCATTCTGCCCAGTCCCTCTTACGAGAGTCCACCGTCTTCCTTCTCTTGCAGTTTGGCGAATCCGTTATCGACGGCACCTCCGTCGCCTATCCTGGGCAACGCCGTGCCAGCCGGCGCGAGCACTAGTTTATTGCAAACTGCTCTTATCAGAGCAACGGCGCAGCAAGCTGGTACCTGTCAACTAGTGCAGATCTCGCAAAGCAAACAGCATCATCAACCAACGATGTCGAATGCATCGAGTCAAACGCATCCGCCGCGCGTGTTCATCACACATCAGACCAATGTCGCGTCGCAGACATCACCTACCGTCAGCAAGGTACACACGGAGGTCTCCGTCAATACCGGCAAGACGAAACGTCAACCCGTTACAACGGTGGTCACAACGGCCGTGGCTGTCCCGCTGGATTCGTCCAATAGCCCGACGGATCGATTCTCGGATCAGCCTACCAAAGGGAGCAGTACTCTACCACAAAACTCGTCGTCCAGCAGCATAATGCCGACGGTCTCGGCTACAAACAGTCAGGAAACAAAGGTACAATCCAAGAAGAAAAAGGAGACCACGTCGGACACGGACCAAAGCGGCTCTAGACGGGACTTTGTTAAATCCATCGGGAAACGATTGAAGGCCAAAACGCAGAAGAAAGATCTCACAATAGGTCGGCAAAAATCACGAACGGAGAACAGGGCGCGCAAGGCCTTTCGTACGATTTCCTTCATCCTGGGCGCGTTTGTCGCTTGCTGGACCCCTTATCACGTACTAGCGCTGGTGGAAGGATTCTGCGCAAATCCACCGTGCACGAACGAGCATCTCTTCATGTTCTCATATTTTCTGTGTTACGCCAATAGTCCTATGAATCCATTCTGCTATGCTTTGGCGAATCAGCAGTTTAAGAAAACCTTCACCAGGATACTGAAAGGCGATCTGCATATGACGTAAGGCACCGCGAACCGTACGAGAATACTCTCGATAATGTAGCTAATTGTAGACAACCACGGACTCTTTACAGAGAAGATGGCCTTCCATACTTGATACCGAATTATATTCACACGTCTGTAAAACTGTGTGCTGAACTCCGGACAATAATAAAACGAGAATAAAATGTTAAGACTCGCCGGCGAAGTCAGATGTTACCCGCTTTTTGTACATAATCGTATCGTTAGCGCGCACGAGTCGATCAAAAATCATACTCGTATGTATTGTATATATGCTGTACACATGTATGAATATATTTGTTAATGTGCGTAATGTCTAATGTGCTGAGAATGTGCGCGTAGATGTATATGTACAAGTAGTATTAAGGAAAATTATATGTGTACCATGATAATAAAAAAAACGTTGCTAAATCGAATGCATTCCTAATACTTGCGATTCAAACGGAATAACGATCCGTATGCTAATATAATATCATAAAGAGAGCTTGCGAAATTTAACGCTACGTAGGACGCACGTTAATTAAAATAATATAATGAAATTAATAGTAAAAATTTTAGTCGTAGAATCGAACGAAAATATCGTTCGTTACGAAAGACGAAAAGTGAAGATATTAAATATATAAAATATTATTCGACTATATATCATATGAATTCCACCGTTTTAAATAGAGAATCTCTTCTCGGTACAATTAATTTCGCGCGCTACGTTATATATTAACTTCCGCCTCAAATATTTCACGTGTTATTTGGCATGTTACATTTGTTTGTGTGTGTGTGTGTGTGTATTCACGAACAACGTATCAGCTCGAGGTAGCTCGCCTCGTAGAAGTACCGGGCAATTGACGATTTTCTTATGGCTCTCGATCATAGATCGGAATATACACTGCCTTTTGAGATGGCCTAATGCGTAGGCCTTTTCTCTTCGAATTTTGTGACACTTGGTACACTTCACAAACGAGCTTCCATCGATGTCTGATTAATGTTTTGCGACGCGACGTTATACTCGCATCTGTCGTGATGATGTAGAAAATATTTTGTCTTAATGGATTTTTTTTAAATTGATTATTTAGCTAATATGTTGGCCAATTATTTGAACAATTAATATTCTTTATTATTTTATTATATATATTTTATAAGTTATTTTATAAGTTATTATATAAATATATATAATAATAATAATATAAAGTATTATTATTATATATGTTTAAATTATAATTTAATTAAGTAATTTATTATGCAGATGTGAACAATTAATGAAATACTAGCAGAATGAATTACTGAATTAATGAATTACTAGCAGATTATGATTATAGCTTGCGTCATGAGCTTTGCTTCAAGATCTTTAAAAACAATGTTTTTATCTTTTTTTATTCCAAGCGCATGTGTATCTCGCGATTATTGCAAATTATTAAAAAATGGAAATTAAAAAGTTATACCAATTAATTCTTTTAATATCTATATACCTCGTTAAATTAATAAAATTTGTACAGTAACATTACTTTTTTATGTTATTTTTCTATTGCGATACGAATGAGTAAAAAATATAGTCACATATACACATGCAAAACTTTAGAAAATCAAAATTATAACTTCTGTTAATTAATAGAAACGAAATATATAAAAAAATGTATATGATATATATTAAAAGTAGCTGCAATGTGTGCTTGTAAAAGTTATAAACAGTTGAACAGTATAAATTAAGTCTAAGTTTTACATATTGTGTCAGATTGCAAAAATTAACAATTGAGAAAGTATACTTTTTCAATACTGACGTATTTGATTAGATTAATAATATCATTGAATTAATAAAATATGATTTAACTACATCGACGTTATTGATTCAACAGTATTTTTTTCTCAGTGTAAGTGTTAATTAATTCACATTTTTACATTTATATTACATTTTTACAAAAGTTCAGTTATTACAGCAAATAAATGATTAATTGTCGTTTCATCATCTTTATTACTAATTAATTAGTTTGATAGTAAAGTGCACTTATATATCACTAAAATCTATGTGCAATATTTATTACATTAAATTACTATGACTATCAATCAAACTTTAATGTCGAAAATTTTTAAACAAATAAATGACATTTTCTTCATCCAATTACTTTTTCATCTTCATATCAGTGTACATTTTGAAAAAAAGGACAATATATTCAATTGGATATATAATTGATATATCTTAAAGATAGCTTTCAATTAGTCGTTGTTTAAATAAAAGTCTGACAACATGTATTGTCAGTCTAAATAATTTAAACTCTAGAACTATGAGACTCTTGTTATATATGCTAAAACCGAATAGAAGAGATACTTAATTAAATATCACGTTGACTTTGTGCTCGTGTCGATCTTTGAGAAATGCGTTATTTTCTTGTATTCCTATTTCTGTGTTTCATCTAAATCGAAAACGCGTCCAATAAACCAATATAGTTTTTAGTTGTCGATTGATTGGAAATAATTTTCACAGATGATTTTTTTTATTATATTACAAACTCTATTCTATAGTTTTTTTTTTACTTTTATATAATTTCATACGCGCATGCAATATTATTTCGCTCGTCATTAATATTTCTGCTGCAGCATCTTATCGTTAAAAGTTGCGCATGTTCTTCCATAAAAAGTACAGAGTGTCCCAAAGTAATGAGATTTTATATTTACATTGCACAAAGTCTGACACTTTGGTATCGCCACGGGGACATTTTGGCACTTTGGATATCTTCCGAAATTCACTGCCAATAGTGAGAGTTACTATGTTTTCTCATTATGCAAATATATCTATCATATTTACAAATATATATGATAGATATTGAAATCATTTTAACATCAAAATGACAAACCTATAATCAAAATATCTTATTCATCCGCGAGAATATTAATAGGGCATCTCAATCTAATTTAATTATGCCCCGACATATAAATTATTTATTCGCGTAAGATACATTTTGTGTAAATTAGCAATATGTTTGCATTATGTTTTTCATTAAAAAATGTTTTTGTATGCTCATTGCTACACTCATATGTCACTCTTAATTTTGCAACACATGATGATACGTGCAAAGAATAGGATAATACGCGAGTGAAATTTCTTGCAAAAGAAAGACCGTTAATATGATAATAATTAATCCCGAAAAAAATTATTTCGCGGTACGTCTTTGCTATTTTAGAGCGCAATTGTTGGCGCTATTACGATTAGTAATAGAATGTAACGTAAATAATTATTATGGTGCATGCGTGTGCGTGTATGTATTTTGTCACTAAAAAGATCAACTTGTATCGAAATATTTCTGAACGCTGGATTCTTCGATGCGATGATATAAATGATATGTCGCCGTTTAAAGGCTTAAGTCCAAAGATCAGCTTAACTAGTCGAGAAGGAATAAACCATACGTCGCAGCTACATATAGTAAATTTTTCTTATGATATGTAGATCTTAATTGAAATAAATGATAAGTGTGCGGGCACAAATAACGGTGCGCTTATTGTACAGAGATAACAGACTTTGTAGAAAAATAAAAAAAATTAAGTTAATATATAAGCGAACGCTGTATTGTGTGTAGCGTGTATACATATATACGTAGCGTGATGATGAGTAGACAGTAAAGGCTGTAGCGCTAAAAAGAGAAGGAAGACCGGTAGACGGTGCAATATCTAGCGAAGAAATATAATTAGCTCTAGGCATTAGCACGATTAAAAGAAGCGCAAGTAATAAAAATAACCGTATAAAGCCTATGTAAAACCGTATAAAAAGCGTAATATTGTCTAGATCATCGATATCGCGAAGAAAATATATTCGCGCATTATATTTCCTTTTCGCGGTCAAGCTTTTACTGTAGATTGTTCGTTGTAGATTCATGAAACGAATGATCATCAAAATTGTGCGCGACCAATCGGAAAATGCATGAATAATGTACATTTTATGCTCGATCAATTTCAATTTAATTCCATCGTGAAAAATTCAAATAGCGATATCTCTGTAAACAACACTCGTATATAATGAGAAATAAGTCTTGTTAATTTTCGCAGTTGTTTCATTTGCCTAGATTATATCGAAATGTGCCTCAAATTTCTTGCGCGTTTCGTGAAAATAATTTTGTTAAAATTAAAAAATATTTAGAAATACAAGAATATTAATAGATTAATTAATAGAATAATAATAGATTAATGCAATTAAATGATAGATTGAGTATTTGGAACATTTGTTTCTAATATCTCACAATTATAACATCCTGTAATGTAAATGATAACGTAAACACAAAATTAATTTGATATTATTATATAGTACTATTTCATAAACAGCTATTCAAATAAAAAAACAGCGCGAGATCAAATTAAGAATATATTTGCTATTAAATCATAGACAATACAGCTTGTTTGTCCAATAATTTTGATTTTAAGAATTCTTTAAAATCTTTTAAGAATCTTTTTTAAAAAATCCTTTAGAAAAGCTAATATTGTGATCGAAATTTATATACATTTGATTTTCGTTTACTTTATTATTTTTGTCATTCTTTTTATTTCTTATATACATATTATATATTTATAGTTTATAAGCAATATAATGTATGTTGTGCTAATTACGTAAAAATGCTTTATAATCTACTTTTAGAATAATGCGGTATGTTCTGATTGTGAATATGTGATCGATACGCATAATGTCGAATGTCTATAATGCAAATTGGCAATTTTAATTAAAGCATATGTGAATAAAAAGATCGAATAAAGTTGTGACATATGTAGATGTTATCAAATAATAATCGGTTTTTATTTGGATCTATGTGCAAGCCATGCACAAAAATACACATAAGTGTAATGATGCGCATCCTGAAGTATAAATGATAATTATTGAACCTGTAAGTAAAAATGACTATATAATAAAGTGAAACTATGCGGTGTACCTAAATAGTAAACCTTCTTTCTCTCAATTTTTCTCCTTTTAAAAAAATAATTATATATTTAATAAAATAATGTAAACATAAAATCTAGTTTACATTTTTCCAGTTAACATTGATAATGATAAATATAATAGTAATTCAAAATTTATAAAAAACTATAGTATTAATAATACAATAATAAAATTTACTTAACACTTTAACAAATATACTCAATATATTATTGCGTTATATCGTGGGAAGTAATACATCATTAATATATTTAAATTTTATTTATAGTTTAGTCTTAATCAGAACACAAGTTTGAAACGATAGAGATAATAATTGTTTATACAAGATTCTGCAACTTTAAGCAAGAATGATAAAAGTGGTGACATCTGACCGGAACTGCATCAACTTATACATGTAATACATCTATTTGAATTTTAATAATTTAATAATGTTTAAAAGAAAATGTTAATTAAAATAATCTGTTAATTATATAAAAGCATATTGTAGATAGATATTTATCAGAACAGGGAAAGGGGGGGAGTGTAAGGTTTTGTTGATCAGTTATTCGATACCACTATGTGGTATCCTATTCCTTTTGATGATTAGTACGTATAGGTATTATTGATTGGATGCCACATATCAAATTTCGGTTGTTAATGCAAAAAATGTGCAAAGGATTTTAATTAACAAACAGGTGAGTTACAAGTTGCAAATAAAATTATAATGTCACAAATCAATAAAATAATTTTCTATATCCATCTGTATACTTTACATTTTTATAATAAAAAATTAATATAAAAAAAATAAAATATATATGTAAAATATAAGAGCTTTTTTTTATTCGTAAGATAATTTGATCTGATTAAAATACTGCTGAGATAATTGTAATAACTCTAACTTTATAAAAACTAATTATATTCAAAATGAGACTTGTTCAACTGATGATAACCCGTTTAATCAATAATGTAGTTAAGAATCAACAAGGTTTATATCCATTATGCATGTTTAGATTATTATGATTATATAATTATGATTATATGTATATATAAAAATAATTGCTAAACATAATATTTTTTATATATTTTAATTTATAATTTGTGTTATACTTATAATTTTAATTTATAATTTATAATTTATGTTCAATCAAAGTAATAATAATAGAACAAGCTTGCGCCAGAATGTTGGAAAAAAATATTTAGTCTTCACAGATCTCTTATAAGCTGTTGTTCGTTAATCAGTACATATCTCGTTGATGTTAAATTCTAATTAAGAACTTAGATGGCATTATAACTAAGCTTTATTAAGCATTCTAGTAGAATCTAAAATTGTTAACAATTAATTTGCTAATCAAATTTGATCGATTTTTTATTTATGTCTTTTCAGAGTTATTTTGTTGTATGATTCACAGAAATTTAGTACAAATATAGAAATATCAGGTTAACGATATTACAAAGCATTGTTGAAAGCTTTACAATAATGTATGTGTGATATGTATATATAATATCTTATTAAAACATTACAGATTTAACAACATTGCAATAATTACTTATATATATATTTAATTTTATTGTATTAATATATCATAATAAAATCGTTTGTATTCCATTATTAATTACACGTACTTTTCGATGGATTGTTTTAATTTTCTTTACATCATTTTAACTTAGCTTTGTGTTTGTAATTAGGACATTTGTATGTGAAAATTCACTAAATTGACTAAAATCAATGGCAAATAATTTTATTACACACTAGTCTGATTATACCTAGCTCTACGTGTACTGAAATGAATAGAAACCACAAGATGTTTAAAACAGCATTCATGGAAAAGATCGAATTTAGGTGAAATCTCACATATAGAGATATCGCAAATTCGCTGTCCAACGATATATAATTTGATGTATCTAATAAAATAGCAATTACGTAATGAAAACTGTTGAAATATTATTAATAATTTGAAAATTATAAATAATATTTTTATTGCTTATTTATATTTACCTAAAAGTCAGCGTTAAAAACTATTATTTAAGATATTTCGTATTTAAAGCATTTTTAAATAGTACACTTGTTAATCTTATATTTTTTCTTTATTAATATTAAAATAATTATATATTATTAATATTGTGTAAAATATATAATTATATATATAAAGAAATGTGGAATATAATAATTATATGAAACAAATGATAAGACAGCACAAATAATAATGCTATTGATTTTACATATAAGTCTAAACTAGATTTGCTTATATCATTATTTGTTTAAATTATAAAAGAGTATTTTAAAAAGAGAACATTCTTTTATTATTATATTTATTTTTTTATTTGAGGATTGATTAGTAAATTGATTTAAACTTGCTTTTTCTCTAAGAACAAACTTGAATTAAACTTATGTTTAATCTCTAAGCTTTACTTAAACAAAATGCTTGTTTTTTTATTAAATATACATTACTTGCATAGAGATATTTTTACTAAAATCATATATACGATAAAATTTTGCTTCTTGATACAAAAGAAAACTCTCAAATATATTGTAAAATTAAATAAAATATGATAATTAATAAATTGTAAAACTTGATATACAGCCTTTTAAAATAACTTTTAAACTATTTTTGCATTAAATTTTGATTGTGTGCCAGGATTTATCATTCAAAAATTTGTTTATGCCAATGTCCACAAATTATTTGTTTCAAATCATGCCTATATATTCATCATTTAAAATTTATATTTATTTTTCGCTTTACTCATAATTATGTATAATAGAATAGATACTTAAATGATATAATATAAAAATGAGAACATCAGATTGGAATGCTCAATGTTTTTTATTCACTACAACTGTACTATATAATTCTGTCGAAAGTGATTAATTTAAAAAATAACTTTTCTTTTCTTTTGTTTATAATATTTTCCGTGCAAAATATCCCATGCGTTGTGTATTTAGCTTGAAACGAGAAACATTGATATTTTGCCATAGCCTAGGAGGCTTTCAACAAACATTTATGTATTCTCCGAAGGGGTGCTTGGCGAATAATAATATCATACATATACATAATGTTCCAACTCCTGGTATATTATTTATTTTTCAATGAAATTTGTAAAAAGCTATGTTTTTTTGATGGCAGAAAAATATAAAATCTAATTTAATAAAAAAGTCTTCGTTAAATATTATATATTATATTCTATGGCAGAGTTGGATGATAAAACTGTAGAAAATAATATATAAACCCATAAATAAATTTCTTAAAAGCCTAAAAATTAGAATTAATAAATAAATCAAACAAATTCATTAAATTCTATCATTTTATTTGTAACAAATGTGGAAAATATGACAAAGGCATATTTTTAAACCATAGCATTTCAACAAATCTCATTCGTAATTTATTTGCAAAGAATTGGATAATTCAAATGAACGTAAACTTCATTTTGTCGTTGAAAATATGAAAAAGAATATGATTGCATTGGATCAGAATAATTTCTCTCGCAAAATAATTTGCAAGATAATTTTTTCAGCAGAATTTCGATCTTTAAAGATTACATTTATTTGAATTATCTAATTCTTTGTAAATAAATTACGAATGAGATTTACTGAAGTGCTATGAACTAAAAATATAACTTTATCTATATTTTATAAACGTAAAATAGCACGAGAAATTACATTTTAAAAATTAATAATATATAATTGGAAATATTAAATTAAAATTTTATTATTAAACATAGATGTAAAAATATTTTTGCATTCTTTTAATATATATTTAATTAAAAATATTTATAATATTTAAGCAATAATTTCTATAAATTATATAGATCAAAGTTTATATGTTATTTTGAACATTATTTATATTTACCTAATTTAATTATATTTACGCGTGTGGATTTAGTATAAATATAGTATATAATGTTAAAATTAAAAAAATTTAATGTTTGTGTAAATAAATTAGATATAAGTATCTTATAATTGGACACCATTTTTTTCGTTTGTCCCATATTTGTTCTCAACTAGCATAAATAATGAGTTGTGCTTATAAGCTTATACCAACGAGCTTAAGAAATCCTTTTCTTCTAACTTATGTATGTTATAAATATTCTGTAAAAAATGAACACATTTTCTTTATATCTGTGTATGATATGCTTGCAAGATAATGTGTTTAATTTGTAATCCACATGATATATACAAAAAATATACGTATATATATAAAAATTATATAAATATATTTCTATATAAATGTAAATATATATATATATATGTTTATTCATATTTATATAATATTATTTAACATTTATCCAATATATTTATGTATAAAACTGTGTATACATATTATAAAGAATAATTAATTGATATATATATCTTTTAATTTATATTATTTTAAATAGTTAAATAACTATTGATCACATGTAATAATTTAAAAAAAAGAAAAAAAAACAAGAATATTCTGATTAACGATTAAAAATTTTAACTTGTAATGTAATTTTAATCATTTCAATCGGTAGTCCCTGTCGGTGTTCCCTAAACTGTGAGAACGATTAAATTTATTTATTTTTCCTCTGATTGTGAAATATGAAAGCTAAATATGAATTCATTTATCTTTCCATTCAATCTGAAAGATTAATAGCGCATCTCTGTCACGCGTATTTATCGTCAATACTATTAGAGATATTGACTATTTGTCCAGATTTGAATAATAGTCAATATTTAATGCTATTCGTGCGAGTCTGCTTCTTCAAGATATTTACAAAAATTTTCCGAAGATCTTTGTATCTTCTGTGATAAATTACTTGAAATCAATCATAGAAAAATACGTTTCCATATTTTCATTTCAACATTCGGATATGAACATTATGAACTGATGAGAAGAGTATTTTTTTTCTTTATTCAATTAAAGCTGCAAACTTCCAGCTTTTCTACAGATGCAATAAGCTCGACTTAAACACAATACTGCTTTTATTCGTAATAACGATTAAAAGAAATGCGTTTTAAGGACTATAATTTTTATTATTCTTCAAAAATTTTAATTAAAAACAATATGTAAGTAGAAGAATTACGAACGTATATTTTTTATATAAGAGGTCTATCATAAACTTATCTTTAAAAAAGTTATAAAAAATACTGCACAGTAAAATATTAAAAAATATAATTAGATTAATTAAAAAATTTATATGATATTAAGTATATACAATGTCATATGTTTATAAATTTAAAAATATTAGAAATATATTACATTACTTATGTAAATAATTTTTTATCATTTTTTAGATGCAACGTATTTACTATAATAACAATGTAGACAATATGTAATAGTGCGTTGTTATAGTTATAACTATAACAACGCACTATTACATATTGTACAGTTAGTTAACTACGATCTGCATATAATAAGTTTTTATTACCTTACAATAGAGATAAAACAATAATATTTTATTACCTTACAAATATATATATATATATGTATATATATATATAGTGTTTTTATTGCTTTATGCGAAAAAGATAACGTAGTTTAAACTTGCTGCGAATGATTGTGTAGAACTGACGTCGCAAACTTGTACGTAGTTAGATGTGCGTGGGTTTTGCTATTTTATACAATAACAAGCGTGGGTATATAACTTTACAATTCCATCGTTTTAGAAGAAATTACGATTGCGATTACTATCATATTTATTCGCCCGGATAAGTAAACATTTTCCATCATAAATTGTCAGTGCGGAGATTGCTCGGATGTTAAGTAGATGCGAGAAATAAAGTTTTATCAACGTCGCAAAGTACAGTTCTATAAAAAAGCATCATGAAAAATCCTACGTTATAAACCATAAAATAAGAATAGCAAAGAAAAAGGTTTTGGCGAAACGATATAACTTACTGCCTAACATTTTTCTCGCGCGCAAAGCATTTTTTTCACAATAGCTTACACGTTATCATTATGCTCGAGCTGGGAAATATATTCCTTACCTACTATCCCTACTTATGCTTCACGACCTCGGCAACGAGAAACTGCGTCAGCAAGGCAAATGTTTGTGTACTTTCTAAAAGTGGCTTCTTGAATCACAACATTTAGAACGCATAGACGTTTGACGCGAATTTTCATAAGGATGAATAAAAATATCACGCGTAATATTATATATTCTTTTACTTTTGCATGTGATTATAACAGTTTAAGTTTATCAATTAAATAATTCTGTAAAATATAAGCTATTTTATGTATATATATATATATAATAGAATATTTTCATATTAAAAATAATATCAGATTTCATATTTTTACTTTGCTTTATTGAAACTGTCAGTAATTTTTTTTAAATTTAGAATGTAGCTTTTTATAATAAAATAATATAAAGTAAATTGAAAAATAATCTGATTAATGGTAAAACGTATTTTTAACAATACGAGATCACAATCTACGTTAAACCTTATGAAAGATCCCTTATAGAAGATCTTTTGATGCATATCTACATGCAAAACATCTGTTACGTCTGAGAAATATCTCACTGCACGTAGTGTAAATCTCTCAGCTTTTATCCTGAAGAAGCTATCATAAATCGGCGAATGTGATGATATCTGGCTCAAATCGGCGCAAGCACTCGTGTATTTTCCCATCAGCTGACACTTGTGCCCAAGTGGAAGTCTCGACCGGGTAGGTGACGAAGGAAAGGGGTGTGAGGGTGAGCATGGTGCGCACGCATCGTTGAATGAACACGCTTTTGAGAAGCGTTCAGTTTCGCCGACGGGGTTCTTCGGTACGGTACCCTCACCGGCTAGTCTCTCTCTCATTCTCTACGATTTGATCTATCTTTCGTGTGACGTAAATAGTGAGACACACGCATGCCAAGGTTTCGATCCTTTAACAATACTATCACTGATATTATGACAGTGATTAATAACTTGATCGATAAATCGCGAGTCAATAAATGATGGGGATTGATCGACAAAAAATCAATATTCGACAAACATATAAACATGTGTCATTAAGATCTCGGATGCAACATGACAAATTTCGGATTTTATTATTGTCAGGGACAATAACTTTGAAACGATTTTTTACGTCAACAATTTACAATTTCCATCGACCGATTACGAAGAGAGAGAAATGAATTGGTCAATAATAAAGTTAAAGTGTACAGTAAATGCGAAGCACAGTTTAATGACGGGAAGAAATCTTACGGAAAAGTTTAGTGTGCAGCCATTTGTGTTTTGTAAAGATGTTTCACAGTTTAATTGGTGTATTTATCTTAAAATTTAATAATAAATGGTAAATATTTATAATATATAAAATAAAACCACGTTATATAAATAATATAATAATTAATTCGATATAATTAAACTGGTGGAATTAATACAGAGTGAAAAAACTGTAAAATTTTTATCTGACTAAAAGATTCTTACAAGAAGTTAATTTACTCAAGAAAATTTATGTGAAGATAAAATAAATTTCTTAGCTTCGATTTACATAAAATAGATTTTAAAACAATTAGCTTTATAAACTAGTTATCCGAAGTTATCTCTAAGATAAAGTGATATATAATACGATTATTACGAGCAGCGTTTATTTCGACTTTGAAGACAATCATATTATTATATACTCCCAGATGAACAGTAATAAATTTAAAGGAACATAATTGAGTAAAAAGATCAATCGAGAAATGACGCGAATAATATATATATGTTTGGAAAACTTAAACAATAACTTTATTTATCGGGAAACAATTAATATCTGTCATACTGACTAAACAACGAATTATATCAGACTTTCGATTAAGAGCCGTAAATTCGTATTTAGTCATATAAAGTTATGCACGTTTTTCTAATAAGAATGAACTATGTTAAACCACTATAATGATAATCATCATTCATGCACGTGACGTCGGAGAAAATCAGTAACAGTTGATAAATCAATTCGACGTGCTACTCGAAAGAAGCTTCAACACAGAGTGATATAATAATAAAGCACTCCGAATCACACGGTCATTGAAGACGACCCTTATAAATATGAATAACGTGACTCTAGAACGTGTATACAATTGCAGCGCATGGGTCTTGGAGCTTAATATTACGCAGCTTTTAAGACTAAATCGTAGCGAGTTCCGTCATTTTATCGAGGACGTGTTGAACAGATCAACTCGACCTGATATTCTGCAAGGGGCACTCTCGGACTGTATTTTTGTCAATCAAGAACGGCCGTTTGATCTACCATGGTGGCAAAAACTCTTTTGGTCGCTGATATTCGCGGTGATATTGCTGATCGCAACTGGTGGGAACATCATCGTAATGTGGATCGTACTTGGTAAGAAAATAAATTGCGCGAACGTGTTGCGGCATATACGAGAAATTTCCGTGTCGTTAGTAAGAGCTTTGCGTCCCTATAAATATAACTTATTTTAGAATAAAATTCAAGTTTCTTTATCATAAATAGAAATCGTATATTTTTTCTTGTAATTAATAATTCGTATTTACAATATATCAATTTTAAGGAAAAAGATAAATATAAATTAAATAAAACTAAATACATTAAGATTTTTATTTAAGGTTGAATATATATATATATATATATATATATATATATATATATATATATATATATCTGAGAGTTGACAGTTTTTTAATTTTGTTACAAATCCTTAGTAGATATATTATGTCATGACCCCAATTTCATAATTTAAATTTTTTAAATAATAAATGCATGATCGAAAAATTTTTATTTTTATCTTGTTTCAATGTTAATTAAAGCTTGATAAATATTTTAATAGAATTTAAGCTCTATATGTATATACAATATATATATATTTTTTTAATATTACAATATTATTATATGCAATATGAATATTATGGTATATTATAAACAATAAAATAAAGGTATAAGATAAAAGATAAAATTTTAATATATACAGTATTAAAGTTCAGCCAAGCTTTATTATTTATTAAATAAAAATAAATTTCAAATAATTCACATAACTTACGTTGAAAAAAATCTTTTTTCTATTCTTGATTTATGTTACTATATATTTTGGGATATGAAATATATGCATTTTACATAATATATTGGCATTTTATAAAAGCTTTTTCCGTATTAGGAAATTAAAAATGAATCTACATTAATGCAAGTGCTTAGAATAGCCACATATCACTTTTTTAATATAATAATATTACTCACTGCGTAATCAAGAGATTATTAATTAAGAGATGATTGAGTTGAATTCTTAAGCTAGGCACGTATATTCATAGCTTGAGTTTATATGAGGGAGATGCTTAGGCATTCTATTGATAAAAGAGTAAGGTAAGCATACGTGGTGGGAAATATAGATGTGATGTCAAAAATATAGTTCTTTTTAATATAAATTATTTTGTTAATATCATAATGTATACAATTAGAGGATTTGTAATTGCTGTCACGAATTTATATTTTACAATTAATATGGTGCCCGTATGATGTTATATTTTTTATAATTTTTAACACATAGATAAATATTTCTAAATTTATATGTTTTTGCAATGACACTAATGAAAATATACACTTAAAAATGTATTATAATAATAATAAATTTATCTCATTTTTGGTTTTTGACAGCATTAAAAAAATTAAAAATTATACTTCTATCAACAGTTTTTAGTTAATAGATTTATGCATACACATTCACACACATTACATACATACATACATACATGTGTGTGTGTGTATTTAACATCATGTTTATTAATAAAATCAATTGATGAATTAATTTTTTGATAGAATTTCCTAACAGTAATTATCGCTTTTGATAATAAGGTTAGAATAAATAATAAGATAAAGAGAGACATATATTGTAAATTGTTATAGGACGATATTTTATAAAAAAATTTTTTTCACGATTAATAGTTTTATAATAATTCGGAATAATTATAAAAAAAAATAATTATATATATAAATTTATCATTAATTATTTATAATAATTATTCATTATTACTATTCTTTTGCTTTTTGTTATATGTATGTATGCAATTGCTATACGTTTCGCTATAACAAGCCTTAATCAGAAGCAATTTGTTTCAGTTGTAGCGAATCGATAACAGGCTCTAATATCTTATTCTTATGCAATCCACGTTTCGGATTTATGTTTTTATGTTCGACCTGATTACCTGAATAAATATCTTAATGAATACGCATATTGAAATATCTCAGCTAATCTGATCTTGACTTATTTACTGATTTCACTCGTATATGAATAAACTAAAAATATAAATAAAATCACTTAATAAAAATATCAATATTATTATATTAAAATATAAATAATTATTGAGATAAGTTTTGAAAACATAGAAATGAATTAACAATAAAATATCAGAGAAGAATTATAAAATGCAGAAATATAAATATCGTTTATAAGCTAATTAGATATAACAATGATATTTTTGATTTTGTAAATTTTTAATCTTTTTATGTTTATAAATGTTTATATGTGTATTTTATTATTAATCACATTGCTATCAATTCCATAGTCTCTTATACTAATCGCATAATTCTAGAAATATTCAACGAGTAATACATTAACTAATAAAATATTGACTTTTATAATTGAAATACAATAATTAAAGACAAATATTTAATTATAATAGCTGATAAGAATAAGTAATACTTTAAATTCAAATTTATATTTTTATTAAGTATTTAATTATGTATAAGATTTACCTTTGGTGATTATATTTGGTAATAAATAATATATTATTACTATATATACATGCCTATAATATTTACTACAAATATATCATATTATATTATATAAAATCTTCTAAATAAATTATTTATATAATTATATATGTATACATCTCTCCCTTATAACAAAATGATACGCAATTTATTCAGTTTATTTTTATTCTCTGTGAACAGTGGGGATGGCCATAAAATCCTATATAAGGTGTTCTACAAATAAAATCGCGTTTTAACGACATATTTTTAAAAATTTTTTAGTTATTTATTGTAACAAAGTAAATCAATAGTCAAATTAAACTATTTTGTAAAATATGCATTCGATAAATTTATGTATTATATCTATATACCTATTAAATTTTCTACGTACTAATTACAGCAGTTTCCGTACAATTAAAATTCACTCTCTCTCCGTTTGAAATTAGATGACGCAAAGAGAGAATTGTATAAACGTTTACGAGCGTTTATTATTTACACGTATATCTACCTGTTTAGCATTTGAATGAACGGAAGCATTACACCACTTTCGGATGCTTGTTTTTTTGTTTGTTGTATTTTTGCAATCTTTAGAAGCTATCATGAATCTGTATAAAAGTAATTGAAAGGTATGTACATATACATGTACGCTTACGAGAGAGATAACGCGCAGCGTTTCAATATAGTTGTAATAACAAATATATATATATATATATATATATATATATATATATATATGTACTTATATTGTAAAAGTTCGAATAAAGTCTATGCGATATATGTATCATTATGTATCATTGCATAAATATTGTTCATGCAAGATTTATGTGACGGTAAAACTTTGTCTTAAAGTATTGTAATGTAGAACGCTTACATTTATTTATTCTTTTGATTTACTCTCTCTCTCTCTCTCTCTCTCTCTCTCTCTCTCTCTCTCTCTCTCTCTCTCTCTCTCTTTCTTTTAAAGCTATATATATATAGATAATAAAAATAAATACTGCTAAACGTAGTACGCGCGCGCACGTACACATGTATGTGTAAGGTGTCCAACCATAAAACGTATCCATCCAGACCATCTCTTTAATAACAGATTCTCTAGATAGTTTGAAGCCGATTTTTCATTAGCAAAAATGTTTAGAAAGAAGATTATCATTTTTTGAGTTTGCAATTTTGTTTATTAAATATCTCTGTAATTTATAACTTGTAAATTTTAAATTAAAATTCTATTAAAGTAAATTACACATGAAAATAATAATAAAATTAAGAAATTTATTTTTTGTAAATCTTTTAATATGATAAAGTTCAATTTGTGAAAAATTATTTTTTCTTTTTCATTTTTATAAAAAAAGATCTCTTATTAATCAGAGAATGTGCTATTAATAAGACATCTCATTAATTCCATATATGTATATTCTAATATTTACTACATACATACGTATTTATTAGTCATTTTATAATATTTCGAATAATTAGAATTATTTGATATGTATATGTGCGTGTAGAAACATTGAGTATCATCATAGGATAATTGGTAATGAATTTAATGAGAATCGGTAAAAGTTTATTTTTCATAAAATTTTGAATTTGAATTTTTATTAAATATAAAATTTGGAATTTTTTAAAAATATTTTAAATAAAAAAATGTAAATTAGAAACGTGCACATTGCTTTTTCACCATTTTACTTTATGCGTAAAGCTTTCTCTATGTTTTTATTTAATAATACATATTAGAATATATAAGTAGAAAAACCATAGCATAAAGCGGACAGTATCATAAAGTATGAAATCTATAATATCGTATGTTTAAATATTTATATTCTCATAATATGTATTATAAACTTTTATGTAATAATAAGTAAAAAATGAGATAAACCGTTATTACAGGACCGCAGGGTCCTGTTAAGTAGAAAAACTATAGCATAAAGCGGACAGTATCAAGTATGAAATCTATAATATCATACACTGGCGGATTCTGGGGGGGGGGGGGGGTTAAACCCCCCTTTGCAAATTAAAAGAAACAGTTTTGCTGAATTTGTTTAAAAAATATAAATAAATAAAAACAAACATTAAAGAACTATCGACGGCAGGATCCGCTAGTGTATATATATAAGTATAAGATACACTGTAAATTATACCCATTACGCATTCAAGGAGTTAAGTATAGATTAAGTCAGACATAGGACGAAATAATTAGATAATTTCATTGCACAAAAATAATTAGGTGAAATTCTTTATATCTATATAATATATATTATATAGATACAAAGAATTTCGCCTAATTATTTTCGTACAACGAAATTATCTCATCATTTCGTCCTATGTCTGACTTAATCTATACCTAACTCCTTGAATGCGTAATGAGTATAATTTACAGTGTATCTTATACTTTTATATATATATATATATATATATATATATTATATAGATATAAAGAATTTTGCCTAATTATTTTTGTACAACCAAATTATCTCATTATTCGTCCTATGCCTGACTTAATCTAAACGTAACTCCTTGAATGCGTAATGAGTATAATTTACAGTATATCTTATACTTATATATATATAATATAGATATAAAGAATTTTGCTTAATTATTTTCGTGCATGAAATTATCTCATCATTTCATCCTATGTCTGACTTAATCTAAACTTAATTTCTTGAATGCGTAATGAGTATAATTTACAGTGTATCTTATACATACATATTGTATATATTATATAGATGTAAAGAATTTCGCCTAATTATTGTCGTGCAACAAAATTATCTCATCATTTTGTCCTATGTCTGACTTAATCTAAACTTAACTCCTTGAATGCGTAATGAGTATAATTTACAGTGTATCTTATACTTTTATATATATATATATATTTTTTATATATATTATATATATATATATATATAAAAGTATAAGATACACTGGAAATTATACTCATTACGCATTTAAGGAATTAAGTATAGATTAAGTCAGACATAGGACGAAATGATGAGATAATTTCGTTGCATGAAAATAATTAGACGAGAAATTCCTTATATCTATATAATATATATATATATATATATATATATATTTATATACACTGACGGATCCTTGGGGGTGGGGGTTAAACCCCCTCCCCCTTGCAAATTAAAAAAAACAGTTTTGCTGAATTTGTTTAAAGAATATAAATAAAGAAAAACAAACATTAAAAGGCTATCGACGTCGTTGATCCTGGAATAAAAGCTAATCATTAAACTAAAAATATTAAATAAAATAATTTTGCACCCCCCCCCCCCCATTATCGACGTCAGGATCCGCTAGTGATATTATATATGTTTAAATTTTTATATTCCCATAATATGTATTATAAACTTTTATATAATAATAAGTAAAAAATGAGATAAACCGTCATTGCAGGGTCCTGTTAAGTAGAAAAACTATAGCATAAAGCGGACACTATCATCAAGTATGAAATCTAATACCATACGTATTTAAATATTTATATTCCCATAATATGTTTTATAAATTTTTACGTAATAATAAATAAAAAAATTAGCTAAATCGTTATTGCAGGTTTCTGTTAAGTAGAGAAACCATAGCAAAAAGCGGACAGCATCAAAAGTATGAGATCTGATATCATATGTGTTTAAATATTTATTATATTCTCGTAATATGTTTTTATGTAGTATTTTAATATCATTTTATATATTTTTATGTGTAATGATAAGTAAAAAATGAGATAAACCATCATTGCAGGTTTCTGTTAAGTAGAAAAACCATAGCATAAAGCGGACAGTATCATCAAATATGAAATCTAATACCATATATGGTTAAATATTTATATTCCCATAATATGTATTATATATTTTTATGTAATAATAAATAAATAATTAGCTAAATCGTCATTGCAGGTTTCTGTTAAGTAGAGAAACCATAGCATAAAGCGGACAGCATCAAGTATGAGATCTGATATCATATGTGTTTAATTATTTATATTCTCGTAATATTGTATATTTTTATGTAGTATGTGTGTGTGTGTGTGTGTTAATATGTTTTTATATATTTTTATGTGTAATGATAAGTAAAAAATGAGATAAACCGTCATTGCAGGGTCCTGTTAAGTAGAAAAACCATAGCATAAAGCGGACAGTATCATCAAGTATGAAATCTAATACCATATATGGTTAAATATTTATTTTCTCATAATATGTATTATAAACTTTCATGTAATAATAAGTAAAAAATGAGATAAACCGTAAGGAATATAAATATTTAAACATATTTGACACTAGATTTAATACTTTGTGATACTGTCTGCTTTATGCTGGTTTCTCTACTTAACAAAGTCTATAATACATATTATAAAAATATAAATATTTAAACATATATGATATCAGATTTTGTTGATAATACTTGATAATACTGTTCACTTTATGTTATGGTTTTTCTACTTAACAGGGACCTGCAATGATGGTTTATCTTGTTTTTTATTTATTACATAAAAAATAATACATATTTTATAATACATATTTATAATTTTGTGATATTTTGATTATTATTTGTTTGTGTGTAAACAATAAATTTTAATTTTATTATCTGTTTTGATACTACAAATATTGTAATATTAGTATTTATATTTGTAGTATATATAATATATTTATTTCTCAAATATATTATATAATATTCTGAAATCTGAAAATCATGTATTGAAGAAGAATCGTAAATTGGAAAAATATAATACTTTTCCGTTATTTTTCCAATAAAGAGAAAAATTATCAGTTAAACTTTTCTCGAGCCAAGTATTTCCCTCATAAAGTTTGTGAAGTTGATCGATGTTGATTAGTCGAACATTGGGTATTAGAACGACTTTTCTCGCCATGTGGTGAAAACAAATTTAAAGATTATGGTTTATCTGTTGTGTAGTCTTATATTTGTGACGCGCAGAACATCTGGGCATAAATACTTATAAGGATATTTGATGTCAAATGATCATTAAAAAATTCAATCACATGCAAATATGTTTTTTCTTTAAAAAAAAGTACAATATATTGCAACAATATTGACTTATCTTTTGTTTAAATATTTAAATAATTTTTTAATTAGTTTGATTGGTTATATTGATAAAGTACTTAAGTATCGTTACATAATGATTAAAATAAGAATACAAAGTAAATTCAAAGGGAATGTAAAAAAAATATTAATATTGATAAAAAATCAAAGAGTTCCTATATAATATCCTATACATCTTCTCTTTTGCTCGTAATTGTTCTTAACTTCGTATCAGATAACAAATTAGACTCAAAGTAGGACTTTATGATAACAAATTATGAAAAATTTAAAACTTCTCAACGTGATTACAACATATTATATACATATTATGATTCTAACATTATATATTATATAATTAACATAAGACATTTTAAATTCTACAATTTGATGTCTCAATTTGAATTCTCAAATTGCAATTTGCTGTAAAGCGTATTATCAAATTTATTGTAAAGCATACTATCAAATCTATGCATTATACATTATATAAAAAAAATAGGAAAATAAGCATTAGTAAGCATTAGGTTACGCGATGCATCAATATCACATTATTTTCCGTACATATACAAAAATAATATATTCTCAAAAAAGGAACAAAAAGAAACAATATTTATGAGCAAGAGTTTTGCCACTAAAAAAGCCGCGATGTTTTACGCATCATTTCGAGTGCTTCTTGATATCTCAGAGGGTTTTCGTGAAAAACTTTTGCTGTGTGTGGCCTTCGATTGCGGTCAAGAAAGTTTCTATCAGAAGTAAGAAAACTTCAGTGGATTAAATGCTTTGACATAGAATAGTATGGACGTAAAATTTTGTGGGAATCTGGCTTTATTACGAGTGATCGTATTTTCTTTAGAAAAGTTGATCCTAGATTCTGTCCATGTCGAAAGATAGGATTTGTAATGACAAGATGTGCTTTGTCGTGATAAGTAATGACCAGAAGAGTTACCATGGGAAAGAAGTTTTAGTACGCCTTTTTCCCTCGAAAAAAATGTTTTCTGCTACAAACATGCAAAATTGTTAATTTTACTTACGCCTTTCATTAAACTTATCACAGTACGATATTATGCTAATTTTATTTACGCTTTTCATTAAACTTATCACAGTACGATATTATGCTAAGGTTTGCTTGTTGTTTGAAATCGTAATTATTCAATATTAACAGTTAACAAGTTTGTTAATAAAATTATTTTATATATATATTTTTTTTGGTTTTTTCAATAACGTATTCATTTTAATTGTATTTTTTATTATTTCATTGATTTTATTTTTATTAAATTGGCTATTACTATTCAAAACAATTTTTCCCTCTATAATCAGAAAATTAAAATATAATTGAAAAATAATTAATTTATAAAACTCTATATAAATAATTATTTAATAGAAGAAATGAATAATTCAATATTATTAACAAAACATACCTAAAGCCTCTTTAGATAATTTATAATTTTTCAATAAAATTCAAGACAGAATTTTATTTATAAATTTTATGTGTTATGTAATGTAGAAAATATTTAAATACAAATAAATCAAAATATATATCAGGATAGATTAAACATAATGCATAAAATTATAAATATAATTCTGTCTTGAATTTTATCGTGAATTATAGATTTCTAAAAAAGAGACCTTTATAAATCTAACATAAATTGTGCTATATTAGAATTATACATATGATTTGATATGATATGACATTTAAACTTCTATAAATATTTTCTTAAAATATAATATAAATTTATTTTGGAAGCAACACGTAAGATAATTTCTTTTATATAAATTTGATATATTCTCAATTATACGTTATGAAATTTATAAGATATCCCAGGGAGGTTAGATTGAAATTCATTTCGATATTGATTTTCGCAACGAAACACTTGTGATTTATAAGCAAAGGCTCGTATTAAAGACACGAGGAAGTAAAATCGGATATTTTTTTACCGCATCAATTTTGAAAATAATATACTGTTAATAATTCTTCTAACTGTATGCATTTTATCTTTCTCGAGTAGTACGAATAGTTATATACGGATCTCTTCTTTGATAGAATTTCGTAGAGTTATATTACTTATAGAATTTCAAACAGATATGATATTACAGAGTGGTATTACATCATATTAACGAGATAATTGTGATCGAATAGTATGTTTCTACTTTGTCGACTAAACTAACAATTTATTTTAGAATATTTTGTTACAATCGAAGGTTTTTTTATGGTTTATTCAAAAAGCATATTAATAAACATGCAAATCGTTTATCTTATTATTTATAGATTTAAATTATGCGCACACGTTAATAATTATTCAGTTTTTTTAAATATATTATTATTGACAATTAATGCATGTTTTTAGAAGCTTATGCACATTTTTATAATTTATTCAATTATAACTGCAAATTTTAAAAAATATAAATTGTACTATTTTGATTGATATAAAAAGCAAAAATTAACTTTCAAAATTATTTTTAATTATTTTAAAATTTGTTTGCTACAGGAACAATATTTATATATATATTTGCATATATGTATATGTATAAATACTTTATATTCAAAATTGCATATTTGCATATTTATATAATTCAAAGATATTGTTTTTTGAAATAATTGCTGTAATAACTGCAATCTTTTCTGATTTAATTCATTGTCGTGGTCGAAGAAAGTGATTACATGGATGAGAGACATTGAGTTAATGAAATTTTATCCGTTGAATGACACGTTAAAGTTTTACTAAAAAGAAAACGACGGTGAACATTGTAACGATTGCGAATACTACTTCTAAAATTTTATTTAATTCGTCATATATAAGTTTGCAATTTAACATTACGACAATTTAAATTCTGCATAGGTACATAAATAATTTATTTAAGCATTTTGCAAGATTTTCTATACAAAACTTGCAACAATAATAAAATAAAGTTAACAAAATAAAATGTAATAATAAAATGAAAAAGTCATAAATAAACGTTTCCTTTCGCAAGAAATGCATATCTAATCTGTAATAAGTTTCATAAAAACTACATTTTTTTCTTGAACTTTATATCGATTTATAAGAATTTATGGCTTGTATATAGAATAATATTTTGTCAAAGTATGATCAAACAATGTTTTAGCATAGTAAGTACAAATTTATGCAGTGTTTTCACTTACAGTGCGTTTCCATTTACCTAATCAAGTTAAATGTTTGTCAGTTAATTTAGCAACACGCACGCTATGCGTCATAATCTAATTACTGCAATCAAATGTACATTCTTAATGCATTCAGTGAAATATCTAACAAATGAGAATTTAAAATAATGTAAAAAAATCTGTACATTTTTTCTTACATAAATCTGAATATAGATTTTTAAAAACATAAAAATGTAAATTATTTATTTATTAGTTATTTGATATAGTTTTACATTGCTCATCTACAAAAGCCAAGCAGGCAATGTAGAATTTTCCTGAATATTTATTAAAATTGCATTTAAATCTCTTAAAGTTCTTGTTGCGCATGTATGATGGATGTATATGTATATAACGGAATTTATGAAATATCCATTTCAATCGAATGTTAAAAAGCGTATCAAACTTTATATACACATATATATATACTCAGAAATATTTACGCTTATAAAACATGCTTAACATGCCTTTTTTTAGAAAGGAATGTTATAATACTTTCAACTCGATCAAAATAACAATTTCTCACTCACCGATACGATGCAATAGCGGAGTTGTAGTACACAGCACACATTGATCTGAAAACAAAATATTCAAATTATGTATATGCATGTGTGTGTACAGGATGTTTTTAAAGTCTAGAAACGGTCGAATATTTTAATGCAGTTTAGAAAAAAAAAGTTTTTAGGTATTTTACATACCTTATAGTTGCCCCGCTGTCGCCTGATGCCTCCCTGGGCCTCCTCCTCCTCTCTTGGTCGACCGGCATTGCTCCTTCGTAGCACTCGCGAAAACACGAATAATTACGATCGCCCGACACTTTATAAGGCACTCCCGACACGCGAAACTTTACACGGCACTCCCGACGCGACGCGTGAATCGCACGCGTATTTCGCGTACATTGCGTAATGAGAAATAACGATGCGAAAACTATAATCGCACGAATCAAAGTCCATTCGACACTCGAAAATCTCGCAGTCAAATTCGCGCGCAGCTTATCAGCAATGCTACCTGTAACAAATAATATAAAATATTACTATTTTAATTTTTATAACATATATTATTATTTTAAAATTAAATTAGCAAATTAACGCTTTAATCAGCTGATTTCTGTGAAAAAATATTAATCGAGTTTAAACAAATTTTATATTATTTTTTAAAAATATTATTCTTTTTAACATAAAATCGAAAAATGGTAAGCGCGTAGCGCGCGCTTGTGTTGTTCTAATATTGATATAAAAGTCAATAAATTTTGTTAAAAGCAATTTCTTATTAAATAATATATAAGATAGATTATATAATATAAACTTATATATTTATATTAATTTTATTTTGGAAAGTAATTGTGTAATTTTTATCTAATGCAAATTAAATGTTTCAGTTAGCAACACCCATGCTATGTGCGTCATAATCTAATTATTGCAATTAAGTGTACATACACGTTTAATGTATTCAGTAAAATGTCTAATTTTAATTGTTATTTAAATTTTCACTAGAAGGAATCAGACACGGATGATATTACGTTGGTTTAAAAAAAAATTAATTTCTTGTTGAAACTGATTAATTGTGCAGCGGGTTCATTTCTCGATTTAGCAACTTTGCTCCGATATTTTTCTCGTCTACACTTCTATAGGGGGGTTAGAAGGGTTTATTAAAATAAAAATCTTGAATTGAAATTTAATTTAATTATTTAGTATCGAATCAAGAAAAATTGGTATCCTGTGCATAACTAATCAATATTTCAACGAAAAATTAATTTTTCTTTAAACTGACGCACTATCATCCGCGTCCGGTTTTTTCTAGTCCGTTTAAAATTTAAATTTTTATTTCACATTGAGAGCTTTATTAAAATTTTTTATTGTTCAAGCATTACGTTTTTATATTTAAATTTTCTTAGTTTAGATTATTTATATAATTTATAATTAGAGTTTATATTTTGTTACAGTTTCTGAACACGTTAATGTTAGAGTTCATTCTTTATGGCTTCGTGTAATTCAATCTACATTTTGCTGTCGTAGGGGATTAACTAGATTATTATAACTAGACACTTCATTGTCTGCTACACACATACACACGCATACACGCGCGCACGCATATACAGACAGGCAGACAGTCAGACAATATAGATATTTTATTTCTTGATGTGTGTGCAAAAATTTTATTTTTATCAGAAAAAAATTCTATTTTAAAATATTTATTAATAAATATAATTTTTATGTTATTTATAACAAAATAGTAATAAAAACTGTTCTTCGTTTATTATCAAACAAATTTTATTATTATTGTTGTAAAATGTGATAGGTATTTCAATTAGTATTTTAATTAATATTTCAATTCGTTTCATTCTTTTAACGATAGATACGGATTATTTTCGTCAATTGCAATTTTATTAATAGATGAGATGCAGAACAGAAACTTGAGATGCGCTGCGCATTTCAAATTTATTCTATAATTTAATGTAGAAGTAAAATATATGTATATAACTGTTTCTGCCTACGAAATACATATCTGATGCATTCAACATTTAATTCTATAAAGACTGCCGTCGCGAGATCGAGGTTTTGTTCACAAATGTAGATTCGAGTTATCGGGTTACCACAAATTTGACTTTGCGCTCAATTTGTTACAAGTAGAACAATCATTGAAACAGAAAAGCTTTCGAATAGAATGTATAGAATGCAATTTCTCTAGAGAATTCTACGAGTCTTAACTTGCATCTCGAAACGAGTAAAAGATTATTCCACTTCTACTATCCTGTAGATAATTCTTTTACTTGCAACTTATAAACTTGCAGCTTTGATAAATGTAAATTATATTGAAACTAATATTTATGCATTATCGAACATAATTTTATACTTCTTTTTGTTTGAGTGCGAAATCAGAATTCAATAAAGCATGTTCGATCAATAAGTGGAGCGTGGAGCTTAGCATTCCACATGCAGAATATCCAAAATGTATTATACTCATGATAGCTATAACATTAAGCCTTGGGATATATGCATTGCATCCGTTAAGATTTATTTATAGTCCGTTAATCTATGTTTATGAAGGTTATAATTAGTTTCACCAATGTTGCTTAATTTCAACCATAGTTTAACTGTTTCTGTGTTTCTATTATAATCAGAACTTTAAAGAACAAAAACAAAATTGTTTTAAATAAAGTTATAATCAATGTTCGTAAGATCAATTATAAATCCAAGAAATTGAAATAAATGGAAGAATTATACAATTAATAATGTATGATTTTTGTACACGTATATATACTAAGATTATAACGTTAAAAATAATGTTTAAGAATAACCAGGATAAGTTAAAGATTAATACTGTTATAGATATTATTTTGAAAACAGTTGAAGTTATATCAAACTGCAATTCTTTGTTCTTTTTCATTTTTGTAAAGGATATTTTATTTATTTATTTTTATTTATTTATTCAAAAATGCAAAATAAAAATTTTGAGAAAATAAATAAAGCGGTGTTTGCCAAAACGTGATACTGCGAGAAAATCATGACCAGTTTCAGAAACATTCTGAAATAACTCGGAAAGGGTATGTGTGGGTTTTGAAATGTTTATGTTATTTTTTTCACCTTTTTTGAAACCAGAGAAATGTACTCCAAAAGTTTCGACGGATAGTGACATTTTTTATATGTGCTTTAAAAATTTTTTTTAAGTGCTACCTTAGCACTTGAATACAGGTATATATCTAGAATAAGATAAAAAAGTTTGATAAAAACTGCGAGAAAGATAGAAAATAAATGAAACAAATATATGTTTGTTTATAGATGCGTATGTATTGATATAATCAGTTGTTTTCATATTATTTTAAAATTTGTTCTGCTCAGTTTGTTGGTTCAATTAATAAATGTATACAAAGTTTAATCAAATTAAAACGTTTGCAAGAAATAGCTATTCAGAAAAAGTTAATCTCATTTCGAATATAAATATATAGCTGTATGTATTTTGTCTCGAACGAAAACACATTTATTGTAATATAATTTTAAGTAACAATATTTTATTTGTTTTATAAATTTTAATAGAATATATATTAATAAAATACTGATAAAATAAAATTATAAAACTTGCACTTTTTTCGGGCATGAAAAAATGATAAAGATACTATTATTATAACGGAAAATATAAGGGTAATAATTTGTTTGCGCATTGAAGTTATAACATAGATCAAAATAAATCGACGCATAGAGAGAAATTAAAAGATTTTTTTTTAATTTCTGATAACGTGTAATCATGTTATAATCATTATGTACTCTGTTCTCAAAGAGAATATAATGAGCTGATTGCAGTAGATTTCTATCTTGACAAGATATGTTTAGTGAGTGACATTAGAGATATCTATGATGAATAGCATATTCAAGTTAGTTAGTTATAGTTATACATACGTAATAGCTTACAGACTGCTGTATATCTATATACAGGTATGGTTGAATCGAATTACCATAATGTCGAAAATGAAATAAAAAAGAATGAAATAAAAAAAAATACATCAAATTAATCTATTAAAATTATAAATCAATAATTTTCTATACAAAATTACAAAAATATTTATAACTAATATAATATAATATAATTAAATAGAAAAAACTCTGTTAATATCTCGAAATATGCAACGGCATATGAAACGGTATTTTGTGCAGAAATTGCAACAGTTATCACATTGTGAAGATTAATCACAAAATTAATATATTAAATATTGTTTTATTTGATATTTTTTATATTTTGCATCAAAACATATTTAGGTAAGAACTTGATTTTGTTATAACTACATTATTATTTCGATTAAATTGAAATACTTCTAAAACTACATTATATACATCGAATGCTTAATATTTCGTAGTAAAATTCGTGAATTATATGGAAATGCTTAACTGACGTTTTTATATATACCTACGTTCAAAGCGGATAAGATGCTTAATTATGCTACTTATCGCATAACTATGCACTTAGAATATAAAAAAATTAAATGATTGAGTGCTTTGAACTGTACTATCTATTATTATGCTTTTAAAGTGGTGCGAAATGGCAAAAGTACCCAGAGAAAATTTTACAGTTCAAATTACTTGAAAAATGTATTCCATTTTACAATAGTTATAAAACTATAAATACATATAACAACATTGCGATATTTATTACTACAAAAATTGTAATTTATGCATTTGTTCTATTGTTTGTTAACGTTATGCATTTATTTGTACATCAAAAGAACGATTTCGCCCCGGTCTCTCCTATATATGCAATTTTTTCTCATTTTTTCAAATTTTACTTTTTCTAAAAAACAATGCAAAAATTATTCTTTTAATTATTTTTCCTGTACATACAAACAAAGATTATACAAGAAAAAGAAAAAATATAGATGAATACATACAGTACATATAATTATATATATATATATATATATATATATATATATATGTTTATATTTGATTATATATCTTTTTTCCTGAGTGCTTATACGCATCAATTTTGAATCAGTAATTTCGAAAAGACATGAACTGATTTTCATGTCAAATTGTTAAATTAAAGAATATAAAATAATAAAAAGAGAATATAATTTACAAAAAGTAGTTTATCACATTTCAGATTAAATTTTTTATAAAAATAAAAATAAAAAATAATTTTTATTAATTCTTAAAAAGTATGGTCTCTTGACCAATCTATTAATGCAATTATCGTTATATCCATATTATTGCAAGTTCCACAGTCGAGGTTTCTGCATGGATAATTTTCAATCTATTACGTTGCAAGCGATCAATTTTCATCATTTGTGAACAGGATAATCAGGATGTGTGTCATGCAAAGTTATCGTGAAATGAATGAACGTGGTCTTTTAGTGGTGAAGATCCTAAAGTTTCTAACAAGTTGGCGGATATTATACATAACTGCGACTTTATTAAATGCTGTATCAGTGATTGAGATTTCTATAAAATATATCATTTCACGTTAAATTTATTTTATATACGTATACATACATCCACACATATATTTACAATAAAGAGACACGCATAATTTAAAATTTATATTAATAAATACTATGAAAATAAAAATTAATAATAATATATCTTTACTTTTAGTATTTTCTTACGTTTTTATTTACAGAGAATTAATCAATAAATTAAATATTTAAATTAGATAATTAGATATTTTTTGTGCAAAAGTTTATATATGTATATTATATTTAATATTTTTTATCTTTAAATTAATAATATTATTTTTTAATATGTTAATATGTAAAATAAAAAATATATTTAAGATAATTGATAAAAATTTAATGTTTTTTTTATATTTTTCATTCGTTATGCACATTTTTAGCACGAATAATTTAATTTAATGAGGTTTATAAAAAGCTTATATATGGAGGAAGATTTTTAAAAACACATTGAATAAGACTGCAATTTGTATGTGTAATTAATATTTTTTTCTCATTAAAATATTTTATACAATAAATATCTGAAGAATATTTCACAATCTGACTACATTATAATGTAAAATAAGTTGACATCGACAATGTATATTTATTTGAACACACAAAATGTTTTATATTAAAGCAAAATTCACTTTTTATAAATTGTGTAAAAACAAATTCTACATTCTTGCAGCTCGTTTTGTTTTTAAAATATTGTACAAGATTGACTTTATAATTGAAAATAACTGCTTAAAAATAAAAGAAAACTTTACTACATTTGTGTAAACGTAATTGAATTTACAAGTGTATAACCTTCACATCAATTGCAAACAATGCAATTACTTGCACATTGAAATATATTGCGCATTAATCTTAAGTTTCTGTTCTTATTTGTGATTGTGCGGAGCATATTGCATTGAAACCAGTGATATAATTTACGTTTATGAAAGATGCATATCACAAGCTTTATGGCTTTTGCAAGATTCTAATGATCTATAAATCTTATATACATTTCGCAAACAGGAAAATACTTGATCTTCCACGAATTGTCATTTTGTTATTATTTTTATGCGCTTATATATAAAAGTTGAATATGTAATTGTTGCAAAACTAATAGACAATTCTATCTTATATCGTATTCTTCTTTATATCGATAATTGTATAGCAAAATATTTATACATTAGTTATTATACATTTGTTAAATGTACACTTCTCTCTCTCTCTCTCTCTCTCTCTCTCTCTCTCTCTCTCTCTCTCTCTCTCTCTCTCTCTCTCTCTCTCTCTATTTTTATTCTTATTATATATTTATAAATAAAAATTAAATATTATAATAAAATAATAAATTGAAAAGCACTTAATATTTTGCCTGGTTCTTATTAGCCCCTTTCAATACTTGAATTTTACATTTATTTATAATAAATTTACCAATATACTGCAAGAATCCTGAATAATTTACCGCACGTGTAATTATTAATAATAATCTCATATTATATATTTTAGCGTAAATTTAATATTTGACAATTTCTAAATATCTGTTTCGAAAAACGAAATTTCTCTAGTGCAGCGTAAAAAACTTTCAACGAGAGGTATATACATATGCGCTTGTTACATGCGATAGATATATTCTCAAGTATCACTGTCGAATTTATATACCTGGAATTCTATTTATATGCTTTTTAATAAAAAAGATGTTAAATCGTACATATCCATAAATGTCATAAATAAAATGTTTTTTTTCTTAATGTATGCGGATATTACTATATTACTTTATATTTATTACATTATATTTATATTACATCAGATTAATATTATATTATGTACATCATATTTACATTCTCAAAGATTATTGTATAGGATAAAAATATCTAAATTAAATTTTATTTATTACAATAATTAATAATTATTAAATAAACGCGACAAATAAATTTTATTAACGTATAATAGAAAGAAAGATTGCGCGATGAAAGATTATTCAAGTGTGATAAATGATATAGAAGTTATTATACGTATGACATGTCAGTTAGTTTATGCTCGCTGTTATCCATATCACAAATCAGCAAACACCGTAAATCAAGTTTATATATGACAGAGATAAATTGTATTTTGAATCTATAACTTGATGTGTAGATGTGATGAGAAGACTTCTTTCTAACATAATAAATGTCTGTTTACTATTTATCGGAGAGATCTACAGTTTTTATAACGTAAAGGTAGCAAAATACTTTATACAGAGAAAAATTGAATTATTAATAAAAAACAATTATTATGACGGAGACAAATTGTAATATTATTATATGTTTTTTTATTACGCAAACTACTCTTTCTTTTTAATTGTACTTTTTATTTTAAATTATAGCTATAATTAGAAATAATACAAACATTTGCAAGTTTATTATTTAAAATATAAATATTTGTTGTTTTGATTGTTTTTTATGTCTATATTTTATATGTTTATATGTCTATATTTTAAGTGTCAGATTTTATTAATAAAAAATAGTTTATTGTATTTATGTTTTAATCAGACAGAAGCAGTTAAACTAGTATTTTAAACCTTGTTTTCCAAATATAATTTAAATTAAGTTCAATCTTTAGATACAATAAATAATTCTTCTTTCTAAATGAAAAATAAAATCATATTTTTATAAAATAATTTAGAATATAATTAGAAGATTATTTTTTGCAGGAATCCATTTCTTATTTGAAAAACCTAATGTATTAAACATACAGAAACACATTACAAGATTGTAGTCCGACAAGAAAATGTTCTTATATATTTTAAATATGTATTCAGAAATATATTAAGAATGTATAATATATTATACACATATACAGACAAGAATAAATTGAAGCAATGTAAAGAATAATTTATCTTATGCAATTTTGACTAAAAACATTTCTCTATATAATTAACTCCAATTTATCTTTTTTTAATAAATAATATTTTTTATAAAAAGTTTTATATAAATATATATACTCATATTCTAAGCGAATCATGTAACGTAATATTACAAATTTAGCACATAATACATTGTCATGCATATAATAACATAAGCACATCATATTTTATGTAAATATTATGACAACGATATTTTGCACTCTCTCTACATTTTAATTTAAAGGAAATATTATTAACATCCGCTTATTGTAAAATTAAGATTGGAATGGTGTAAGCAGAATATCTTTCTATGAAATAAATTATATTTAGAAATAGAATTATATTAATTAAAAAGAACTATTCAGAATACTAAAATCATTAAATTAAACAAGAAAAAATTTTTTTTGTTAAATTGTCATCGTGGCATTCTAAGTTCTGCGAGCAAAATAATGAAGATATCAAGTACAGATATTATTTTTAAAGATATCCAAGCGAATAATTTTCTTGCGCCAACAGGTATTCAGAATTTTAATGTCAACTGAAGCACTTTAAAATGTAAAACGTGCACGGAAATGTATATGCAGCCATGCAAAAGTCTCTTCTGTGGAATATTTGTAATTTATAAAATAAAAATCAAAAAGTTAGAGATAAATAAGTATTAAAGCGTTTTCTCACATTCGAATATATTACGATAAAAATTTTCTCTATATCTTAGATTTATCCTCTTTTTACTTTTTCTTGCAGCTCATCGACGAATGCGTACTGTTACTAATTACTTTTTGGTGAATCTCTCCGTGGCGGATCTGATGATGTCATTGCTCAACTGCGCCTTCAACTTTATCTTTCTTCTCAACTCTAATTGGCCCTTCGGAGTAGTATATTGCACTATTAATAACTTCGTAGCACACGTGACTGTTGCTTCCAGTGTGTTTACTCTCGTCGTAATTTCATTTGACAGGTAAGTGTTTATCAGAAACATTTTCATACATATCATACATGTCATCTATGAGAATATTGATACAATTTAATATAGGAGACTCTAATTTGCAGAAACTATTCGTATAACTCCTTTATTTTCAAGGATAAATTTTATTTACTTTATTTAATTGTGAGATTTTGTTTGAAGTCATCCTTGTATTGAAAAAATAGTTATTTTAAAAATAATCGTAAAAGATTAATTATTATCAATTAATAATAATAAGTCATAAAAAAATAAGATTTAATTATATATTAGTAATAAAGATTGAAAATTTTATACAATTATGTTATATCTTTTCTCTCGGATAATGATATTGTTACGATTCTCCAATCTACGGTACGCAATTAATGGTTTATATATAAAAAAAATATGTGCACACACATATGTGTGTACTAATATATTTATTTTAATTAAATTATTTTCCTGATTTTTATAAAATTTATTGAAAACTTATTTTATCACATGTTACACCGGTGTGACTTAATTTTTCTTTCCTTTATCGAGTTTTTTTTATGTTGAGATAAAACAATCGTTTTTCCGTCAACACGGCTTTAAACTTAATCCTGAAATACGTCGACAAAATGGAGACATATCGAACACTTGCTTCCATAGATTGTTTTTAATGGTGGCATGCGGTAGAAAAGCTACTATTGCGTCGAAATCGCTGTTAGCCATGAGGAAATACTCAAATCGGGATATCACGATTTGATTTTGGTATCATTCGTATTCAATCGATATCCAATGCAGTCTCTAGCAGAGATAGTCAGATGTACCGGAGCGCACCATTTCACATATTTGTTCGGGAAGTGAATAAGGTGTTCTATAAATGTGCGATAGTATGTTTCCAATAAATCGATCTTCTTTCTTATATCGTTCTACTTTTATTAGTTTCCATTGTATGCATTTTTTTCCAAATGTATAACACGCGATTTATTTTATAGATATATCTTAAATACATCGTCACACATATATGCTTAATCTTATATGACGTAAATAAAACGGTATAATATAACAAAAATATTTTCTTAAATTTATGATATTTGTTACAATATATTTTTGTGTATTGCAAGTAGTAAAGTTATATAAAATATAAAATAATAATAAAATAAAAATATTATATATATGTAGTTATTTCAAAAATAACTTTTTATTTTAAACTTTTTTTTTAATTCTAGATATAAATAAAGTGCACAAATATGTTATTTGTCGAACGTGAGAAATTCAATAACACAAAAATATTTTATACGTATTTTACATCGCTTATATTCTATTTCTTCAATATCTAAATTATTTCTCATATAGTTATATTTTACAATATATTATATTTTTTTCTTTACTTTTTGTTATAGCGATCGCATAGCAAAAATATTTTATGTTCTTTATATATCAATAATCTTTAGCCAGAGTTTCATCAATATTCTTATCGTTTCGATTAACATACCACACTGGTTTCTCTATATTTCACTTTTTATGATATTGTTTTCGCATATCATAAGAAGAGTAAATCTTAAGATCTTTCAGAACGCGTTTGCGCGCAAAGTTATAAATTTTCTAAAGTTGCAAAGTTGTTAACCCAATTTATCAATTTATTTTTAAAAAACCTTAGTAGAACAATAACATTGATATTCGATCTAGTTACAATAATATTGATATCTGATTTGTTTTTCACGTCTCTTCTTCATTACATAATCCATTAATTTAATTAAATATAGTAAATATTTAATAAATAATTATTTATAATAATATAATAATATTTTTTATAATATGATATAATAATGTACTTTATAATATAATAATATTCTTTATAATACAATATTTTATTTTTTATATATTACAGTATTAATCTATTTCAATATTGAGACAAATATTTAAAAATCGAGAGAATTATCCATATTAAATTTAAAAACTATTATAAAACATATGTATAAATTGAATTTTTCCTAAACAATTTATGTTCATTTTGAGACAAATATTATGCATTCCAATTATACAATAAAATCAAATTGAATATATCTTATACATACAGATCACTAATTAAAAAAGCTTTATCCAATTAGTATAATTACAAATGCACATATGTGCAGAACATTCTCAATTACGAAACTTTTGAATATTGCTCATGTCTTGTATTTAGTTAAGCTACAAATGTACATTGAGTACACGATGTGTGTCTAGATAACAGTACTGCTAGCATTATTAATCAATGTATGTGGTATACTTTATGCAATGGATAGCGTTTACTCCCAGTTGAATTAATTAACATCTCAATAAAATTCTCATTAATAAAAATGCTCTACTAAATATCTATATCTTGGTGCAATAATAATAAATCCCCTTGTCGTAAAAATATGAGAAAACTTACAAATATGGAAGATAATTTCTCTTTATATTTTTCTTTTTATCTCTACTATTGAAAAACATGCTGCAGTGATTTTTAATTAGCGTAAAATATAAAATTAAATAATAATACTTTTTTTAGTATATATAATAAGTTATAATTTTATATATAACTAAGAAATTGATAAGATTTTCAATGTGAAATACAAATTTTAGTTTTAACGGACTATATAATAAGAATCAAATGCGGATGGTAGTGTATCAGTTTTACGAAAAATTAATTTTTCATTGAAACTAATTATAATTGTGTTCACATCAGAGCATAATTTTTTTTGGTGCGATATCAAGTAATTGAATAAATCTCAATTCGAGATTTTTTATTTTTTATAACCTTCCCTGATTCATCTAGAGAGGCGTAGGCGAGAAAAATATCGGGGCGAAGTTATTGTGAACTGGGAATCAAACTCGATTCTTTCGTTTGCCGGGCGACTTCTTATCATTGACAATGAGCTTTTCAGAGTCTACACACACCCCGACACTTCTCATATTTTGCCTACAAATATATAGAGTAATAACGTCATCTTTCTGGTATGAACTGAGAAATTAATAAAGCTCTCAATGTGAAATACAAATTTAAATTTTAATAGGCAAATTTCTAAAATTAGATGCGCGGATGATAGTATGTCAGTTTCAAAGAAAAATAATTTTAATAAACTCCTCTTTGATTCCCTTAAAGAAGCGTAGGCGAGAAAAATATCGGGGCAAAGTTGCTAAAGTTAAGTATTTTTAGAAAAATTAATTTTCCTTGACACACTATTATTCGCATCTTACTCTTACTAATCTGTTAAATTTATATATATATATATATATATATATATATATATATATATATACACACACTAGCGGATCCTGATGTCGATAATGGGGGGGGGGGAGGTTTGCAAAATTATTTTATTTAATATTTTTGGTTTCATGATTAGCTTTTATTTCAGGATCAACGACGTCGATAGCTCTTTAATGTTTGTTTTTCTTTTGTTTATTTTTTTTAAACAAATTCAGCAAAACTGTTTCTTTTAATTTGCAAGGGGAGGAGGTTTAACCCCCCCCCCCCCCCCAGGATCCGCCAGTGTATATATATATATATATATTATATAGATATAAAGAATTTCACCTAATTATTTTCATGCAACGAAATTATCTCATCATTTCGTCCTATGTCTGACTTAATCTATACTTAACTCCTTGAATGCGTAATGAGTATAATTTACAGTGTATCTTATACTTATATATATACACTAGCGGATCCTGACGTCGATAGCTCTTTAATGTTTGTTTTTCTTTTGTTTATTTTTTTTAAACAAATTCAGCAAAACTGTTTCTTTTAATTTGCAAGGGGGGGGGGTTTAACCCCCCCCCCCCCCCGCCAGTGTGTATATATATATATATAAAATGCATTATATATATTTTATGTTGTGGCAATATATGATATATATATATATATATATATATATATATATATATGTATATGAATAAGATTATAGTAAATTTTAATATTAGTATTTGTAAATTAAGAAAGCATTTTCCATAAATATTTTATTTATGAGTCTATTCTGTAAAAATGCTCTATAACGCTGTATCTCTGTAAACTATGTAGCACTGTAAAGCAAAAAAGAGAGAGCAAAGAATGAAAAAAAGAAAGAGCTAAAGAGCTACAGAGCTACAGAGCTTATAAAGCGACAATTTTCTTACAGAATATACTACTTAATATTATATAAAAATATATGCATTTATATATGCATTTATATACATATACACGTACATACATCACATATTATATATTTAAAAAATTGAAAATATATATATATATAAAAAGTATTTATAATAAATTAAGAAAGAACATTCATTAAAAAATTCGCATTTTGTATTATTATCTTGAATTCTGTATCATTATTATCTTGAATTTTATATACATATGTATAATTTATATGAAATATATTTGTTTATTTTTTGAGAAGCTTTATATAGTTATATATTATTCAATTAATCTTTTATAATTAATTGAAATTTGAACTTATAATATAAATGTATTTAGTTTCAATTTAAACAGAAAATTATTATAAATTGTAATAAAACTTTTGTTATTCAACAGAAAATGATTGCATATATATTGAATTTCAATGGTATCTGTAGTTGTTTAATTAATTAGATAATAGTAAGGCGTAATACGACGCGAAAAGAATTTTAAAGTTCCACAGTTAAATTATTTAATGATAAATTGCACGCAGTGGAATTTGAAACAGAAGTTGCACAGAACTTCAGGAATAGAAACGGGCAAGAGAATGGGTATAATGAACGTTAATTGATGTAAGAGGATCAAGATTGGCGTAAGATAATTGTTATTAGGCTGAACAGTAGCTAAGGTCATAATAAAAATGAGAGTATTAGGAAATGCCCAAACTACATTTGAATTAACTTAAATAAGAAATTATTGTGACTTTAACTTGAGCGTAAATTAATTCTTATATAATATATATAAATATATATATCTTATATATATAAATGTATCATATAGATAAATTTTAACATTAAAAAATATCACTTAAAGTACGGTACATTTACAGCCGATACTTAGAAAAATAGGATGATGGGTTAAATTATCTTCTTTTGGTATGCAGGCTAATTAATAGAACGAGTTTGTTTTATTAGCTTTAAAGTGCTTACATTTGGAACATAATGAACTTTAGTAAAGTGAACCTAATGTTAATTATCCAACTAAAGCCAGATGAGTTTGGAAATATTTTCCTTGCATAGTTTCTTAGTAAACAGATGAAATTAAAATAACTGTTTGAGGAAGTAAGAAAATTGTGAACCTTGTGCAGATCTATATATAGTATTATGTACATCAGAATGACGTAAAAGCGAATAAGTTCAAATCCATCATTATAATAACCAAGTTTATCTTGTTATCGTATTTCAGAAATGTTTGTTAACAAATTTCCAATCAACGATCAATCAATTAATAACAGTTTATTAAAAATTGAAGTGATTTAATGATCAATCAACGATCAATCAATTAATAACAGTTTATTAAAAATTGAAGTGATTTAATGATAAATCAATGCCAACAGTTAATAAATCCGTTTCCCCGGTAGAACCGTGAGATATCCAAACGTTATAATATATCACGTTTTACTGTATTTTAAGTTATGTTTTGTCCGCAAAAAATATTTTTGAGATAAGAATATATATGTAGCTAATTTTTGTAATATATTATGCAAAATTATATCATAATAAAATTTACCTTGTGATACACAAAATATTATACTTTTGTCCACAATACACATTGAATATTAGAGGATTTATCATTTTCAAAATGTTCTACGATATAATTAGGAAACGTAATTAGATAAAACTAAATTATTTTGAATATCTTAAAACATTAAACACGTTCCAATCAATTTCCGTGTTACTATGCCTTTCGCGTATTCTAAAGGGAAATCGAAGTTCGAAAGGGTTTGCATAGCTATGCTTCTCACGTGGTTTGTGTGTGTCGGGTCATCGATGTTACCGGAAATTAGATTGAATATCCATTTAAACATTTATAAAGTATCATTTGGTAACTTTTATAACTTTGTAATGTGTTATTTTTGCAGATCTATCGTTATATTTAATTAACTTATAAATAATTAAATATGAAATATGACAAAGTTATAACTATGGCTTTTAATGTAAGAAAAATTACATTAAATTTAATTACCGTGAGACACATAAGATGACAAACAGTAGAAAATTTATCTATATTGTTCCTTTAATTAGAAATTTTTCTTAATTCACAATATTTGACATTTTATTCTCTATTTTCTTGTGGCAGACGTAGCAACATTTCTTTTCGCGATGTGTGTGTGTGTGTGTGTGTGTGTGTGTGTGTGTGTGACTCGAAAATAATACTATTATAATATAACTCAATTATATAATTTAAAATAAAAATTATAGAAGTTAACCTTTTCAAATGTTTTATTATAAAATAATATTAATTTAAAATATTAGGATAGTTCAGCCAAACTAATTTGTACTGTTAATAAATATAAATATAGTACATTTGATAAAAAAAATTATTATTTTAAACAAAATGCAAATCGTAATACTGTAATATTACTATATAAAGTATAAAAGAATAATATATGTTATAATTGAATATTCTTAAAAAATTCTATAAAATCTGATATACTGTTACGCTAATATTATTGTGTTAAAGCTTATATATATAATATGTATATGTATATGTATAAGTAAGAACTTGTAAATAGCAGACATATACTGTATGTATAATCTGTCGACTTATTCTTTAAATAAATAAAGTTTAATTGATATTAAGCATATACAAATTAAATAACAAATAATTACATTAATAATTAACTGGCTGAGCGTTTGTAAAGTAAAAGTTTTCAATATTGATTAGATAGCATAACAGTTTAAAAAAAAACTGACTTGTTTTTGCATTTATATTTAGATTTCACATCAGTTCAGATTGCACGTGCTCACGTATATTAATATTTTGACCTATCGCGATAAATAACTTAATACGTTCTCATAGACAATACGTCGGTGTAGTTATTTGCAAAACTTGTTTCAAAATGATAATTCTTACCGCGCGTAGAATGCTAGCTTTTCGCGACACGAAATATCGCTATAGTTTCGACGACGCTTCTGAAATAACTCGCGATTGTAGTTCTCTATGCATATATATATCTGAAAAATTCGCGCGGAAAACAATGCAGCCATTTTGTCTACGTTGCTTATTGTTTCAGCAATGACGGAGTAACGGCTGCATTTCTATGCGATTAAAAGATAAAAGTGGAAATGCATTTTTAAATAATATGAATATATATAAAAATAAAATGAGAGACTCTAATTAATAATATGAATGCAAAAAGGAAATTTGCTAATAAGAGCCAAGCGCAGAAAACAGAATGCGAATAAATTAGTTTTAAAAAATTCCTTCAATTATCCAGAAACGTTTCGTTCCCTTTTTGGACCATCTTCACTGAGTAATAGATTAAAAATTATGCTTCGACCTCCAAGCAATCTCAACGACTCCGACAGAAAGTAAGCATTATAAGTCCCCTATCAATTTCACAGCCACTATAAGAACAAAATTTCATAGTATTTAGATGACATTGTAAAAATGCCATCATGCATATAATGCAAAAAAGTAAAAAGAGATAAGGGGACGTAAAGAAATAAAAAGTACAATCGTCAAAAATATCTTAATGATCGTTGAATAATTGTTCAATCATGAACCGTTTATCTGTATAATTAAAGAAATTTTTTGAAGATAATTTATTCGCGCCCTATTTTCTACACTTGGCTCTTATTAGCCAGTTTTCTTCTTGTCTTTATATAAAACTGTATTTATTTTCTCTTAATTAAAATGTTATTTAATCAGACTATATTAATTATCGCAGTATTAATTTATAATATTATATATATTATATAATATATTATATATATTATATATATTAAATTTTTAATTAAATTTTTATTAAATTTATATTAAACTCTGTATTAAATTAATTAATATATAAGATTTTTTTATTTATGTTATTGTCTTATAAATTAAACTAAACCAAAATTTTGTTGAAAAGCAGTTTTAATAATATTATTTATATTTTAATTATATTTTAATAATAATATTATTTATAAATTGCAGTATACATATATAATTTTATTTATTACATATAATAAATCTTAGGATATTATTTATACTAATTAACAAAAAAATTGGTTTGGCTTTATATCTACTATATTTATTTTATTGTCAACTATACACAATATTAATACTTGTCACAGACTAATAATAATAAAATGTTATATAGCGTGAAATGTGAGATCTTATCGAATGGTATGCAAACTGTTGACACATTTCAAAAGATGAGAAGTTCTAATTATTTGCACACGTATATAAAATGATTGATAGGCGAAATGTGTAAGCTATTCGACACGCACATGTAATAATGGGCATGAGAAATTCTGTTTTTGAAAATGCACACATTTGATAATATTCTTTACTTACTATAAATTTTTGTAAAATCTTTATAAACTTATTTTTTTGTGTTTTTATTGATATAAAAACATACATCATCAATATTGTCTAGATCATATTTATGCGAGGAATTCTATTGTAGATTCGTAAATTCTACTTTTTTCGATCTCGAAGAGAAGAACGTAAAGCGCAAAAGTAATTGTGAAATTTAGTTTCTCTCTAGAAACTCGCTGTATGCTTTATTGCATGGCGAATGAACAGAATTCGTATTTCAAACGTAAAATGTTTATTGTCCCGCTGAAACTAAATCGACACAAAAACTGAATGAAACTACCATGAAACATGTAATTAAATACACGAATTTCTGTCACGAATGATTCATCGAGATATTTTCTTCTGTTTTTTTCTCATTTTAGTATTTAATTAATCAATGAAACATTATAATTACAATAGATTAGATAAATCCGTATCCAATAACATTATCAACATGACTCTCGAATAGCAACAAAATTTAATTAAAAAAACATATAAAGTAAATTTTTTCAATTCAATTTGCTGTTGTTTATTTTTTTGTCAGATGTTAAATAAAGAAATAATTTCTTTTATACTTAAAAGAAAAGTCAAAATTTTGATTAAAATCTAATTAATATATGAGATGATGACTTTATCTATAAGTATGTTTTAAAAGTTAATTAACCACTACATCCTGTTTGATTAAACTTGATAAACTGTTGTTTACTTAATTTGTAATAACAACAGTTGTTGCACGCAATAAGAATAATTTACTAAGTTTAATTAAATAAGATATAGTGATTGATTAACCTGTAATACAGGGCGAATTGTAAGAGCTAATGTCGACGCAAGGGACTTGCTTGTAATCTAATAAATATTTGCGGAAAACATACACGATAATTTATATCTTTAGGCACTTTAGGCTATGTATTGCGTTAATTTGCGATGACAGCTCCAATTAGCTTTAATATTGTATTATTTTGTTCGTACCTTTGATTGTAACAATTTAATCTTTTATGTTAGATACTAAACAATTATAAATAATGTATTTTAATTTGCTATATAAATATGTTTATAAAATGTAAATTTTATAATTAAATATTATGCATATATATATATATATAAAATTTATTAAGAATTATTTATTATATGCATTATAATAGAATATTTGTTGGTTTATTACATTTATAAGCTATTACAGTTAGGAGCTACAAATTGCCCAGTATTGATTATAAAATACATATTGGCTTATTATGCAATCTATTATTACAGTCCTATGTACATACATGATAATATACAGCAATAAGTTCGAATAGAGTTACTCTTTATGCTGCACACACAATGTTATGTTTAATATGCGAGGAATATTTTCAATCTAAATTACTATTATCATTTGCAGCAATTTACACAACAATTTACACCTTTACTGCATGCAATTTTAGTATAAAATCGCGTCAATTCGCACAATTGCTTTTCGTATCGAATTGGATTTCATGTGAAACAGCTGTTATGCAAAATATATATGTATAAAGCTATTACATATATACATATAAATTGTATGCATAAGAAACTTGAAAAAATATATATATGCAAAATCTATAACAAAATTTTTTATAGTTTGTGAATAGCCATTAAAAGAAACAATATTAAAACAATGACAAAAAGATGTAAAATTGTACTTGTAAAATAGCAAAGAAAGTTATATAATTAGTATTTAAAAATACCTTTTCTATAATTATAAGGTCTTTTAAAAAAATAATATAATCTAAATTTTTTCTTTCATAATATTTGACTGTAATAAACAGCAATGTCTATATATATGTATAAGTACTTATGCAACAAAACTCTAAAATAAAAAAGTCTTGTGAAGCGAGAGGTGATGACAATGAATTAATCGCCATAAATCTGAGTAATTCGCTGAAATCTGGAGGAGAATATTAAGTAGCGATGTCATACCGTTTGTTGCAGATACATGGCCATTATGCATCCTCTTAAACATCATATGTCTCGCAAGAGAACAGTGATTACTTTAATTTTAATCTGGAGCATTTCATCTGCACTAGCGATCCCGTGCCTTTTATATTCCACAACATCATCGCGCAGGTAAGTATAATTATATGCAAACTTTTATATTTATAATCAGAATAACATCAGTATCCAGTTGTAATATATTTTTTATTATCTCTCTTTTTTATAATAATATAAATTTTTATTTTTCCAAAGAATTGAGAATGTAAATGTGATAAAAGTGCCATAGAATATAAGAAGTATCATATTTCAATGGTAACTGACGTATTTGAATAATGGTATCGAATTCTGTTATTGAGTGTTTTGCACTTTACATGTTATTTCTCTTATAGTATAACAGATCAATAGAATATATTTCTTGAAGTACGTATACACACACACACACACACACACACACACACACACACACACACACACACCCCCACACACACATCAAGAAGTTAAAAGTAAAATGTTACTTTACATACCTTCTCTATCTTTTTTTTTTTAAATTGCCCTGTGTAAGTGATTTGGCATACTCTATGGCATGCAATGTATTCTTGTAGACGTGACTGGAATTTCACATTTGCAACGTGATACATTCACTATCTGAACGTGCTTGAAACGGAAATGCGTTCTTCAAGGAATCTATTCTATTGATATGATACTGTTATTTTATATATATGTATATATATATTGTACACCTTTTTTATTTCTTATTTTTTATTTTGTTAATTCAAGTAAATATATTTATAAATATATATATCTAAAATTATATATAGTTAAATAATTTTTTCGATATTAAATTTTGATTCATAAATTTGTTATAAGCAAAAAATACAAGCTTTCTAGAACACTATAAGAAAGTAATAAATAACTATAAAATTATTTTATTACGTTGTTTCTTTTATCTCTATAATCTTACTCTGCATAAAAGCACGTCACATATAAAACTTCTTATTTTATTTCCGTAATATACATTCTTTAAAAATAAATATAAATATAAATAAAAATAAATATGTTCTGTAGAAAAAGAACTTATAATCTGACTTTAGATATTACTTGTGATTTAATTATATACAATTTCAAAGTTATATTTGATAAAGAAATATTCGAAAGAGAATGTGCTTCATTAAAAATATCTTTTGCTTTATATCACATAAAAACAAGACTCTTAAATATGTATTATACAAACGGTTTTGATTTTATACAGTCCCTTTCTTCATTTTGCAACTCAATTATAGTGCCTTAGTTCGTGACTTGTACGTATTTTGCCGTATAATGTTATCTGCATCGATATTTATAAATATTTTTAGGCTTGCAAAAGTTGGATCTTTACAAGTCATTTCATTTTATTATTTCATTTTATTATATATATATTCATTTTATTTATTTACAAGTCATTTAACTTTATGTATTGTGCATTATTTTGTATATTTGTATTACCAGGTATTTAAGATAGATTATTATCAGTAAGCTATTAAGTATATAAAGATATAATAAAATAGAAAAATAAAAGCATGTTTTATATTTTATATAAATAATTGGACAAAATAAGTTAATAAATCAGGTTTTACAAATAAAGATAACATTAAAAGTATACAAATTTAAAATTAAAAAATTAAAGTTTTTAACAATAATATAAAATTATTAAATATTTTAATATTTTTTTATTTTAATGTTAAATACTGCAAAATAATTCCCAGACTATGTATTGGTTCAATGTATAACCAAGGCAATACATTGAATCTCATTCTAAGTAAATAAAAAAGCTAATTATTTCTTTCTTTGAATTTTTCTCCTTGCTTATGATTTTTTTCTATATTTGTAATTTATACAAATTACTTTAGACACAACGCATTATTTATAATAGAAAAACAAAAAAGGTTGTGTGTGTAGAGTTTCTAAAGTATAAGAAATTTCAGAAAAAGTTATCCAAAATTCTATTTCTTCATAAGAATATAATTTTTAAATAGAAAAAATGTGTAACCAAAATAAACTGATTCTAAGAATCTTCTTATCCTAAGTATATTATATTTTTTTTATTGTAAATTCTAAAGCTGATCCTATCCTTTAAAGCTGACCGCATGCTTTTAAAGCACAATTTTTTAAAGCACCGTTCGCACTCTTTTAGCGTTGGCTATATTTTTCTTCTATAGTCAATAGTTTTTTTCATGAATTTTAAAGAGTTAATAACAGTTTTTTATAATAGAAAATAAATTATGCATGCACATTATACTGCAAACTACGCTAAATATCAATTAAGATATCTGAATTATCGTATGTATTTAGCATAAAAACAGCGATATTTTAAAATCGTGTTTCATGGAAATTAAATAATATGTGCACGCAAGCAAACTTGATATCTTTATTATTATTAAATTTCATTGAACCTTTTGTAGCAAATAAAATTTCTATTCGCGAATGTTCCTTAGCAATTTCAAAATCTACTTTATATAGCCGCATTTAATGTTCCATTCGAATAGCTTTCATATTCGCACTATGTCTTTTCTTATACCTATTTCGCTAAATTTTTCTGTTTTTCAATTTTGATATCACTATACTATAAAGAGACATAAAAAACGTTCAACTTTTATTGAGTAATATTTGAAAATGTAAAAAGAATATGCATTTTAATAATGAATTAGAATAGTTTAACGTTTTCTCTAACGAGTTTTCTCTATCTCTCCGGATAATACTTATTACGTTAACCGCTATTTATTTCAATTTGCTTAAAGAGACTAATGTATAGTCAATCATTGCAGATATTCCCATGGAACAACCAGGATTTCATGTTATCTTTTATGGCCTGACGGAGGTTATTTACATAGTAAGACAGAATATTGGTAAGTAGTAAGTTCCATTCTATTGATTTTTTTATGCCAAACCTACAGATCTCATTGTCAGTGTAATGAACTTTAGACATATGTATGTCTGTGTGTATGTGAGAGTAATTGAGACTATTAGTTCTTTGATAGAAAAGGCGCGCACGTAAAATCGCGTGCAGAAAGAAATTCCTGTAAACTGTGTCCGCAGCAACGATCCATTACAAATGCAAAAGAGATTGAATTAATGATTACCTTGAGAAGGTAGATGGGAGATTAGTGTACGTCTGCTATCAACATATCACTGGGGAATGATAAAACTAGTTCGACCTAATTCGAGCCCTTGCATTTGATCCATTCTTTGTGCCAATTGCAATGGGGATTATTAATAATTCGAGAACTTCGCTACTTACTAGAATTTATTTTTACTCGGAAAAAGATATATATATATATATATATATATATATGTATATTACAATTATAAAGCATTGTTAATTAAATAAGCATATAAATGAAAAAGTTTAACATTATTTTATATAATTAGTTTCTCTCTATTTTTATTTTAATAAAATTACACTTCATAATTTAATAAATATCTAATGATAATTTAAAACAGTTGCGCTACAGAAGAGAAAATCCAATTAAACGTTTCCTAGAATAAAATCCACTTTGAAGTATGAAGTTCGAAAGAGTAGACACAAATTCTGTCCATGCAGTATATAATAATATAAAAATTTCTGCAGTATATAATAATATAAAAGATCCTTTTTCCGAATGTGAATTTAGACTGAAAGAATTGAAGTCTAAAAGAGGTAAACTTTTAAAATCACTGATAGCTTTGCTTTGTTTGTGAACGAAAAATAAAATCGATTTAAAGTCTGCGTTATATTGTCTAGCAAAAAAAGAAAACTTGAAAAGAATAAACTGATATAGAGCATAAAAAATCAATATTGAATATAATGTTTTGGCTTTCTTTTTCTGCGTAAATAGTAAATTAAGATCAACTTATAAAATAGAACAAAAATTCTTGATATTTTTTACGAAGGAAAATATCATAAGAAATATTGTATAAAAGAATAAAAATACTGAACTTAGAGAAAAAAATGTATAACTGTATAATCTATAATCTGAGAGCCAAATATGAATACAAGTTTATTTTTTATTATTTGTATTATATTTACTATAGCATATTCTTTTTTCTCTCAATAAGTTTACAAAATTTTGAACTAAACAATTCAATTATCAAGTTTTCAAATTTTATAAATTAAACAGTTACAATAAGCAATATTTATATTCAAAATTTTGAGAAAAAAATGTTAATTTCTAATTAATTATTCTTGTAAATTTTGATTGTACTTTATTCAGAAAAATATTTCACATACATCATCTAAGTAAAACTTTAGATATATGTATTCTGCGAAGTTTTAATTTATTGGATAGTTTGCAAACTTAAAGCTGTTAGTGCAATACACTCTTCTCTACGAAGAACATCGCTAAAGTTTACGTAGAGAATATCTCTGTTCTTACATATCTAATACGAAATTCCAAGTTCCAAGTTAGGTTTATTCAACAACAATTCTGTTGGATATAACATATAATAGGATAATTTAAAACAGTTTAGCAGGAAGTGATAGAGTTCTATATATGTCAAAATAGTATCTACACATACACACAGAGAGAGAGAGAGAGAGAGAGAGACACACACACACATACAAGTTTCTGCAGTTTCTATCTATATCAAGTCCCAAGTAATCTTACAGAATGTGTTTCTCTTATGTGCAATTTGAGTTATTAAGCGATCATGATTTTTGCGTATACTCTCTTGAGATTAAAATTCTAATCAAAAATATTTACAAGAACAAGATCAAAATTATATTGTTGTGCCAAAGTACAATTGTCAAAATATTTCGAGCCAATGACAAAAATTATTATTAAAATGATATATTGAAACAAATAAAGAACATTCTTGTGGTTATATCTATAACGCATTTAACTGAATCAAAAATTTAATTTTTTTGTATAATTATGTATAATTATGTTTTTTTTAAATTATTTTGTTTATCTGTGAATCACAGAATATTTTATCCTTTTTTCTAAAAAAAATCCTTTTCTAAAAAAGATATGTAAAGTCGATAGTCGCATATATTGAAGTTTATTGTTGCCGCTTTTCTGTGATGCTCATTGGCTGTCAAGATTTGCTTTAATATGTTAATATGTTATGTAATGTCTTATTCGCGATTAATATTTTTTAACAAAATCAGCTGGTAATTATCCAAAATATTAATTGAATTAAAAATATTATAACATTTCTTTTTAAAAAAGGCATGTTAATGTAAGTCGATTCTCGCAAATATTGTTATATTTTTTCCGCGATGCTGATTGACTGTTTCGATTTGCATTGTGCATTATATTCATAGCATCGAGAGGCTGTCATCGCGAGGGTTAGCAGTTTGACAATTTGTTCAAAATAAAATTAAATAAAGTAATAATATTAGTTTTAAATAATATGTTATAATACTTTATCCGCGATTAATATTTTCTGACAGAAATCAGCTGATAACTGTCAAAAATATTAATCAAGTTTAAAGTATTATAATATTTTATTTAAAACTAATATATCATTATTTTATTTAATTTTATTTTGAACAAACTGTTAAACTACTAATCCTCGCGATGACAGCCTCTCGATGCTATGAATATAATGCACAATGCAAATCGAAACAGTCAATCAGCATCGCGGAAAAAATATAACAATATTTGCGAGAATCGACTTACATTAACATGCCTTTTTTAAAAAGAAATGTTATAATATTTTTAATTCAATTAATATTTTGGATAATTACCAGCTGATTTTTGTTAAAAAATATTAATCGCGAATAAGACATTACATAACATATTATTTAAAATTTTACTATTTCAATATTTTCAACATATTATATACACCTCCATATTACCGCTATAGAAATGTTATAAAATAAACAATTTCTCACTCACCGATACGTAGAATAGCGGAATTGTAGTACACAGCACACATTGATCTGAAAACAAAATATTCAAATTATGTATATGCATATGTGTGTGTCGAATATCTCATAAACAATGTAGTTTAGAAAAAATCTTTTCATATTGCATACCTCACAGTTGCCCCACTGTCGCCCGATGCCTCCCTGGGCCTCCTCCTCCTCTCTTAGTCCATGGTAGCACTCACGACACTCGCGAAAACACGAATAATTACGATTGTTCGACACTTTACACGGCATTCCCGACACGCGAAACTTTCACATAGCACTCCCGACGCGCGATACTTTACACGGCACTCCCGACACGACGCGTGAATCGCACTGTGTATCGCAATGCTACCTGTAACAAATAAAATACATACATATATTAGAATAATCTTATTATTTTGCATTATAACATATACAATATAAATATAAATATGTAAGCTAGAATATTTAATTAGCAAATTTTCACTTTATTAATAATTTTTGACAGAAATCAGTTATACAACATATTTTACTATTTTAATTTTTATAACACATTTTTATAACATATTTTTATTTTAAAATTTAATTAGTGAATTAACGCTTTAATCAACTAATTTCTGTAAAAAAATATTAATCGAATTTAAATAAACTTATTTTTTATTATTTAAATTTTATTATTTAAATTTTATTATTTAAATTTTATTATTTAAATAAAGACATCCGCATACGGCTCGAATAGCCTATCTATTACCGATTTATATTAAATAAACTTTATTATTTTTTTTTAATATCATTTTTTAATACAAAGCCGAAGAATGACGCTTGGGTTGTTCTAGTATAATAAATTTTGTGATTCACGTGATTTAATAAATTTAAATCAAAAAGTTGTAAAATAAATTATTTTCTTTATATTATTATCTCCTATTTTATGTGTATCTAGTTTTTTCTTTTTAATTAAGTTTCTAGTTTTTATGTGTATCTAGTTTTTATGTGTATCTAGTTTTTTCTTTTTAATTAAGTATCTAGTTTTTTCTTTTTAATTAAGTTTAATTAATAATAACTTGATATTAAGTCCTAACTCGTTCTCTCTCTCTCTCTCTCTCTATCTCTCTCTCTCTCTAATAATTTATTTAATTATTAAAGTTGAATATAATTAAACCGGTTTTTATTTTTGTGCACAAATTCAAGAATTATCACGACATAACATGATTAATTACATGACTTGAATTTTCTATCTAAATTTTTAAAAATATATTCTTAAATATATAATATTAATCCAGAATTAAAGATTGAATTTATCTTATTATTATATTTATCTATATTACTGCTACGTTGCACTTTATAAACTTAAGCATATCTCTTTCAATTAATAAAAACAGATTTCCTATATTTCTTCCTAAGTAATTTGCGTTGCTAACTACTATATATTTTATGAAACGAATTATGGTTTTAATAAAACTTGATATAATAGCAGTATGCATTCTTTATGATTACCTATACATAAAATATTTATTCTACAGCTACAATCTCCTATTCCTCACTGTAACGTATCTGGTTCCTATGACAGTGATGGGTATCTGTTATACGTGCATGGGACGAAAATTATGGGGTTCAAAATCTATCGGCGAACTTACACATTATCAAAGAGAATCGATGAGATCTAAACGTAAGGTATGTTATCGATTCTATTTATATTACCATTTAAGTAACATTTCGCATAAGTAATGTACAAAATGTGCTGATGTGTCGACTATCATATGAAATTTAAAAATAAATATTTTCTTATTGCACATTGCATTATGATAGTTTCTTAAACTTTTTAAAAGGACGAAGATCAAAAAATTTGAAAAATAATCACAAATATAGAAATAAGGAAAATCTTCAAAAATAGCCGAGAATTTTAAAATGTACTTTTATAAACTAGGTCACCATCGCATTATTACTATGAGACGGTTTGTAAGTTTATTTAGGAAAATTTACAAAAGTTATTATCTGATTAAATATCAAAAAATACATATTTTTTGACATAAATCAATTATATTATTTACTTCTATGTTTTATATTAAACTTTAAATTGCCTTTGATGGTATCAAATTAATAACTTGCAAACGTAAGACAAATGTTGAAGTCAAACTTGAGGACAATAGGTTTCTATTAAGCTCTTCTTAATACCATTGCTCAACGGTGCATGTTACATACAACGGACATAAGTTTCCGAATTAGATGCAACTATAAGTGACTACAAGTGACTGTTGCAAACATTGTCTTTATGCAGTCGCAACAATATAACTGCAAAATGCAGCAGCAAAATTATTTGCCAAACTTTATTAAAAGCTTAGTAATAATATGCCCGGAATACATAAAAAAGGAATTGCCTAATGAATCAATTTTATGTTGTCTCTTATAAAAAGTAAAATGTAACAAAGTGCATATTTATAACCGATCTTAAATTCATCAAAATGTCCAATTGAAAAAAATATAATAATTTGAGACAAAATATATTAAAAGATTTTCTTAATATTTTTTTATATGTTACAGGTTGTAAAAATGTTTATCATTGTAGTAGGAATATTTGCAGTGTGCTGGCTGCCATATCAGGGATTCTTCATTTTTGTGTATCATTATCGTCAATTCGCAGAAAGCAGTTATGTACAACACGTATATTTAAGCTTCTATTGGCTTGCTATGGCCAACTCTATGGTTAATCCGATCATATATTACTGGATGAATAACAGGTATTCAAATATTACATTGTTACTTATAATATAAACATGCTCAAAAATTTTAACAAGAAAATGCAACAGTTATTTTTTTAAAACGATAAAATAGAAAACGGCTAATAAAAGCCAATTTCATACAGTATATCAATTTTTTATTCGTTTTATAGTAGAGATTTATAAAAGAATAAATTAAAATGCATTTGATATTCATTTTGCAGTAGAATTAATGATGAGATGAATATAATACGACAATTAGACAAGACTTATATAAATCTGATACAAATATTTCTATAGCTATATTATAGTTATTTCTGTAACAGCTAAATTGAATAAGCTTTATAAATACAGAAAGCAATTTCTTGTATCTTAAAAGCATGAATTAATTAAAGAAAAGTTCGAGATTAATATGACTAAAAATAAATTTGCAGTCGATTGACGAAAGATTAACAGCACAACGTGTGAAAGTGTATATTTGATAAAATTTTATTTTAATATTAAACTGATTGAATTCAAGTCTAATGTAATAAATGAGATTTACGTAAATCTCAGTAACATCGAATCAAACATAATACTTTGAAAAATTGGATAACTCTTGAGATTACATGAAGCAGTCAACCGATAATTTAAAGGGAAGATAAAATTTAGGATTAATGTTGTCAAAAATATAATTCCTCATCTTGAAATTTTATCGGCAACTTCTGTGTAAAATTATATGATCTTATTGTTTCAATATAATTAGTATACTGTTTCGAAATAAATTATACATTAATCGCTATTTTCAAGAAATGTATTTAATATTGTAATTTGTTAGTAATCAAACTTTAAAAAGAAAGTAATAAAATATTACGTAAAAGGTCTTTCGTTAAAGTATAATTACTGTACTCTACGTTGGAGACGATTAGTGATGATTATAAGCTTAATAAAATTTTTAAACACTATGAGTCATTCGGCGGTTTCGTGATAGTATCAATTAATCAATAACGTAAGTAGCATTGATCTCTCGGTTTACCGCAGAGCTTCCGTTTACATTTTAGTTATACATTTCCCCACATTTGCACATTGATTCAGAATAGTCTATCTATGAATCGCCGGCGATTCATTTGTTAAGTTCACTCTAAAAATAGATAAATGTTTAACAAACGCAATATGATCATCACCAGATATGTTTTTTCTTCATTATACTTCAAAGAAATCTTGTTGTTAAAGTTTGCTATATCATTTACATCCTTTTAGATTCTTAAATGATTCTATTAGTATCGAAATTTCCGGCAATTTTCTATTCATTAATTGTCCAATAATTTTCAGTATATATATCTATATATATATGTATATATATATGTATAGGTCAGTACTATTAAACAGAAAGTTTTATTAGTTATTGTCTTATTATTACAAACATTTTATAATATATTCTTTTTTTTCTGAAAAGTTTTAATTATTGAAAGCTATAATTAATTTTTTCATAATTTTACGGACGCCACGGAGATGATATGTTAGATTATTCATGCGTTTTTTTAAGATTTTTTGTTTTTTAAACGGAGAACAGTTCTATTAAGATTTTCCTATATTTTTAAATATATTCTTTCACACACACACACACACACACACACATTTTCTGAAGAGTCTAATCATTAGAAACAATAATTAATTTTTTCATAATTTTACGAATACCCTGTATTAGATATGTTAGATTGTTCATGCGTTTTTTAAGATTTTTATTATAGGAATAATTAGCACACAATACAATCAGAACACTTTTATGATTAATCTCATTTAACGTGCAATTAAATTTTAAATTAAATTTATATTTACAAAATAAAGTTACATTAAAATTTAAACTTTTGTTATTTCTAGAAATAATATTTGGATTACCCCCCATTTATGATAAATATATCTTGACATTTTAGAACTGTTTCATTAAATTGCGCATACTAAACGCATTATGATTCTAATCCTTACTATCTTACTATGTTGCAACGACAAATTGATTAAATTTGTGGTTTGACATCTACGGTGAATACGGCGCAATATTTGCATTCTCTCCACTATTGTATGTACTCAACGACCACTGTATACCCGCAATATCTATATGAATTTAATAATTATTTTATTAAAATGATATCGTGCAATAGCATAACAATCACAAATGGATAATTGGGTGTTATTATCATAAAATAATTATATGCAAAATGCAATAACTACAGTAACTGTTTTCTGGTATTTTACTGTTATCAGTTATCACGTTCAATTCATATCTATTAGATTACACATATAGATGCTGCATAATAAATTGTTAAATAATTGTTAAATACTACACTAGCGTGAGTTCTACATAACATATTATTTAAATATTGAAAAAACAAGGAAATATAATGTGCTATGTTCCTATGTTTATTAACAGCTTATGCTTGTTATCTATATATATTTATTCTTAATATTTTTAGCTTTTAAATTCATTTTTTGATAAAAGTTTCATATTATGTTTAAAAAAAATTATCTTACATCTTCTTTTTTACATAATATAAATACAGGAGTATTATTACATAATAAGTTTTTTCAATTCTTTTTTGGCCTGAATTCTCTCTCAAAGCGCTAATCTACTTGATTGTAATGTAATGATATAATATAGCTATCTTCGACTTATTGAAATTTTATTTATGTATAACCGCACACACCGTGTTATTTTACATAAATAGTCCTTTGTATCTAATGCATTTTGATTTAATTAATTAGATGATCAAAAGATTGTTTATAGATGCAGGCACATGAGCGTAATATTGTGTGTTTCAGGTTTCGAGATTACTTTGAACTAGTAATTTGCAAATGTTGCTGCGTGATGAATCGAACAACTGTGCGACGTCGTGAAACGCAAGAATTAACAGGATTTCAACGCTCAGAACTTATACCATGTAACTCGGGTAATTAATTAGTATTCTATAATAACTCCATTCTATATAAGTAACTTGATTGACATTCAAATGACATTCGAGCGCGACATTTTATTTTTGTTTTGCATTCACAAATATTCCTCGTTTTAATAATATATTTGACGATTCGATACAGTTTATCTGCTGCTTGGAATAAAATACGATTTTAATTTTAATGTTGTACATACGAAAAGAAGACATTAGCAATATTATTTTAAAAATATTTATTTGAAGCTTTTATTCTTGCGCTTATTTTACTTTTTAATAAGGTAAATATTATTTTACATTTTTTTATCCCTCTTGTATAATTACATCTGCTGCACAGCAAAATATTAAAGCTAAACTGTATTCCATTGACAATGCTATATTGTTATATTGTCGAATCGGAGAGACAGCGTCAAATCGTCAAATTATATTGTTCGAAGCGTCAGATAGACAGTATCGACTCGTCCAATATCTCGTCCAAAGGGTCGGATATTGTGATGCAGATATCGCGCCCATGGATATATAGCTGCAAAGCCTGTAGATCGTTAATCTTCAAAGGTAAAATGTTTTACACGCAAGGATGGACAGTTTTTATTTAGCATTTCCTTATATTTCTTACCAGGCAGCACCACCGACAGATTGAAGTTATCAATGTGCATGAAACTTTGTGTATATATAAGATAGCTACGATATGAATAAAGTGGTATTTTTACTCATTTTTAAAGATATGACATTTAAACTTTAAAGCTACAAAGGATATTTTCTTTCATTTTCTGGTGTATAAGTTTTAAACTGTAATAAAAGTTTTAACTATAGAAAAAGCAATGTATTTGTGTTGTAAAATAAAATAATTAAAATATTTTAATAAGCTTTAAAAACATAAAAAAAATATTTATATAATTTTTTATAAAATTTTAATTACACAATCTGGTAGTAATAAAATTAATGTTTAATTTATAATTCAGATATTATTTTATATTTATTAGCTCATGAAATATAAGGCTTATATGCACAACAAAGTAATACATATTGTAGCTTGAAAATTCAATGTCATATATTTCAACAGCAATTAAAAGATCTCATTTATTTCAAAAACAAATAAAATATATCATGTTTACATTTTAAGTCATCTATAAATATCAAGTTTTAAAATTGATAAATTTGTCAGCATCAGATAAATCATATAAATAACAAGAAAAAAAAAATTCAGGCGATCCATTTCGACTTTGAATAATTCATAAATTGCATTGGAAAAAAAAATTTACTTGTATTTTAATTACCGCGTTTGGTTCTTAATTGGCCCAATTTTTCCTATTTGAATAACAAGAAATGTTTATAGATTTATTACTTTCTATTTTTAGAAGCTATTTTTTTCATGTTTAAAAACTATCTTTATTTATTATATTTTTTAAATACATATTTTGATATATTAGAGCAAAGACGTATTTACTATAATTTATTGATTTGATTCCTCTTTCTCTTTCTTTCTTATGTTTATTTTTATTATAAAGCAGAAATACGCGCGTACATTCTTTTTTATAACGTTATACAGCAGGACATACCTACATACAAGTATCTCACATATTTTATTTAGCGCACGTATATATGCGACTAGTATACACATTGAAAAATGTTATTTTAAGATTTCAGAGCTAGTAAGTTTTATTTAGGTTGCCACATATATTTTTGTTAACTATTTTCGGAATAGAAACCTCTAGACAATATTAATTCGAATAGATAGATATTTGATTTAATGTTAGTATCATTCTCACACACAGTGAAATCATTGTCGCGTAGGTTAAAGCAACGATATGTTTATTCAGTTCATTTATTTAAAGAAACATATCAATTTAGCTTTATGCAAAATCAAAATATTTATATATATATATATATATATATATAATTATATATATATATATATTAAAAAATATATATATTAAAAAGATATATATATATATTTTTTCAGTTATAAAGATATTAGAAACTAGAGATCATAAATGATTTTTTGAAAATATTAAAAGTTTTTAAGCAAAAAATAGTTTAATAGAGGAACCGTAAACCAATTTGTGCACCAATTTGTTATTCCCGAGTTCAATCTGCAATAGTAGCCATTTACGGTGCGGTTTATTAGTTGTATGATAGCGAAAAATTCTATTGGAAAATATTGATCTTTAATACTGAAAAAAACATTTTCAAAAATTATATATAATGCATATAATATTAGAAATGCAAGTTTATCTCTGTTAAAGAGAAAAAATAATAAATTCGGGCAAAGCTTAAAATGGAAATTTGAATAATGCAATAATATTCATGCATATATACAATGCGTGATTGCAAAAAATTTAGAATTTCTGTAAATTTTGCAGAAATTGCACAAAGTTTACAGTATTCTTAGCTAGGAGAAAATAGCTTTAGCAAATATTTGATCTTTTGCTTGCGCTTCGCATTGTTTCCAGATCGTTTCAAATCGACCTCCATCAGGTGGCGGCAGAGGATGGCAGAGAGCCAGGTACAAACGTTTAAAATGAATAGTCGAACAATGTGCGAGAGACTTCAGCTTAAAGAGGATGTTGCTATAATTTGAATTAAGTATTATATATAGTTTAATTTTACATTACAAAAACAACGTGTCCGTTATAGATGATGTCATAATATTACCACTTTCGTGCTTCACATAATGATCTTTGTTAAAAGCAATCCTTGAATTATAATGCAATTATGATTGTACAATTGCTGAATAGCTAATACGTGTATAATAAATTAATAATAAATAAATTAATTATATCATGACAATAAAGTTTCATGTTATTTGTAATACTTGATATACATATATATTAATGTAGTTATATATAAATATACGTCTTATATATTTATGATAATCATTCGCTATCTTGAAGCTATTATTATTATAATGTAACAACAAGGTTTTGTGAATACTATGAAATAAATGAATATATTGAAATAAACGTTGTTTGTTCAACTATACATAAACATATAGTTGTTTTGCTTTCAAACTTTTTTTTTTCTTATTATTATTAGCATGCTTTATTAATATACAGAGTGTTGAAAAAAGGGTAAAATATTTTAAGGGGATTTAGTGTGCCCAAAAACAAGTCGAAAAGTTTTGATAAACATGGGTCCGAAAATGAGTCGTTTTTCAGATATTTGCAATATTATAGACATTGCATAAACATTGAAGGAGATAATTTTGAGCATCTACTTTAAGATATACATATAAAGTAAAACTATTACTATTATTATTTTGCATAAATAAAAATAAAAATTTTAAAGAAAAAATAAGAATTATAAAAATAAAAAAAATATATAAAAAAATAAAAATATCTTAAAAACGGTTTATTTGCGGACCCATGTTTATTAAGACTTTTCGATTTGTTTTTGGGCATACTAAATCCCCTTAAAATATATTACTCTTTTTTTTCAACATCCTGTATATATGTATATAATTATTTTTATATAACTACTTTATACATACAATAAATAAATGTATTATATATTTTGCAAAAAAATAAATATTATTTAGCATCTAATTCCATCTTTTCGTAATAATCTTTAAATCTTATAGTTGCTTATCAATAAGCATTTTATATAATATACATATAATTAACAGATATTTCATCATGAACATTGTTTTATTTTAGTTTGTATTACACTTTGAATGACATTGTTATACTCATTATCTTCTTCTTGTCATTCTTTCTAACTACCAAATCAGAATATATATTGTACTACCGTATACATATATACAATTATTATTCTCATTAGTGTGTATAAAGGCTTGTTATAAACTTTGAAGCTTTAGTGACGAAATATACGCGCTAAAATATAATGTTTGAGAATAAAGTAATAATTTGTTTGGACATTTTATAAAGAATGCATTTATTTATAATAAATTAATATTTATTATTGTTTCTGCATAGCATGTAACTTTGATTTAAAACGAATTCAATTAAAACGGATTGAATCAAAACAGATTGAAGAAAATATCGAAAATATTTAAAAGTATAATCATATTATTGCATAATATATTAATATATATCAACAAATGGATACACATAATTATATTATATTAACAATGTTAATTGTAATTTTTAAACCTATATTATTATAAAATCATCATCATCATTCAGTTGAATGTAAATAAAGAAAATATTTTAAAAGCATTATTTAATTTATTAACTTTAAATTATTAATTATGTGTATAGTTAGTACATGAGAATTAAATCGACAATATGTGGCAAAATAAATTGAAAAACTTGACAGAAAGGACAGATGATTTTATGTTGCAGATTTAAACAATGGCTTTAAGTACAATACTTTAGAAGATTTAAATGCGCTTACACTATTCACTTAAGCGGCAAGAAATAACGCGCAAACTATTATATTACTAAATTTGATTTTCTGCTTTCTAGTATAAATGCTCTATTAAAGAAATAAAGAATATATTCACTTTTCAATATTGAACTCATCAAATATTCAAATAAAATGTGTATTATGTTATGCAAATTAGTAAAAGAAGAGAATATGTAAATCAATCTTAATAAAATAATATATACTTCTAAAAAAAAGTAAAAACTCATTACAGAATCAAATTTAAATAATTTGACGATTATAAATTTGAATAATATTTTATTTATTTGTATATTTAAATTTTAAACTCCAAAGCATACGCTCTATAACTTTAAAAATATCGCTCAGCTGTTATGAACACATGTGTTCCACCATTTATTAATAATGACTTATGAATTTCTAAAGTTTTAACGATATTGCTGTAATCAATATCAGTTTGTTTTGCAACCTATTTTTTTTATTGATCGCGAACCAGTGCATTTTACTTATCTACATATGTTAATAGCATTGCATAGTTATTTCGGAGATTACAATCATAATTATGTCTCTATTATAATATATTTTTGTAATTGAAAGTATCATGATAGCATGTTTCACTAAGGATGTTGCAATTTTTTTAAACATTTTTATTCAAATATATTTTATCTGTTTTTTATATTGTTCTCTTAGTTTTGATATATAAATTTATTAACTTTAATAAATTTATTAACTTAAACAAAATAAATTTATTAATTAATTAATTAATTTAAAGTTATATTTTCATAAATAATAACATTTTTTCTTGTTTTTATACGGTATTTTTAATGTTATTTTTAGTTCTTTTCACAATTTTAATAATAAAAAAACATCAGCAGATTTGTTTATTTATAATTTTAATATGAAACAAACAATTTATGTCCGTGTATTATCTTCTTTTACTATTTTGCAAATTATTGCATTTAATAAATCAATCGCATTAAATATTTTAGAGAAAAATTGCAGGCAGTTTATATAACTGTTACAAAAAATGGCAGATGTTTAGAATAAAACATAAAAAAACTGTAGTGATAAAGTATTCAATATTTAGAAATCTAGTTTTAATTGTAGTAGATACAATGGCTCTTTAAATTTCATTCTATCGCTATTTGAAAAATGTAAGAGACAGTTTTTGATGAAGTAGGTTTAGATAGTATTTAGAATAATAAAAAGAAATTATTCGTTATTTAAGTTTTAAGTACAGGAATTAATGTCGACTAAATGATATTAATCATTGTAATAACTGACCATTTAAAATGAATCAGTTTAAAGCTTTTTCATATTTAGAGATATTAACAAGAACGTGAACTGAGAGATTAATCTTTTTCCCCTTTTTATGTTGCATAATTTATGCGCGCAGAATTTATTTTAAATTTAGAATTTTCTAAATGTTTTAAATTTAGAATTTTCTACATTTTTTAAATTTAGATTATATTTTATTTTATATATATTTCCAAACTAAATATTTTCCAATAAAATGATAAACTATACATTAAAGTTTTTGGAATTGCATTTCTATACATATATTATCTTCCACTTCTATTGTTCTGTATTTTCCATTTCTATTGATTGATAAATGCAGTACTCTTTTTATCTCTTATATTTACGGTCTATATATATAATAGACTATAATTATGCATTTAATTTAAGAAAAACAATTTAAATTTTTTTTGAAGTTGTTAAATTAAACATCTTAAAGTGCGTAGACTCTTATACCATATTTTTTAGAATATGAATATGAACTAATATTCTTGCTGTTATCTGGCTGCGCGGATCTCAATTTGTTTGCGCGCGCAACATACTATCTATTCTTTTAAAAATGATTCCTATTATTTTTTTAGAAATTTTTAATTTCTTTACCTTTGTTGCAAAAAGCGCTTACATTATCATCTAATATCTAATATATACATCTATACATATACATATACACATAGCTCACAGATCTTATATAGCTATATTTTCTAATAATTAAATAAAAGGATAATTTTTATTACAATTATTGCTGCAAAACAATCACAAGTTTGCGGTTATACTCCACATAATGAGATTTTCTATCTAAGATTTCTGTGATCAATTTAAAGTCAATTTTTTTAACAAAAAAAAAGAACATTTTAAAAATTAAACCTTGTAAACTTGTAAACTGTATTTAAAATGTAATAATATAAAAATATAATTTATTGTAAAAAGATACTATATATATTTAATATCTACTATATATATTATATATTTAACTGTTGGGTAAGTATACAATAATTATTTAATAATAAAGATAGATGTGGATTATTATTTACTGTATTAAAAATTTAATTTAAAAGAAAAATAACATCTACGAAACTATCATAGCATAATAAACAAACGATATTTTGCTTTACGTTGCCGAACGTAATGGAATTATTGAATGATTATTATGTTGAACGAGCATCAATTTGAAGAGCATGAAATGCTAGAAATTGATGATATTCTCATGTTATACAATATTCAGAAATTGTATTCCGAGGATGTACTCGGAGATGATACTCGAGTTAGAAAGAAAGAATTAATATTTCGGCTACCTATCTCTTCTATTTCTCACATGCATAATGAATGAAAAATCAAGTATCTATCGCCTAAACATAATGTTGGATTTGAAAATTGTATTTAATGTAAAAAACGTAAATGCACGATGCTGCTGTGACACTTCAAGAAATTTTATGATTTTTATGAAGCGTATCATGGCGAAAGAAACGAGTCCCTGTTATAAGAAATTGAGTGCAAACGTGATGAAAGTATATAAATCGCTCACGCACAAAATACACTATATCTTATAAATTATCTTTTATTAAATCAAACTGAATCATTGCGTTTTTTACGTAATATTCGTTGTCTACATATATATTAAGAACAATATACACACACATATACTATATAATATACTGCATATAAATATTGTATAAAACATTGTATGCGTCAGTTAAGTTGTATAGAAAATTAAAATACTCGTGTCGGAGTTTGACATTGGATAAAACAGTGATACAGAACATGCTATTAAGAAAAATTACTTTAGCAAAAACCGCTTGATTCTAGAAAATATACAGTAATGTGGGATTTGTGGTAATAAATAATTTTCAACTGAAATAATAAGCATAACAATATAAAATAACAATAATAAAAAACTTAAATCTCAAATCCCCAAGGCATAGTACGGTTCATGTTATTAAAACCACAAATTAATTGAAAATAGCTTATACGAGACGCACGTTGCGCTTTAAGCAATTTACTTCCGTCACGTTTATCGCTGGCAGCTTCGTACAAAAGGGACAAACGTTATCGCTTCTATTCTCCCATCTGGAATTATCACGATACGTGTGTTTGAGATGATGTGAGATTTATTATGAAAAGAGGAGACCAGTGACCTCGATTCAAGATTGAAGGGCTCTTTTGCTTGATAAAGAATCCTTCATCATTTTATTGTTTAAAATTCATTGGTAAATCAAGATTTTTAAGTGTATTTGATTGATAAATATTAATGAGTATAAATAGATAATTAATTTAACGGATCATCATGTAACATTTAACATTAATAAATTGATTTTTAATTGCGATAAACATATATATTCATATAAAATATTATACTCATCTGTCGTAGATATCAGACTGAAAATGTACTTATTTAATTTTTTTATTATAATTTCCATATGCTTATGTTCTGTTCTCTTGTATTCTGTATTGTATTAATATTATAATTTATGTAAATAGTACGTATTAGATTACTTAGATGCAATATGCGATATGACTTTACAGCAACAAACTGATTTATAAGAATAAAAGTAAAGCAAATACTCTTAACCGAAATTAAAAGCATTTTCATTTGTTTTTAATATAATCACGAGCATATTCTACATATCTCATATGAATAATCTATTGCTTTATTACGAAGCATTTGCTTTGAATTATTTCCTCATTATCCAGCCACCTTGTAATATGCAGTTCGTATTTTTATTCTTCTTATATTTCACAGCAGAGAGCTTCTATAAGTTTTTTTTTTATAGAAGCAAATTCCTTGTACTTCAAGTACGCGAAAATTCTCTAATATCTTTACTTATATTTTTATAATTTGCTTTATACGCTTTTTATGTTCCTTCTAATAAAATCTTCATTCCAATTTTCATTAAAAGCTTATCTGTAATTAATGTTTTATAACTCTATAATGTATACTATAAATATTTTAGTACTCAAAAGTTAACTAACATATTCCAAAAGAATATGTCGAGTCATGTTATATCAGTTTATTAATATATGTTACGTCATATGCCGTGGGTTCACAGAGTAGTAAAGTTTTGAATAAAACATTGTGTGTCCTCTCCGTAGTTCAGAACTATACATAAGTGAGTATACAAGCCATTTAACATAATTTTAATATGGTACATCATAATTTTACGTAATCACGTGATATGAATACATGGCTTAAAAAATCATGTAGTGTCGAGTTTTGCAAATGTAAGAAACAACACACTTCGTCTCATTTGTGAATAAATTCCTGGTACCTACATCTGCTTCCCACCTTCGTTTTATAAAAAGCCGACTGGTAAACCAGACAAATGAAATTATTGCCGGTCGTACCTGCATACGCATGTATGCATGTTGGACGAGAAAAAAAAGAGAAAAGTGAATGTAGTTACGGGAAAATACCAGACGCATACTGAAACTGACCTGTCAAGTGATAATTCGACGTTTATGTGCAATTTTTCAGCCTGAAAGTAGACAAATGTAATGGAATGTCAAAGATGACAGCTCATTCAAATTTAAGTGCGGTAAATGAGAAATGACAAATCTCATTTTCAATGAAAAATATATTATCTTATTGCATTATTACTGCAATGTACTGTAATTTTATAATGCTATTTTATAAGCAGTTTCTCAAGATCAATATTTCGATTTCCCTTTATAGCTGTAATATTTCTTTATTTGCTAATGTAACACTTTGCTAATAATATACTGCTATTATTATGTAATTTTTCCTAAAAATATATTAAATTTTCACAATCTCTCAACAAATGTTAAATGTTAATTCGTTAAAAATTATCACATTTTAATTTTAATTTATATTCAAGAATTCTTTTTCCTCAAACCTTTCACAGACATATTTTATAATGAAAAATAAAGTGTCACAAAAGTTTAACTTATAAATTAAGTTTAATTTACATGATATAATTATATTGGATAATTTTGAATTGAGAACAACTTTGAATTGAGAATTATGTATCAGAGCAATCCGAGAAAAGGTGCCGTCTATGATAACGCGAGATACAACAATTTTCTGTTCGACTAAATTGTAAAAAATGGTTATAATATCGAGTACTACCAGCGAAACTATTCGCATCAACACTTTTTACAGTTTATTTATTGTTATCAAGATTTAGTTTTAATTGTTCTTTAAGTTTGTTAAAAATAACATTTGACAATATATTCTAAACGTTCTTATCATCGCAGAATTGATTTTTTTAATTAACTCTTGGAAAACTTTATTTAGATTATTCTTATTTTAGTTAAATATTTTGAAAATACAAAAATTGCACATATAATGATAAATTTATATATATAGATTTTATGTGAAAAAATAAACTGCAAATATATCTAAATATATAAAATTACTATATATACAATATAATCTGTTCTTTTTGCTATACTGCTACATCCTATCTTTTATATATATATATATATATATATATATATATATATATATAACATTAAATTTTTAATAATATCTGATTATAAATAAAATTAATTAATTCAAATAAAATTATATTATATAAATTGCAAGAAGATGCAAAAATAATATATACCTAAAGAACAGATTAATTATTTAAAATTTAGCACTTATCGATTTGCAATGTCCCTCGACATCCACCGATGCATCTTTCATTGCATTTACTCAAATCTACAATTGTAACCAGAACTGCCCCCGTGAATTGTTCTCAATGAATTTGCTTGTTTGCATGTTGATTATATTTCACACTCGGGATACGAGTTTCGCGAAAACTTTATTAAATCCAATAATTTAATAATAATTCGCAAATTTACTATTTAATGGATATATTTAATATAAAATGAGATGTGCAGATTTAATTAAAAAGTTTTATATATCTATGTTTATATCTATATATCTTGTTTTTCACTTTGCATTACTTTATTTTACACATAATGCAGTCAATGCAAAATCCATGAATTAATTTGCGTGAATTTAAGAAATATAATATTTATAACACTATTAAAATTAATATTTTATTTAATTTTAAAAATTAAAAAAGAATAAAGATAGTGTTTCAGATTTCTGTGGAAGACTTGAAGTATTTGTAATCTTCTCAAAAAATTGCAAAACTAAAAAATCTATATATTAATATATTAAATTTATTAAATTTAAAAAAAGCAGGCTTTATTAAAGCTTACTTTCCTCTCATAAGATTTAAATCAAATTCTGTACAATTGCGTTTATAAAGTATATTGTATTATATGTATATTTTTTCAAGTATTTTTAATTGTAATTTACGTTTAAATCACTATCTTTTTTTACTTATAATGTAATAAACTATATCAGTTAAACATTAATACAATTTAGAATATAATGTATTATACATTCATATTACTATATATTAATATTGTAACGTATATTATAATATAGAGATATAAGATTATAATATTAAATTGCGTAATATTGTTCTAGTTTAATCGTTTCCCGCATATATATATATATATATATATATATATATATATATATTTCGATATTTAATTTATTATTAATATTATAAGTATATTGCATTATATATATGTTATCATCTGCTCCTAGCAAAGATTACATAGTGCCACATATGTATATACACAACATTCAACCTCTAGCAGTTTTAACATTCGATCTTCTTCACAACGCAGACTATCCGTCCCGTACGCTTGACTGGTTTCGAATGGATACGACTTACGACAGTGTTTTTCCTTTTACGCACTGACGTGTGCTATCTCCCCCCCATCGCATAAAGATCAATGTGTATTGTATGTAACGTTATCATTACATCAATATAACATCAAATGGAATAATGTATACTGATTGATCACAAAATAGAATCGCTAATCCACATTTAAAATTTATATTAGAATATTTGACAGAGACGTGATAATGTACATAGACTTAAATATAGCAAAAGACACAAGATAAATGTTTATATTTCATGTATAATTATATTTTGTAAAAATTATAATTAATTTAGATAAAAAGAGCAGTTAATATCGCTATCTACATCTTATTATAAACTAACTACCTAATAAAATGCTATATACACCGCGTCTCTTTTGTAATTTGTTGCACTTCAAAAATTTTAAAAGTTAGACAACAATTAGATATTGCCATAAGCTATTATCCTTCTGGCTTTCTAGCCCAGAACATTGTTTTGCAATATTATATAAGAATTTTACAAGAATTCTTATAACCACGATGCATATTACATATAATGCATAATTGTTTGCTGACTATATATGATTAGTGTATAGAAAGAACGCAAAGCGCAAAAATCGATTATAGAATTTTGTGATATTTTTCTTTTCTCCATTGTTAAAATCCTTCTTTTGTGGACACGGTTAATTGAAAATTTAAAATAAAAATAAGGAAGAAATCGGGTCGGTTGTCTTGATTTCTTATTCATACTTGAAAATTATTTATTGAAAAACAAATAATAAATTTCAATATAGAATGAATAATAAAATTTTATTTTAATTGTTTATTTATTGATAATTAAAATCTAAATTTTAATTTCAGAGATAATTTTTTGTAATAACAATTTATAATTATATTACAAATTTTATTTAGAATTATTTTATTAATTTTTGTATTTACATAATCAAATAATTCGTCCTTGTTTTGTATAAGGATATAAATTTCATATAGATTGTCAGTAAAAAATGTAAAATTTAATTTCGTAAAATAAATAATTATATAAAAAATTATATTGAAAACTTACATTATGAGACGATTAATTGTCAGCAAAATTGAAATTTAATCATTTTTTAATGTGTTTTTAATTACTTTTTTAGAATTTAAAAACAAATTCTTTTTCACAATATGTACATACACGATATTTTAAAACTGTAAAATCTTACATTTTCTTAATAACTTAAAATTATACATATTATTTTGCAATTATTATTGTTATGTTTATAGTCGCTACATATAGAGGGAAAAATCCGCAATTGCCAATTGGTGCAATATGGTGCTGTATAGTGGATTAATGGCAAATTTCCAAGGACATTTAAAGAAGAAACTTTTTAATTCCTAAATGTTGACACTGCGATAACTTTTAAATAACAAGCTGTTAAAGTTGGCAAATTGAGATGTCGAAAGTTTGCTTAGGTATATAATATACTTTAATCTGTATCATATTTTTATGCATATAAACTTTTAACATACTTTTACACTTTACTCAATTTTAACATACTTAGTTTAGAAGTTATTACAATTTCAAAGTATTTTATATATTAATATTCTAAATATAATAATATTATAAAAATAAAAATGCATCTAAAATGCATTTAATTAATCTTGAATAAATATTATATATATATATTTTTATAAACATTTTATAAACATATATGCATTAGTTTCAAATATAGCAATATTTGTTATTTTTGTAACTTTTAAAATAATGAGTTTTAAAAAAAATAATAGCTAATAAGATAAAGAGAAGAGTTACAATTGATATAATTATTTAATTGTGATTTTAATGAATCTTGAATTTGACCTATATTTTCTAATATATTTTTAGACTTTCAACAAAACGCGTGTTTTAATGATACCATAAATTCCATAAAAGATCAGTACTTCGCGGCTCTTCTGTTCTGATCTTATTGTTCTTTTTATTAGAAGGTGCAGACAGAAAGTAATAATACGTGACCAAAAAAGCTATATGACTTTTATATTTTAGTATAAATATTTTTGTTATTTATTATTATACAACATGTTTATGAAATGTATCTAATGTCTTATGAAATGTGTCTAATAGAAACAGAAACATATTTTAAATGAAACCCTGTAAAAGATTACAAGAATGTAGTCTCAAATAAAATATAAAATATAAATAATAGTAATTAAATATCTTAAAAAATATAATCTATTATATATGCATGTAGATATCATTCTATATAATGTTCAAACAACTGAACTGATAATTACTTAGCTTAAAGGACTGCGCACAGTAAAATATATAAGGAACAGGGAACAGAGAATAAAGAATAGAAAATAAGAACAGAGAATAGGAAACAGTTCAACATAAAACATATGAAATATAATTTAATAATGCAGAATAGAGAAACAGAGGAATAGTGCTAAAGTGATGAAATATCTCTATTCTGTATTAATTAAATTACATTTCATTTATTTGATATTGAACTGTTCTTATTTCCTGTTCCTGTTTTCTGTTCTCTATTTCCTGTTTTTTTATTCCTTTTATTGTGCACAGCTCTTTAAGCTATAATTATCAGTTCAGTTGTTTGAACATTATATAGAATGATATCTACATGCATATATGTATAATAGATAGTATTTTTTAAGATATTTAATTACTATTATTTATATTTTATATTTTATTTGAGACTATACTTTCTTGTAATCTTTTACAAGGCCTCATTTAAAATATGTTACGCAGCCTCTATATTTGTATATTTTAATATATAACAGAAATAATCGCCAGAAAGTTTTAATCATGTTAATAAATATGTAAATGTACATGAACCAAAAAAACGAGAATTTTTAATACTTTTATTTGCTTGGCATATATTTTATAATTTTTTAATGAAAATTATGTAATTCGCATTTTGTTATAATGAAAAAATTAACATATAATTTCTTAAATTTTTTTTATATAAAAGTGTTAACATATAATTTTTTTTTTTAATTGCGCTCTAGTTAATATTTAGTGATTAATACATATACAAATAATATTATATATATATATATATATATATATATATATATACATGCAATATACTCACCGATACGATGCGCAACAGCTCTATAGTACAAAGCGTTGATCTATAACATATAAAAAACATAAATTATATTTATACAAAATAGTTTTCAAAATAATTAATATGTGAAAAAGTCAATAATGCGCAATTAAATTTTTATTCGTATCGTAAAATATATTTAATAAAATTGCATCACAAAAATTATTAAACTTTTTAATTATTCGAATCCTTTAGATGTATATTTATTATATATAAAATATAATAAAATTTAATTTTTAAAAAGTAAGTTAAATAATTATAAATTGTATAAACTAGATTAAAATTATATACATATATATAAATATATAATACAATTTTTTATTATTAATAATCTAATTATAATAAAGTTTAATGTAAAATTTTATTTATTTATTTTTTTTTTTTTTGGCAAATTATCTTATTTATTATTTTCGCAAATTATTTTTTCTAATTTTATTCTTAATATTAACTTATTTTCAACTTTATTTTAATAAAAATTTAAATAATAAATTTATAAAAATTATAATTATATAAATTATATACATATATAATTATATATTTATTTATTTATTTAAATAATTTATTTATATATTTATATAATATTAATTTATATAAATTAGTTTTAATTATAATCTAATTACCAGATGATTGCTCCACCGGTGCCCGATGCCTCCCCGGGCCTCCTCCTCCTCTCGCTGTTTTCTTCGTTAGCGTCTTTTTGGCACTTACACACACGCTGGCGAAAATACGATCACGCGCGCGCATTAATCAGCAAAATAAAATAATCGCACGACAATTTGAACGACACTCCCGACGTTAATCGTATCGTACACGACTTACACGGCATTTTCGGTTTTAATCGCGCGATACTTTGGGCCGGTTTCACCAACGTCGATTAACTTTAACCTCCGATTAAACTATACCTTTGTCTCCTTTTAAAAACATATCTGAAAAGAGACAAAGATAATCGGAGATGGTGCGAGAACTCCCGACAATCGTGCGTGACTTTATTCATACGACACTCCCGATTTTAATCGTACACATATTATATGCGCTTTTGTTAATTATACGCGACACATAATTGAAAGAACAACACGCGACAATTATAATTATACGAAGCTACGATCCGCGCGGCGTGTCGCACGAAGTTTACGCGGATGTCGTCACAGTGATGCCAACTCTCGAATTAGAAATTATCAATCTTTCGCGATTAATCGATCATTGAAAAGATCGATTAGCATAGAGCGCTTTACTCGACAATATTCCTTTCTCCTGATTGGTCGATCAATATACTGTTCGAAACACTTGTCACGTCGAGTAAAGTCCTCTATGTTAATCGATCTTTTCAATGATCGATGCATCGCGGAAGACTGATATATTTCTAATTATTATTATTATTTATTGAATAAAAGGGTACAGCCATATAGGCTCGTATGTTCACAAATCGAGTAGTACAGTCCTCTCTTAAGTCTATTTCACATCACAGGAGTATGTAAGGTACCCCTTAAAGTCCGATACACAATACACACAAATAAACCTATCTATGCTTATTTAGTACCCACAGCCTATAAGTTTTCTCGCCGCAGTCATTGATTATAATTAGAAGAGACTAGGGAATCATCAGCTAAGGTGAATTAATCTAAACTAAACTAAAATTGAAATTGAACTTAAAATTAAAATTAGAATTAAAATTAGCATTAAAATTAAAGTTGAAAATAGCTTACAATTCCAAATACAATAAAATAACTAATAACTAATACGTTATGCTTATAATTCGAATTGACATTGCTTTTGCCCTTAAAATATATATGACACTATATAACAATACTTTTATCGTAAATTATAACATAACTGAACCTATAATATCAGTCTTAATTGAGCCTCTGCTCTATCTCCTCCTCTTAATACTAAGCTAAAAATAGAAGTAAAATTAAAATAGAATAAACATACAATTGAACACAGAATATTAAATAAACTCGTACCAATATTCTAATTAGAGAGTGGACATCACTGTGGCGACATCTCGCGTAAATTTCATGCGACACGCCGCGCCGATCGTAGCTTCGTATAATTATAATTGTCGCGTGTTGTTCTCTCAATTATGTGTCCCGTATAATTAACAAAAGCGCATAAAATATGCGTACGATTAAAATCGGGAGTGCCGTATGAAAAGTCACGTATGATTGTCGGGAATTCCGCACAAAGTATCGCGCGATTAAAATCGGAAGTGCCGTGTGTATAAGTCGCGTACGATTAACGTCGGGAGTGTCGTTCAAATTGTCTAATGCACGCGCGTGGTTCCGTATTTTCGCGAGCGTGTGTTGTGTAAGTGCCAAAAAGATGCTATGAGTACGAACAAAAGAGGAAGAGAAAGAGGAGGTCCGGGGAGGCATCGGGCACCGGTGAATCCGGGCAACCATCTGGGTAAGTTTAATAATTTTTGTGACTTAGGCTGCGGTCGAGAATACACTACGAATGCTTTGAAACATCATTCTATCTTTGTTCTACACACATTCCAGAAGAATAAAGATAGAATAATGTTTCGAAGCATTCGTAGCGCATTCTCGACCGCAGCCATAATTTTATTAAATATATTTTACGATACGAATGAAAGTTTAATTGCGCATTATTGACTTTCTCAAATATTAATTATTTTGAAAACTATTTTTGTATACGTATAATTTGTGTTTTATATATGTTATAGGCCAACGGTTTGTACAATAAAGCTTCGCTGTTGTGCATCGTATCGGTGAGTGTATTGCATTTATACATATATATATACTTATAACATTATCTGTATATGTAGATTAATCACCAAAAATTAACTGGAGCATAATTCAGAAAAAGGCGTTAAGAAATTATATGTTAATTTCATATAAAAAATTTATGAAATTTTATGTTAACTTTTTCATTATAACAATGAATTACATAATTTTCTTTAAAAAATTAAAAAAATATATGCCAAGCAAATAAAAGTATTAAAAATTATCGTTTTTTTGGTTCATGTACGTACATTTACATATTTATAAACATGATTAAAACTTTCTGACGATTATTTCTGTATTATATATTAAATTATATATATATATATATATATATATATATATACAAATATAGAGGCTACGCACAATAAAAGGAATAAGAAACAGGAAATAGAGAACAGAAAACAGGAACAGGAAATAGGGAACAGTTCATTATATGTATAATATATGAAATGTAATTTAATAACGCAGAATAGAGAAATTTCATCACTTTACCTTAGCACTATTTTTCTCTGTTTCTCTATTCTGTATTACTTAATTATATTTCATATGTTTTATATTGTACTGTTCCCTATTCCCTGTTTTTATTTTTTATTCTTTATTCTCTGTTCCTTATTTCTTTTATTGTGCGCAGCCCTTAATATCTATGTCAATGAAGGAAAAAGAAAAGAAAAACTTCTGGAAAGCGAATAATTCTACAATTATTACTACTTTAGAAAAAATAATACAATTATAACTTTAAAATTGAAAGCAATCTATATTGCTTTAGAAAATAGGAATGTATTGAATAATTCAATCGCCGTTAAAAGATTGAACAAAAGCCTTACAAAATTACAACATTTGTGCATTAACGCTTTCGAAACGTGGGTAGCTCATGATATATCTATCAAAACGTAACATACATATTAAATCCATATTCATTGGACTTTGATCGCTATTAATTAGCCTGCCTGAATACGCAGTCTGCATAAATACAGCAATATTCTAATAATTCTCTATACACGTGCTGATACCCTAATTATATTTCGTTCATCAGAAATAATATTCTAAGTAAATATAAATTTTAATAATAAAAGAATATACTACAAATAATTATGTAAAAATATTAAATCTATATTTGTACATAATATCTGTTTAGTAAATTACATATCTGCATTGTGTTTACAAAATGCCTTCATTATAATCTTGATAAAGTTAACTTAATAAAATAAAAAGGAAAAATAGAGCTGTAACAATTAAAACTAATTGCTCATATCAAATTTGCGATTACATTAAAATCATTGATACTATTTTGTTTTAAAATTAAATAAAGAAAGAAATTTTAAAACAATAAGATTAACTGCTTTGTTTTTTAAATCCGTATAGAATCAGTAAAGTGATATTGTGTTTCTTTGAAAGCATGCTCAACTCAATCCCGAGAGTCTCAATAAATTAAGTATTGCTGTGACCTGATATTTTTAAGAGAAACATTTTACAAAAGGATTTTTAACTTTAATTACAAATAACTAACAATAAGAGATTTAAATAAAAACTCGTTGAATACTTTGCCTCTATTGCGAAGAATAAATAAAAGTTCTTGACAAAATTTAGAGAAATACTCGTATAGCTGTTTCCATATTTATCAACATTTATACTTACATTCATTGCATTATTTTTCATACAGAAATTTCAGATATCTAATGCTTTGTCTGTTCATGTATCGACATTGGTGCTTGGTATGCATGTACGTTTAACATATCTTTTTTTTCCATGTCACAATACTGTGTATAGATTTTGAAAATACGTGACATAATTGTGAAAATCTTATTTTATTAATTGCTAAAACTTGCACCTATATTTTGATATTTTATTTGGAAAATCATTTCCAATTCTATAATCAATGCAGAAGCAATTAATAAAGTCATTATTATTCCGTTTATATTCAAATATGTTACTTTAATTGCTTACTAAATATAAATAATCCTTTGCTTTCATCTATTTCACTCTTGTGACTTTTGAACACTCTGTGCAAGTATGCGCAAATATTAATATTATACTTTCATTAACATTAAAATATATGCATATAATAATAATGTATATAATAATATTACTTAATCTTATTATTGCATCAAATAAAAGATTTTGAAACTCTCAATTATATATATTATTGAAATATGAAGAGAAAGCAGAAGCTGTGTACTAAATATTACATTTTAATAAAAAGTTACAAAAGTTATAAAGCATATATAGCATCAAAGTAACGCGTTACATTATTCTAAACAAATGCATGAATATATCAGATATACGATGAATACAGATAACAATTTTAATTTTACATTTTTATATTTGCATTATCTTTTATCTCGTATATATTTTAATTATAAAATATCGATTATACTTGTCAGCTTCAAGATAATCGATGTCGAGTATTCTATATTATATATACTCATTCATATAAATAGCAGAAAATTTATTATACATAAAAAACGCGTATATCAACAATTATATTTAAAGTTCTATAGTTTTAATTATTAGAACTTTAAAAGTAAAGAATATAAGCGAGATAAATTTTCCCTTATTATATCTTTGTTATTGATTATGAATACTTTGTAGCTGATAAAGTTAAAATAGAATTAATATATACATATAAAACGTGAAATGAAAGAATGTTCACTGTTAAAAAAAATAAGAATATGCTTTTTATCATTGTTTATTTGTAAGCTGCAATATTTTTATCGTAAGTTATTTTAATTACACTGATGAATATGAGAAATTATTGCCGCTATAAATTCAATTTCGCTGCAAACGTTTGTAGCACTTTTCACTTCCTTTCTTTTATAATTGCATAAGTAATAATTGATAATAATGGGTATAAATGCAATTATACAAGAAACATTTTACGTAGTTATAACTTATTTACTTTCAATTTCAGTTTTAATAAGTACTTTGCAGATGATTTCTCCATTAACTGTAGGAAAAAACACCCTTATTTTTTATTAATAAATAAGAATAATTGAGAAAGATGAAAAGATTAAATATATATATATATATATATATATATATATATATTATATATTTTTGCAACATTTGTATTTTATCTTTAATATTAATTTTGACAAATTTAAATAAAACATTTGCTTCAAAAAATCTATAATTGATCAGTTTTTTAAAGTTTTTTGTTAACATAATCTTCTTAAATTAAAATTGCAAAATTATATTGCAAAAAGAAATTTGAAACAATAAATGCACATACTCGCTTTCTTGATTAAGTATATGTATAAATCTTTATAAATAATTTACGAAAAAAGATAGCTGCATTAATTTATATTTGCTTATATATTGTTTATTTTTTAAATCTATTACACTTATTAGATAAAATTATTTAAAAATCTGCTCTTATGATACAATGCTGTTGAGAGATAAATTTTGTTAAATGATTATCTCTTCTTTCGCGAGATGACACGCGTGTTGTGTGTGTATTGTGACGCCACCCGGTGGCTGAACAAGCCGAATGAAGAGCCTCGACGAAGAAAATGTGTTATTGCTCGTGCCCGTGTTTGGTGGTATCGACGAGCCGCGATCAATTGAGAGTTGTCACATATAACCTCCAGAATAATAATTTTTGACAATAATTACATCAAGATGTCAGAAGAGATTTCCGTGAAACCTCCCTATGAGGTGATCAATTTATCAACTCTACCGAATTTGAACATTCAACAACTGACAATGTTTAAACAACAATTGGACAAGGAGCTCGAAGTATTTCAGGATTCTTTACATACTTTAAAGATTGCACAAAGCAGATTTCAAGAATCTGGTGCTTGTCTCGAAAAAGTTACAGCGGCTGCTGAAGGTGAGATCATATAAATTTCACTTTTCAAAGTGCACGTAGTTTTACGATAGTTTCTGATAAGGTTCCTTGATGAGGTTAGGAAATGTGATTATACTAAATGCATGGATATATCTTATAAAAGCAAAACAATGTTTAAAAAATGATACGATTGAAAATTTCTTCGCATATATAATTTAATTTTATAAAATTAATAAGGCTCTCACAATTTGATTAAATTTCATTAAGAGCGAGATGCGGATGATTGTGCATCAATTTCAATGAAAATTAATTTTTCTTCTCTACCCTTCTTTAAAGAGATAAGAAGGGATCTAATAAAATCTTGAGTTGAGATTGTTTAATTACTTTGTACTGCACCAAGAAAAATTTGTGGTCTGTGCATAACTAATCACTAATCAGTTAAGATAATAAATTAATTTTCATGAAACCGACACACTATTATTCGCATCTAGCCCTAGTTGAAATTTAAATTTGTATTTTAAATTATTCGAACCTTACTAATCTTCTTAGAAATTAAATTAAATTATATGTGCAAAGTAATTTCCAATTGTATTATTTTCGAGACATTGTTTTGTTTATTTTGTTTATTATTGGCTCTTACTAATCCATTTTAAATTTAAATTTCTAATTCAATTTCTATATAAAAAACCTTCATTCATTTTTTAGCTATTTGCTTTTTTGTTATCTTTAAATATATTCTTTCCTTGATGGATGTATAAGTTTGTTTTAAATTTATATTGAAGATATAAATATAAGTGTTATAATTTCTGAGTGCACACACAAAAGTAATAATCTTATATCATTTGTTATATATGCTTTTATATGTATTTACAGGCAACGAGATACTAGTACCTTTGACGGGTTCTATGTATGTGACTGGAAAACTGGCAGAAGCAAATAATGTGATTGTAGACGTTGGTACTGGTTATTACGCAAAAAAAAATATTGAGGAAGCAAAGGACTATTTTAAGAGAAAAGTGGATTATGTGACGGAGCAAATGGAAAAGATCCAGCAAGTTGGAATTGAGAGAACCAAATTGAGAGAAGCAACAGTAGATATAATAGATGCAAAGATTCAACCTCATTGGGAAAAAGATCGTGGATTAGGGTTTCGAAAGTGATAATTTTAAATGGACGATTTTACTTTATATACATCTCATTTCATCATGAATAATTCGTTTGCACCTGTTTGGAAATCTTTGTTGAATTCAATGGCTTTAAGATATTACATGTGAATGCAACTGATTCCATGTAATAGTAATAAGATGATTTTATTTAGTACAATCAAAGCGTATTTATTTTATGACATTACCTTATCATATTTTATTTATTCGATTTTATCTATTTAATGAATCAATATAATGAATTTTTGTATAGAAATATATGTTTATATAATTACTGATTATGTAGTTATGTATATTTACAGAAATGTGTTATATTGGAGTAAATTAGAATATTATTTATTAAGCAATTTTTTCTTATAATAATTGCTTTTAGATATAAGATCAATATATTAAAGTTATTTATTGAAAAACTTTAAAGTGTTAAATAATTAGTTTTTTTGAATGAAAATAAGGGAATTAAAGGAGATTCATGGGTTAGTATTGAAAATCAAAATAACGAAGATGAATTGTTTATTCATATTTCATTGAAATAAAATGTCATTTATAAACAATAACAGTGTTTACCTATAAACATGACAGGACACATTGTGTTGGCTACAATGTTACAGAGGAGGTATCAAAATCATCGTCAGAGGATAGAAAAGACAGTATAGTCTTTTCAAATAAGTCGTTGATAGTTTGGCGCAAAATTCGTCGGTGTATTACATAATAATATGACATGTTATTTATTGGATTACAAATTTGCCCGAAGGGCAGATCGCATACACATAGATAATTCACTAAATTTTTATTTATCCTATTTACACGAATAACATACGCTCGGTATTTATTTCAACAAAAGATTTCTCTTCTCAGATTTTACTCCATTTAATAATTTCAAAATTTTACAAACGATTTATTTCCTCCTTCTCGATACAATCATGCGCGTAAAATGTATTGCGGGCTCATTGATGTTATCTTAGGCTGCATAGCAATAATGTTATGGCAGTGATGTAAAAGTATTCTACAGGTCTCTTGGCTGCATTACCTGCAACAAAAAAGATATAATGTATGAATAAATTGAATTAATTTTCTCTTTTGTAAAAAAAAAAGATATAAAAGCTAAAAAATATTTACATCAATTTTTTCCATCAAAAAATATATTAAATTTTTATGAAATATATATGAATTTCTTCTATATTTTTAATATATTTAAAATTTACATGTATTCATTTACATATCAGATAATGAAAAAGTATGTAAAGCCACACACACACACACACACACACACACACATACATACATATACACCTACCAGTGTAGGAAGATTCTCGTGTTCCTAGTACAGATGCCAGTCTTGGACGTTCTTCTTTCAGAAATACATCAGCCTTTTTTTGATACAGATGATAGACATTAGCGTGACAAATAATGTGTAATTTGCCGTTGCTGAAATTATCTTGCATCGTTTCGAAATCCAATCCAGCAATCGTCATTTGTTCTTGATTGACGCCAACTTTGTTTGTGATATTCAAGATAAAACTCGAATTTACCTGCAATAAAGAATATATTATATACAGAGTGTTAAAAAAAGGGTTACAAAATATGTAACTCTTTTTTTAACACCCTGTATATATTGCCATTAAATAGTTTCAAAGATTTATCTTGTTTCTCTTTATTTCTTTTAGCTTCTTTAATTTCGTTTTGTAAATAAATGTGACGCATGTAAAACAATTTTTATATTATTTTCTTTATATGTATAAAATTTAGACATTAATCTATTTTGCGAAATAGCACACGTAAGGTACTTTAAATACAAGTCATATAATTATCGATTTCCATTTACTCGTTAATTATCAGCTCGGCGATGATATGCACTACTTGTAACTTTCTTCAAGCATAATAGATGCGTTAAGAGGACATGATGATTTACGAGCCTCTAAAATTAATTAACTTTATGCGATATACATAAAGACTCGTTTTGCGACATAATTACCATATGCAGTTAGCTGCTTATTTATTGCAATTAATAAGAATTACATATTTCTAGAGAGACTATCTCTCAAAAGTAACCCAGTTTTATTGTTATGTTATATATAATTAAATCGTCTGACACCATTTTAATTTTCCAAACGCTCACAGTTTTGCTGATTAGTCATACGATTATATAGTTATACTAGTCTTCTAAAGAATTAATTAGCTGGGAAAACGCAGATAGTAGATTAGGTAACTAGGCAGGCATCTGGATATATCTCGACGATGATTAAAGCTTGCGGAAGAACAGAATGGAGCGACGATGAGATACCAGTTCATTCTTAACTGCTTCCTGTCGCTCGTTTACACGATAACGCGTCTCTTTTTAGCAGCCGTAAATGATTTGATTTGCGGTGCATACGGCTCTAACGATGATGTTTATCGGATTCTTAAGATACTCGTAAAGCATCTCAGATTACCGGTTCGCTATATCGAAATGAGAGTTCCGGATTAAATGATATGTTTATCCAGTGCATGTCGACACTGACCAAAAGACGATCCCCGAGAATAAAAAGATTCTTTATCATTTCCTGTATCGTCTCGTATATATCCAGCGTAACGGGAGCAAATGAATGCGATTTTACCGATTTTCTCAGTACTCGATGTCGTTTATACGATGCTGTCGTAAATTGTCATCGCGTTTCCTCTTGTTTCCGTGAAACGAGATTTCCACGCATCTCTTCTCGTGCGCTTATCACATGCTACATTTATGCACGAGAACACGTGCTGTTTCGCCGCTGAGGCCTCTAAGCTGACAAGCTGGGCTCGTCGCGAAGATCGTCCACGACGTTACACTTAACGTTTAATGCAGTCGATCACGTATAAGCAATTTCCTTTAATGGGAAGGTAGAATATTCCCATTGCTTTCCGACAGCGATTAAATTTTTATATTCACGCAAAGCAAAAAAAAAAGAAAAAAAAGGAAAGAAAGTGTTTAATTTTCAAATCGTTGATATTTTAATGATAGATAGGTATGTTTTAAAATAGCGTTATATAATTTATATGCATTATCTTTTGAAAACAATATTTCTTATGCAGATTCTCTTTTACAAATATAGATGCTGATAGTGTATGAACGGAAATTATTAAAATATTTTCTTTTATTAGAAAATCATTTAAATATTTTAAAAGAAAAGCTTCATTACTTTTCTTGGTAAATTAATATATAGCCTTCGAACATAACTACTTTTAAATAATTGCTACAAAGTGAGAAATTAAATTAGCATTAATAAATGAAGAAGTCAATTATCTCTTTGCTATAATATACATATACGCAAATGGTTAATATTACGAGACATTCTGTGTACAAACAATATAATGAGCAAAAAAAGATTATATTTTGACACCAATTTATTCTATCTTAATAAAGTTAAGGATGAAGAGAGTATGGAAATGTGGATCTTCTCTTTGAAGGGAAAAATAAACAGAGTGGCGGCGTAAGACTTTATAAAATGTGCAGCGAAAATACAAATTTATTTAACAACGATTATTATGGTAATTAAAAATTTATAGAAAATAATAGGAAAATATTTTAATTATTAGAATGCTTTACTCTCTTTAGTGATGCCGCTCATAACAGTCGTACGTTGTAGACTGTTGTAGTGTACATTGTGTAGAAATTTAATTTCTTTCTTCTCATTATTATATATTTATTATAATATATTTTTATAAGAAAAATAGTTGAACGGGGAAAATTTTTTAAATGATTTGCACGGAGTTTTAGGCATAAAGTAATCTTGTTGTAAAATAGAGGTTTATACGTCATAAGGAATGTATAAAAATATGTGACGGCTATTAAGGATGTTTCGCGTTAGAACGGTATTTGTAAACGCGATGTTGGAGTCAGTAGAATAAGCAAGTTGGAATCAGACGTAGGAAGAACTTTTCAAACCGTCGACGTGGCGACGACGTTGTCATCAGTAGCAATGACAAGCATAGAAAGAAACAAAAGACTACAAAGTGAAATATCAAGTGGACAAAATAATAGCATACTTTAAAATCGTTATTATCAACTTTACATTACATTCAACTGAATGGCCTATTGGATGGAATTAATAAACATGAAACAGTATTTCTCAATCCGAAATTTTTCAAATAGCGTACCAAATGATTGAAATGAATTTAATTCTCTCTTTTCATTTCAAATTCAGCTATATATCTTTATATATCACATACGACATAATTAGATACAATTTATTTATTATTCACCTTCAGAAATGGCAATGATTATTATTTACTTCAATTAAAAATTTGATTATTTTTGTTGCAAATATTCATTTAGCAAAATTATATGAAAGAAATTTAATTGCTCTACGAGATATATTCAGGAACGAGACACAGATCAAATTAATATGTAATTTATATTAATATGTAATATGTAATTTGTGCATGAGCATGGCACAGAAAACGATGCAGGGAGATCCCTTGACACTTTTCACATTTATCAACCTACCGGTATCCCATTGACAGTCCATGTCACGTTAGCCGGAGGATTTCCCGATGGTACCGTGCAGTTTCCACGTACAGTGTCACCGACTGCATATCGTGTCTTCTCGACCAGCAACTGAGGATCGCCGTTCGGCAGACCTGAAATCCAAAATACCTTACAGTAACAATTGAATGCGATTTGTGATCACGGTTTTTGTTGCAAATAACGGACACGTTCTCGGCTATTGTTACGTTTGGTTCCTTCATATTTTGCCGATTACAAAAACAGTCTTGGTACCGCGAAAGCGTCGTGATAGTTTGTGATCAGGTTCATTGTTCGCAGTATCAAAAAGCATGCCACACAGAAATCGAATGGCACTTCTTGCGCTATTTCATGATCCCGACAATTGGCTCGAGCAGTGTAGCGGAACTCTTTGCAAAACATATTATGTATCATGTATCTGTTTGAGATTGTTCATATTGTTACGGATTATATGCTTATTGGTAAATGCTATAATTATTATTATTATTATATTAAATATTGGTAAATATATAATTTGTTTGCTGAATCTTAACGTATAACTTTAATATCGATGTGCATTTTAAAAATTACAATATAATATCAATATCATATTAAATTATTATTTTCATTATTATTTTCTATTGCGTAGAATAATAGTCATTTATTGAAAATATTTTCTGATCACTTTTTTCTTATATCTATAATATATGTATATACATTATACATACATTACACTATATACATATTTATATAATATTTTGTTAATTACTTTATAATGACGTTTATGAGGTAGGGAAATCTTAATACATGATGTACAATAATTCTATTAAAAATATATAATGTGTCATATATAATGTGTCTTGTCGAGGGATCATTATAACGTTCGCAAAAGGAAATTCTTTTTCGCCGGTAGACAGTAACGGTGGCGATCCGGTAAACTGTCGAGGAATTGTCTCACTTCTCCACAACAATTTCCGCTTTGGGCCGTTCCTTTCTCGCGATCTTCTCCGCGAGTAGTCTCAAGGACACGGCCGAGGAATATTACCATTTTCAACGTATGAAACGGGATAATCGCGGCCAGTCTCGTGAGAACCGGGAACAAGAGAGACGATGTGTCCGTTGATTGTTCCTTAGCGATGGAGAACGTACGGAGGGGGATACAATGCGAGATTCGAGTTGTCGATCCGCACACAGTATCAAACTTTTACGAGCGATCCGTGATCGGAAAGAAGAGGCAATCACCTCGTCTCTTCAAAGGGGGATCGCTGCCGTGTTTGTGGCGTCGTTAGGTCGACGCACGATGGTGATGCAGCAGCGGTAGTAAGGGGAACGGTGGGAACAAGACCTCCTCTCCTTCGGTCTTCTTCCTTTCCACGACTTTCCGTATCGTCTCTTTCCTCGTCTACGATCTTCTTCTTCTCTCTCCTCGCCTAACTGCGTTTTAATTGGGCGCGATTACGATGACAATACTAGTCACCATGTAGGATAATCAAGGACGATAATGAAAGACGCTCGCGCGAAAGACGTGCCGTAAGAGAAATAGAAAGAGCGTATCCGGCAGTGCACGAAGAGAATAGTCGTGGGTAAAAGCGGTCAAAAAAAATTTAACGGGTCACGACCGAATCCGCGATTCATCACGGACCCTCGCATACCCCGTTCGTTGTTCCCCTTCCGCTGCCGTTAGCTGCTCTCGAACGAGATGATAAAATGTTTTTATTGAATTTTAACAATGCATCCCCCAACACAGCTCGTGTGGAATAGGTGTCACTTATACATGAAGGACGCCGCAAAAAGCCCTGTTTCGCAGCAGATTGGTCGCAGCAATTATCCGCGTTACAAATGGGAATTATACGAAACGATCGTGCTCGCCTGCCGAAACAACATTTATAGCCGATAGAATAGTAGTTATAAATTAACGATATCCATTTAACGCTTTGATGGCGTTAAATGGCGCAATTAGTGGCGGCTGTCACGCTTTTTCAGCTCGAACGTATCAGAAGATAAGATGGGCGCAGAATTCAATAAGCATCGCCAATCGAAAAATTCTGTCTTGCAGACAGGTTTATTGCGTGCTGTTATCAAGACTAATGACGCCAGCTTTTTGTCGTCTTGTAAGAAGCTGCTAAAAAGCTATCTGTAATGTTGTAGTTCCTCTGTGACAGAGAATCAGTATATATAGATGAGAAAATAGACATATAAACTATATCTTTTATTCATAATTTTATAAAGCTGTTTTTCGAATGCTATATTTTTTTTAAAATTTATAAATGATGTAATAAGTGATAAAATTTGAAATTTATCCCAATCTCTCTCTCTCTCTCTCTCTCTCTCTCTCTCTCTCTCTCTCTCTCTCTCTCTCTCTCTCATTATTGTATAAGACTTATAAAATTCAAATTTTTAAAGATCCATAAAGCTATTAAAAACACATTATTGGATTATAGATGTTATTATAAATTACTATTATTATATATAAATTACTATTATATATATTTTTATTAATAAAATATTGTGATTTAATATTATCATATATTTTTTATAAAGCATAAAGCTAATGGAACCAATAATTGACTCGATAAGTAAATGTCATTGCAAAAAATTTTAAATAAAAATATTTTTGTGTTATTTGCTATTGTGTCTTTTTGAAGTAACGATTATAATTGTCTATATAAACGAGCTACAAAATTGCGAAAAGCTCGTCGCAAAAATATTACAAAAAGTATATACAGGCGATATACGGTATGAGAAGAGTACATTCGAATTTTATTTGTTTATGTTGTGCGACGCGAAATGAAAATTCGATATCAAGAGATGTATTCATTCACTTGTTGTGGATCATGTGTGTATGTGTGTATGTGAAAACGCAAAAGAAAAAAATTAAAAATCTATTTTAAATTACATTTTTACTCGCGACTTTTTAACAAAATTTTGTTTAAAGTTTTTTTTCAGCTATTTTTTTTTATTACAAATTGTTATAAGTACTATAAAACTGCTTTAGATTTCTTTAAATTTTCCTGATATATTTTCTACCAGTGCTGCAATATTATTTTGTTAAAAGCTTTATTTCATTAGAATTAATCAATTAAATTTGATTGATTATTTTGCAATATATCGAAAAGAAAACCATTATTCTACAATATATTATTATATTATATTTATAAGTATAAGCCTTACTTTAAGTTTTTACCCTTCTAATCATTTATTTATGTTGAAATTCATAGGAATTTATGTTTATACTCATCAGCCAAATATATACACTGGATGTCGCATATTATGTTATTTTTATTTAAATACAAAATATATTTTTCTCAGTATACTCACTTGCTACGTGCATGTAACCATAAACCATTACAGTATTAAATGAAGGGGAATCTCCAGAGACTTCGCAACGATATTTTCCAGTATGATTGGGTTGTACATCCTTCAAGACCACTTGATGCGCGTCACTTTGATTTATCTAAAATGTAATTTACATATATTACAGTATATTTTTACTCCATACACACACACACACATACACACATATGTGATGACAAGAATATATTCATAAATTATGAAATATGTATATCCCGCGACAATAATATCGTTAAATATGCAAAAATCGACAAAATCCTGCAATTATAAAGCTTATGTTATTAAGGTTGTATTATATGCATAATATTATCATAAATATGTATGTTTTATATAATACTTTAAAATTATATTAAATCAAAACAACAAATGATTACTTAATTTACTTTAATTCTCTTAATTGAGAAAATGTTTTATTTATTACTATTATTACCATTTAATATTATCATTATAGTACTTATATATTCATTGTTTTATTTCAAATATAGCCAATATAATACATGAATAAAAGTATAAAATAATTTTGTAATAATTATATTTATAAAAAATTATTATATACATATTTTTATATAAGTTTACATAAATAAATTTACATAAATCTATACATTTTTCTATAATTGTGTTTAAGGATAAATGTCGGTAATCTCTTTTAAAGCTTTTAAAATCTTTAAAAAATTTAAAATTGTGTTATATTATGTTTTCTACTTTCTCTACAATATGTAACTCTAGGAAGATAAATTACATAATCACACAAGTCATTCCCATAATATTGTTCGCAATATTTCATCGTTACACCGATATCGCACTTACAAAAATGACGTTCTTTGTGATAATATTTCGTCGTGGTAAAACTATTATTATATATACATGTATGTTGTTAAAAAGATCAAGATTAATAACTCTCTTTTTTTTCAGAGTACTTTCATGCGAGACAGCATAAAAAAAAGAGCGAGAGCAGATGAATTACATATTTTATTCCGCTGTAAATGATCGTCAATGGTACTACCGGTGGATGCCTACTGAATTTTGAGTTAATTTAGCATCGACCGCAAAATTGACCGAGTGTACAGAACCGGCGAATGCCATTTATTGCAAATCGATCGCACTTACTCGTCCTCGCGCATTTGCTCGTCCGCGACAAACAATATCTCGCAACAGGGATTAATTGTATGTTGCCGGTGGCAGCATATAAATCACACAATTAATTTTGCTGTGGTTTGCTTCGTGTTTGTGACACCGACACGCTCATATACCATATTATGCATAAGCGAAAATCATTGCTAAAGAGGATACGACTAATTTCCAAATCATGATGTATCATATTTTTAAAACTATTGAGGATCGTGTATTGTATTAAAAGAGAGAGCACAGAAAATATCAATGATATTATTGTAATTTAATTATAATATTATGCTGTTAGTTGGAAAATGGATTTAATAATAATTTAAATAAATTTTAGATAAATTTTCTTATACACAAATTAATTTAAATAATTTAGATGAAAAAGCTATGTGTGATGTATCACAATGTTTATTAAAAATTATTTTGAAATGTACGCGTGCGTGAGGAACATATAGAATATTTTCAGCATCATAAAAAATTTTCACTTTCTTATTAAGAAAATCATTTTTATCATTTCTCGAATGAGCGAGTTTCTCTTCAGCTTTACATAATCAATCAACATAAAGCAATATTCAAGCACTGTGATATTAAAATAAGAAAGAAAATAACAGAAAGAAAATTTTGCAGATCTTAAATACTTTCTTTACAACTTACAATAGTAAAATATTATATTTTCAGCATGTATTTTTAGTATGATAGATATTTCTTACTATCTTTCATATATCTTTGTATTATCTTTATATTATCTTTGTGAATTTTTCGTAAAAATACATACACACATATATTTTTTTTTCTCATTTCATTTAATTTAACCGAATATAATTACGCGCACGAAACAAAGTTATATTATTCTTTGATAAAATCTTAAAAATTGCAACGCATGCATAAAAATTATTATTGCAATTTGCAATGCACGCATAAAAATATATTAATTAATTATGTGTTGCATAAAAATTTAATGTTTACATCTTTAATAGAAAATGCGAACAAAAAAATAGAATTTGCTACAAGAATCTTTTGATTAAAATATCTATGCTTTCATTAGACATAGGATCTGAGCAGAATGATTGCTTTATAATTTAAAGACAATGTTATATGTTTTAAATCTTTGTCTTTAGTAACGCACAATACTGTTTTTTGTCTCAAATCTTAAACGTGTGTACGAAGTGTTATATAACACTTCGTACACACGTTTAAGATTTGAGACAAAAACAGTATTGTGTGTTACTAAAGACAAAGATTTAAAACATAAAATATTTGTCTTAAAAGTATAAATCAGTCATTCTGCTCTGACCCTTACGCATCTCCATACGTCCACCACGTTACACGGCTCGCACGAGACTGCAATCTCGAAATATCTCGCACGAGAATCAGTCGCGCGCGAGACGCGCAGGGTGATGAACGTATGGAGTACGCTAATCTGATGCACAGGACAGAAAGAGAGAGATGATTTCGTCGGGTCTGGTTTATTCTTGGCTGTGAAGTTAGGTTTCGCCGTCAGTTGGCGACACCGCTGCGCAGTCTTGTGGTCGGTGGTGGGGATCAGTCTTGGGCGAGACGTGCAGCGTAGTGGACGCATGGGACGCACTATCTAACGGAAAGGGTAGAAAGAGAGAGACGTTGGGTCAGGCGAGGTGCTTCGTCTTCTCGTTCTTGGCTGTGAAGTTAGGTTTCGCCGTCAGATGGCGACACCATACCGTTGCGCAGAGTCTTGCGGTTAGTCAGGTTGTCAGGTTAGTGTTGCAGTGTTGCATCAGTCAGAGACGAGACGTGCAACGTGATGGATTTGTGGGTTAAGACTATATTCTGTCTAGGGCTATAGACTATATTTTGACGCTTTCAGCGTTGTAAGCATCATTCTGTTTTCATTTCACATACAATATCAAAGATAGAGCGATACTTTCAGCACTGATAGCATCAAAACGAACGCAGTTCATGGAGACATGCGAGTCTAATGGAAGTGCAGGTATTTTGTTCGAAAGATTCTTTTAGAAAGTTCTATTTTTTGTTCGCATGTTCTGTTAAAGATTTAAATATTGAATTTTAATGCATGCGTTGCAATTTTAAGGTTTTATTATCAAAGAATATAACTTCGTTTCACGCACGTAATTATATTAGGTTAGATTAAACGAACTGAGAATATATAGAGTGAGAGAGAGAGAGAGAGAGAGAGAGAGAGAGAGAGAGAGAGAGAGAGAGAGAGAGAGAGAGAGAGAGAGAGAGAGAGAGAGAGAGAGAGAGAGAGAGAGAGAGAGAGAGAGAAAGAATTAAAGAGAGAGATATTGTATATAGAGAAAATATATGTATGAATATTAAGCCGGATTAAACAATTTATTAAAAAAAAAGTTTATTAATATGCTCGCTGAATTCGAAACATATTACGTATTAAATTGTATATTTGTGTGTTTTCAGATAATCGCGTCGGTTATTAACCTGACTCGTGTAGTAACAATAATGTATCGAAGTGAAGTTGCCGTCATTAACGGAACGCCACGGACACGCAACAGTTCGACTCCGAGTCAAATTCGACGTGGCGACACATTTAATTAGTAAGTATAACGTTAAAACAAACTTCCTCTTTCGATATCTGTTATCGCATAGCATAATTTCGATTCGTCATATATTGCTGATTCATTAAAACACGTGTTTCGCAAAATTCTGTCGAAATACATCGCGTGCTAGCAATCGTCAAAGAGACGCGATCATATATATTCAGAGTTACATTCCGCGTATATATTGATTTTTAACTCGTGTATGTATATTTATTCTTTCAGATTATAACACGAGATCGCCTGAAAACGTGAGTGCGTATACTATTTGTTATTCGAAGCGCGAAAAATACACGAAACGATAGAGATTGCTAAAAGCACGGGAAAGTGTAGATAGGAGTATAGATAGGAGCAGCAGCGTCGTGCGCGACAAATGGTGCGTAAAGTTTTCCCGTGCGATTTTCTCTCTAGGTTCGCTAGATTCGTCCACGGGGCTGTAAAAGTCGCGGGTAGAATCATAACTTGGCGTATTTTTTCACGTTATTCTTCCGTATATGATAAAGTACGTGTTGCGTGTGTCTCGATGTATGTGCGCGCGTATAGGTGTGTATGCGGTTAATGTCGGGAGTGCCGTGCAAAGTGGCGCGCGATCGTCGTGTTTTGGTAATTAGCGCGCGCGCGACCGTGATTAACCTTATTTTCGCGGGAGACTGTTATGCGAGTGCCACAAAGGAGCAGCAACAACAGTGGAGTGAGGAGGAGGAGGCCAGGGAGGCATCGGGCGACAGCGGAACAATCGCGAGGTAATTTATTGTTTATTTATTATTGATTACTTGTACGCGCGAGATTTATACCGTATTTATACCATATTCACTAAACAGGCATTTGAATGATATATACTTTAAAATTGTAATTTAATTTATATTAATTTTTATAAGTGTTTATGACAAAATGATGACATTAAGCTTGTGACAAAAAAGTTTCTGAAATCGCATAATTATTTTATTAAATATCTGTTTAAAAGATAAAAATTTATAATACAAATTTCGTGAGGTAATTTATTGTTTATTTATTATTGATTACTTGTACGCGCCAGATTTATACCGCATATTCAATAAACAGGCATTTGAATGATATATTTTAAAATTAGAATTTGTATTAATTTTTATAAAAGATTATGACAAAGTGATGACATATTAAGTTTGTGACAAAAAATTTTCAGAAATTGCATAATTATTTTATTAAATATCTATTTAAAAGATAAAAATTTACAATACAAATTTCATTTTGCAATTATTTTTTTGAAATATACATATAAATAATTTTTAAAAATATTAATTATTTTGGATGCTATTTTAATTTAAATTATATATTTATATTTTACAGATCATCGTGTTGGTGTTACAATTCTCCTGCTGCGCATCGTATCGGTGAGTAATGAATTATATCTTTTATTTTTTATATATGGATCGATTATATTGATTTTCATTTAAATGATATTGCAAAAAATCGAGAGGTAAAAGATTAGTTAATTATAATGTTTTTATTTTATTATATTCGTTCAAGACTCACACCCATACACAATAGTTATCACCTAGTGAAATAATCTATCTCTTTGCATTCTCACCGCGCGATTTATCTCGAATATCAAAATAACAACCGGACATATTCCGATCGAAGATCAACTGGCACACTCATGCGTATAAAGGCAACAACGGCGGTATCGTTTTACTCTACGCCCGGATTACATAATATAGCGATTCAACAATGCTCGGCCTGATACGCTCACGCATAAATTTATCGAACTCGCTCGGCGAATATTAATATTGTTAGCCTCTCGCGAAATACGAAACGGTATTCTCGGTGCCTATCTCTATGTTCTCTTGCCGCACTTCCCCTTTGCTTTATATTCACAATCCTCTCGCATCCGCGGTCGCACAGCCACAATTCTCGCCTATATTTCTCTCCCCTGCGGGAGGTGCGTCGCGATTTATTAGCCCAAGTGTTGTCCGTACTTTCCGCCGGTAAAATCTAATTGGAAAACCATTGCGTGCATGAAAACGCTTCGTTTGACCGAACTCGCGCCGGTTATCGCGGAAATCGCATAAAGAATTTAGTTGATTTTTTCTCCTCTTTTTCAAGGTCCAAAGAACATTGATTTTTCGATCGTTACTTTTATCCGTGACGGCTACATGCATGCATGCCTTGTGTGTAGCTCGATTATTGTGTAATAAAAGTCTCTCTCTACTTGCACTCTACATTTTTCTAATAAATTTAAATTTAGTTTTATTAAAGGACAGCAAAATCTTTATAATCGATCGCATCATTTAATTGTGCATTAAAAATGTGTTTTAAAAATATAATAAAATTGTCTTTAATTAAAATGTTGTAATCAAACTAATTAAAAAATTATTGTATAATATTATGAAAGATATATTATTAACTTTCATAAATTAACAAATTACTAAAAGCTGCGTAATTATTTTTGACTGTTCTTTATGTCAAAACAACAAAAATTTACATGTTTTAAAACTGGAATGTTTCGAGAGATTGTGTAAATGCTTTACTTCTGCTTTAATTCGGATTGAATAAAGCTGTTAATTCTGCTTTAGTTCAGCTTGGATAAAGCTCTCTTTTTAACAGCTTTTTTAAGTTGTCTCGCAAACATTAATTTTGCAATTACATTTTTTTGGCTTACGACTTACGACACATACATACAAATATGTGAGTAGTTAGAAATATCACATAGCGCGCAAATTGAATTCCTCTGTTCTCGTTTCTTTCTCCGTTGAGATAATAGCTCGTAATCGACCGTGGACGAAGTGCCGATGGCGTGATAAATTCAAAGTTGTCTTTGAAATGTCGCATTAAAGTAGAGACATAAAAAGATTTCTTTCCTAAAATAATCTCATTAAAATAAATTTTTAACAGCTAGTTTATACAAGATTTATATATCCATATGTAAACTAATGTTATTATTATTATTAATATATAAATGATTGAATACCATTTAGAATTACGAAAGTGGACTTTTATATAACTTTTTTATACAAATGCGCGGTGATGAAAAGCAGATTACTAAGCTTTTGCTGTAGCAAACAGTGTTGGTTAGCAGAAATAATATCTTTTGCATTAATAAGCGAGGTAAAGGGAGCATTCAGAAACCAGAGCACGTAACTGACCCGTTTTCAAAATAATATTGAAATTTATCATGTTTGATTTATCACGCGAGTTTTGTATGCATCCGTGTATACGATATTGTTACGTCCAGAATGCAATGATAATGGTTGATTGACATTTTATACCTTGCTATAGATAGCAAGACAAAATGTTAATATATTATTTCCATTTGTATGTACATACATACAACATAATTCTCGTTTCTAATAACAAATTGAAACATGTGGGAAAGCGATAAGCTTTAGTTTGAACGATTAAATTACTACGTAATGAAAGAAATCTTGACAGAAAATCTCTCGCGCAGTGATCGCGATAAAACTTAAGATTAAAATCACCATCGGAATCTTTACCTCGTAATTTATAGGCGCTTTTTGTTAAATATTAGAACTATCATCCGCACAGAGTATACATTTACTGCTGCGATGTTGCTGTATTTGTAACACAACGCACGTGATTATATTATATAAATATATTATGCGCAAATGTACGCGCTAACATGCCCCGCGTATTTATTAAGCATAAAATAAACGTCGGTCATAATTTCTGTCGCTGAATGAGCAATGACGTTACATGAATTGTTATTTCAAGTATATAATAATTTAATTTAACTGGTGCTACACGGCATGCTTCTTTGATACAATGATACTATAATACATTTTCTGTGCCTATTTTGTTAAATTAATTTCTGTCACGAATTACAACGATACAAGCCGGAACGAAATATCACATATAAATGTTTTTATTTAAAAAATACAGTTTTTCTGTTTCGAACGTAAAATGTGAGCTTCGGAAGTATATTTGCTCGCAGCACGTACACCAAATAAATGTATTCTATATTTGCTTGTTGCGATAGGAAAGGTATACGAAAAAAGGGTGCAGTGCGCTTTCTTCCGGAATAAATCGTCGCGTTAACGGATTTCAAATATTGAACAGCGAAACACACATTAAAGCATGTTAGAAAGGGAAAACGAATGGCGATTCGCCAAATATTCTATATACTGAGAACTTATTCTTTTTTTATTATTAATATTTTTATTATATAAAATAATTAATAATTTTATTATATAAAGATATTGTTTGCTATATCCTGAAAGCTTTCTAAGCACATTATAATGTTTAAATAATTAGTTATGATAAATTATAATGTTCTATTAAATAAACAAATCAGCTGTTTGTATTTGTTTGTGCGTGACTGGGCAAAAAATATATAACGAGAACAAAATTTCGATAGTTGAATATATTTGTACAATATATGTTCTTTTTTTTTTAATTGTGGGTTTATATATTTGTACAACTTTCAAATTTCCGCCATGCAATGACTATTTCTTCTTCATGCATGCCAGATATGTGCTGCAAATATTCGTCTGCATATACAGAATGCAATCTGCCATGCGTTTTGCGCATGTTATGACGTGAATGCCATTTCGTTTCACCGATATTGAGGGCAAAGAAATTGTTGTTTTACCGTTTAAAATATGTTGAAATAACATTTTTAAGTTGAAAACATGACGCGAGATAATAAGAATAAAATTATGAATGTTACAATTATATGTCACATAAGATATCTCTGATATTAAATTGCAAATTTTACAGGTGTATTTTTAAAATTAATTTGGAATCGATTTTCCTTCAATAAAAATGTAAAAATATTACACACACATATCTTTCTTTTAAATTAATAAATAATTAAAAATAAATTTTTCCACAAATAAAATATTTCTTATCTAATTTAAAAGAATATTATGATAATTATTATTAATTTTAAAATAATAAAATATAACTAAATAATAAAAATATAAAATAAATAAAAATAAAATAGTGAAATAGAGTTTGCGCAAAGAATACACAATGAAAAGTAAATTTCTGACAAATGTTGAAAACGGTCTATAATCTTAAATATGATCTTCATGACTTTAATATTTGCATGTTAAGTGTGAATATAAAACTTGATTTGCTAAAAAGTAGAAGTCAACTTTTAATAGGTACGACATTATAACGGAGTTTGCGGCTGAAATAACTCTATTGCGTGTACCAAACTAGTGAAATTAGAAGCACGATTCTAATTAGAGATAATTTACAGATAAATAGAATTCTACATTTTTATCAACTTTATCATGAATAAGCGTGGGAAGAAAGGAATATATTGAATATATACATATATTACATAGATAAAAACTATTAATTTTTAAATCAATTAAAAAGAATTTTATTTATCGTATATATAATTATTATATATACTTGTTAATAATTTATAAAAACTTTATAACAGACACAAAGTGCTTGAAAAATTTTTGAAATTTAAGTTGATTGGAATATTATTAATTAAATATCAATAAATTTAATATTTATCTGAAAAATTAACCTATTTTCTAAATAAAATGGTGCAGTATAAATACCTACAAATCTAATATGTCTATTGAAATTTTCCATTTAATATATTACTTACCAAGACTTTTATTCCGAGCTCTCCAAATACTGCGATCGGTGGCATTTCTTTAGGGACATATCGAAAAAATTCTGAACCTTTGTACCATTTGACAGTGTAAAGGGTTTCCGATTGTAGATCGTATTTGCAAGACATGTTGACTGTTGTACCAGATGCCACTGCCAATGGAATGTCAATCGACACATTGCTTAGTCCTCGAACGCCTAGAAACAGGAGGAAATAGATTGCGATTGGTTCAATTAATTATTTAAATATTAGAAATCGCGCAGATATATATATATTTGAATAATTATTTTAAAATAATAACTATTAAAATAATAACTCTAAAAATAATAATTATAAAATAAATAATTATTTTTCTGTAGTTTTTCTTATTATATAACTAAAAATTCTATATATACTAATAATATAATATATTGTGCAATTATTTTACTGATATTTAATATGATTGCTAATATAGTTGTAGAGATGAAGAGAATATATTGTATATTAAATAAAAAAGTAGAAAAAGGCATTAAATATAAAATCGGGGGGATCTAAGAAAGCGGGAAACATATTGTTAATTAATTAACAATTTATAATTATTCATTAATTAACAATTACTCATTTTGTATAATAATAAAATGAGATAACAATTATCATAATTATATTTATGGTTTCTTTATATCGTTAATTACATGCTTGAAATATATTAAAAGATTATATTTGTTATATAGAATACATTTAATTATATCGAAAAACTGCATTTTGTCTTGAAAACTGCGAATTAAATAAGATAATAATGGTTTTGAACAATTATGTGGAATCAATTATGTATTCCAGAAGTAAAATATTTTCGTTGGACGCACAAAAAGCTCTTTCTACCTTTTTTCTAACAAGAAAAAGCAAGTTATGCGTGATGCTTATCTTATAATAATTTAAATGAACAAGTGCTTAAACTTTCCGCGTAATCCCGCCACCGTCAACATTGTTCACTTCGAAGATTACAACTGGCAAACGGGTAAAAGGGCATTTTGCCAGAAAACGCCGGTAAAGATTGCAAAAAATAACATCACGACCGTCGACTTTTAAGCATCCATTGCGTACTTGCTTAGATCGAGTTTGGAACTTATTACTATTTCAGTGCACTTTACGTGCCCTCCTGTCATGCATTATTCATCGAGAGTTTGAAAGATCACTGCGCCTTAAATAAGTCGTTATTATAACAAAGTTTTTATCAAGGATTAACATAAAATTTTTAATTAAAAGATCCAAATCTTTAATTGATCCTAAAATAAAGATTTGCAAGACTAATGAAGGATTTATTCATATACATATGTAGCTTAAAAAACAATTTTACTCCAGAGTATATTATATGTAAGACGATCTATACGATTTATTATACTGGTCCGTTATAACTTAATTAATACATGCATACGGGATAGGTGCTGCAGGCATTTAGCGGTACAAAATATCAAAAATATTAGGGAGATATCAATACTATGACCGAAAAGCATTATAGAAATACAGAAATGTTTGCACAAAAGCGTGTTACATTGTTATAGTTATATTGAAATTTCCAACTCTTATCGGCGACGTTGCGAAAGATCTTCGTTATTGTTCTGGCTTAAATGAAGAAAAATCTAACCCCAGGAGATTATATATTTCACACGGCGCGCGCAAGTTTGCGAGATCAGCTACCAGCGAGCGTGCCGTAGACTCGCAATAGCGGACTAACGCGAAAGTTTAGTCATTAATTAACAGTTTTTTGGTGGATCCTCTTCTAATTAATTATTTATGACTTGATCTGCCGGTACTCATTGTGCTAATAAAGTAATTAAACGATAATTAATACGAAAAGTAATTAATCGGGAAATTGGGTGTTGGGTGGGAGAGGGGGCAGAGGGGAGAGAAAAGATCATGGTGACGCGTTTCGATCGTAAAATGCATTTTAATAACAGTACCCGAACAACTTCCTTGATGTCAAACATAACGGTTGCAAATGCATATGTATTGATTGCTCTAATAAGCATGAGATTAATGTGTCATATGGGAAAAAAATTAATATCGTCATTACGATGGCGAAAAATAGGGAAAGCAATTTTCTGTGTCGCTCCTTCTCGTATGTGCATTTGCTTTTAATAACCGTAATATAATTGGCATCATTAGTAGGCACGTTCCTATTTCCTCTGACAGAACATCTCCGTCTCAGTAAAGCGAAAGTTTTTCACTTACAGAGACGCGCGCCTCTTTATCACTAATCACCGCACAGTTTTGAACTCGGCCGACGTATTAGAAGAGCGATGCGTAATTAGAAGCGGTAATTGGAACGTCTGCTCTGCGAAGTTTCACCGTTGGGCTACGTATAATCAGTTGTTTGGTCTCAACGCGCGCGGATGCAACGGCGCGCTCGCAGATCGCTGCATCGAGATTTAAATACCAGGCGTTCACTAATCACCTCGCTAATCCTTAATTACTGCTCCTCGCTAGGAGCGCGCGATTGTTATTCGCATCGCGACTCACGGGCCTTCCGTTTTTGGAAGACGAAACCTTCCCATAAATAACGGCAGCACCGAGACAATGGCATATAAACTCCACGAATATATCAGATTAGTCTTAAATTATTGCGGGAATAATAAAGCTCACGAATTCACATTCAAGCAGATTTGAAAGCATTCTTTGTTATTTTTTTTAATCGTCTCTGAATTTATCAATTGCCGTAGTGATAAACAGAAATACAAACAGCGAAGCGCGGCAAACCGCACGCACCAAATATTCCATAATTGAATGTGAAGCAAGCAACAGATTGAACATATTAATCAGCTAATAAGGGCTGCAGTAACTCAATAAGCAGAGCGGAGTGTATGTTTATCACATATCGCGTAATATCTGTGCAAAGTAGTATTTGATTCGAAAATTTATGTAAAATTGTTGCAAACAGCTGATTCCGAAATCGATGACATTAGTCGATTTTTGTAATGTTAGAAGAAATCAATATGGAAGTTAGTTACTTACATATATTCGGTTTCGCATATTTCATAACTATATTGAAATAATAGCTTTCGAAATCAATATACGTGTATTTATTTAATAAAGTAATTTAAAATAATTTAACTTATTACATAAATATTAGATATGAAATATAAAAATGACTTCTATATATATTTAATAGAATATTAATTTTTTTACATATATTCTGATAATTAAAATATACAATAGGTAAAATATTAAATATATGTAGGTATGAATGTAATAATAGGCATAATAATAAGAATATGTGCAGAGCCTATGCATAATAAGCAGTTAGATGTTATTTGTGAGTTATCATTAAAAATAAAAATGCAGTTACACATAATTTGCGCGACCTCGTTTATTTCATACATATTGTATATACCTATATGTGTATATACATATATGTATTTTGAAATAAACGCTGTTGCGTACATTATAGTATAATTGCGTTTTTATTTTTAATGATAACTTGCGAATGATAATGTTTAATCAAATTCAAATGCTAAATATGCTATATACATATATGTGTGTGTGTATATATTTTATGTGTATATATATATACATAAATATATATATATATATAGTATATATATATATATACATATACATATATACTTGAATTTGTGAAATAATCTTAAACTTTTAATTGTTGCACAATTACTTATATACGTTCGCTGATGTGCGAATTTTTGAGAAGCCTTTTGCACATTTTGCATATTCATAGCCAGATATCTTACAGACATAAGGCCGGAAAAGCCAAAGGCGTAAAGAGCCTGTGCTCTGAAATGAGATCCTTTTCTTTCTTCGAAACTCAACTAAATGAAAAACCCATCCTTGCGAAAGAACGTCAGCTATAGAAGCTTTTATTGTTTCATGAAAGGCAGGGAGGGAAAAAGAGATATTGAAAATACGCATTGCAAAAACCTTTTACTTGGCGAACTCCCGCCAATCGACTCGCGTATCAGATGAATGAAAGTTGCACGAACACCTCTTTCTACCTTTTTTAGAACTTATTTAACATGCCTGCGCCGTATTCCAGAATTTATATGAGTTCAATCTCTCAGCGAAAATTTTTTTTATTACTCACGAAACCGTAGAATACACAATGAATCAAGAATCTTACTAATGAATCTGTTAATATTTAATGCAGTTATTTTATCTTGTATCAAGATATCAGTCTATAAAATGGCAGGTTATACTGGGTTATATAATAAGGATATATAAAAAAATTTCGATTATATCTCTCAAAGCACATTACACATACATCTAAATGCTCTTCTCTTGAAGCAAAACTTTAAGGCAATATAAAATTTCATTATGTGAAACTTTACGCATTCATCTTCAAAGCCGCATAAATTGCTGGCTCATCACGATTCTGTTATATGCTATCCGTTACCGATCGACAAATGATACGGGAAACTCTTTTAGTTCGAAAAATATAAGCGTTATGATCGACATAAGTATATCAGTTATATAATACATTCTACCGGCACGACTTTAATTTCCAATGGATCACTGATTCGATTTGTTTAATATCGCAAAAACTAAACGAGTCTTTGAATTTTTTAAACTAACAACGATCGATCATGACCGGAAAGAAGCAAGTCAAGTAGTGAAAAATGATAGGACTATCGAAATACTCTAACTTTTATATGATTTTATGATACTCGTAAAAACTTTGTAACTAACAGTGTATCACCTTTAGATATTTCTCCGATGTACGAATATAGTTTTATTATACCCAAAGGACTTTTGATCGTTTGGATTTCTTCGATTGACGTACATCGAAGATGGTTACATCACTTCTGATGAGTTTTTTGCTTTTGATTTTTTTTTAAAACTTTATCATGATCTTGGGAAATTACTTTAGGCTTATATTTTCTTATATCATATTTTAAATAAATTTTATTTAATAGAGACGTAAATTTAAATATCTCAAATTAAAACTTTAATATAAAAAATATAAAGTCATAAAATTTATTCAAGTATTTTTCTTTTGAAAAAATTCGAGTAAAAATTCATCCATAAGAGAAAAAAATTATGTAAAAAATATAACTGTATAATAAAATTATGTACTTTAGTATTAATAGAAATTGTGCAATATGTCTTATATAAGTCGGATGTTACTTATGTTTGCAAAAATTGTTTTGTTTGTTACCCTCTAAAACGGCCAAGCAATTAATTAAAATATAATCTCAATAATACTTGGACTAACATTATATACAGTACCCATATTATATATTTTATTTTTGTAAATTTTAAAAATAATTTCTTATAATTTTGCAATTATTTTTAACAATTCTTTAGAATGGAGTTATTTTATTTTTAAGATTTGTGTGTGTTAAACAATTATATTCTATTGTTTCGAGAAAATAACGATATTTCTGAAAAAAATTAATATGTAAAAGATGTCATACATTTTTAATTAATTGTTTTTAAATCGCATAAAAGTAAAAAAAGATTAATATCTTACATTTTTATTAACACAAATATTGATTCTAATTTGATCAAAACAAGTAAATGTAATACTTAATACTTTCGTCGATCTTAATATCATAACTCTTTATGGTTTTTCTTTGAGAATACATTCTTCAATATTATTTTTGAAATTTAATAAACTATTATAAAGAGAGAAAGAGAGAGAGAGAGAAAGAATTTATAACAAAGCACATATTTAAATTATATTTATGTGTATTTTTTATTTATTAAATAAAAGTAAAAAATTATGAATATAATAATTATTGGACTCGCGAATTATATGATATGCAGAAAAATCTAATCTATTTTGATATATATCGCAAGTAAAATTGTAATTTTATATATAACTTTTTTGTTTGAACAAGAACAGGTTTATAATATGCTGTCGCTTACAGGTATACAAGAATTTTCTCCTTTCTTATTTTTTTCCAATTTGTTTACTTCAACATTCTTTTTTACGTCATCTTTAGAAGAGATTAAGTTATATAGATGATATAGTTATCAGTTATTTTTAAAACAAGATTAGTAGACAAAAGATTGAAAAGATACGTCACAGAATTTACCTCCCTGTGAACAAATTTTATTATTCTGCCTAAACACTTAAATGAGTTCTTAAATTATAATTCAATTAGCTTATTCTTGTGCAATGACTGAAAACATAAATAGCAATTTTCTGTTGTTGTCTGGAATGTTATTAAAACAAATACATTATTCGTAGTCAACTAAAGCATAAAAGTTAGGAAAAATTGATATTGTATAGATGAAACATTAGGAGCATATCAATGTCTGATAAAATGTTTTTTTCTGACAATTGTGCGCAAATGTTGAATACAATTTGATGCATTAATTCGATCACTGCAGATGCATTAAAAAATGCAAAACTGAGTCAAGAGCATGCAGAATGTTTTATGCAATGCGCGTTTAAATCATTCAAATTAATATACTTTATTATACATGAATGATTGATTTGAAGCAAAGTAGTGCAAAAATATTTACACTTTGCGATCGATAACATAGTACTGTATTTCTATTTTTAAAATTTCGCTACCAGTAATATAACTATTTATGAGCTAAAGCTGATATAATAAATTACGCGTTTCCTATTTGGTTATCAGCGAAATATTCAAACAGAAATCAGGATAAATTAAAATCTTTTGGAACATCTTGATTGATCGCGTAGCTTGAAGGTATTTCTAGAGTGAATATTCTATAAAGTTATTCGAGTCAGTTCGATTTGCGCTTTAAATGCGCTGAAATTCAAATGTAGAAATTCAAAGCGAATGCGAGTATACACCTATTTCATTCAAGCACATTTTTAAGAAAACGTTCTTTTTGGTTGATTCGGTTGATCGTGAGAACGCATAATTTGACGATTGCTTTTTTGTATTATACTTTTTACTTCCGTAGCGTTACGATCCCGTTATCAATGTACAATTGAAATTTGCCTTGTGCATTGCCTGCAGCAATCAACTTCCTGCCATGTGGATGCTTCTAATGATAAAAGTGATTACTTAGAATTTGTAATTTAATCGCTTACACTTACACATACTGTTACATTGTAAATCGGAATCTCTTATGTTACGTTTTCGTATCACACTATTGTCTTGCTGGAGGAAAATGAGTTCCAGTAATTCTAGGCAATAATGAGCAAACTATCTATCTCCATCTTTCATTGTACGAGAGAATCTGCTCTTATTTTCACGCACGAAGTGCAATCTCTCTCTCACGGTACTGCATAATACTCTTTATTCTTTTAATTACGAATTAACTTTGTCTATTCTCTATCGATATTTATATATTATCCATATATGCATATCAAGTAAATAAATTCGCAAGTAAGACGTGTTTCGATTTTTGAGTTAATTATTTCGCGTTTTTTTTATCATAGAATATTCTCAAATTTTTAGTTTAATATTTAATACCATATAAACATAAACTATTTGGAAAATTGATAGTTGCAATCATCACACACACACACACACACACACATATATATATAGCAGAGAATTATTAAATTTAATTTCATAATAATATTTATTTTTTACGATACAAACAATAGCTTATAATTTGCTTTAATTAGAGATATTTTGAGAACCGATTTATGTGAAGCTTTTTCTCATAAACGGTTTATTTTTTTAATTTCCTTCGCACAGCATACATTTACGCTTTGCGGAAACTTTAGGGAAGTATTGTCAAGATTTTGAAGATTATACAAAAATATATTCTACTGCATATATAAATCGCAAACAAATATTGCTTCTCTTTCTCGCCGTGGCACGTATGCAAATATGAATTTCTCGTATTCGCCTGCTTTCTGTTGTGTAACGTGTTGTCGCACGAGAATAGAAAGTCCGCGAAGTACAGAACGACGTGGAGACGCCTTCAAATACGAGAATGGGCGAGCAAGGTCTTTACCGTCAGGTGGATCGAAGTGGCTTTGCCGCTGAGCCACACGAATAAATCGGCGGTGCGGAAAAGCGGATATGCGTTGCTTTGCGTACGGCCACCCGTCGCATATCTCACTCGTGCGCCGTTGAATTTGTCCCGAGGAGAAATAAACGAGAAAACCCGAGCGATATTCTTCCAAAAGCATTGTCAGCCCTTTTCTTCTTCGCCAAAACTTTTCGACTGACGAAAAGGTGTAAAGTCGGCGAGACGTCGTTTATTTACGTTTGCACATGAGAAGCTACGAATATAAGTCACGTTATATATTATATAATATATATATATATATTTTTATATATCCACATATATTTAAAATATACACATGTATACATATATATATGTATATTCTAAAAATAATGCAGATTTTTCACAACACAGCGGTATGAGAAAATAACTTTCTAATAAATATGTCAGTCGAGAAATGTGGTTCAAGCAAATAAATTTTTTGCTGTTAAAAGTTAACAACTAATATATATAGTACCCATCTTCTTAAGTTTATTAGATAAAAGTAATTTTACATAACTAGAGGAGAAGCAATGGACCGATTATGGATATAAACATTCCCTATCAAGATTCGCTAACTTTTTAATGGCTTTTGGTTCGAAACTTTCCATCATCTTGATATACTTGGCCGTCGAAATAGTGTCTTGAAATAATGCGCGCGATGAAGACGAATGATCTTTTATTAGGCTATCTTTGGACATAATAATAACTTAATAATAATAAATTAAACACGAAAATTAGAATATAAAATACGTATATTTATTTTTGATTGGGACATATTCTTGCATGAATCGCAAAATTATAAATTCGCTTTCAGGAATAAAATTGGATATGAAAATCTTATAAATTCAAGGATCATATAGTATTATCCTTATTATTACGTTTGACCTGATTCTATCCTATCATTAATAAAATCTTCGTTTCCGGTACGAAAATGAGAAATATATAGACAAGTTGCAGAATTGAATTATGAATTATGTATATATTTACGTGCTTACATATATTATATATATGTATACGTATTTATATGACAAATCCAAGCGTACGATATGTGACTTGGAATGTAATAGAGATGTGATATGTGCGAATATGTGTGTACATGTGTTTATATGTGCGCGAACGAAGTGGAGGTGTGCTACAATGGATTTTCCAATTTCACGTTGTCTTCTCGTTCGCGTATCGACGCTTCCACCCGTCGGCATCATCCTTCGCCCTAGCTCGGTCGAAGCCCCGTTCAGTAAGCTTAACTTTGGAAGTATGTGCGGCATGTTTGTGTACGGCTGTGATTTACTCGCTCTTGGAAAGGTACTGCTCGGGCTTCTCTCTCGGAAGTGAATCTCAGAGCGACGGTGGTGGTGAAGCGGGGTGGCAGGCGTGGGCGAAATTTGTCGATTTCGAACCCTCCGAGCGTGGTGAATTCGTCGATATATACCGCCACGGCATCCGATGTATCGCGAACCGTCTTGGAAGCTTCTCGTAACACGACTGGCCGCGGGCGCTGCTGGAAACCTCGAGCAAACTTCATTCTAGTCACATAGAACTGATATCGCGGGTTCGCGAAGCGGCACGATCTTGAAACTGGTGGCGAGACTACTATATCTAGACATACCGTTCCGCGATTTAATGGAAAAGGCTAAGTCTGCTAGATAAGCCATGTGTACAATCCAAGCTGCAGAAATAATGAAGCGGATTGCGTACACAAAATATGTTTATTTTATTCCTTTTAAGAAATGTATGTATTTTATATACATTATTTAAACATATTTGAACATTTTTAACGAGTTTTGGCACGGATTTCTTTGCAAGAGATTTTGTAAAAAATTTTTAATCTTTTACATTTACATAATATATATTAAACATTAAAACCTTAATTTTTCTTTTGCATTAGAATGTTTTAATTTAATTTTAAAAAATTAATAAAAATTTAAAATATAAATTTATTTTATAAAAGTCAAAATAAACGTGTAATTAGAATCAAATCATTACGCTAAATATAATGAGCATGAGAATATTAATCTACGAGAATATCAATCTACAAGATTGTCATATTAAAATAGTAATTAAATTGGCATACATATATGTTGCAGGGTGATTGTATAATCAGTTTTTTTATTATAAAGCGCTAAATTTCTATATAAATCAGTGTTTTATAAAAAGACTTTTTGTGAAAAAGAATAAATTTACAAAGTCTGTGACATATATTATATCTTCGTAATGTAATGATGTTTAGGAAGAGAGTCATTTAATAAAACGTCAGATGTTATTCAACACAATACATTTTCTTACAACATACTTTGTGCAGCCAATTATAAAGTTTTGTAAGGATAACGAGAATATTATAGAGAAATGACAACGCCCGGCATGTTTCTCGGCAAAGAGCGCTTCGTGCTATTGAGATAAGAATTACTCGTCAAGATGAATAATAGTTGGGTCGCGACGCGCGTTACGAGATCGCAATTTCTCAAAACCTCCGCGACTTCTGCAGCCGCCTTCCCTTATTTTACTGTTATTCGGTATGTTCGATAGATTGAATGCGCCTGTTAAAGTTACGCTAGCGCGATACCGAATCCGAATTGCAAGCAAAGTTTGATTATGTTACATGCCAAGTAACTTGAATAATAATGATCTGGGATGAAAAATGCGATCTCTCTCTCTCTCTCTCCATTCGAGGGATGTATATTTGAATGAACGAACGAACGAGCGAACGGAGATGTATATGAAATCGAAATGAGGACGACATCGAGAGGATGTACTCGGTATCATATCGGACAGCCCCGCGTGGGTTCGTATCGCACCAGGCGTGGACTAGGCAAAAAGAATGCGATAAAAAGAACGATACGTATCCTTCATTCCTGTACACACAATGTTATGAGGAAGCGAATGCAACAATGGGCGCACATTATACTAACAATGGTGTTGGAAGGGATAAGGTGCAATCCCTTTATACGTCCCTACACACGCACACACATACACAAACATATAGTCTACGTAGCCAACAATGAACTCATATTCTCATGTTTCCCCCGACTCTTCCCAGCTTCATGATTGTTGAACCACACTTCCACTGTGGCCTTAAACCGTAAACTTGTTTGAAACCCTAACGCTGTACTACGCGCCAATCGTCACTGCGGAGAGGACATGTTCAGAGTGTGCACTTAATTTGCTCGCGCATGGGAGGTCTAGCAATCCGTGAAGCAATTTCTGCACGTATTCACATGAGAGTTGTGCACAGATTCTTATCAACACCTGAAATCAATATACTCTACTAATGCCATGAAAAACTATATTATTATTAAATATATTATATATATAAATATATATTTATTTATTATCTTTGCCTAAAGAAAAAAGATGAGATTTAGAGATTTACGCGCGCTGCATAACATACGTTGAACTAAAGAGAGTATAATTTAGGGTCATTTAATTCGTTCTCGACTATAAACTCTTCTTAATGGCGTTTCAAAGTAATATTATTATTTGTCACAGTACACTGTCTTTTCCTAACTGATTATATCGATGGTATTTCAAAATGTAAATTAAAACAAAATTTTCTTTTCAAAATTTATTTCACTAATAAAATAATTACAATCATGATATTTTTTAAATGTGTTTTCACAATGATTGATGTATATTAAAGAAATAATTTATATATATATATTATAATAATAAATTTATATTTTAAATTTATATTATAAAGAGAGAAATATAACTCTCTATTAACTTAATGGATTTAATTAACAAGGCTGATTCGCAACAGTTTTATTAATTTTTTTAAACAGTTATTATATTTGAAAATTAAATCGCATGTATCTTTCTATTGAGAAGTATAAATAAAAATAAAATCTCTGAAATCAAATTATTTTTGAAAAATTATCTAGTTGCCTAATGAGCAGAACAATGTACGTGAGAGATAGCTGGATAAATGTAGACAGAGAGTTTGATATCCCCTTGCTTCAATTACACCTCTATCAACCTAATTGCATATTGGATACACGAAACAGAGGCGTTTCGTCTTTCGTTCGGCAGGATATGCTGCATGTTCTACGGGTCACTTATTCTGCTAACGAACGTGTCAGTACTGCATTTTTACCATTATGCGAAATTATTTTAGCTTCTAGATGCTTGTACGCCCGCCAATTGGCGGCGTATACGTTGTATTTAAACAATTTAATCAGAAGATCGTTACATCGGGGAAATATGAAACAGGAAAGTGGATTTCTCTCAAAATAGCTTATTAGACTAAAACTGATTTAGAGATTTATGTAGTTTTACCTATATTTAAAACATTTAAATTTGAAATATGTTTTATGATAGATATATTTAAGAATTGAGAATTCTATATGATTTATATTAATATGTATTTTACATTTTTATGTTATACATTCTTATGCTATAATATTGAAGCATAATTTTGTTATAGAAATTGACTGAAATAGTGATATTAATTAATATTCATGAAATTGAGATTATCTACAAGATAAAATAGTACTTATTTATACAGATTTATTATTTTTCTATAAAATGAGAAGTACACACAACACATATAATATATATTATAATATATATTATTTCTTAGATTTTATAGATGATTAATGTATCACAGAGTTTATCTCCATCTTTATTTATTCGATCTTACGATTCTCGATTATTTTACCGCGCGTTCTCGATCCGAATTATGTATATCGATCATCGAAAAGTCGACGAAGTGTCTCGCATCACTATTTTTCTGTTCGGCACGCGAATGATAAACAACATGTCAAAACAAAATAGCGCGCTAGACAACACCGAAGGCCGAATACTTTGTTATTGATAATTCTTTGCCGAAATATTTTATATATGCGCTGGTGGGAGTATAGAAAATAGTCTACGCGATACATTCCATAGCCTCGTCATCATTTGTATAGTGAGACTCGAGCGAGAAAGTAAGGGCTCCACATATTATCATATTATCATGCGTAATATCATGTGAATTGCGATTATTCCGTAAATTATTATAATTAATAATTATCAGTTTGCGCAATCGATTATTTTAAAATGCTTATATAATTTAATATTTTGCGTATGTGTACGTACGCATAGCACGTAAAATACTTTAGAGTTAAATATATTTTGTCCGATGTTTTATTGTTTGACTTTTCGACGATCTAAATATAATTCGGTTGAGAACGCGCTGTAAAACAATCGGATCGAGTAAATAAAATAAGGATAAATTCCGTGATAGAGAGATTAATCGTCTAATAAATAACTAATCTATATTACTTTAAAATACTTGTATAATTTAATATTCTACGTATGTATATATGTACAGAGAGATATCCGATAATCACCTCTTGTGTGCAGATAGAACGAATTAAACTGAATAGGAAAGTGCGTTTTGCGATCTTCGTAATAATTAAGAAGAAATTAATTTAAAAATATCGGTCAATCCGCGTGCGCGCGAGTACAAGCGTTAACTAGAGATCTTTTAAATTTTCTTATGTTAGATATATTATTCTGCAAAAAGCTTTTCATCGAATGGAGAGGAAATCGAGATCAAGTGATACGGTTGTTAAATGCATAAAAAATGCATAAAAAATGATTGATCATAGATTATGTTCACGGAATATCGTCGAGATGCTAGTATCATCGCGAAGTATTACGCTAAGTATTACATAAAAAGCGATTGGCCGTGCGATTATGTTCACGGCATATCGTTGAGACACTATCGAGTAGGTTATCTGAAATTTTTATACATATGAAGCATTTTTTTCAATTAAAATATATCTCTATAGAGTTGTAATCATAAATCTAACAGCAATTTTCTCATATAATCTTGATGCAATCTTTCGGTTGATATTAATCCAAATATTTAAAATTGATCCAATTATTCTCAATCATTCGGAGATCTAATTCATGAAAATAACAATTTTTCTTGTTTTAGATTTTATTTCCAATACTCGACTTCGATTTAATTTTGTTGCACTCGAATATTATTCAGAAATGATAATTATCGTAGGGCTAATTAATCTTATGTAATAAATAGCGCAATGTGTGAAAGATTAAGTTTATGATTGTATCAGTGAAATTCAAATAACTTTAGTATATTTTGATCATTAAAAGTTTGCGAGATTACTTAGTTTTTATTGACAACAATTTATAAGTGAATCAGAGCAATGATTACGTATCCAAAAAGTATTGTATAAATATATTGTGCAATTTATTTAATGGAAATATCGAAGCGAAATGGAAATGGAAAATAGGAAATGGAAATTTTAATTTATTGTGTGATATTTATGGACGGTAATTATTTCTTTAATAATCCTTTTTGACTTAAATGTATTTCGCACTGCTTTAAATTTCGTTGGTATATAATTTATTATTATTATCATTTTCGGATTGAGAAAGTGAAGTAATACCTGAATGATTTAAATAATGGAAAACTGCGATGCATCCAATGTAACCATATTCATTAATAAAATTATAAATATGAGAAGCAGAATATTCAACATGAAATAATAAAGTTAAATATTTGTTATAATATTTACACTAACACATAGGCAACAACATATCGGTTGGCACACGGCCTTGGAGTTTGTTTACAGTATGGCTACCAGTATACGAGCACGTGTTCTATAACATTCGCGTGGGGAAACTCGAGTCGGCAGGTCATAGCCACGATTCGCTCCGTATGTTGTTTTTCAAAACGCGATTATTCTCTACAAACAATTATCGATTACCAACCCGATTACTCCACAATTTACTCTTTCCACAAAAAAGATTCATAGACGTATCAAGATGCTAGCTATACGGTATTATAAATAATATTTCACGAGAGAAGCAAATATTTTGCGCAATTTATTGATTCAAAATAGAAACGATAGAGGATAGGAATTATAGATTACCGTGTTGTTGCGACAAATTTAAAAGCAATAATTATTTTCTTAACGATATGTATACATTTCTTTTATATTCGAATATATTCTACATCGTAATTAAAAATTTGCATGCAGTGAACGAAACATTTGCATTTGCGTTACATAATTTTACAATATAATATACATTATTATAATGTATTTTATAATAATTAAGAAAGTATTTTATAGCGAATTGATCGACGCTTGTGTGTGGTACTCGTTTTTGGAGCATACGTATATATATTGTATCCCTTTTTCTCGACAAGAGATATAAGTATAATCTTTTAATTATAAAATAAATTATAGAATATATATTATATTACAAAATTAAAATATAATATGACCCTCCCATTGGGTACACCTTGACGTGGTGGGAGTGGCTCAGTACCTGGAAGGTTTTTCCTGAAGGGGAAGCTAAGTACCCCGTTCGCGCGCGTCGCGTTTTAATTCGAAATTCGAAATTGCTGTGCAAAAGATCACGTGTCCATTTGTCATCGGATTGTCGTGGACGATTTGTCGCGTTAATTAATTCGAGAACGCAAAATGTCGCGCTAACAATGGACTTCTAAGGCTTGTTTTTATCGATATTTCTTATGTGTACATGTTCGCATACTTTTAATCTCGGAATTCGGGAGAGTCGTGTAAAGTATCGCGCGTCCAAGTGCGGGAGTGCCGTTTAGTTTCGCGCGTCAACGTACCTGACGATCTTGACTGTCTGAGAGGAGGAGCAGGCCCAGGAGGCATCGGGTGCCACCGGATCAACCTTGGGGTAATTTATTTTTTATATATTATTTCTCATTATTTTTTCGTGCCACACATTTATTCGTATTTATTTGATTCGTTTATTTAACTTAAACAAGAATTGAGAAACCGATTTTAATATCTTATAAAAATTTATACTTAAAAAATTACTTCGGAAATTATATAATTATTCATTAAATATCTGTTTATTTTTGTACGTATTGTATTTCATATAGAGTATTTTATATAGAAGATATTGAAATTCGATATTGAATATAAGTAAAATTTGGCGCATACAATAATAATTTTTTTTGAAATATTAATTATTTTAAGTGCTGTTATAAATTGGATCTTATATTTTGTATGTTACAGGTCAACATAGCTGCAATTCCATTGTTGCACATCGATCGGTATGAGTAACAAACACTTTTATTTTATAATAAAAAAGTCAAATACATATAATTGATTGTCTAATACATATAAATATTAATATCTTAATTTTTCAAGCTGATTTAATTAATTTTTAAATTTCTATTTAATTTATTGTAAACAACTTTGAATATCTTTTTTTTTTAAATATTTGACGTATGTTTTTTACCTTTTGCTAGAACGATTTTTTCAAGATATAATTATTGATCACTATTTGTTGTAATGTTATTCTTTTCATCTGTGCAGAGTTTACGCGTCCGTTTATCATCGGATTGCCGCGGATGATTTGTCGCGTTAATTAATTCGGGAATGTGCAAAGTGTCGCGCTAACAACGAACTTCTAAAGTTTGTTTTTATCGATATTTTTTATAAGTACATAATCGCATATTTTTGATCTCGGAATTCGAGAATGTCGCGTGTCCAAGTGCGGGAGTGTCGTGCAAAGTATCGCGCGTCCAAGTACGGAAGTGCCGTTTAATGTCGCGCGTGTGAGTCAACGCACCCTGACGATCTGAGAGGAGGAGCAGGCCTAGGAGGCATCGGGTGCCAGCGGAGCAACCTTGGGGTAATTTATTTTTTATATATTACTAGAACAACACAAACGCGCGCTATGCGCGCGCCATTCTTCGGTTTTATGTTTAAAAAAATATTTTTAAAAAAAATAATATAAAGTTTGTTTAAATTCAATTAATTTTTTTCACAGAAATTAGCTGATTAGAGCGTTAATGTGCTAATTAAATTTTAAAATAATATGTTAAAAAATTAAAATAGTAATATGTTGTAAATAATATGTTATAATATTTTATTCTCGATTAATATTTTTTGACAGAAATCAGCTGATAACTGTCAAAAATATTAATCGTGTTTAAAGTATTATAACATATTATTTAAAACATTATTTTAATTTTTATATTATTATTTTAAAAATTAATCAGCAAATTAACGCTTTAATCAGCTGATTTTTATCAAAAAATATTAATAAAGCGAAAATTTTCTAATTAAATATTCTAACTTATATATTTATATTTATATTGTGTATGTTATAATTTGCTAATTAAATTTTAAAATAATAATATGGTAAAAGTTATAAAATAGTAATATGTTGTAAATAATATATGTTATAATACCTTATTCTCGATTAATATTTTTTGACAGAAATCAGCTGATAACTGTCAAAAATATTAATCGAGTTTAAAGTATTATATAACCTATTATTTAATACATATTATATTATTTTAATTTTTATAACATTATTTTAAAAATTAATTAGTAAATTAACGCTTTAATCAACTGACGCTTTAATCATATATGTCATGTAGAGCTTCAATTAATTTTTTTTCAGTAGTAATATAAGATATTAATCAGACGTTGTGATTGCTCGGTAGATACACTGACAAATTATCCAAATTAATTATTATACAACAAATTAATTATATAACAAATTAATTATTTTTTACAATAATCAAGCTTTAAATACATAAGACATCTCGAAAACATTTCTATGAATACGAGAGAGAAAATATTATTGCGGAGAAAGAGACATTCTCTCTCTCAATGTCTCTTAATCAGCTGATTTTTCTGTTAAAAAATATTAATAAAATTTGCTAATTAAATATTCTAGCTTACCTATTTATATTTATATTGTGTATATTATAATTTGCTAATTAAATTTTAAAATAATAATATGGTAAAAGTTATAAAATAGTAATACGTTGTAAATAATGTTATACCTTATTCTCGATTAATATTTTTTCTTTCTAAAGCTATATCTTTTCGAACAAATCTCCTTCGAGTTTCAATTAATTATTAATATTAAGTCATGTATATAGTATCGCGCGCGCGTTATTAGAGTGAAGTTGCCGATGTTTGTAGCCTCGGCCATTACCGAAACGCCGCGAGTATCAGGCAGTTCGAGCTGCGTCCCGCTGTGATTAATTAGTAAGCATAATCGTTAGAAACGATTTCTAACCTTTGTATTGTAATATTTATTAATCGCATATCATAATTTCAACGTTAATATGTAGTCGTAATTGTTCGAAACGCATATTTCGCGAAAAATTGGATGCAAAATCTCTTGTCAACATAACCCAACTTAATCTGTTTTCGCGCGCGTGAATGTGTTGCGATCCGTGGATATATCTATCGTTAATTCTAGCTTACATATTTATATTGCGTATGTTATAATGCGATTATTCTAAATAATAAGATTATTCTAATATATGTATGTATTTTATTTGTTACAGATAGCATTGCGATTCACGCGTCGTGTCGGGAGTGCCGTGTAAAGTTTCGCGTGTCGGGAGTGCCGTGTAAAGTGTCGGGCGATCGTAATTATTCGTATTTTCGCGAGTGTCCTGAGTGCTACCCAAGACCAAGAGAGGAGGAGGAGGCCCGGGGAGGCATCGGGCGACATCGGGGCGACTATGAGGTATGCAAAATAAAACATTTTTTCTAAACTGTATTGTTTATGAGATATTCGACACACACTATTCGACACAATTATGTATATACATAATTTGAATATTTTGTTTTCAGATCAATGTGCTATGTACTACAACTCCGCTATTGCACGTATCGGTGAGTGAGAAATTGTTAATTTTATAATATTTCTATAGCGGTAATGGGGGTATATATAATATGTTGAAAATATTAAAATAGTAACATATGTTTTAAATAATATGTTATAATATCTTATCTGCGATTAATATTTTTTGACAAAAATCAGCTCTGATAATTGTCAAAAATATTAATCGAATTAAAAATATTGTAACATTCTTTTCTAAAAAAGGCACGTTAAGTCGATTCTTGCAAGTATTGTTGCATCTTTTCCGATGCTGATTAACTGTTTCGATTCGCATTATGTGTTATATTCGTATAGCATCGAGAGACTGTCATCGCGAGGGTTAGTAGTTTAACAGTTTGTTCAAAATAAAATAAAATAATATGTTTTAAATAATATGTTATAATATACTTTAAACTCAATTAATATTTTTGATAGTTATCAGCTGATTTCTGTCAAAAATATTAATAAAACGTTAATTTGCTAATTAAATTTTTAAATAATAATATGGTAAAAACTTAAAATAGTAATATGTTGTAAATATATTGTATGCGTGATTAATATTTTTTTGACAGAAATCAGCTGATAACTCAAAAATATTAATCGAGTTTAAAGTTTTATAAAATATTATTTAAAACATTATATTATTGTATTTAATTTTATTTTGAACAAACTGTCAAACTGCTAACCCTCGCGATGACAGTCTCTCGATGCTACGAATATAACGCACAACGCGAATCGAGGCAGCCAATCAGCATCACGGAGAAGAGACAACAATACTTGTGAGAATTGACTTAACATGCCTTTTTTAGAAAGGGATTTTTTATTTTTTTTTTTGCGCGCACACATTTATTTGTATTTATTTGATTCGTTTATTTAAACAAGAATTAGAGGAACAGATTATAATATCTTATAAAAATTTATACTTAAAAAAAATAATTGCTTCAGAAATTATATAATTATTCAATAAATGTCTGTTTAATATTGTACTTATTGAATTTTATGTACGAAAATATTGAAATTTGATATTGAATATAAATAACATTCAACGCGTACAATAATAATTTTTTTGTAGTAATAATTATTTTAAATGTTACTATAATTGGATCTTATATTTGTATGTTACAGGTCAACGTAGCTTCTCAACGTAGTCAACTCCACTACTGTGCATCGATCGGTGAGTAACACTTTTATTTTATGATAAAAAACAGCCAAATACATGTAACTAATGTCTTAATTTAAAAAATTTGATTTAATTAATTTTTAAATTTCTATTTAATTTATTGTATACCAATTTGAATATTTTTATATGTATTTGGCATATGTTTTTTATCTTTTTCTAGAAAGATTTTTTCAAGATATATAATTGTTTATTATTACTTGTTGCGCAATGGCATTCTCTTCAATTCTCAAATAACATCACTTTTAACATTATTTTAAAACAAGCGTGCAATTAACGATACTGTCGCAAATAATAACTGCACGCGGCAACTTTCTTCTCCACGCAGTTCATACAATATTAGACAGAACATACATTTCGCGAGAATATCCGCTACTCTCCAGAGTGGCAGACGGAAGCAAAATTAAGAGCCGCCGCGGTGATGGCAGACGATGGATGTAACTTCTTTCGATCGCCGTCTCGGCCTAATGATTTTGTTCCACGTTCCATCGCGAGTCGCGTCCACGTTTTTCTATCGCAGTCCCGATATTCCGCGATGCGCTGCGCGCCGATACGCAACACAGTTCCGCATTCGAGTAGCAGTAACACGTGTTTCCTGGTCTTAGATCTCTCTTAGTATCTCTATTTATCGTTTCACGCAGTCCCCGCGGTTAGGTGGCTCGGGACTTTTCCGGGAGGCCCGCCTTAATGAGCCCCGGCAATCACCGTCGCTCGTGCATTCTTCAGGATCCCGGTACCCACGCTTCGTGACGCGACGCGTTCCGCTCGCATCCGCAACGAAAGTACGCGCATTACTTTACACATGCCGGATATTAAATGATGCGCCGTTGAATTTTTATCGCGACCACGTTTTCGCTTCGGGCGTGTATACCCTGTATTTACTATTCTAAAATTCATTTTAAAACAGTTTTTTACTTTAATTTTGAAGAAATTATATATTAGTTCTGTAATTTCCGGAAGCTTATCTTTTCGTTTCCATGTAGGAAAACATTTTCTTTAAATAGTACAGGACAAATTAAAATTTTTTTTTAAAACATGCAAGTTGCGTTTACAAACATCTTTAACAATTAGGAAATATATATGTAGGATTTTTAAAAATATAGAATTAAGTTTTAATGTCATAGTGATACATTAAATTATTTATTAGAATACATTGGTGTAGACTAAAATAATTCTAGTTTAAACTCTAGTTTAAACTTTAAACTTTAGCAATATTCTATATAAATATTATAGGAAAAATACTACCATTTCTTTGTTAAAATTAAACAGAACGGCGTATAATAAATAAATTACACAATAGAAGATACTGTGCAGCACGAACTACGCGATACAAAGTAAACACACGATACGATGCAAATTCTGTAAAAGTAATTCGAATTTGCCAGGCGAGAATATAAATTGCTTTCGAACAGTCAGAATTACAAGGTAACATCAAAATTGTCTTTGAGCAATTCACCTCCGATTCGTGCAATAGAATTCATTTGAAGCGCGCACGATATTCGTCGCTGAATTTGAGCGCTGGTGTGACGAAGAATACGATTAAAGTGCACAGTTAATGCGCTTTGTAGCTTTTACAATCTCGTCGTAAAAAAGAGCGAAAATTTCTCTTTTGATTTTATCTTGAAAATAAAGTACAAATTGAGCATCATTATTTTTTCATTAATTAAACAATATATAGTATTATTTTATATACTATATATACATTTTACATATGTATATTTTTTGTTAGCATATACATACGTACAGTTTTAATCAAATATAAATTTAACATTTAATAAAAAAAATATTTAAATTTGTTCGAAATATTTATTGATTTGATTTATTATTTCCATTGCCACAGCTTATTTCAAAGGATAAGCTGTTCATATAGCTGTTACAAAATTAATGAATGAGGTGATGTATAAATGTAAATTTTATGAAGAGAGAAACCTCCATCATTTTCATACTAATTATAACGATTTACAGAGAAACTGTGTAGAAAATGAATAATGTCTACAACGAATAATGTCGTTAATTAAAAATTATATGATTGTAACAAAGTTATTAGAAAGCTTCTAACTTTATTAATTAATACAGTTATAAAACTGAATATAGCACAGCGCAAATTTAGTTAAAGTTAAAATAATGCTTGTTCATAATCATCGACAAAATCGTGATTCCACTAATAGATTTACGGAAAACTTTTAGTTGTCGACAACGTAAAAAGTGTATGAGATATAAGAAATGTTTTCATATGAAAATGATTAATTTTATACTGAGATCTTATATATTTAATGTTTTTATTTTGTTTATAATAAATTATAGATTATAACAAATAATTTTCGGATAATTAATTGCTACTTGTGGTATTAACCATTTTTTATTTATATTTTTTTATAATCTTATAATTTTCTTATAATCTTTTATATTATATAAAAACTATTATTTATATAAAAACTTAATCTATAAATTTTTAATATTTTTCTATTAAAATTTTTTAAAATGTTTGCTAAATGAAAACAAAAACACATAGTACATTTTATTATTTTCATATGCTTTTTGCGTTTCTATCGGAACAAAATTTGTTTATTGGGACGAAACTTTTATAAAATTCATGCTAAAATTGAACGTACCAATGTAACAGAGTGATGAATCATTATCACGGCAATGCGTGTCGTGTGAGAACTTTAATTGAAACGTAGTATGGTCGAATCTTTTTTCGTTTTACTTGAGGCCGTCCCGGAGCCGAAATTTGTGAACAAAAAAGAGAGACAACGATACATGGTACTCTCTGATTGAGCAATTTTCTTGCTGGTAACATGACCAACGAATAACGTTTAATTGCCATGCGCGAAATTAGGACAACGCGACGCGACAGTTCGCCACGCGCTGCATCTAAACGCGATTGCTTTCGTTTCGGCTGTTGTGAGCGCCTTTTTCCGGGTCGGACGCACGCTCGTACACACATTCCAAACCATGTTTTTTAATTAAATGTATCTCTCCTAACGCCGCGAGTCGCGTGTAATCCAGTGTGAAAAATACACGAAACGCTGTGAAGGGTGGCAAAATTGTGTAATGCAATACTGTAAACTGTAAACAATATTAATCCAACAGCTCTGAATATAGTTTTCATAGCTGGATTATTTCAAAATCTCTGGGAAATCTACTCTAGAATCTCTGGGGGGCAATTTTAGAATGTCTAAAAAGATTATTCTATAATCTCTTTGAAATCTAATTTACGCTTACTAAAACTCTTGTTATAAAGCTGCAATCTAGATTATGAAAGATTTCCGTAATCTATAAAGTCCGTATAATAAGAAAAATGCTTTCTCATTTTGAGACGCGCGAATTACAAGGAAGGAAATATCAAGCAAAATAGAGCCTCATCTTCTGTGGAAAATATTATACCAATTTGGTCAACTTCAATTTACATCAAAGTTAATCTTCCCTTGCTCTCTCTCAGAAATAAAGCTAATTTACAATATTTTCGCTATTTCTTCGTACAAATAATTAAAAACATTGTTGGTAACTACCCTAGTCGTCTATGTAGCTGGTATATGCATGTTGTATAGAATTGCAGCAACTTTGTAACAAGGAACGCATGTCTTCTCCTTAATTCTCTACTGCTTCTTTGAAATGGAGCCGTGGCGTCCGAGCGCATGATTACATTCGTCGGTCGCGATTACATAACGAAGTAGACGAGTGCATGGTCGCGTATTGCGGAAGTTGCGGTATGAAGGTCGCAAGCTAACTATCTTCCTTCGCCACGCACTTTATGCGAACGTAGGCAACTATAAGTGCGAGGGCGAGGTACTCACGCGGCATGAGGAAATTGAAAATTGTTAAAACGAGTTTCGTTGGCGGCCTGAGCGTACGTAATTATATCATGATCTTCCTCGTCGACGATATATGCGGTTACTAACTCTTCTTCGAGACGTTTCCCTTTCCCGGTCGCAATATTAAGGCGTTTAGCTCTAATTGATATTTTATTGCGTGAGTCGCAGAAATCATTGTATTTTTTATTTTTGTCAGCATCCATTATTTAAAATTGATTAAAATATCAAATATAATAATTACATTATATGTACATACATATGCTCAAGCATATGATAAAATCTATTAAAATATAAGTTATCTCTCTTCTCAGTATCAAATTTGAAGAAAAAAATATTAATTACAAACAATATATTCTCATCTCTTTGTATCTTCCTCTTTGTTCGAATTAAGCTGCATTGTTGGTGGGATTACATCACATTGTAGCAACAGTTGCATGTATAACAGTTAATATTTACCTTTTATCTTTAAAATACATGACTGACTACTAAAGTAACACGAGAAAGAAAGAAGAAGAAAAAGAGAGAGATTTTAATTGTTCAAATTTTGTTCTGCACGCTGCATTGTTGCAAAAGCATAAGACATAATATCGCAAGCTACTCTGCTAATCTAGATACAGACATTTCATAGTCGCATCTGGTTAATCGTCGTTGCTACCGCGTGCGAAATGCTGCGGAATAATGAAGTGTAAACACAAGTAAAGAAAAATGGCCTCTTTTATCGCGGTCGAGCGCTTTATTACTTGCCGGGTCGGACGAGGTACAGTCGTCTATATTCACCGGTTGTATGCACATCCAATAAACAGCAGAAAATTACGGGTAACGCGTAACGACGCGGCTAGTCGCGGCTACGACGATGTTGCTTCTACTGCTGTTAGTATTCTCGTTGCAGCTTTTCAGCTTGCAGCACAAGTCGATTCACTTTACTCAAGTTTCATCTTTAAACTGCGCGCCCGCCTTATCCGTCGAGAGTGTTGAAAATGGAAAAGGACGGTGGCAGGATAAGAGGCTGAGTTGGCCGATAGTAGCAAGGGTGGATGGTGACTTTTATGGCGGCCCTCATCCTTACCCCCGTTCGCTATCCGTGGCTTGAAAATGGGCACGTCGAACATCTCGGCGGAGCGATTTCGAGCAAACTCGAGAACGCATCGCCGACATGGCGGAATTCTATTTTGTTTCCGTAGACGATGTCGAGACAAAGGGGCTCTCGCTATAGTCTTTTGGATTGTACGAAGTCGATCGAAAAGAAATTTCTAGTCACGCTGAGATGAATTTTTGCACGTACTATAGATACCGCTAGTAACAGCTTTTATTACGATCAGTTATCTTCCGTCATCCTTTTTAGAAATTTGAAGCTCTACTCTGAGTCGGTATTAAATATATTAAATATATAAACAGTTTTACTAAGAAATTTTACTAATAAGAATAAAGTTTACTAAGATATTGATACTCAATGTAAAATCGTTTAAATTTATTTTATTTAATGTTATGCAAAAGATTTTGTAAGAAAAATCTACATTTTTTTATATCGACATAGGTTTAGAGAAAGAGGAAAAGGAAATCAGATATATTTTATTCTAATTTTTTATACTATATTATATTATTCTAAATTATTTTTAAAAAATTATGATTGTCGACGGAGAGATAGAATAGATAATATGCAAAAAACGTGGATACAAATCATGGATGCACATCATGAATATATATTGGAAACATTTCGACGTTTATCATCAGAATGCTTTAGAACACTTTCTATCGATAAAAACGTACCGTAGCACCTTGATAACGCTCTTTTTATCACTTCCGTACAGAAGGCAATATTTCGCTGCACAATGGCAAACGAATTGGTTTCAGCAAATCAAATAACGGTTTGCGCTGGCTGTCGTGGTGTAGCCATTGTCCTAAGCGGAATATCACATGACACAGACAACTAAACCTGCATTGACATTTTTGGTCTATCTTTTCTTTCGATTTATGCTTTAGTCTAAATTGAAAGAAATCTAGTAAAACACCACGCAAAAGTGATAGAGTTGAAATTTTCAAATTAATTTTTAAAATATTTTTTATTTTTATTTTTGAGTTTGTGTTATACATATAACGATTTATACGATATATATGTAATATTTTTAGTTTTTACAATTTGTTTACTATGACCTAAAAAAAAGGGTAAATTGGAATATTGCATGTTAAAAAACTGTATTTTTTGTTGCGTGACACACATACATATAATTCGACACAATCTGAATTAAAAATTTCTAAAATTGATTTAAATATTTGCTACAGAGAAAAAATTATTTAATGTTATTAAATGCAAGCATCAAGTGAGAGAAATAGATTTTAGTAGCAATGCATATGCAAATAAATAAAAACTTTTACAGCTTAGCATATTTCTTTTTTTCTTTATTGCTTAAAATAGAAAATACTTGAATATATTGCAGCTATTAAGCACATTGATAATATTAGTAAAATATAGCGTATTCTCTTTTTGTATTGTAAGATATATGATGGAATAATCGTACTTTCTTAAACTGAATCAGTGAAAATGTGTCACTGATTAAAGCAAGGTTTCAGTAAAGATCAGTAAGCATTTCACTGATCTTTAGTGAAAATATTTAGATTTTGTTCCTCTGCGTTTTATATTTCACTTTCATTACGGTAATAAGATTTCTTTGAAAAATCAATTACTAACTGATTTTTCTCGGTAAGATTTTATTTTAGCTGTCCTATATTTTTAACTGAAATTATTGCTAATTAATTATAATATACTGATTTTATTTAAGAGAATAATTTAAAAGAAATAAAAAAAAAAAAATTTTTTTTTTGTAGTTTAGTTCGCAAGTATTTCTGCAGACAAATTTTGAAAAATAATCAAGATAAATATACACTATAATATTGGCGCAGTCAGTAGTCTATATTTAGCTATTTTCTATATTTATATGAAATTTCAAATTTTTTTATTTACATAATTTTATAAATAATTAAAAGAAATAGAATAATTAACATTGATGATGTAATGATAATTAGATGATGATGAATGAGAATTACAAAAATATAATTAATATTTGAAACTTAATAATTATGACATTAAAGTCTCTTAAGTTCTTCTAATAAATGTCAATACAAAATCCGCGGTCTCTTTTGACTTTTCTTTATTTTGTGTTAAATCGTCAGTATATGATTTCTCTGGAGAAAAGTCATTTTAAAAAATGACATAGAAAAACATAGAAAAAGCAACATTGCATCAATTAATATGTTTAAGGATTATTGCAGTGAATTGTAAAGACCCTTTTTTATACATATTATAAAACGCAGATAGACAAAAAAAAACAAATAGCTATTCTATTCGGTTTTTTCAAGTCTGATTTATAAAAAAAAGAGCTTTTCAATTTCAAACGACATGCTCGGTTTGCTGAGTACCTTGAGAAGCGCAAGAGGCTGCGATTATTCAAGGCGGAAATGGGGACACTGGCTCGTGATGACTTTTACGAAGCGCCTGCAGCTAATTTCCATGGTTTGAAAACGGGAGGTTCGAACGACAAAGTCACGGCAGTGCTATTATGAGTCAACTGCAGGATGAAATGACGCTAATGCGTTCAATGAGACCGCATATTATGTCTTTAAAAATAAAAAAAAGAAAATACTAAGAAAAAGAGAGGGGGGGGGGGAGAAAAAGAGAGAAAAAGAGGAAAATAATTACAGCGCTATAATTAGCCCGCTTTTTAAAGTACAACACCGAATACGTATGCATTTAATTAAATATGACCAAAAGAAAACATATGACGCGTTTCCTGCTAGTTTTTACTACAAACATTTTGTTATGATATAAAACGTTTAAAAATTTTATAGAATGTGTATAACAAATCTTAGTTTGTTATTGGCGTGTAGATTTGTATATACATTGTATATACATCTGATATCGTATAGATATGCTGATTTTTATCCCTTATATATACCTTTATATAGAAAAATATTACCTCTCAGATTATTCCTATATTTGTTCGATTTGTTCGCGGCGTATCATTCATAGGAATAAATGTGACATGTGACGCGCGCCGTCATGAATTTTCATCACTATCTCCCTACAACGACAATTATTTCCTTTTTTTTTCAATTACACAAAAATCCATTTATTCCTACGCACGTTTTCTTTACTATTAATTGTCCGCACGAGTGGCAGAGACGCGAATCCCAAACGTAGCACGCTATTCATGAATTTTCATCAGCAACTTACGAGTTGGCGTTCGATCACTTTAATACGTCACCTCTCGCGATCATGCATCATATATTACGGAGCATACGAGAAGCGAAGCCGCTTACGAGTCCAGAAACTCGTTTCCGAGGATTAGTCCGCCGGAATTACCGATCTGCGGCTCATCATTCTTCGCTCAGCGCCGACTGCTTCGTCACGGAAATGTGAATTTACACGGGCCGACGTTGTACCTGAGCGAGAGAGTTCGCACTCCGGCCTTCTTCTCAGGAAACATTATCTAATCTTTCATGCGCGATAACGTCTTCGCTTCCCGAAGATTACCACCAAGTACTACGAGTAATGCCAAGATTCTTGATCTTATGTAATCGGCTACTATCCAGTTTTCAATGAATATGCTTATTCGCAGATACATTCGTAGATATATTCTATATAGTTTCCTTTTTCTTCTCTTATTAGATGAAAAAAAAGAAAGCTGATTTGTTCAACAAATATCAGTATTTAGAAAGACCTAAGTAAGGTATATTTCCCCGTCTTTTCTTTCCCTGACTGGTTCCTAAGAGGATTATTCACTTTTTTCATGATATATCTCGCACGTTGCAGATGAAACTATATTTCTCGGTTTCGAAGTATCAATATATTCTAAAATATGTGAGAGAATTCGTATCACGGATATTATATAACACGCGCGTTTTAAATAAATCATCTTTTTTATTTTGCTATTGCAAAGCCATTACAAAGATTTTGCAAGTTAATAAAAAATCCAAGCTATGTGTTAGGGGTAATTTTCTACATAACAATAAAAATTCTCTAATAACTTTAGATTCATAGTCTTTGAAGAAAAACACAAAAAGTCGATCACAAATCTGACATCTAATTACTAATAACATTTTCAAATATGCTTTACGAATACGTGTTGCTTATGACATATGATATAATATTTTAAAGAGAAAGAGAGAAAGTGGCGAGATACATATAGAAGATATCGATAACGATCACTGTACCTTTCAACTTTTGCCGAGAACCATTCTCGATATCGATCCCGAGTACGTTTCGATTCGGCGCAACTCTCGGCGCAAAGTTTGACACCGTAAACTGGTTTAACGAAAAATAGCTTAACTTGAAGTAGCCTGCTCCATAACGCCTCTTCCGCCGCCGGGCGCTATACAGCTACGATAGACCTGATTGTGATTTAGAGCGACGCGACGGTGGCTTTGATCCGGTAATTGAGTAACCGTTTTCACATTGCTACGAGCGCGATATTTAGATGCTAGCCGCAACTCGCTTCTGGCAATATCTCGACATTTAACTGACAATATGGATGTCATTATCTTCTGCGTACGTGATTTTATATCAATCGTAAAATATCAAAATGAGATCATCTCATATCAAAGAATCTTTTCAGTTTTATCTTTAATATTAATCTATGTATTTTTTATTTCTTATTTTTTACTACTTACTTTTTGACTATTTACAATTAGTCACTAACCATTTTTATATCTAATATTATTTATTGTTTTTGCTGTTTAAATGTGATAGTAAAAAATTTGGAAAACTTATACATATATATGTATATATATATATATTTTTTAAACGTAATTATTAAAATTTTTTTAGATATTTGATTAACTCATTTGTAATGCTCATATGTATATACATATATGTATATAGAATTAATATACTTTTACATATAATTACTATGATTAATTGAATCTCAAGATTGAAGCTGCGTGCAATTGCAGCTTAGAATTAGCTTATAATTTTTTAAAAATATGAAAATTAAACGAGCTTACAGAAATCCCATTATTTTTTTATCGCCATTAGTAACTCGCCACACGCATACGATATGCCACAAAAATTGCGTAATCTTATCCGACAGTTGAAATATCGATATACACCACTGGTAGTAAACACAGTAATAACGTGTAAACACGAACGGATGATTAACAGTGGAAATTTTCAGGTGTTCCGTGTGCATGCTAAAGCAGGTGTGCAGCACGAATGGAACATCCTATGTAACTTTATCTGCCAGTCCAATCCTCGATATATACTGTTGCCAGTAAACTTATACGTCTCACCTCCCGCCGTAATTTAGCTTATCGGGTAGGTGTACGCGCACATAGGACAGACTCGAAATTCTAAACCGCCTGTATTTTATGCACACATCAAAAGTCACTGTAGCTTGCAAGTGGATTTTCTATATCATAGTCTAGGAATCGAAATTTGAAACAAGGATTTGTGTCGTGAGAAATTCATGTAACTACGCGAACCTGCTCCGCGAGAGGCTCAACGTTGATCATAGATTGAGCTTACGTTCGTATGCAATGGGAGGCATTACGTTCAGTTGATGGACATTTGATAGATACGGAAGAGCTTACATTCACACAAACGCATGAGCTTTCCTCTTGAATATTTCCTGGAAACGTATGTACGTCCGTCAGACATTGGATATGACGAGCTACTGTAATATTATACCGTCTATAAATAAGCCAATATGTATATAACCATCTGATTATATATATTTGAGAAAAGAATGCAATCTTATAAATAAATAATTGTTATTGATTTTTGAAAAAATAATCATATACCAATAATTTGAAATTTATAAATCGTTTAATAATAAAAAGATGAATAAAACACAATATATTTAAAATATAGAAATTAAACTTTAATTTCTTGATTGTCTTGACAAATTTTAAAGTAATTTATACACATAAAACTGGAAATTTTAATAATAAATTTTAATATAAATTTCATTTTTATACAATTCAATTCTTTTGTAGTTATAAAGCTCATATCGTGTGTTAACCATTGAAATCCCGAGTAATATTTAATGCAATTAATAGATGTTGTTATTGAAATTTCATTGAAAGTAAAATTTATAATTTATCAAATTTATTAACATGAAAATTACGTGCTGTTCACATAAATCACTTGAAGATATTTAAAACTTAAAATTTGTGGATTTTTTAAATATATTTTTTAACGTTTAATAAATTTGAATCATTTTTTTCATGCACGATATAATTTTTTAGTTTTAATAATTCCAAATAGTGAACAATGATATTGCCCTTTTTATTTAAACTATATATTGAATAATTATAAGAAAAAATCTAAATATTATTTCATTGTCGCTATATGTTATTATTTAAAATGTACAAAATGTTTATTCAAATATATAGTTATAAATTATATAATGCGTATTAATAATTCATAACTATATATTTGAATAAACATTTTGTACATTTTAAAGCATTATATAATTTATAACTATATATTTGAATAAACATTTTGTACATTTTAAACAGTTATTATAAATTACAATAATTACAATAATTCTAAAAGTTTTGGTTTAAAATAAATATTTGGTGTATTAATGGGGAAGATAACTTTTCAATAATGTGGTACGAGCATTTAATGTTTTATTTCACCAATATTTAATAAATAATTCAGTTTTGATTAAGTTTACATCAATCCCTTGTGACAATGTTCATCAAATAATGGTTAACCACGTCTTTAGGGATTGTTACATATTTAACGATGATTACGGCGTAAGCTCATATACCGCTAGGGAGAAATTCAGTTATTGATTATGTTACAAGAGAAAATGATTATCGCAGAATTTACAATATATAATTTACGGAATGTTCCCGTTTAAATATGTTTTAAATTTTTGACATAAATATTTTATAAATTTTTTTGGCACAATTTCCTCGGTTTGTAATCTCTATTAATCATGCTTCACGTAGCGCGCAAAAAATCAATTTTATTTTCAATTTCTATAAATCCTACTGACAACAATAAACGTCAAAATGTAAATATCGATTCGTAATTTACTATATTGGTAGCACCTGCAAACTGACATTTAATTGGCTCGGAAGAGTTATTACGTGTTATAAAAGAGATGCTCATATCAATGGTATGCCTAAAAATCTCGAATTTGATATCATGTTTATTAGATGTCGAGGGAAAACTAGCGTCACGGATAGACTCATAAACTTGAAATCTCACGATGTTACTAGCGTCCCCGAAGAATCGTTACGTGACGTTGTCATAAAAATCCGAATATAACAGGGGATAGAATTCGAATATCAAGCCATGGTATTGTAATTTGATAGTAAAGAACATATAAAAATTTTTTTTTGTTTTTTTATTGAAATAAATGTGTGAAAATTTTAAAATATACTTAACTGTGTATATTGTACATACATACATATATATATATATATATATATATATATATATATATACTCTAGAATCTAGAATATATATATACTCTAAAAAAAATAGCTATAATTTCCTTTGTTTTTTGCGATATTAGTTTAACGTTTAACACAAACGATGTATTTAACTTATGCATTGAATAATATTTTATATTTATTAAATTAATTTCAACAAACGCTTTATTAAATTCATATATTGTTTTACAAAAGTAAACAAAATATTTGATTATTGAGAAATATGCATCCTGGATATTAATAGTATTTATTTTATGATTATAAAAATATAGAAAAAAATTTAAAATATGTAATACTATAAAATTTTAGTAATTATATTTAAAAATGGTTATCATGTATGTTAATATATATTTATATAAATAAATACGAATACTTTTTTCATACATTTACGCGCGTATGTATGTGTATCCGCGTGTACATTTTATTATTTCGGAATTATTTTATTATTTTATATTCTGCTACTGCGCTCTTTTGCATTTGCGAAGCTCATTCATGTATATCCATAAGGTTTTCTCATATGCTGTTGCATTTCTTATATAATCCTTTTATTTTATCTTCTCTTTCTCTCTCTCTCTTTTTTTTTCTTTCATAGAGTTTCCCTCTTATTAAAAATATTTAAATTAAAAAATTACGTAAACTCTTCTTTCTTCTTTCTAGATATACATCTAGAAGGCAATCATATAGAGTAATTTTAGGACATAAAACAATATCTCAACGTGAAACCTAAATCAGTTTTTATATTAATAAATATTTAATATGAAAATAGAAGTACAAAATTGAAAATTAATCTGCATTCTTAGAGAATTTTTTCCTTCATTTTTTTTGTCCTCTGAACGCACAAACATTTCCAAATCGTTTCTGTTATAACGCCAATATTTATCGCCAAAATGTGCAATATAGAGAAATTGCGATTATAAGTACACATATACATAACATACGTCCAATTTTTACCGATAAAACTAACACGATCATGAGACCGGAAACGTCACCGTGTTGATCAATGTCGAATGTCGTCGTTGGCAACTGCTGGTGATTCGTATGGTTCGCTGCGTTTCGTCGTAATCCGGTATCGATTTGCAATCAGGTAAATTTGACAATTGCGACAGACGGATTCTCCAACGATTCGATACAATGGCTGGTCAGAGAAGGCAGCGGGGAGGATAGAATCGGGGCGCGTTTCCCCTGTTTACGCGATGAATGGTGGAGATTTCGAGTTTTATCGCGGAACTAGGCGCCGGCGGGAGAATCATCCTCGCGCTTCTCATCGTTTGTGACCCCGAGTTTAAAATCAGGGGGCTAGAGGGAGGACGAGAAAGGGAGGAGGATGGAATTTATTTCAGTTGCATCGATTGTCCACGCGCAGAAATGCGTCCGATGACTTGAGAAAGAGCGCGGCGTCGCGCCGCTTAACGACGCGCGATGATGGGGCATTACCGGGCATTACCGAGTTGCGCGTGGTTCGCGATGGTTACATTAATACGCGACTTTTTTGCCTTTGAGAAGAAAATGTTCACTGAAGCACGTTTCTCACCGTAGCTTAATTATTTTCATTATCTTACTTGTCTTCCTTGACATTTTGATAATTATAGATAACGATCCAAGAGAAAGAGAAAGAAAAAAGGAGAAAGAGAGAGAAAGATAATATGATATATATAAAAATAGTTCTCTTACTATATAATTTTTAATATTCCCTGATAGTCATGTAATATTTATCATGAAAAAAGAGGTGTAGTGCGAAATATCTGGTCATACATGGGTTTCTTTTATAATTTAGCATTCAAGTCCTCTCTTTATTAGATATCACATTATATATAATTTAACGCGTTCTTTGATAAGCCTAATGTTTCTTTTACGTCTTTTCAATTACTTATCTACTTGTGATCACACACAATCTGATGCTTAGAGAACACATACTATACTTGTATTTCATACTTTATACATTGTCATATTATTACGTGAAAAGTAGTTAACAACTACTCCTTTTCTTACGATTAATTAGAAAAGATATGCAAGTAAAGTGTAAAATGTGTTTCACAAACAATCAACATTCTCCTTTACACGAGTTAACATAACGATTGAACATAAAAAAGGGATAAGAGGGACGCAAGATTAAGCGAGATGGAACTGATAACATAAAGAGGAACTTAAACGATGGTACTACGCGCGCATCTCGAGTTCCCCTCTCTCTCCTCTATACAAACATCTTCTATGTCAGATACCGTCCAGCAGTTACTGTGCTCTTATTTTCTCGATGCTTCCTTTCCGACAGGCATTTCCGCGTGTTCATCATTTCTGTGATTTCTATGAGCATATCATTATACGCAAGAATAATGTCCAATGATATTTTGCGATCTGTTTAATTAAACCAATCGCACAATCACGTTTAACAATTATTTTTTAATTTAATTTTGATCTAATTTTGATTGCATATTCTGTTGCGATCTATATTATAATTTTGATAATAATTTATTTCTTAAAAAATAATTATGCAGTATTATTAATTTAAATTAAAAATTATTATAATACATCAGTTATGTACTTTTAATAAATTTTTATTATAAATGATAATTGATGAGACAGTGATAGAAAAATAAATATTTTTATTAAACAAGACAATGAAGATTTGTAGCGCAAGAGAAAACTATAAGTTTAATTTTTCTAAAATAAACTATATGAAGAATCGCATCTAAAGTGAATAAATTATAGATTTATTTCATTCTTATAATCTAAAATTTTGAAATATTCAATATATGTATCGAATAATATTATTTTATTTCGGATTATTAAAAAACTAAATCATCTAAATGATTTAGTATTTATTTCACGATTATGTGGAGAAAAAATGTTTGTTGTAAGTTCTTAACTGTTTTATTCGTTTAATATATGCATAAAGTTTTTCTGGAAAATATTAAGAATAAATTCTCTAATCGCTATGTCGATTTGTATGTAAATCAACCGTACATATCTGATATTTTATATACATAGAATAAAAGCAAACATTTCAGCTGCATATATTCCATTATTTGATCAATTATTCAAACTGTCATTAAACAAAAGCAAAAAAATGTTTAATCTATAATGGAAGATTTGTAGAAAATTATGTTAGTTTTGCGATCGATAAAGATTTCCGTGTTTAAATGCTTTTTTGCGCACAGTTATACACATAAATCCATTTATTCATTTATTACATTTGTTTTGCAATAAATGTACTTCCAATATCGCATCAATTATGTGATAAAAAATAATAATTTTTTAACCACATCGAGAGAGTATTTATTTCATATTACATTGTAGGCGAATAAATGACGAAAATAAGTGTATTTTATTTAATAATAAACAAAAACTCAACATATGTGATAGATAAACTTTCGGAAATCTCTATCTAGCCATTCTATCGATTTTTGAACGCGTCCCATCTTCACGAAATAGTTTACAGCAAATTGAAGTAGATTATTTGTAGACCCGATTTTCATTTCAGTTTTCCTCCTTTCATCCCCTCCTCTCTCTCTCTCTCTCTCTCACTTATGAAGGAGTAATATCGCTGTTTGGGAAAAGGATTTCAGCCGGAAGTAATGGTAATCCCGGCCGATTCCCTTTCAAATGTAGCTAAAGTTCCGCAGGAATCAGCAAGGGCTTATCGGGGTTATGACACTCGAAGTCCCTGTTACAATTCAGCTTCTCCTCCGCTCCTTTACCGTTCTCTTACTTGCGACGTCTTTCACACCAGTGGGATGTTGCTGGCGATCCATTCCACCAGCCACTTATCGGTTTGGAACGGTCGCGGTTTATATTTATTTATGAATTTCGGTTTTACACGCTCCAATAACGATAATAATGTCATAACAATCTCGAGAGCCATCCAAATCTCGCTAAAATATCGGTATTCCCACGAGAGACGAAATTTTTGACTATGAATGGCAATCAAACTCATGTCCTAGATTGTCCCTATTTGCTTCTTTTGAATTTTTCTAGTCCAAATAATAATTTAAATATTATAGAATAACTAAAATATAAAAGAGGACTTTCTTCTTTACATGTGTAAATTTTTCGTATCATTTTTCTAACTAAATATTAATGAAATAGAGCAAGGTATGTATGTACATATAAAGATTTTTTTTACACGATAAATTTTTTCTCAAAAAGAATTTTACTTTTTCGAAAATGAGATTATAAATTATTTATAATGTCATGAAACTTTTTTGCTGAAAATATGTTATTATTTTATAGCATATCATTTCGCTGATATTTGATTCGAATAAAATGTCGAATTAGCTTTGAAGAGTTGTTCAGCCTCGCAGACATAGTGAAATGTCTGCATCTCTTATTTTAAAGTACTCTCTATATATATAGAATACTTCTGAACGCGCTCGTCACGAAAATCGTGCAGGAACATTTTCTTATAAGAATAGCAGAAACGCTCTCTGTCGCGGCACGTTGGACGATTTGTTTGGATAGGCAGCGAGATCCTTTTCGACGGAGCGAATTGCTCGCGTCGGTCCCGTTGAGAGTACTGCGAGGCATTTTATCAAAAGTTTAATACAAATGCTAACTTTCTTCGTTATTCTCTTCCTTCCTTCCGTCAACGTTATTCTCGCATAATGAGGGTCGGGGGAGTATTATTTTACGAGAGACGCGTTCTTATCGTCGTCGCTGCGCTCGCGATAAATCGGCCCGAGCACATTGCGCGCCGCGCCGCGCCTGTATTTCGTTCGGGACAAGTCTAACCACTTCTTCATTGAGCCATACATACACATATAGTATAAGCGCAAAATCGACGGCGAAGATAAAAATAATTTAACAATAAGATCTTCGCGTGGAATCAAGAAATATACGTGTTGTGCTAGAAATGGAAATAAGCGAGTGCGTGAGATAATTAAATATCTTTCCAGAGAGATGTCAAAAGGTTAGCAAAAATAAAAAAGAACGACTTCTGTGCAAACTTGCTACTATAATTATACTACCGGAGAATAGGAAAATAGACCATTAATTTCATAAGTTATTTGCGAACTGGCGCGTTAGTGGAAAGATAAAGGACACTTCTTACGTCACATAAATTCATAATTAGCATTTGAAATACTTTTGTGTCTCAATTAAAAAAGATAACTATTAAAAATTTTTCTATTAATTTATATATACAGATATTGTGATATTTAATATAAATTGATAAATGATAATATGGTGATTAATGAAATCATTAATTATGTTTTTTATCAAAATTATAAAATAAAAATATTATTCATTATAGATAAATTGCTTAAATTTTGCATTTTCACTCTGTGGTATAAGCTTATAAATTTATTAAACTTTTTATAATGATACATGTGGCGTAAATTTATCTTCTACAATTAAACTCATAATTGACATTTAAAGTGCTTTCATGCGATAATTAAGAAGACGTTACTCGAGGAACTTATTAATAATCGTTTTAAAGTTTCGATAATCACAAGAATTTAATTACGACCATCCATTCAACCTAACGGACCTTTGCTTGAAACTTTCACTTTGCTTCCCCATTTTCTTCTCTTCCCTAATTTTTTCGTAAACTTATGCCCTTTGCGCTTCTTCTCTTTTGTCTCGCTTGTTTTGCATAGTACGTTAACTATGTCACGATATGCATTATATATGTAACAGTGTAATAAATAATAAAAAATTATATAGTTGATGTTTTGAGAGAGAGGGAGAGAGAGAGAGTGTGTGTGTGTGAGAGAAAGAAAGAGCGAGATAAATTCAGAATAAAAGAGCGAGATAAATTCAGAATAAAAGATATATTCGAAACATTTTAATTAGATCTTTAAATAAGCCTCATAAAATAAATGAGTTAATAATTCGATATATTAGCTTCGTTTAACAAACTAAATTTAATAGTATGTATCTTGTTAATTATTTGTGATAAATATGGCTGTTACGATAATTAAGAATAGCGAATTTTTGTTTCGCATTTACTTTATAGTGACTTTACCCTCTACATTGAGTTCATTAGCGGTGTTCAAAGCGCTTTTATGTTATAATTAAAGAAGAGATATTGAACATTGTTCGACGAAATTATCAATAATCGGAGCTTCGATATTCTCCCAGGAATAACGTTTAATTACAATCATTCATCCGATCTTGTCTCTGAACTACTGCTGTACTTTGCTAACATCTTTTTTCTTTATTTTCTCATCTTTTCCTATTCCGCGTTCCCTTGTTTCTCATTCGCCTACGTGATATCATGATAACCTAGTTATACATTTTTTATCGTTGAAATAAAAAAGTGTGATTAAATATTCGTAATAAACTTATCACATTAATCAATCGAACATTAACGTAATATTATCAATGTTTCCGTATATTGTACAAACACGTGCACAAATGTACTTAAATTTATAATTTGCATCTAAAGTACCTTGGCGGTAATTAAAGAAGACGTTAATTGTTGTTCGATAAATTTATTAATAGCAGTCTCATTAAATCTCTAGTTATAATTGTATTCTCTGAAATATCTCTTTGAAACATCTGAGTTACCACTTTATTCTTCTTATTATTTTCGCTAGCGTTTTACATTCTGACGTACTTATATACTTCTGATCTCTGCTCGCGATATCATCTTATTAAGATATCATGATGAATATCTTATTAAACATTTTAATAACTTTTAGTTTCAATTCTGATTTCCGATTATTAACTGTGAGACTAACTATACCGCTTATTTATTGTCGATCAGTTATTTTGATAAAACAAGATTTACATATACTAGCACATAATATAGCACTTGTGCAAAGTGATATGAATTATATATGTTCATTTCATAAATGTTATGCTTTATTCACATTCAAATTGCTTTTATACTATAATTAAAGCAGATACAGTTGAAAGTTTATTAAGCTTTTAATGGGCGAAATAATTCTTTGTTCGAGAAAAAACGGCACCACTATTTAAAATGAACGAAAAACGTAATAATAATAAAAATTAATTATATATTTTATTATTCTCATTATATATTTTATTATTCTCATTTTTCACCACTTTTTCGCAAGAATTCTTGATAAAAACTGTATTTACTAATTTCAAAGTAGTTTACACAGATTAATCATTCCAAATTTTTAAGAAACAGGAAAAACATTTAATAGTAATCATATTAGCTGTAGATCTCTCAAAACTATTGCAATGCGATGTCATTAATTTTTTTATCTTTATATCGATTTTTACACCCATTTTATATTTGCTTTCTTTTCAAATGGTCCGCGTTTGCAGATGTGTGATATCTTAATAACGCGGGTGTACATCCTCTAGATCGGAAGACTAGAGTTAGCTGAACCTCGGATCTGCGAGTAGTAAAATACGCGGCTTAATTGCTTAATTTCTCACAGCTAAGCCCGCTCTCCCCCTCGCCTCGCTGCCGCCCTCCAATGCCGAAGAACAAAGGCATGCGCCCGTTACTTCGGTCTTCTTACTTTTACACCCTATCAACATTACTTCTCTCGCGCGTGACACTTTAATTATACCGTTACGAAAATCGGACAGGAGGCATAAGGGACGCACCATGGTAAAAGAGAGTTTTTTTCATCCTCATCCAATTTTAATTATTAAACCGCAAAATTATCGTCATGTGTGATGCAAGTGACTCGACAAATTGCGAATACGATGAAAAGCAAGTAAAATGGATTATTATCCGTTGCACAAAAAGAGTTTTTCAACATAAAAATTGAAGAAATTACGAAACCGTAAAAACGTCGTATCTCATTTAAATTTTATGTGTTTACTCGTTCTTTACATACAGGTATAATGTTTTACTCTTACATATTTTTTTATAGATAGAGTATATATATTTATCTTATGTGCGCGCACGAGACCAGAAAAAAGTTGCAATACATAATTGCATTCTTTAGGAAGAAAAATTTAACTTATGCAAAGTATCCCGAGTAAATCAATAAATAGGATTATAAAGCTTGTTAAAGCTATATACACGGACATTATTTAGATCGCCACGATAACATAAATAACTTACGAAATAACTACTACTTACGATATTGATATTACGTAAAGTAATAAATAACCAAAAGTTTATAAATTTATAGATAATATATTTTGCAGAGTCATAGAAAAGACCTATCTTAACGTATTATATTTTACAGAAATCTTGATAAAAATGTTGCATTTCTTGACATCGAAGAATAATATATATTAAAGACATTAATTATACACCTTAAAACATTGTTAAAATAATTAATATTAGATATATTTAATCGATTGTCATCATATATATATATATTATAAAAAACATCAAATTACATTTTTGCTGATTGTGAAGAAAAGTAATATATCTCGAATAAAACTGTGTAATTTAAGTACTTCTTTATGCATAAAGTTCTGCATATCGTGACTTTTTAATGGTGCAATATATTTAGCGTGTACCATTTTCTCTGTTAGTCGTAAACGCAATTTTAAATTTACAACGTTTATAAACAGTCGTTGCACTGTCTTGCCAATCTGATCAACGTTAGAGCATTATTAAGAGATTATATAAGATAATTTATGATTTGACGATTATATTATGGAAACGATATGATTATGAAACGGATATATTGTTGTATGTTTAATAGCTCGTGTGATATTATAATTAGAGAAGAGAATTCCATATAAATTTTACATATAATACCTTCACCGCAGGAGGATCGTTATAAACCTCAGCCCCGATTGTTAAGTAATCGCGACAAGAATCCTCGTGTATGCTAAATTAAATTAATAATTCACATATATTAACGATACTCAAACTACATTTCGTAGATTGTGTGCTCTTTATGCGATTAGAACGCATAGATATCACTTTTTTTTACATGATGATAAAATTAGCATAAAATATTCACGATAAAAATATTTTTCTTCAATTGCTTTTTTCTTTCGTCGATAGTTTTGGGTTAATATGAATTTAAACGCGATGGATTTCAAATCCGCTTTCATTTTCTGCGTAGGTTCTTCAATCAGTGATCGAATAATATACTACTAAAATGTAGCATTTTATACTACAAGAGAGAAAATAAAAAATAAATAAAGAGTTAAATTTGGATTAAATATTTAGCATTACAATATAATATATTAATCGATTTGTAATGCACTGTCGTTATCATAATTATCACTTTTTTTGGCGCTGTTGATTCTTTCACTCCTTATATCATGAATCACAAAATCATTAAGATCATTGTATAAGCGCGTTTCTTTTGTTTCCGTCGATTAAGATACATTATGTTACAATATTTGCATGACGATAAATTGATGATACTAGTCATTGCATCGAATCGGATTATGAAAATGTTTTGTTCTGGGATTCTGTCGTCGAACATAATAGGAATATTATATCGGACAAGTATCACGCAATAGATTAATGAATGCAAAGTAGCGGTAATCAGATTAACATTTTTTTTATTCGAGTGTCGATAGGCGATCTCGTTATGTATTTGCATATATTCCACATTCCGCATTTATACTATTAATTTTTTTTCTGAGACGATATCCTTATCGAAACTGCCGGCACAGTTCGAAATCAATATTGGATTCTTTTCACGGATCCGCGGATGGAGAGTTAATTTTCCAGCGCGTTTTCGAGGCAAATGGCGTGGATGAATAAACGGCTTGGTAATGATTTAGATCAAGTAGCGCGCGCGCGCGTAGCCCTTCGTTAATCTCTCTCGAACTACCGACTAAAAGAATTTAACTTCTCTGGCAAACAGTTAAGTTTTCGTATATTCTCACGGTTCGGTAGGGAAAGCCGTTTTTCTCACGTGATTTCATCCGATTTACGCATAGACCTATAGAGCCGAAATGCGAGCAAACGTCCTACCAAATAAATTAAAGGTAGACGATTTCTTTTTTATACTACGGAATAACTCTCGTAGCGATTCGTAAAGATCGTGTGCAAGAAATGCAGTAAGTTTGCAGAGAATCATTTCTTCCGCGTAGCTTAATAGTTCCGACGACTGTCACACTTCAGCGGAATGGTTCCTGCGCGCCGGGTGTAGTTTGATTAACGTTTACTACATTACAAAGTTAGAGTAGAAGTAAGTTTTACGTGTTTCCTTTTGATTGCAATTTAAGTTTGTAGCTCTCCTTAGCTCACACACGAGCAGTCGTCTGTCGTTTTCAATTTATCTTTCTTTTTTTCCCTTTTAATTCAATTTCATCGAATTTCTCATTTTTAATCGTGATTAAAATATTAGAATTCATTGTGTCTCGATTATTAAAATTAAACAGGGATAAGTGTTAAATGATATGTGATAGTAAAATATAAGTAGACGAACATGTTTAAAATAAAACCATTAAGACTTGAGAAAGAGAGAAAGAGAACTTTTACGGGTTAATAATCCTCATGAAAAAGAACCGCAGTAGACTATAAGAAGTAAAAGAGAATATCTAAGAATGAATCGTGATATCAAAGTAATGATCGTTATGAATTTTTTCTCATAAGCGTTTTGCCAAGTTTTATTCAAGATGCTTTTCTCCATTGACATCTTTTCGTCAACACTTTAAAAAGCAATTAAATCGCTTGTTTCAGTGCGCATTTAACGCATCATTTATCCCCACTAAAATGTCATTTGTTCTCTTCCCACAATTTTTACCAAATTTTTTACAAGAATCCCTGATAATTAATAAGTCGCGTCGTAAAAAAACACTTAGATCCTTTGTTGATCACATATATATTATTCCGTTGATGCTTACACTCTTAATACGATTTCATTATCAGAAACATACGCACGATGCGCATACGTGACCGGATATTTGCCATTCCATTCTCGTTAAAACGATACAAAAGGCGTCTAATTTTATCTGCCGATTGGTTTGCCGCGGACAAAAGGACGGAAATCGCGATGACTCACTAGATCCGACATACCGATCTTTCGACGTGGAAGGAGAGTTTGCTTCGGTAGTTTTTCTCATCTCGCGTATCGCGCTGCCGCGTCGCTACCTTGAAAGGATCGAACGGCAGGCGCGGTCATCGAACGAGGATCATCCTCGGCTACGCTCACGAAATCGAATGCGCGATCGGACGAGAAAGAGAGGTCTCCTCCCCTTCTCTGTATCCCTTTCTATCCCAATCCGGGGAGGTAGCTTTATGGAGTCTTCTTAAGTGAAGCGCGACTCCGCGGCTCAGACTCTATAACCGTTTTCCCCAACTTCGGCCCTTATACTACCATGATCCGGGCGTGTTTGGAGAACGGATCGAGACTGCCGCTTGCTTTGTTTAAAACACCGGAAAACTTGTTCCGAATCAACTTCTTTGACCCGCCCTCCAATTTCGGCCGAGCCAGAGAATAGAGACATTTCCCCGAAGATGCTTTCTCTCGAACCGCCCCTTACGAGATACTCCTAAACATTCGATTTTTACGACTATATATATCTGCTTTTTCCATTTGCGAAGGGAGAATTGAGCGCAATTGTTGAGGAAACGTGCGTATTTCACGGTAAATCGAGCTTTTTGTTACATTCGATCGTGAATCCACTGTGGGACCATTGGCAACTGGTTCCCGTATAAAATCCGACATTGTTGTCTCCTTCTCTACTTTCATACGCAAAACTGCATTTTTTGTATTTTCTCAGAACTTTAAATTAGATCCCTCTCGAAGTTATATTGGCTTCTTTCACTGCTTCTTTTTACTACTCTCTACGTTAATGGATACGATTTATCCAAGTATTATCGTGCGATCGATTGATTTTCATCTTCCACATAGCTTGTTTTTACGACAGCGATGTGTAGACACAATCGATCAAATGTGCAATCACGCCGATTTGTTTTATCAGAACACGCGAATTTCTTTCGGTGCGTCTAACGAGACAATATTTATTTTTTCACCTATTATTTTCGAAACACATTTGGCCCCCGCGCAACCCAATTCCCACGAGTTTAAAACTATACATTGGGGAATTAAAAAATTTTTAGTTTAAAATAAAACAACGATTAAAGCTCCACTATATCTCACTATACGCGATTCAACTTCTTACCGGTAACGGCGACAAGAAGAACGCAAAGAAGCGTCGCGGAAAGGGTAGAACGCGCGTCTCGGTATCTCGCTGCACTTTGCATGATGCTTGGATATGCTCTCGTCAAGATTACGCACTCATATACACGCGCGCGCGCTCATTCATCCGTCACAGATCTGCCGTCATATCGACACTTTCAGGCTCCAACGAGATCCGTCGACAAGAGACGATTCATTGATTCAGAGAGACACTGCACTATATATTCCTAGATGGAGTCTGTTTCTTCAAATTTTTTTTACGATTGTTCGCGCTTAGTTTTCGATGAATTACGAGCTGACGCGGCGATAACTCTCGAAAAAAAAAAGAATCGACACCGAACGATCGAGGGGTTGCGAGCCCCCCTGCGATCCCTCGCCGACGACGGCGCGCTTCGCGTCTAAGGACGACGTAACGTGAAAAGTTTTCCGGTCGACGTACGAGCGGCTACTGAAGCTCCCGCCGCAAGCACGGTAAGCTTCCAGTGCGTCGACTCCGTCGTGCACCCGAAAGCTCATTCTCCGACTCGCTCTCGCGTTCGGCCCCGCGGCATTCTTGCTCTCTCAGTCACGGCACTCTCTCTCCATGTGTCTCTCTCCAATTCTCGTAGTTCATCGATGCCTCTCTGTCACACCTCTGGTCAGCCTCTCTCTCCTTTCTCCCTTTCTCTCTCCCTTTCTCTCCCTCTCGCCCAGATCCTCTCTTTGCCTCCCTCACGGCCATTTTAGCGTCGTCGTCGCGATCAGGCGCGCCAGTGCGGGCTGCGCGCGCGAGGGAGCTTTCGCGTCCTAAAGCTGAACGGACGAAGGGCTGCGGGAAGGGAAGGAGTGATTGATTGGCGCTGAAACTTCGCGACTGATTGAATCTTTTTTACGTTTCAATATCGATATCCCGGGGCCGGTGCGTCGGAGACGAAGAAAGAGAGCTCCGAGAAAATAGATGCCTTACGTACACACGTACACGCTATGTAACGCGAGCTTTCTCGCGAGCTAAGGATCACCATGCATAATTTTACTTCGTTTTCTCCATTTCATTCGCGATCAACGACCGATGACGGAGAACGGATCCTCGGCTACGAAGAGAGCCGATTCTCTCCGTATTCGCTTACAATTCGGGGTTTATGAGAAGACGATCGGATTAAAATTATAGAATGCGAGAAAGTTTGTTTAATGACTCTAACGTGATGCTAAGATTCGGAGAACTATACTCGTCCGTGGCCGATGTTACTTTAGGCTTGATGGATATTGATGACACTCTGCAGATTCATGCGAACTTTCATGTAGAAATGGTCACGTATATAAAAGCCGTTTAAAAAACTAGCGTGCTTAATTGAACCGTGAGCGATGCGCTAATTATCTCAACTGTTGGCCGATATCCTCGTTGCCCAATCTCTCCTCTCGGTGATTTTGATCGATTATTCGAGTTCATATCTACATACATATCGTGTTGGAAGCCATTATGCACGTTAAGTTAAGCAAGGTATAACGAGATTGAATATGACTTTCGTTATCAAGCCAATTTCTGAGTGCGAATAAATAAAGCAGAAAATGTGATTTGCAAATATCGCTGATATTAAATAAGATTGAATTAGAATTGCGCGCTCTTGCTTACATGCTTTATCATTCGAGTTTAGAGCAAACTCATCCTCGGATCTCGAATACCACATAATGCGTTTACTTATACCACGTTTAAGGGTGGGAAAAAAGAAGCGTACGCGGAATTGCCTCGGGCGCTTCGTTTCCATTTCAAATGAGCACTCGATTCGCAAGAAAGCCCGACGACCATTTAATCTAGTTTGGAATAGATCAGATTCATTGGATATATAGCGTTGCGCTAATTAATACCAGACGAACGTATCCCAGTTGGAATGCTAAACTCTGACGTATAATTCGTTCTACCGCGGCATGTGCAATTAACTAGTAGCTTATTGATCATGTATAAATGACGAACCGTGAATAATCGCAGGTAGCACATGCGCAAGAAAGTGATAAAAGGAAATCCGGGCGGAGAAACAAGATTCGTGGTGCGTTCGCTCGCCCAGCGCGGAGGTTTTACAAAAAGCGACATACACAGTCCGCTTCGTAATTAAAAATACGCCCAACAAGAAAAATGGTCGATCGTTGTTCTGGTTTCACTCGACAAGCATATCTCCGCATAAATGGTGCGAGTGCAGAATCGATCGCCAGTCATCAATATCTACCGGATATCGGATACTGTTACGATCATTAACACATTGTTGACGGTGCGATCACCTGTCAGTCATAACGCGTTACGTTTTCAGTTTTATATAAACTGACTGACATACGTGTGATGGACTACGCGGACGACTCTTCGTGTCCTCTTATGGAACTTACAGCAGATTCTGAGAATACATTGCCGTTTCTATTAAAAGATTGAAGCGCGCGTATAAATATAATTCCAATAATTTATAAATATCAGATATTATAATAGTTTGCATCTGATTTTGACACTGCGCGTTATATTCTGCAATTATTCTTACTGAAACATCTGATATTGATAAAGTATGTCAATCGGAGAAAGTATGTCAATCAATACATATACTTGTATTATTTTTTTGTTATTTTATATAATAATGCGAATATATTTTGCGCATATTCATCGGAATATTGAATCTTTGTTTCATTAAAAAATGACGTTTAATATAATAAAATAATCAAAATATTCAGAATTTAATTAAAAATAACTGTAACGTTCGCTTAAAATCTTTTATAGAGATTGAATAAAAATAATTATTCAATTTGTGAATGTTATTTTATAATTTGCATAGAATAGCATTTTCACTTTTATGTTCTATATTACGATAAATAAATCTCAAGATTGAGTATTTCTACTTAGAAAGCATTCATTATTCAAAATCTTTTTCATTCGTCTTCAAAACTTTTCCGACTCAGATATTGAACAAGTGATTATTATAATGTGACAAATAAAAAGATAAAATATTATAATGATAATAATTTTTCTGAGGAATTTTTTAAATATCAACAAGTTTGGTTTTCTCTTTCACTTGAAGCTTAGACACAAATCGATATAAATTATCTCGGATAATCTAAGAAATCTGCTTATCATGATACTTAACTCGAAAACATCTGGATATCACGCACAGTTACGTTAATTAAGGATGAGTCGACTTCAGATAAATATCCAATCTTCATTCCGAGTACGGTATAGTGATTGACGCATACCTCGAAAATTATCGATAAAGCCCCGTTCCGCTTCATTTCCGCCGTTTCCCGACACATTAGCGTTTTAATTGGACACACCTCCGCGATTTTTGAATTTGCGCGTTATATCATATCGACATCATGATGGAAGTAAAATTATGTTTCGCATAATTTTATTCAAATATAAATTTTTCATTAATTTATTAAAACTATAATATTAAAAATATTTTATGATCTTATATAACATATAAAATTATATAAAAATCGTATTTTGCATTTGCTCGATTGCGACGAGTCAAAGCGCTAACAGTACACGATTTGATAAAATACATATATGCAGACATGCTTTTTTTTTTTTTTTTTTTTTACGAAAGACGTTTCCCACATCGGAGGTTAAACATTCCCCTTAAACTTTGTATCTGCTCACGAACGGTATTTCCGTAAGATTTTCCACCTCTAGTGATACGTGGAGATCTATCTGCGAAGCGAAGGAAGGATTTGAATCTCACGGAAGTCGAGGCGCGAGTTAATTTGTCACTCTCTCGACTCTCGTACACACAATTTCCTCTTCTCGAGCCCTGCCAACATCTTCCTCATTATCTTTGAAATAAACGACCGAAATAACCGTTAATAGGGACGTTTGACGCCGGTTAGGCCCAAGAGTGAAGCGAACGTGCGGATTGTAATCGTAGAAACGGTACTTCTCTCGCAGGTACCAGCGCGAAACGAGGAAGCGAAACGCGATACCTAAATAAATGCGTTAGAAAGGTGTTGATTTTAGAAAGTACAAGTAAAAACATTTTGTACTGTGAGGATAACTTCCGGGAACTACGAAAACAATAATTCCTAAATATTTCTCACAAACTGACTTAAACGCGCGAAAATACGCTGTTCGCGACCGTCATTAAACAATAAAATACCTAAAATAAGCGCATCGATCGTTAGAAACTCGATTTTATTTACTTTTGCAGGTAATTCGATACATTAATTATTCGAAAATAAAATAGTCACGGAACCAGCACCGTTTGCGGAGATTGTCAAACTTTAATTTGCGAAAATAAAACGAGATTGTTTTATCCGCTGTCGCGGATTCAGCGATTTTCGCCGGGAATCCGTCGCCCGTAATAAAATCGCACCGAGACCCTCCGTGTACGCGTTTTCGCAAAACGTTTGTTGTACGCGCGTATACATCACGGTGGGGAAAAATTTTTGGCGATCCCAGATGCGACCGGCCGATCGAATTTTAACGTCGTTTGCAAGCGGCTTCTCTCGAACGGCCGAGCGGATTGCCGCGTTCTCACGTTCCATTGCAAAACTGTCGAAACTGTCGAATCGCGGACAAAGGGTGTATAATACGAAAGTTACAAACAGCAGGAAGGAGGGACAGAGAAGGAGAATGAGAAAGAGAGAGGAGAGATAGACGTGTTGGCGCGAGCACGCGGACGCGAGCCTCGATATGAGTACCGATGCAAGTTCTTGGAGCGTATAATATTCCACGTGCGAGTTGTCACTTCGTGACCGCATTTCAGTGACTAATGAGCGCTTTCGAAAGCACGTTAGGTACTGTCAGGTACACGGTTGCTGTGCATTGCCGCGGCGAGCTCCTGTGAGGGGATCTCGTGATACACATACGCGTATATGTATACATATGTACAATATCCACGTGTGTATGCGTACGTGCAGGGTGTGTGTCAGACATACCACATTGTTTGTCGAAGAGATGGTAGAAGCGAAAATCGGAATTAGGGTATTAGGATACGGTATGGAATAAGCCCACTTGTCTCGAATGAAAAGTAACAGAGAGTGTAAAAAATCGAAATGGAATGATTTATAATTAATGACAACTTTGCAGCTATATTGAAAATTCTAAATGCATTATTTTATTGGTAAATCAAACGATGAACGAGTAGTTCCTGTCATGCTTTAATTTTTAATTATACTTACGTGACATTTTTATCATTATATCTTAAATGATGATATGGGATTATTACTTTTATTTAGTACTTACCGTTGTTGCCATCAAGAAGTGTTTGATAAGTTTTGTATATAGATTGTTGAAATACACACGAGTAAAAATTAACAGAATTTATTACGAACCAATATTTGTTGGGATAATTAGGGATTCACACAAAGAACAAGTCGCATTTTTACAAAATACAAGAGGGAAACGTTTAATATATATTTACATATGTGAACAATGTATATAACATTTCTGTTAAGATTGTTGTTGTTGTATAGAGAGGAAAAGAAAGTACAATATATATGGTTTAATAGTCAAATGAAAATGAGATAGTATGCAGTATTAAAATTATTACACAATACTTTGGACGCAATTAGTTGTTTGCTTGAAATGCGAGTTGATAATTATTATCGTAAATTAATAACGAAAAAATATGATCATTGGTTGTCATTAGAAAATAATATGTGTGTCCATCTTTCCTTCAAAAATCTGTAGCCAAGATCCTCAGATAATAAAAAATAAAATTTTGTGTTAATATAAATACTTTATGAATCAATGACCATTTTTTTATCTAATAATTGGAAGTAAATTACTTCTAACAACTCGCAAATAAGTATTGAATGTAGAATATTTTAATTATATATATAATAATATAAACATGTAATTGTATAAATAATTATTTTATAACCGATTCATTGAACGATATATGCATAAATTTGAGAACAAAATCGCGTTGTTTTTTTTTTAATTTTTAAATACTAGGATTTTATACAAATACATTCATAATAAATATCAAATACACTGACCGAAGAGCTCCGTAAAAAGATAAAACAACAAAAAAATACATTGCGAAATAGAAATATCTGTATGATAATAAATATAAAATTGGATAGCTGCACATTATTTCCCTGACTAATGGACACAATAAAATATTATTATATGCGTGATATAATAATAAAAAATTTATATGATTGTCAAAAATGCTAAAAACTTAGCAAACTATTATAATCGCAGGAATCCGACGTTTTAGCTTACATTGATGGAGCTCGTTCAATCAAATGGTTATAATCCTCTCTAAGACTTAATATTAGCTTATTTTAAAGATTATATGTAAATAATTTTAATTAACTAATCATCGCATTTATCAGTGAAAATTATTAATTAAGTTGTGCAAATCATATATAACGTAATTAGTTAATATAATATCAATATCGTACAGTTATTGTTCCTTGTTTATTCAATTCGTATATTTCTGATGTCCCTTCTATCAGACTTGTATTAAGACGTATGAGTTTCACTGATGTTAAAGAATGTAATGACGAATCGAATTATAAGTGATGTTGTGTAAGGTAGAGTGAGATTATTCCAGTAGAATTAATCTTACAAATTATAGGAACAAAGTACTTAGAATGATTATTTGATCTATCTCTGTAAAATAATTTTTAATACGCAAGAAAAATAATATATAACTGAACTAAAACTAACAATAAGTGGTTCTGTAGACATCAAACAGTTTTCAATTTGATTTTGATAATAATGCTAATTAATTCTGAGGAGGAAATAATCTCATTCAAATCTAGCGCGTTTACATTAGTGTGTACATATTTGTTTCTCATATCTCAAAAAATATCATTTATCGTGCTCGAATGTTGAACATCCAGTTCTCTGCTAGGAAATATTTCAATAATTGACTTTCTGTTAAATAAAGAAGAAAATAATTTTAAGGAACATATATTTTATAACGGGTAAATATTCCATTCGTGCAAAAAAACGTTCTACCCTAGCACTATGGATGTAGACTTTCAATCCCGAGAGCGACCGAATTTGCTGGTACAGACGATTGATACGCGACTGTACTTTCAGAGTTAGCAAAGAAAAGTATACCTAGCGAATTTTGAAACACCAGTAACTATGATAATTTCTTAAATTTTCTGTGGGTAGACGGCGCGGCGCGGCGTTTCACTATTCTAAAAAAGGAATCTTTACAACCTGGGAGTAACAATAAGTGCGTTTTTATGTACAATAGTCTCTACCGCTCTTGGATTTGTTTAGTATATGGTGCTTTACACTCTCGAGCATCCTTACAAGGCTTTAATCCGCGCGGTCAAATCGACCAACGATTTTGATTATCCACCTACTGGGGGTTCACTGGGTGATTTTCTCGCTGGATTGCTGACGTGAATCGCGAGAGCGAGCGCGGGCGTTTCGTTTCACGGTTACGAGAAATTCGAGAACGGGACATGAAATCTTCATGCGTGAAACAGTAATCGTCTGTCCCGGGATCACTCCTCCTGTCAAACGTGGTCGCCCCAAACTGTCACCGTTTTGGCGCGATCGACAGATGCTAGGTACGTGCCATGCGGATGCCAAGATACGGCAGTTACTGCTGCCCTGTATACATTTAAATGCCAACAATAGATTAGTAGACGCTGTATAAATCTTATCTTATTTCTTTATGAATTTTTTAACGTAGTGGACAGTAATTTCTTCGTTAGCAAAATTTTTTTCGAAATGGAAAAAAGTTATAAATAATGTTAAAAATAATCAAATATAAATATACATATAGCACATAATGATTATGTGCATAAATAGTAGTAAATTAGATTCTGCCAGGATTTTTCTCAAATATTTTGTCCTTAATAAACTTTTATCTGTCAAAATATCGATACGTTAGAGAGTTAAGCTTTTCAATGTTACATGTATAAAAAAAAATACTTGTATTACCTCGGAAACTTTGAAGAGAGAGGAAATTAAAAGTGGTGCTTAATACTGACGATATCGAATAGATGAGATAAACTGAAAGGAATTTACCTATCAATATGGAATATAATAACTTGCAACGTGGAACGAAGTTATTCGAATTAAATAAATTCGTTTTGATATCGTTCGTAATCGTGTTATTTATAAAGGTAGTGATGGTACAAATTGAACAAAAATTAGCAAGAATGTGATGCTATACAATAAAAGTGATCGATTAACCGATTTGGTTCAATCAGACAGGAATAATCTCAAGTAGATTATGTAATTTTAATTTTAGATTGTAATTTTAAATGGACAAAGTATTCGTTGTATCCGCTAAAATAATTGTAAAAATCACACAACTACATCAATTGTGTTATACAAATATATGTATTCGCGTAAACACAAAACAATATTATCCCATATAGTAAAATCGAAAAATTCATATAATCAAGATCTAATTAAAATTTTCATGATATTTTATAATTACAGTTGTTTCTCTTAATTTCTTTCTCTCTCTTTTTTTCTTTATCAAAGAATATTTATTAAATGTCTTAACACATTTTATCAATTTCAAACTATGAAATATTTTATGAATTTAATCGTGTAGCTGTTATGAAGAAATATAACAAAATTAAAAAATATAGAATATTTATATATCATTCCGAACTCGCTGATAACGATAAATATGCCGCGATTATGATTGATTAATAATTAAATCTTAATCTTAATTCAATTGCAATTATGTATCGTAAATGAAATACGAAATAGTGCGTGTAAAGCTATGAATTTAATTAGCAAGATTAATTATATTATTGACTTCTGAAGCCTGTGCGTAGAGACAGATGGAAATGAGAAAGGGGAGAGAGAAAGAAAATTGTAAGCCAATGGCTCGATTTGTGCAAGCGGATTTGCGTCCCGTGAATCGGTATATAAAGCGGGGACGCGCTTTAAACAGCTACATCCAAAAGCTTTCAGAACCAGCTTTTTCCATTTTCGTCTTTTAACTTCTGTTTGGGAGAGGGGGAGGGGGAGGGTGCTAATCTAATTTTCTTTCTTACGGCGACTCGGAATTATTTCGCGCGCCGCCGCTGCTGCTGCGTGTAAGAGTCTTTCAATTATTTCGCTATCTTTACGGAAGTGTGTCTGGTACCGCGTGAAGGGCGAACGGGAAAACGCTCGGGAACGTCGTCACATATATGACGAATTCTGAATCTCATGCAATTTAATTTTTTTTCGCCTTTTCTTCTATTGAGACCATCAAAAAGAGAAAACGGGGAAAATGGAAATCATAGCGAGTGGCGAATAGGTCAAATATAAATATGATTCGCGTAACGGCTGAGCATATACCGTGTAAAAATCTGCGACTGCTTAAATCGTTTCGTTAAAGATTCCATTTGTACGTGGCGGAACACAGTGCCGCGTAATTTTCTGGTCCGAGCGGTTTCGCTCGTGCAGCAAAAGGTCTATAAAACCTGAATTCCCGAGAGTGATTCGCAGAGCTTGGCGGCGGAATCGTAAAAGGGTGTTTCTATGCGAGGACAAACGTGCTGAAAATGGTGTGCCTCTCCCCCTTCTTTCCACTCCCCCGTCACCGACAATACCGTTAAGGAATCCTTCACAAACGGACCCGGTGAATATTTTTGCGCGAGGTCAAAGGTCATCTACGTAGGGTCGGAATGGCGCCTCGGAGGAGACATCAACTATATAAAACTATGATTATGATTTTTTACGACCATTCGTAAGAGAAAGAGTGTACGCGTGACGAGTCTGTTGAAATTATACGATTTAAAATGTAAATGATGCGTATCGAGCATTACATTTGTAACAATATTTCGTTACTTTAATATTTTAGAGTATATTACAATTGAGATATTTTTTATCAATTAAATATTCTTCCTTAGATTAATTTCACAATTTTTAGGCAATCTCATAGTTGTAGCATATTAAAACAAAACTTTGCACTTGTAGCATCTTGTAGTACTTTATACAAATTTTAATAACTGTATTAAACACACAATACAATAAATCAGGGCCTTTTAGAGAAATGTTTCTCGGTGCTTATAATTCTATGAATAACATAGCGTGTTCAGTAAAATTACAGCAAGAATAGCAAATTAAACGAATGACATTCGCATATTCTTTCATATATTGATTCATATGAGATCATGCACCGACTATTGCTTTTAGTGAATCTATTCATATATGAATTCTTTATTGTGAAACTGACCCGGCAGTTGTCAGTTCCTCATCATATAATCGATACGTTAGCACGGAGCGTATTGAAAGATAATCTGAAATTCTATCATTATTATTTAATCAATATCACTGTAATGAGAGAAGATACATGGTTCTCGTTTCATTATTTGACAAGCTGGGACGAGACTAAACATATCGTTTATCCAACTTTCCAAATTAATGAGAATCAAATGTTCAATGAATTTTTATCACTGGTAATACTTTTTCCGAATATGGATTTAGGACGTGCGTTCAGATAAGATCCTTACGCCTTACATCGCGAGCTTGCGACTAATAGGAGCGTAAATTCTACGTTGCCGAGCGTAGAATTTCATTCGGTCTAGTAAAAGTAACTCGCAAATTGCGTTCGTAAAATAGAATCGTGCCACTTGATGCGACTCGGTGCTAAGTGGGGAAATGTAGGAATGGCCAAGTATATAAAATAAGGGACGTAAAAAAAAGGGAGGAGGCATATCGCTTCGTCACGGTTTGACGGGCGCGTTTACCCTCGCGCGAAGGGTTGTTGCCGTCAGCGCAAGCGAGCTTATATCGCGGTGAAACAACAATATGAAGCGAGAAAAAGCGTTGCCCCACGAGTGCGTCGCGACGACCGCCCGTCGAGCGCGTCGACCGCCGTCGCCGCCGCCCGCCGTCAACGCCGTCGGCGTCGTCGTCGGCGTCGTCGGCGTCGTCGCTTAGCGGGGACGATATTTCTAAAAGCAGCGTGCTTCGTATCCGGGATACCTTTGCGAGCGGCAGCTATGTACCTTGGTGGTGTATATTGCGAGCGTGATAAAGGAGACCTATCCGTTCTTGCCGAAGGAGCGTGGAGAAATAAGCTTTCGCGAACGGTGCTTCCGCTCTCTTCGCCACTCCTTCGCATCTCCCCCTGCCATTTCATTTCGCCCCCTCATTTTTTTCATCTTAGCCGCGAAGCTATAACGCGAGAAACAAAGAGGGATGGAGCGCGTGCACGCGAGAAAGAGAAGAATATTTTTACAAAAGAAGAGAAGACAGGAAGAGAGGCGAAGAAGGAGAGGATGGAGAGACGCGTAAGAGTATGAGAAAGTGAATAGGTTGCGTGCATCCGTGATGGCAAGAGATTGACGGACGCTACGAGTCTTTGAAATGTACGCCGCGAAGGCATTTTTGTCTGTCGTTCTTGCAAATGACAGAGTTAACGTATAAATGCCGGTAAAACCTCGTACTTTGTCGACGCGAAGATACATGAAGGGAAAAACGAGAAGAGAAACTAGAAAGGATATATATTCGAAGAGCGAAACATATCTGAGTGAGAACAAGGGAGAGAAGAACAGAACTACGGAGGGGATGAAGAGAGAAGCGAAGAGATAAAGAGAAAGAGGAAGAGATGGAGCGCGCTTGTGGATTTTAGATTTTAACCCGGAGCGATGGATTATGCGAAGCGTAAGGATAGTGAGAGGACGTCGGGAGGAAGGGGCTGAGAGGCGGAAATACCACTTAACGAAAGAAAAGCGGCGGAGAGGAAGGAAGAAACGTTGTCCGCACCACCGTAAGGATGCAGCTCGTTTGTCGTCAAGAGCGCAAGGGATAATTAAAATAATTATCCTTCATTGTGGATGCATAACGCCGGTCGCCAATAATTAGATCCCGGCGACTTACCGATAATGAAATCGGGATGAGATCTCCCCTGGAATTTCGCGTTCATAAAACGCAATCCGTTGTGATATGCGAAAAGTGCAGACAAGTGCAAGAAGCATCGAAATAATTATCAGCGGAACGCAAAAATACTGGCCTTCTATTAAGCATTCGATATCTTAATATGAAAACTTTAATATTTAATTAATGTCGATACGAAATATAGTATATAAAATAGCATAATATTACATATAATATAATAAAATTATGTTATGTAATTGTGATGCATATATTGTGTTACATTATTGAAAGTTTAATCGAAGTTACATTGTTAATTAAATTCCTAGCAACGGACTGGATTATATTATAATATAATAATATTATAAAACAAATAATAATATTATAAAAAAAATATTTTACTTTACGTTTACGCAGAGTAGTTATTTAGTCATTATTAAATATTAAGAGTGGCAAATGTAAAAGTATCGTAAACATCTCCTTAGGATCGAAACTAGGATTGCGAGCGTGATCGTAAATGTCGCAGCTTGATAGGCCGATATCTTTAGATAATATATTCTTTATCACGCCCGTATATACTTGGTACATACTTCGTATGTCAGTGTAAAATGATGAGTGCCACCTGTTGACATAGCGACGACGTAGATTCAAAGTGATAAATTCCGTGTGGGAACAACAAAATAGGGATCTTAACGCAGGTATAACGCGGGATATAATAATCAGCCGCATGAGAATGTAGCAGGTAGGCTTGGAAGGGCTCGAGATTTTCATGCAGGGAGGCAGGAAGAGAGGATGGAAAAGGCTGTTGTTTGGAGGGATAAAACACGATGCAACGGGGAATTCCACACGTTAATCCATCACTTACGAACTCGCGCTGGCAAAAATGCGAGTCCGCGAATGCGAGATGAGATAATTTTGCTTTGCACATGAAAAATGTAAGAGCTTTGTGCAACAGCGTTATGGTAAAGTAAAAAACGGAAAATTTTATAGAATCATGCGCTTAATTAAGATTATAATCAGAAAAAGGATTAATAAAAAAATCTAAAATTATGTATTTAGAATTTGCATACTATAGAAAGCAATTGAAATGCAACGTATAATAAGTAAAAACCTGGTATGTATGCACAATAACAAGGGGTCGAATTCTAAATACTACATTTTTATAAATAAATAAAACGGGACAATATTGCTCTATTGGCAAAGGCGGCCATTCTGCTGTGCCATAATTACCAGTGTTTATTTACTTGCCGAATTTACGATATAAAAAATTAATAGTTATAAAAAATTAACGCGCACACATTATTGTTCGGCTATAATTCCGTAGGCGGGATCATAAAACCGCGTAATATTTCTTCTCTTTTTCCCCCCTGCTTTTCAATCACGAGTATATGTATAACTATGACACTGCACGCAGTGGAAACGAAGTCACGTAGTTTCGAAGCGTTTGACTTCATAAAACGTGACAAAATCTCGCCTAATTATCCAAATGATCGTGACTCTACGCCATTAATCTACATGATCGCGAATACCCGCTCGACCGCGAACAGTGGCGCCTAATGGCGCGCTCATTGGTGAAGCACAGTGACTCGTAACACGAGAACGAGAAGAAGGACGACGACGAACGAGCGACAATACAGGCGACGATTAGATCGACGTTATTCTCATGGCAAATGACGCGAAACGACGACGACGGCAGCGGCGAATATAACTGCCGTTAAAGACGAGGACTTTAACGTTAGGTCGCCGTCGCGGCCTTGTGGGAGCTCCTCGACAGCTTGGCTTTCGATGATTGCCAAGAACGCAGCCTCGCGTGAAGAATCCCGGAAAGGCAGCAAGCAGTGCATTAAACGTCATTAGCACTCGACGTTGCCTCATTGATATCACGAGAAACGTTGCGGTACGCGGCCGTTGTGTTCTCAAACATACGATAGAAACGGATATAAACAAAGATATTTGCCGGACTCCGTCGGTTTCCCACGTGTCCGTTTACTCTGCGATATAATAATCGCGTGTCGAGACCACTCTCTTTTGTTAGATTTAGATTGTTGTTTTAGGTTCTCAGGTGCCGTTAGGTGCTTTACAGTATATTTTGAAATCATTAGATGGTAAAATATTTACTTCAATCTATCGAGTTTATCATTCTTGTTTTATAAGTCTTGGGAAAGCTAATTTGCTGCTATGGTTGCAATTGTTAATCGAATAAAATTTCAGAATTATTCTTTTGCGTATTAAAGTTATAACAGATTGTTTCAATTCGTGTCACGCGTCGACACACACATAAATCGTACATATTTCAAAATTCCGTAACAATGCTGGATCGACTAATCGTACACGTATAATTGGCCATTGATGAACGCTATATTGAGTCATAAATTTTGGGTGCATTGCCTAGTACGGATAAAGCATGAAAACAACGCCGAATTTCCGAAGAAGCCGTAACGTAATCGAATCCATCGACAAATGGATTTATGATTGGTCGAAACGTGCGGAAGTTACGGAAAAAAAAATTAGTCCCCATAAATTTTGCTGACATATTTGGGGATACATGTCCGTAGTTTCCAAAATCAGATTTAATCCGTTAAGGACGCGGCTCGCAAATTTACTGTATAATCCTACCAAAGTCCCTTCTATTTAATGATATTATCAAAAATGTGATGTTAACTCCAGCTGTGTACATACGTATGTGTTCATATTATTTAATTAAAATATCAGACATATTAATTTATATATTATAAAAACGTTCTATTTGTCATAATTGAATAAGTCCGTTAATATTTCATTCTTATTAATAAATCATAAACAAATTATGTTAATATACGCACACACAATAATATAATTATTTTCATAAATAGAAATTTAATATTTTATGATAATAAACAAAAATATTTACTTATAACATTTCATTATTGAGTCGCATACTTTTAAAGAAATTGCGTGATTAATACGAAACTATAGTTTCGAGGAAAATGCAAAATAGTTATGTCGCGGAATTATCTGACGGAAGTTTCTCCATTTAATACGTGTTCGCCCAGCGTTTCCAATTCATGTTTGACGTTCGACATCTTTGGAGACGCATTCAAAAGCAGCGACTGTAGTGACACTAGCGAAATTCCCGCTAGTGCGTCGTTCTAAGTTCGTATCCGCCGTGTCTTGGTCCTAACTTCACTTTCACCGACAAAGTGAGGTACATGAATGCAATAGTTTAAACACTGGCGTTCTGGACTCTGAATAACTATTGCTGTACGCTTTAACTCGCGCAAGTTCGTATTCTCATTCCTATATACATTAGCAATTTGTGTTAACTTCGCATGTCACTGTTGATATGTTCTACTTTAATGATGTAAAAATAATATAACGTATAGACAATGTACGTGTAAAACCGGTTACCACTGAAACTTACACACAGAAATGAAATATTGCCATATATACTGAAGAGAAAAAAAATTCGAATATTATCTAACAGTGCTCTGTGTATTAACCTAATGATTCATGATGACAATTTTTGTGTTTCAATTTCAATCATTTTCACGAGAACTTCAAACAAAAATTCTGAATTTCTATAAATATATTTTATAAAATAGTATAAAATTTATAATATTTATAAAAAAATTTTAAAGAAATGTGCTTTATTAAAATATAACTCTTTTTATTGAAATTTAATATGCAAATTTAATATTGCAACAGAATTATCCAATGAAGAGTGAATAGGGGGATGAAAGCGTTATGCTTTTATGTAAAATCATTATCAAAAATATGTATAAGGTGATGAGGTTATTAAGTGATAATTACTATTTTCATTTGAACATCGATCCTCTTGAACGAAAAGTCCATTTATATATCCACGCTTGCATATAATGAACAACTATATTTATTTTATTAATGTTTAAATGTTACATTTCATACATATGTATGAAGTGCTTCATAATTTTTATTTGCGTCAGAGTGCTACAGAATAATACTACAGAGTAATAAGGTACTTCATTACTTCTAGTGAAAGAGCAAATTACTTCTCTCTAATATTTCTTTAATGATATATACAATATTAATTTTACATAGTATTCGATATAGGATTTTATGAATATTTCCTGAATATTTCACATGTAAGTAATATAAAAAAAATTTTATAAAATCAGTATAAATATTCAATAAAACAATTAAGTGTTCACGATACAAAAAGAAGAAAATTTTAGGCTGACAGATTAAAACATGTAGATCACCTATCTCGTTACTCGAGAGTTTGAAAGGTTTTAAGTTTCCAGTTTTAAATAATTACGGGGTACACAATAGCGTCACTGAAAAAAAGGGAAGCTTCCGACACCTATCGCGTGAGCCGAACACAGTGGGTTTATGTATAATATCACGTCGCTTGCACGTCTTAAATCGCGTGCGGACTAAACCAGTGTAATCTTGACGTTAAACGTTTAAAATTACATGGTTAATAAGGTAGATTATCTAGAAAATTAAAGCCTGGGCGCGAGTTAAAATATTTGCATCATTAAAATACGTACGAAATTGGATGTTACAGATAAAATTGTTCCTGATGCGCCATACGCAAATAAAAACAACAATATCGCAAAATTTCAGAGGATAAAATTCACTGTACCAGTATCGCGTAATATTTTTTAGCGAGATAACGTAACACTCACGTATAATCGAGATTATTTTTTATGGACGAATTATTTATCCGAACAACATATATATAATTTTTATACACGTATGCGTAATAGCTTCTATACCATATGCGATACATTTGCGAATTAATGCTTGTAATGGTTATATCTCTCGAGTATTATATTAAACTAAAAAATTTTTAAATCTTTATTTCGAGGCAAATTATTTTTTTACAGGCAAATAATATCCGTTAACGAGTTAGATTGGACATATCATCAAACTTATAAAATCACAAAATTGTACCATATTGAAATTTTGCTAATTTTTAACAAATATTTTATATTTAAATATGTGCAACTGCTTCGTTGAACAAAAATATTCCGTCGTCGAAGCTTTATACATATAAAGTATTAATAATTTTTAGTAATAGTAAATCATTTGTATGTATGTGTATGTGTGTTACAAGATATATTAGCTAGATTGAAAAAAATCAATATTGAAAGATATGATAAAGCTGAAGTAAATAGTAAATAAATATATAAGAAATAATTGCGGGGGGAAAGGGCCATTAAAGTGAATTGACAAGGGACAATTCAACAGAAAAAATGATTTCAAGAGACGCAATAAAGAGATGGCACGTGACACGTGCTAATTACAAAATTATGACGCCAGAAGGCAATATAATAATATATCTTTCTGCGTAAGATAATATCTTTTTTTAAATAATCAACGTAGCACATGCTAATATAGCTTTATTCTTCCTATATTTATTATAGCCACGTTCGCCTGTAAGCTAAAACTTGTTTATTTCATGACAATTATAATATTACTTCGTATAGCGACACCGGCCAATTTATCGGGATAGTATGCGTGCTCATAATGGACACGTCGATGGATACGCGGAATTTATTAAGTATTAATATAGGACTTCCTCGAAGGGGTACAACTCCGCGACATTGCCGACTACGGGCAAACGATGGATAATCCGCGAACGCGGAAGCCTGGAAATGTTAATGGTTTATAAAAAGTACTTACTATCGCGCATTGGCCTCTTCTCTCTCGTCGGCGGGCCGAATAAATTCGAGATAATCGATAACATTCTTTTAATTCCGTTGAATTAATAATCGTATGTGTGCCGTCGCAGATAATGTGTGTTTAAAATCATTATTTGGTATTATCGATAAAGGTTTCGCACAAACATAGCGAGAGTTGCATCGTTACATATGTATATACGAATGGCAAATGATGAATTGTCCGGGAATTATATAGCATCGCATTCGCCAGGTTTGCTTATAATTTCACCGTAGAGTCGCTGCTAACAAAATTACCCGATTATCCGTTGCATGTTACTCCAGGAAGAAATGTCCATCTCCGTGTGATAGGATGTAGCAAAAAAGATTTTTCATCGTTTGGTTTCTTATTAAATCAATCGCAATAATCGCATCTTGGATAGAAATATGATTAAGCTAATTGATTAATCTCTCTCTTTTTCGCCATAAAATAATTTATTTAAAACTTCCTCTCTAAAAAAATATATATAGTGTTTCTTAATAGTAATATATTCTGAATTGTATATTAGCGAAAAACATTTTAAACTCTTTCATTTTCTTTTTATATTTAATGTTTCGTTGTATTTTTATCTGATTATTATCTCATGTGTTAACATTTAATGCGAGCTTACATTAGATTTTAGATTTGTATAATCACATTTAGTGCTACATATGCGATGAGATAACGGGGCGTAGACTGTTATCTGAGCTGTCAATAATGTGGCAAGCAATACCTCAACAATGGCTTATTACACAAAGCTTCCGATAGACGTAAATTACACTAAGGCACATTTCACGAATCTTATACAAATTAATTTGTAGTGAACATATGATAATTTCTTTTTATTTTTTTATCGTAATTTTTTACATTTATATTATCTATGATGCAATCGATGTTAGTTGAAATCTTTTAAGTATTCTTCAACAAAAAATTTTATAATATCCGGAAAAGTATTAACAAGATATGGTGATGCCAACAATTTTGAAAAGAATTGATTCCTTATTACATAGAATCGATGACAATTGGCATGAGCTGTCATTGCGATCCGTCTCGCGCGATAAATGTTTTCCCTCTGAATTGAAATATTTAAATCATCTCAATTGCAACTTGCGATAGCGTGAAAATCCATATGTCCGATTTGACGGAAAGCTTTTATCAACGACTGCCCGCTAGCGATGAGATGCTACGTTGTGAGAAAAGAAAAAGGAACGACTCTCTCGGCAATCGGAGGGTTGGAAATAGGTAGTGGTGGTGGTGGTGGTGGTGGTCGCGGGGATGAGAGACTCGACGTGTATATCCGTACCAACCACCGACCGGCTGGCACCGGTGCGCGGAGAGGGTGGCCCTTTGGAATGGGAAAAACAGATAAAGATCTCGGCACCGGTCGGCTCCCGAAGACACGACGAAGATAAATGACATAATATCGTGCCGGACCCGGCCGATCATTGCCGTGGAAACGAAATCGAGTTAAGCGGGAAGAGAGCACCGCGGGACGATTGATCTCTCGCGATGCTTCGTTACGTCGCATCACGGCGACAATGAAAACCGGGTCGATCCTCATCAAGGAGGAGGGCAGGAAGGAGATTGCATCCTTGAATTCTATCCCGCGTAACGATACATATATGTATATATCTATACATATCGATGAGAAGACGGATAATCTAAATCTTTTTATACTTGACGTGTTTACTTCCGCGTTCTTTCGGATCGTTTATTTCCATCCGGGGACACAACGCTGAATTTTTATTACGCGTCTGTTCTATTCGCGATAGAGCGTGACGCGAGCAAACTAACGTTTACGTGTTGAACTTCGGGGTGGGCGAAAACTCGGGACACGGATGTATGAAAAGTGCGTCGTTGTTACGGTGCATGTAAAATCATGTGAAAATAGAATCCCGGCTTGGCGCGGGGAATCGCGAAAAGGGAAGATCTGGGCGCGCGGATCTACACACACGCGAAAATGCGCGACAAGCGCGCGACACTCCAAGTTACGAGGATGTTCTTTAGGCATTAAAGGAATTACCTCGTAGAACCGTAGCGCGGCTGTAAAAACGCATGAAATATACTAATCGAGCTACTTTTCTAGAGGTTTTAGTTATGCTCTATAACCGTCGTGGCAACCTATCCTCTCGTAAAATGCGAGGCGAAATCGCCATAAATGCACGCGTGACTGAAATATGGCGCAGTAATCTTTATGAGACGTTGTTACTTGTCAGTTACCACTCAGGGAAATAATGACCCGCACTATTACACTACACCCTGCTACGCATTTATTTATTATTAATAACAAGCTACACAAATCATGTGATCGCTACTTAATTGTAGCACGGTGGCGTTTATTAGTCCGACACTACACAGAGAGAAAGAGAGATTTTCATCATTATTTGTTACTTTAAAAATGCAATCAAACTGATATAAATTTTCTAAAAATATGTAAAGAAAGAAATGATAATTTTATAAGTTATCAAGTATATGTCAAATTAAGGACTCATTAATAATTCGCGCGTAACTACAATATTTCTTCTTAGCACAATCTAAAATGCAATATATAAGTAGTAATCGCGATAGAATGGGACGAAATGAGCGGAAAAGATCTCGCGGCTATACATTAATCCTCTCCTTTACGGAAAAGTTTCGAATACGAATATAATGAGGTCACTGAATCCGTAATGCGCCGAATCGAAAATTCTTCAACGAAACTGCACTTTAATCTCAAAGCCCTGAGCCCCAACCGCCGCGCCGCGGTATCCCAATTCCTCTCTGCCTTCCTAATTACCTGTTCTGCTATAATCGCGGGGTACTATTTATTCGTCGGGCAAGATCCTCGTCGGGGATCGCGCAGTAAATTCCCGCCTTCCGACGTGTGTACCAGCGGATTCTGCCGGTTGATTGCAAATTAGAACACGAACGGGCGCGTAAGCTTATCGAGCAATACGAATGCGCATCCGAGTCTAAGTGTTCGCCAGAAGGAAGTTATGCTCTTCGATATGGAGCAATATGGAACAAACGGTGCGGTGCGTTTATTGATGCGCGCAAAGCCGTATTTTTATGTAAATTATGTATATCATGACGAAAATTATACGGGAAAATGAAGATAAAATATGAAGTAATTAGTTGTTTCAAAAATAATATAAATCAGTGATGGTGTGTGCTTATATGAAATTAAATGTGAAATTCATATCAAATTTACGCTTTCCTTTTTGATTAAGATTTTTTTCCACAATTAATATTTTTTTCTTATTAAATAAACATTTCGATTATATATCAGCTATTACATCTGTCATTGGAAAAGTATACAGTAACTTTGTGATATCGTATATGAGTAAATATGTATATTTTATTTTGTATAATATAAACAGATATTATCATATATTATCATATATTAGATATAATTATTTTAAGACATTTTTTAAACTAGCTTTACAGAACCTTTACCTTAAGAAAGGATAATAGGTACTACTAATGTTAGGTTACATATAGTAGTAGAATAAAAAAATTTAAAGCAAAGCTGAAACATAATGAAGAAAAATGTGCGCGAATATGATCTTTTTTATATTAATAAATGGAAACATTTACATGAACATTTTTCTTACAATTATTACTTTACACGCAATATTTGTTTGATAAAACATTTCATTATTCCTTCCTTATATAAGTTCGTGATATTTATCGCGGCTTTGCGCGCGATCATACAGCAAAAAACCGTAAAAATAAAAATCGCTTTTTGCGACTATTACCTTAATTCGTGCCACTCGCGCGCGTTTTCTAAAATAACATGTAAATTTCATAGCTCGCGCCGCGACAGGTAGAGCTTAGAGCGCTACGAGAACCCGCGCATTAAATACCTACGGAATCGTACAGCTTCTTGCGAAGCGTCGTAAGAGTACACGGATGGAGAAAAGAGGGTGAAAGGGCGAGGCGCTTATTAAGTTAGTCTCGGGAATTCCTGAGCGAGCGCGTACGTACGAATTATACGATCTACCATCCATGTGATGCTACGCGCGCAACGCGAAGAGAGACGAAGGCGAAAACGAAGACGAAGTCGCCGAAGACGAGACGACGCGGCGACGAAGGCGACCGGGTACGAGAACGAAGACGAAGGGAAAGGGACGAGGAGGAGGGCAGGGAGATTACGACGAAAGATGACGATGACCACGGATGAGCGGTCCGGCTGGGGTGAAAGTAATAACAGTGAAACACACGCGCGCACGCGTTGAAATCGCGCACACCGGCGCCGAGCGACGTGTACGTGACTGGTGCTTAAGCCATTTTTTGATACGACCGGTACTTAGATGCACGCCGGACTTGAGCCGCCCGCTGGGCTCTCTCAGAGAAGCCACCACCAAAGATACCGCGTCCTTGAGAAACTCGAGGACGTCGAAGATGAGGGACGGTCGAGCGTCGTCGATGACAGAGAGAGGGATAATTATAGAACGATAATTGTAGAACGGATGTTTATGATCTATAGAATTCGAAGACAATTGTTGCAGGGGGAAGAGAAGAGAGTTCATGTGGATAAAACAATTAGAAACACAACACCGCTTTCGTTTCGGCACTTACTTTTATTACCGTAACCGCAGACAATCTTGAAAGTATTTTTATCTTATAATAAAATTGCAAAAATTCAATAGATGCACTCACACAATTTAATAAATTAACTTTATATACATTTAATTAAAAAAGAAAAAATATTGCAAATTAATAAAACTTTAGAGAGATCTCCTTTTCTAGTGTCAAATATGAGAAACTATTAGTCATCTAAATTTGAAAGTATATTAATGTTGGCATATACGCTGTCGTAATTATGAACTATTAAACCGTTTATGTACGTAAACGCTCCAACATGAGCGTAATAACTAATTGCTGCTACCGGGAACGTGATAGTATGATTGGTACGAAGCACGACATGTTTCAATTGAGAATAATTAAACGTTATCGCCATTTAATGACCACGTAGGAATTATTTCTCACTGATATCACGACTTTCATCCTTTTAATTTGACCGACAAAATAATTTTTCAGTTATGGCCATTGATAAAGTATAAATGAAAAATTGTTATTTTTCTCCGCAATAACAAATATGATCAAGTAAACAAAATTATATATAAACCACATACACATTGAATTAAAATAAATATCTTTCAACAAATGTTGATGTTAAAATAATGTAAAAAAGTTAAATCTCTTTAACAAAAAAAAAAGCTGACATTTCAATTGTTCGCCTTTCAATTTATGAATTGTTAGGTGAAAAGTTACGTGAGATACCCGGAAATTGTTAACCCCGCGCTTGCTATTGATTTACGGATAATATCATGTTTAACCGCCCCTGCTCGTAACAGCATAATTGACGTTTTTAGTGTTCAAAACATATCGATTTTCTGCACCTCGACAAGAGCGATCCTTACGCCGCATTCCCCGTGAGATACCACCGATTAACGCGTCCATCAACTACACGGCTCGTATAGGTGAAAGGGCGCTGAAAGCACGCGGACGAGATACGTTGCTCTGCCTACCTATAACCATTTTCATTTCTCGCTGCATCCCGCGCCGCCGCGGTTCTTTCTCTTTTCGCGGATTTTCGTGTTCCCCTGAGACGCGGTAAACGAATCTTCGGTCATTCGGAGTGACATATTCAATGGCGAGAGTCGGCGTAGATGCCGGCAAGAGTTGGGAGCATCCAGGGTGCCGTATAAATTCGCAATACCACGAACTCTTCCGGCGATGTATAGACACGAGCGAATATGTGTACGTGAATATACAGCGCAAAAGTTGGAGCGGAAATCGGGTCACGTCGAAATATTTTCTTAGATCCCTTCTAGTCTCTCCTCACTGCGAATTTTTTTTCTTCGTGTGCATGCATGTACATATATGTGTGTATGTATACATGTGCCACGTGTGGTGGACCAAAGGACCGAAGTACTTTAGGAACTTTTCGTGTCAGGTGGGTATGCAGAGCACTCGAAGGTGCCTCCTAAAATTACGGGCGCTTTAGTGATCCAGCGAGCGAATATAAACGAGAAATTCGCATCCATCAAACGGGTCAAAACGGGTATTTTGTGATAAAAAAGGGGGCAGAGAGAAATAAATTATAACGACGATACACACCGAAATAGAACGTGCGAAGGGCAACAGCGGGTTAACGCTATCGATTTTGTGACCGCAAATAAAGTCGCACGTCGGTGCGCTCGAGAAATATCGTCGCAAAGCATCAGGATTACAAAAAAAGATTTCTATTTTACCCTTGACCGTTTATAGTATTGACAATAGAAAATTAATAAAGCAATTAGAACCATAAACGTCAAATTTATTTTGACTTTATCTAATTGTATACTTATACATGAAAAAGAGAGAAAATCACATAGATTTTAATATAATAATATAATACATATAAGGTAGATGAAAGAGTATAGATTACGAAATAAAGAGACTGCAATAAAAAGACCACACTAAGATAAGACGATCTGCTTTATGAAGCTTCGATGCGGCTCTGTCTTCAATATCTCGGATTAATATTTCGTAAATCAATATTCGATATACTATAATATCGGGAACAATATTTCGCAATTTTAATGTTTTTTCATCATTGGCAAGCATAGACCATTAAAGTCATATAAAATTTAATAGTTTTTTTTGTGTGGAACGTCCATCTTATAATGGTTCTAGCCTTAATATCGATATTGCACATTCCAATCTATATGAAAGAGAAAAAGACTACGATTTTTATCTCTAGGGCAGAAAATTAAATATTCGGTCGCGAATATATAAATATGCAGACGATAAAAGCATGATGAAACTATGTATATTAGTTGATACGTTTTGCAGGTTAATATTATGTTATTAAATTCTACATGAATGAGAGTCTGATTAATAGAATCATATAACTATCTATTGAAGTTTTATAATTCGCTTAACCTCAGTTAAAATATGGCTAATGACATACAATCTAATTATTGTCTTCTTGTAAAGATATGATAATGATAATTGCACTTTTTAGCAGAAAAGGGACTTTTTAATTTAATTTTTTGAATTTTATTTACGGATAACAATTAATAAATAGAAAATCTCTACTTACGTATGTCCCTTTAGTATTGTTTCCATCATATTCGTCGCTATAGACCAGATAAAGACGGAACCGTCCGCGGAACCAACCGCTATGTACTGTCCGTCAGGACTGAAAGCAGCTCTTGTCCAATCGAATCCCACTTTAAAACCGTCAGCACTGTAAAATAAAATAAAAATACAATGATTTAATACTTTTAATATTCTAGTCGCGTATGCGATAAGTACACACACACACAACCTACCTGAACGACCCAACAATCTTCTTCATTCGTAGATCAATCAATTTCACCGTGTCATCCCTCACGCAACTCAAAAGGTAATTTGCGTCTGAAATCAAATAGATGCCTTTATGATTCGCGATCGTCTATGATTGATATGAATAATATTTAAATTGTTTGCGTAAATGTTTGTGGAATTACAACTTTGGCCAAACAAATATTTCGTACATATCGGATACATTATAATTATTTAATAAAAGTGCATCTTGATGGAATATACGAGTAATGCAACAATCCTTTTAACAGCTAAAAAATCTAGTACAGTGCAATAAACTTATATATTTTGTAGTTCATCATGCATCGAAATAATCCATTTGTAATAATCTTCTTATGGATCATATCGATCTGAACAATTCAACGTAAAACCGCAGAAAACTTTAGGGTTGTTTCAATTTATTTTAATGAATGTAAATTAATAAACGACGAAAAATACTAGAGAGTCGCGATATATTTGTTTAACAGTAAAAGTTCAAAATCAGAGCAATACTATTTCATTAGAATTCATTGAATTCACATTCTGGCAATATCGAGAATTAATGAAATGCGATACAACAATATGTCTGTATGAAATGCTTTTGAATGAACGAAGTGCACTTGTACCTGATATAAGTGCTTCGAGAATATTGCAGAAACGCGCACGAGCCAATTCATTCGCATCATTAGGATGTTGCCATAAAAAGCAAAAACAAAATAGCATTGTTTGCATAACGAAACAGAATTCACGTATAAACTGCATTGTGTAACAGTTGCCGTGAAATGCCAATTAGTATGTTTCTTTGCTTCATTAATTGTTGAACGGACAGGCACGTGTTACGTAGACACGCTATAATAACGATATAAAATCTATCATCAATTTGAAAAAGTAAAATTTTACTTCTCAATGATTGAATTTATATTGTACGTTTAATTTGTAATTTACGCTAAAATAATTATTTTGATAAATTAAATGAAATGAAATTTAAATTCTATAATAATCAAAATATTCGTATCAATTTTAGTAAGTAATGTAAAATTATAGAAATCAAAATATTTTTACAACCGTGATTATTATATTGGTTTTTTACAAACCATTATTAATCTAATTTAAACATGTATGATTGACGTTCTTTTTAAAATGCTCATTTTAAAACAAAATGAGCAATTTAAATAAAATAGGATGTAATTTCCGATATTAACGCTCTTTCTGGCAATATTGGTTCCTGTTTAATGTATGTTCGATTAAAATACTTAATACTTAATACACCAATAATAAAAGAAAATAACCAGCTGTTTCTCTACATATATTTTTGATATACTATAATCAATATTATAAAATGCACAAAAAATAATTACAAAATATAGAATCAATATACTACTTTAATATTACTAGAACAACACAAGTCATTCTTCGCTTTTATATTTATATTTATATTGTGTATGTTATAATTTGCTAATTAAATTTTAAAATAATAATATGGTACAAGTTATAAAATAGTAATATGTTGTAAATAATATGTTATAATACCTTATTCTCGATTAATATTTTTTGACAGAAATCAGCTGATAACTGTCAAAAATATTAATCGAGTTTAAAGTATTATATAACCTATTAGTTAATACATATTATATTATTTTAATTTTTATAACATTATTTTAAAAATTAATTAGTAAATTAACGCTTTAATCAGCTGACGCTTTAATCATATATGTCATGTAGAGCTTCAATTAATTTTTTTTCAGTAGTAATATAAGACATTAATCAGACGTTGTGATTGCTCGGTAGATACACTGACAAATTATCCAAATTAATTATTATACAACAAATTAAATATATAACAAATTAATTATATTTTACAATAATCAAGCTTCAAATACACAAGACATCTCGAAAACATTTCTATGAATACGAGAGAGAAAATATTATTGCGGAGAAAGAGACATTCTCTCTCTCTCAATGTCTCTTAATCAGCTGATTTTTCTGTCAAAAAATATTAATAAAATTTGCTAATTAAATATTCTAGCTTACCTATTTATATTTATATTGTGTATGTTATAATTTGCTAATTAAATTTTAAAATAATAATATGGTAAAAGTTATAAAATAGTAATATGTTGTAAATAATATGTTATAATACCTTATTCTCGATTAATATTTTTTCTTTCTAAAGCTATATCTTTTCGAACGAATCTCCTTTTAATTTTAATTAATTATTAATATTAAGTCATGTATATAGTATCGCGCGCGCGCTATTAGCATGAAGTTGCCGATGTTTGTAGCTTCGGCCATTACCGAAACGCCGCGAGTATCAGGCAGTTGGAGCTGCGTCCCGCTGTGATTAATTAGTAAGCATAATCGTTAAAAACGATTTCTAACCTTTGTATTGTAATATTCATCAATCGCATATCATAATTTCAACGTTAATATGTAGGCGTAATTGTTCGAAACGCATATTTCGCGAAAAACTTGATTCAAAATCTCTTGCCAACATAACCCAACTTAATCTGTTGTCGCGCGCGAATGTGTTGCGATCCGTGGATATATTTATCGTTAATTCTAGTTTACATATTTATATTGTGCATGTTATAATGCGAAATAATAAGATTATTCTAATATGTATGTATTTTATTTGTTACAGGTAGCATTGCGATACACAGTGCGATTCACGCGTCGTGTCGGGAGTGCCGTGTAAAGTTTCGCGCGTCGGGAGTGCCGTATAAAGTGTCGGGCGATCGTAATTATTCGTGTTTTCGCGAGTGTCGTGAGTGCTACCATGGACCAAGAGAGGAGGAGGAGGCTCAGGGAGGCATCGGGCGACATCGGGGCAACTGTGAGGTATGCAAAATAACATTTTTTCTAAACTGCATTGTTTATGAGATATTCGACACACACATACCTATATACATAATTTGAATATTTTGTTTTCAGATCAACGTGTGCTGTGTACTACAACTCCGCTATTGCACGTATCGGTGAGTGAGAAATTGTTTATTTATAATATTTCTATAGCGGTAATGGGGGTGTAATATGTTGAAATTATAAAAATAATATGTTTTAAATAATATTTTAATTAATATATGTTATAATATTTTATCCGCGATTAATATTTTTTGACAAAAATCTGATAATTGTCAAAAATATTAATCGAATTTAAAATATTATAACATCCCTTTCTAAAAAGGGCACGTTAAGTCGATTCTTGCAGGTATTGTTGTATCTATTCCGATGGTAATTGACTGTTTCGATTTGCATTGTGCGTTATATTCGTAGCATCGAGAGGCTGTCATCGCGAGAGTTAGTAGTTTAACAGTTTGTTCAAAATAAAATTAAATAAAATAATATGTTTGAAATAATGTTATAATATTTTAAACTTGATTAATATTTTTGATAGTTATCAGCTGATTTCTGTCAAAAAATATTAATCGCGGATAAGATATATTATAACATATTATTTACAACATATTGCTATTTTAATATTTTTAACACATTATTATTTTAAAATTTAATTAGCAAATTAACGCTTTAATTAGCTGATTTCTGTTAAAAAATATTAATCAAGCGTTAGTTTGCTAATTAAATTTTAAAATAATAATATGTTAAAAATATTAAAATAGTAATATATTGTAAATAATATGTTATAATACTTTATCCGTGATTAATATTTTTTGACAAAAATTAGCTGATAACTGTCAAAAATATTAATCGAGTTTAAAGTATTACAACATATTATTTAAAGCCAATATTATTATTTTATTTAATTTTATTTTGAACAAACTGTTAAACTACTAACTCTCGCGATGACAGCCTCTCTCGATGCTACGAATATAACGCACAATGCAAATTGAAACAGTCAATGAGCATCACGGAGAAGCGACAACAATAAACTTTGATATATGCGAGTATAGACTTTATATATCTTTTTTAGAAAAGTATATATATAGTGAAGTTGATTGCATTATAATTCGTATTAAAAAATATATCTTTATAGAATATGTAATATGCTTCATTTATCAATTTTGATGATATTCGTTTAAATTCTGTACTAGAGCAAAGGTCTCAAAAGTATTCTTTAAAACATAATTATATCCAATTAATATTCAATAAAATCTTCAATTGACCCAATTGGTCCAATTGATATTGAATTCTATTAACTCTCAATTGATACAATTGAGCTTGTTGATTCAATTGTTCTGCTTTACCTTTTTATTAAAGTATAAGCTCTGTGATTTGATACATTTAACTTTACTTACCGCGGGACAAATCCAAGGATGTAACTTTTCCTTCTAATAAGATATCATTTGAGCTGGATTCAGCTCTTGTATCCCAAAACCTGATTCTCTGATCAAAATGACCACTGATTATCGTGGAACCAGCACCATCTGAAGTTACGAGATCATTGCAACTAGAGCCAGCAAATTTCGTTTCTATACCTGCAACATAAAATTTTTTATTTTTAAAAGATGCATTTATATAGACAATTAGATTTCACTCGCCGATTACTTTCATACGATTTAATTGAAAAGTAAGAGAAAAAGAGATTCTTGAAAAAAATATTAATGAACTTTTTTTTTATATTTAAATAAGAAATGTCGATAATTTTATATATGCATAAATTACATAGATATTTTGTGGGGATAATTTCAATACATATATTGAAACATGATCATCGACGAATGCTTTAATGAATGTCAATGGGATAAAATTTATTGTCTACACGCAATTATGGAAATATATATTATTATAAAGTATAATAATCTATTACGTACTTATTATTTTGTTAATTACGTTAAAATTGTTTGTGTGTATGCGTGTCATTATAAAAAAATTACCGGTGCATTTTTGCTCATATTAGATACAATTTTTTAATGCGCAAGCCTTCAGATGTAAAATTCGCTTTTCAAGGATAACGGTATGATCGAATTAAATGCATGCAGAAAGCTTTCTGCATTTAATTTGAGCATTCCACGGTAGTAATAGAATTATGTCCTCCCGAATTGCATATACGCGCGCCGACTTTAAGCGGAGCGAGTTAACAGTTGTATCGAATGTGAATCACGGCTGGTTTCCCCTTTCAAACTGTAGTTGTACCTAGCAGCAGCTCTCCATCGATCTCCACGCTGAAATAAGCAGGATTTCAAACTTAATTTACGTCGGGAAATGACGTTCGCGTCGCCATGTTTCCACGAAGCTCTTGGAAATCGGTAGTGCGCGATGCGGAAACGCCCGGCATCACGAGTGGAAACAGGATAAATTACGAGTTTTCCGCTTACGATCGTCCCCTACCGCCCTTCTAGTCTACCTTTCCTTAACCTCGGCATTTGTACGATTACGAATCCGCGCGCCAGTCTCCATTCTATTTTATCCTGTCTCCACGTTAAATCAAATGTGATTTACCGCTCGATTGATTAATCCGTCGAAGTTTCTACAGCGGGACGTCGCGTCGGAGAGCGGCTGATGTCCACCGTTTCTCTACTCCGAAGATGGTATTACGGGTTCCAATTACTTCGCGACAGTGTGACATGCTAGAAAGGAGGGGGGAAATCTTCTTCATTCATAGATTCTATATGTTACAAGCGCGCGTATTCAATTACGATCGTGCGTTAAATAGTCTTTCAATCGCGTCGCGAACAGAATTTTTAGAGGGAAAAAGCAATTATATTTAATTTCCATTAAAATTTCAAATATTGTCTTTTAATAATTTCTGACAGAAAACTTTGATGTGCAAATTAATTTTTTCAATTAATTTTATTTTAATATTTGTAATATTTTTTTATCTGTTTTATAAAACTCAAGTAACGTAGTGATGTTCTTTTTACAGAACGTACGTTCATCATTTTTATTTCGAAAAATTAAATCAAATTGAATATGCGTAGTATAACTGTAACATACCGGGTATTCAAATTTTCAGTATAATTATCCGATGCAATGTTATTTGCTTTTTTGGCATTTCGTAAGCGTTTTCTTATTGTCGCATTGTTGTACATACAGATAAAGATATATATGCGGCGATGACATTTGCGCGCATGTACACTCAATCCCTATAGTTCGACAAGTTCTGCAGAAAGTACTTCACAAGCTTCAAACGCGGTGAGTAGGGCACTTCTCTGGAAGCAATAAAATTTCTTCCAAAGTGCGTTCGTGCATAAAGAGAAATTTGTCGACAATTCCTACTTCACTTCAACATCGTACGGTTCACAGCAGTCTTACTTTGCAACAAGTAACAGCACCGCACTGTATCCGCAACGCGCCGTTTATTACGATTCGATCAAATACCCGAGAGACGCATACGGCTAATAAACATCGACGTAAAATTACTATAAATCATATCTCTCTTGCGTGAATAAGTTATTGCGCGGCAATACGTATAGACTTCTATTTTACTGGACTTGAAATAATACGCGAATATTTCCATCTAATAATTTGAAGATTTAAAGTAATGATTTTGTCAAGATTTTAAAACGGTTAGTTTAACTTAATCATTATTTTTTAAATATTTTTATTATTACAAAATGATGCTAATTTTTAATATTTATTTAAACAATCTTTTCTTTTCTTCAAATGCAACTTTTCATGTAAAAAATATGACATTTCCTCGTAGAAACACAAGTAATCTCTTCCGTTCTTTTTAATATTTTAGCATTATATTTTTTGTTTAATGACAGTATAAACAAAAATGCAAATAATATACAGAATAAATTATATCTTTAAAAAATATAGTTGATTCGTCATACACAATTTTATTGTATATCATAAGTCATAGGCTGTCTCGTGACTCTATGCTATTAAAATGAATAATTTTTGTTTTAGTTTAGCTTCTAGTAGTAATTTTGGGATGTCAATTCTTGCAACATGTCGCACAAAGTATATCCTCATCCATAATATAGTCCTTTATGTACTAGTCCTTAAGCTCAAATGTATTATTCAGATAAGTATATGATATATATATGCTATTAACGTACATCTATCCCTCAAACGAGGCATAAAGGATTACCGGCTTTGCATGTAAGTCTTATTCAACCGTCAGCCATGATAAGAGCTTTCGGATAAGAGCTTCATGTTAATTTGCTCTTTCTCATGCTTTTCGCATTAATATGCATTTTATATTATGCACACTTGCTTTATATATAGAGATATGTTATTTAAATATAATTATAAAGAGCAATACTGATTAAACTAATTATTTTACAATTATATTTTACATTGAACTTACATTAATAAAAATATAAGGGAGATTACTTGTTTCTCTACATACTTGATAGTTAGCATAAATACGATTAGAATAAAGATGCATAAGATTTCAAAGCAATCTTGCATATACTATATATTAAAGAAGAAAAAATTATTTTCCAAGTACGAATTTTATATATAGCAAAAATAAGTGATAATTTCTCGGAAAGTTAAAGAACAGTTAATGCAATCTTTTCAGTCATCGAAACGCGGGATGTTATTTCGACGGTACAGTGCGGAATCCATCTGTCCGTGGCACGATTGTGTCCAGAAGAGTCGCTCGGGGCGTTCACGAAATTGCGCGACGTGGCGAGGTAGATAATAGCGCGATAGAAAACAGCTGATCCACTTTAAGCGTCCTTTTTGTCTTAAAGCGTCCACGGGTAAACAATAATTCACGCTTAAACGCCCTTTCAGCGCCGCTTTCTCCATTGTGCGCACCTCGCGCGTTCGGAGATTTATTTGTGCGAAACTTTTGTACAACTACCTATCCCCTTGCACCGCTGGTCTTCCTTGATAGCACGGTTTTCGCTATTTTGCTGTAGGATCACCGCTTACAACAAGAAACAAAAGCCGCCGCGAGGCTAAAACGGATGTCCTCGGAGTACCTGTGTGTATCCACGCAGGTATCCGCGTACGCACAATTAACTTAGACCCGGCTACTGGATGACCCGACGAGACGACAGCTATAAATTACGTGACGAAGTTAAGCCACAGGTTAATTACGTTCCACGCGCGCTCCGCGTTGTTATCTGCATTGCATAAAAAATAAGACAAATCCTCTCTCGCTCGTCCCTCGTAGTGCACACGGTACGTCCGCGGCGAAAAAGTTTTGTATTTATGTAACAAGTTTGATGGGCCGGCCGCAAACTCAGTCGGGACAACGATTTGTGATGCCGCTCGACTTCTTACATTAATTATCGCCCGCTACAACTCTGGTGCTGCATCACACTTTACGCGACTTGATTTAAGGAGATACACTTTTCGAAATTGCGCTCTTCATGTTTCATAAGGGCCTGCATATCGCAAAGTAATACAGTTCTCTCGCCATTTCTCCGTCGTAGCAAACTTTGCACTTTACGGTTTTGGTATTAACTTAATATGAGGCATATAATTCTCGAATTTTGTCAAGGACATCTAAAATACTATTAACTCGCTTTATGTGCAGTTGCATTATAATAATTACAATAGTACTTGATATTGTGTTTTACTTCTTAAAAATGTATAGAATTATATAAATAAAATATGTAAAATATATATCAAAATATATACATATAATATAGCACACATATAATTACAATATATAAAATGTAAAAATCTATAAAAAGCAAACAAGGCATGAAAAAATGACTCTTCATATATAACTGATATTTTATTCTGAAGCCAATAATCCGACAAGTTAATTGCAATAATTTGTGTCACTAATTGTAAATGCATTTTCTGTTTCAAGAGCATAAAATAATAGTAAATCAATAATAATTGATATTAAAATTTGTATCATTAGCTGTGCATCAATTCCCAATAAGTTAAATTAATTGTCACGCAAAATGCACGGTTGTTAATCATTGATTAATGAAGATGACATACAACTTGGAACTATACATATATTTTTTATTTCATATTTAAATATAAATAATATCGTGTGATCATATATTTGAATATCTGTTCATCGGAAACAATTAAAAACAAATTATTGCATTTATCACGTCTCTTACAGATAGCCAAGACAATATAGATAACTTTATTTTCGTCATTAATTACGCTTGAACTGAAAGATAACAATGTTCTTCCGATGCAATGCAATTTATTGAAATTAGACAAACATTCGCGCGCGTACGTTGGTTGTGTAAATAGCGTAAATTATTATTACGCGGATTCTCTCTGTGTGAGCGAACCGTAACTAAAGGCCCGGTTTAAGGCGATCCTAGACCTTGCAAATTAATACTGTCTGTGTGCCGCGTCGTGTTAAGCAGTCCGCAGCTTTGTATCCTTTGTCAATACGATTCCTCCTCGGCTACCGGTCGCGCATACCGCAGAATCCTGCAGCGCTGTTGACCGAAGTGTAAATCGATATCTCGAGCCGTTCTTCAGATAGAGCGCACCGTTTCACGAGATTAGTCCGACGCCGAATGTAAATCCCGAATACATTTGCGGGAAATGAGATCCTCCCATGGCCGCTATCAGCCCGCGTCCGGCCGCTTGCGTGCCGGCTTGTCCAATTTATTTTTCGTGCCACTTAAAGCCTCTGCATTTCGCACGAAGGACGAGCGACCTGTGCTTTACCTCGAGAGAATAGCCACTTTCATCCGGCTGTAAATTATCACTTTCGCCCCTGTCTTCGAAGCGGGGTGCGCTTATCGCGTAGAGCCCCGCCGCGACGAAAGTGGTGAAAGATTTCTCTATTTTACGGCCGAACGAGCTATACGATTCGATACGCCGAGATAGTTCGCGTGAACAATGGAGAACGGACGATCGGACGGGGGCGCTTGCTCTTCGTCCAAATGCTCGACAATTAGCGTGATAAATCTCTCATGGGTATAGGAGCATCGAACATCCTCACGTTTCGCACGAGTGCTGGTCACGATGCCGCGCATTCCAACTCGAAAACACTTTTCCGGGAAGGGGGGAATTACTTTCGCCCTTGAATGCGTAGAATTATCGCATTACAGTAGCGATTTTCAATGCGACTCGAAAGCCGCATCACCAAACCCATATATAGGCACAGGTGTATAGTTCTCGTCCAACATCTGCCAGAAGATCACAATAACGTTCGCTCGAGAGAAGGCTCGAATATCGCATTTGGTATTTGCAGTCGACTGTCGGAGTTGTTTGTGTGAAATTAGATCACGATGCGCGAACTTTCTAGCACAAAAGGGTCTTCTAATGGTGACTATTCGCGTTCGGACCGATCTAGTAGACATGAATGCACGCGTTGAAGGATATAATTTCCATATCGTCTGTATTCAAACAGATTCTATACAGGCCAAGGAGAGAAGCTCTTTAGATAATAGATGTAATATACGAGAAAAATTAATAGTCATAGTTGATTTTACAATACATTTATGTTCATTCACTTTTATCATTAATTTTTATATTAATTTTTACATCAATATTTTGCAATATTTTTGCATATATTGTTAGATGTTTCTTTATTACTCGCGAATAAACTGGCAAGAAAATGAATGCCGAGGAAAACTAATTAAAATCAATAGCGAAATATCTTTAATATTTTAATAACTTTTCTGTCTTTTGTTTCAAGAGAAGAAAAATCAATTCTAACGGGTGTAAAATAACGTTCATTAACAACTGATTAATGATGCAATGAAGAAGTCTGAGTAATATAACCGTCTTATACCATCTTATCCTGGATAAACCCGCGTCTTGGTTTAAGAGCTAATTAAGGTAGTACTCTTTCCTGTGGGTAATGGATTTATGATTAATCTCGCCTTTCTTTTCTGTGACAGATCATCCATTAGATTACATAAATTCATCTTTGTTATCATCAATTCACACGCCACTTTTACCTTAAAGCCACGTGAGTCACAAAGAATCATTAAAGTTACCGGGTTAGTTGGCCAATCTTTTGAAACCTTTTTTTTTTTATCTCTAAACATATTTATCCAAGCACATTAAAGTTGCAACTTTTTCCAAAACCCGCCTCATTATCCGAAGGGATCGTCTATTAAAAGCGTCAATATCCAGAGATAAAGAGTTTTCTGTGCCGGCGAAGATCGTTTAGGACGAAGCAAGCGAGGGGAGAATCTGTTCTTCCGTGGAAAGGATCTTATCGATTTAATTAACCTTACGCAGTTATACGACGACGCAACGAACCGTCTGTTAGACGGGAGGGTAGTTTTTATTCAATCTTGGCCATTATGGCATCGTTGATGCTGGTGCGCCTCGTACGAACCAAGCCGCGGCATTACAGGCGTCATATTTTGCGTGGCGGTCCATTGTGCAGCCGTGTGCGATGTGCAATATACATATGAATGATCATGCAGATTCGTCGTTTGTTTTATTATCTTGGAACGCTCGTAAGTATATTTGCATTATGCAACGACTAATAGGGATAATGGGCAACGTGATTACCGCTTTCTTTCTCTCCTTTTCTTTCTCTCTCTTTCTCTCTAATGCTGTACATTACTTTTAGCTCATATCTTCTGCGCTTCTATTACGATTTACAAGAACGAATACCGCGTTAATATTATGCAACCTGATATGTCAGCCGCGCAAAGAATCGCTGCTTATTTCTTTTTGTTCGTCTACAAAATGTTTAGCTTTATTGCACACTGCGGGAGACCATAAATTTCGAGATTACCGAGCAAGATTTCAATTGTCAGTAAATATACGCAGATTAGATTCAGAATTGGTTTGCATAAGTTAGTTTCATTAAAATATCTTGAAATTATTTCGTGAAAACTTGGATCGAATCTTTTGATTCTTTCTTTCGATTAATGAAAGCGTGCAATTTCTGAAATATTGACACTCAAGACACTAGTAATTAATTGTTTAAAGTTTCATATACATATATATATATATGTATGTATTATTTTGCAACGTCGTTATTAGTAGATGTCTCACGAAAAACGTTCTACAATATTAATCGATAGAATAACGTTTACTTACATGCTTTGCTGCGCAGATCCCAGATTTTTAACGTGCGATCATAACTTCCCGTAACTACTTTTGACGGCTCGCCAAGAAACTTTGCCGCCATCACCTTTGCGCAGTGGCCCGTGAGGGTGTGCTGAAACAGAAACACAAAGATTCGTTCATGTGAATCTATCTTGAGTGGCATAAGTAAAATACGGGTACACAAATATAACAACATATTGATAAGTAAAATCAGAAATATATCTTTCCTTTACTGGTTGTTTTGAATAATTTTGACTAATTTTGAATATTATACACGTTTTTAATTCGGAGAACAAAATATTTAAAGACTTTCTTTTTCTTTTATATAATTTATAAAATCTTAACATTTATATATACTTGCTAATGTGTGAAAATGTTTAACAATAATATATATTAATAAATAACGTACATAGAGATATTACTTTGTGTTTTTGTCATAGTTACATATTTTTAATGCAATATTTCAACTTTCAAAAATATTTAGATATATTTTACGAGATTATTTTTATTTTGTTTTAAAATATATAAACATTTTAATATATATTTGAACGTGCTTGCGTAAAATAAATATTAAAATCAATTATTCGCTTTGTGGTATTTATTCTACACACACACACACACACACACACACACCAAATTTCTCATCACGAATTTGCTCAGGTATAAACTATTTTGTTTAAATACAATTTAGAAGCATCGGAGTCATTGACACTTTGCAACTTAAGTCGTGAACTTTAAACAGGGACTTGTTAGATCGAGCACCGGCTTTCATAAGTTGATTTTCTCTCTTCTATTTTCGAGTTTAACTCTGCTCCGAGCATTCGACGTGTTCGAAATGAGAAATGAATGTAGCTGCAAGGGGCGGAAACAGATCGACAGAATAAAGTGTGCGTTTCTAGCGGAATAGTACGTCATCATCCTTTAACGGGGTAACAAGAAAAGAGTTCGATTTCATTATTACCCTCATATTGAGTTGGACAAGAAAATTCGATTGGTGCCGCAAAGTTCCTTTTATATTCCCAATATTCGCTGATGAAAATTCTGTGTGTATGCGCAAACGCTATATAAAATCAAAAATTACATCAGCAGAGGCTTATGCGCAGCCGCATACAACTGTCGCATTTTATGTATAATACAAATATTACAGCTGAAAATATTGGCAGATAGCCGGTAGATATTTGTGTTGTCGTTGACATGATGTCAGCGACAGTTATTCCATTCCTATTTCGACGTCTACGCGAACAAACGTTAAACCCGTACGTTGACATCCATGGCGGCGCATTTTATGAGCAATTTTTTTTCGATCGCGAGCTGCCGTCGATATTCTAGGGTTCTCTTGCTCGAATTTTTTGAAAACGATATACGTTCGATGGTTGTATTTTTTTCACAGCGCACAATCCTGGAAACGTATATAAACTTTTATTTTAAAAACAATTTTTTTATCCTCTCTGCTCGTGCAGCAAAATGAACATTCTTTCTTCTTTAATAGTACCCTAATCGTAGTGGTTATAGCTACGCATTATTATAATAATGAACAAAAAATATCGAAAATAAAGAATATTCGTAATAGCATAAAATTAATTACGTATATTATTTTAAAATTAACGTATCCTGTATTATATTACATATGTATCGTATCTCGCTTTAATAGCGCAAATCGTTAATGAAATTTTAAGTATGATATACAGTTCTCATGCCCGAAGATTTAATGACCTCATGAAGATTTAATGATCAAAAAATTCAAAAATGGGTAACACAAGCTAATTTCAATGCGTTTTACGAGTTAATAAATTACTTGAGGACGTTTGATGTGCCTTTGTTGTTTCGATGTCGACGCAATGGACTCGCGCGAGCGAATTATCTAGGCGTTGTAATGAAATTATGAAGTGATATATGTAGCACTTATACGATTATGTAAACACGTTGTGTTAAAAACGCCGGTATTGATGGGCCGACGTTTACATATCAATCAAGCTGTGTATGACAGACCCGTCACGAGCGGTGATTTAATGACTGCCAGCGCCTTTGGCTCGCGCGCGACGTCGTTAAATGAAATTTTGAAGTTATCTCATATATACCCTCCGTTCGTCCTTTCCTTCTTCCGTCGCGTCGTCGTTTAATGGTGAAGAATTCAAGCGTGACGTCGACAAGGGGCGTGGGGAAGCGACTCGAGGGCTCTTTCCGTGTAAGAGAGGAGAACCGTTAAAAAGAAGAGTTCGCCAATTTTAAGGTGCGCGGTGCCAGGAGCTAGCACGCTCTTGAAAAATGTCCTAATGTAAATTAATGGTCCGGAAGTTTAGCTGAAAAGGCTATAAACGTGAAAGAAACACAGGTAGGAGTGAGACCTTCCTGCCCCTAGTTTTATACACAAGCGGCGGAAAAACTTTACTCTTTTGCGCAAAGATGTCGGAGGAAAAGACCACCAACGAAAGTACACTATAATGTAAGATCTCGAGAATTTTACCTAAAGTGCAATGACGAGTCTACATTTCTTCACGCGTTAAACGTTAAACAATTGAATGGACTTTGCTTTCAATCACCTTGTCTTGATAAGAATGAAAATTTTGATAAAATAGAATATCCAAAATTATGAATATTCTATTATATGGAAACTGAATATGTGACATTAGTAATGCATCAAGAACTTTAGAATACTTATGACGTTATAAAAATGATATATATGAGAGAGATTTTTAATTTCAACGTTGTCAAAAAAGATTCCCCTCTTTTCTGAAATTCTTCTTTATTTTTAGATAAAATTCTATTATTAAATTCGAATAAATGCCACTTTTCGGAAGTTTAATCTTATTCTACACTATATTATAAAGTTCGGTTATCTTAATATACAAATTTACTTTCAAGATTTTTATGATATACACACAACTTTTTACGAGTGAACTTCTGAGGAAGCGGTGCAATTTATTGTATACTTCTAGCACACTCGTAATCTTTTACAACTGTGCCCTTTTCTTGCTCTCTTTGTGCATTAAATATAAACTTCTTCAATATTTTTTAATTTTTAAACTCTTATATTATGTGTAACCAAATCGCGGAAAAATATAAATTTTAGTTTATGAAATGAGAATTGACATTGTTTTTGTTTTTTTATTTTGTGGCTGTTAATAGAAAATAATTATTCTCTCAAGTTTCATGTAATCATACAACATTTAAATACATTAATAATGTAATTTCTTCAATTAAAATTTCATGGAAAATAAATGAGGAAAATTATTAAATAAACATTTCAGTTCAAAAGAATTAGAGCATCAGTTCAAAAATATAATTTAAAATAAAAAATTTTCATATAAGAATAAAAAAGCAATATTTTACATTAAAATTTTAATTAAAGTAACTTTGATTTGTAATTTGTAATATTAAAAATTGAGATTTCATCATGCGTGAATCGTAAAATGTGAACATATTTTAAAATTCATAATCAATACAGAAATCTATATTTTTTTACGATTGTACTTGAGAAAAAGGTCTAACTTATTTGGAAAACTTATTTGGAAATTTAATAATTTTGATTAATAACTCAGTAACTCTGCTTTATACGCGAACATAAATAATTCGAATCACAAACGCAAAACGTGAAGCATACAGCCAGAGGCACAGTTGAAAATTTATTAACGTGAATATTCATCATAATCCAGTGATCTCGCATACGATTTATATGTTTTTGACAAAGTTTGAGCAATCGTAACAAATCCGGCGAAAGATGAACTTGTCCAATCATATATTTGCGATAATGCACAATACATAATATATGTACATATAACGTTCAACGCGTGGCACACAAATATATATTTATCATATAATAATATTATCATGCAACATAACATCCGAAGTAGCCACATCAAAGAAGGAGCAATAGAGTGCTTCAGGAGCGTCAAACGCGAGCGAGGAAGCTCTAACAATCTGCGTGCAATGCGGCTTACGGTAGCGTTTCCAAGAGTTCTCTGCCATCGTGCATAAACTCGAAAGATGTCAAACGACGTCAATTCTCTCAGATATTAAATGTTGAGCGTCCGTAAAGCTGACTAGTTAAATGGCGTTTGTTAGAAAAAAAAATTTATTGAAGAAAAATCATAGAAAAAAAGCTTAATAATTCTTAAAATATATCTAGAGTGACATCGATTTTTTTTTAAGTGACAGAAAATAAATGACTTTTCGCAAAAATTGAAAAACGGAAAAAAAGGTCCACTCTAATTTTTATTCACATAGGATTGACTTCAAACTCGCTAAAAAATCTGCGCTTAAAAAAACTTTAGATAAGTTTATATAGTCATTATTTTTTAAAGAGTTTATGATTTTATGTAGGTAATTTTGTCGATACATAAGTCAAAGCATCAGAAACGCACCGAATTACATCCATTATTGCCGCGGAGATCTTTATTTTATATCTGCGTAGTAAGAATCATCCTGAGAAAATGCACACCGCGAAGTTTGTAGAATCTACGGATATTTTACGATGCGTTGTTCGGGTTCCAGTACCGGTGAGGTACATACATACACTCGGTGGTGTGTGTATGTACACTCGGTCTGCATCTTTCTATGCAATAAAAGCATAAATTTCTTCATAGAGTCCTTGTGTTCCATCGAGAGCGAACAGTAATGCAGTCAGCGGAAAAAAAAGAAACAGCAACGAGATGGAGGGATCTCTCAAGTTATACAGGGCTTCAATTAAAGTCGGTAAAAAGAACGACGGTGGGGGGGAGAAGGAAAAGCTGGTAACCTTCTTTAAAGGCAACTAGGGATCTATGTTTTATGACTGCTGTACTCTCGCACTATTTTTTAAGCTTACGATTCGCCACCGAAAACGCTTTCAAGGATAATCGAGTGCTCGAATATGCGCCATCCTTATTGACTATTCCCAGTGGTGATGCTTTTGCTGCCTTGAATATGATATACTTGCTAATCTCACGCTTGATCTCTATTGCTGCTCGTTAATTTCAGTAACATAGTTATTACCGAGAGGCGCTGTGCCCGCTATGTAAAAACTTCTAAGAGTCTAAATGAAGATGAAGTATACATATTCTTGTGTAATTATGATGAATATCTCTTTCAAGAAATTCATGCAAAAAATATGTGTTAGCTGGGAAAATTATTATATAATGTCAGATTTTTGCAGTAGCATTTAAGTAAAAGCATATCTACGCAAAAAGTAATATAATAAATATATTTTAAAATCATATACACACATACATACAACATATATATAAAAACCCATGCTGTAAGCAAGCAATTTCTCACGACAGTATTTAATATAATAAACATTCTCGTGATCGGAAGTTATATATTTCTCACTATATAATATCCCTTAGAAAAATAATTCTCAAAAAATAAGTACTAGTATATGTATTTCTCATAAATCAACACCAGCTCACTTACTGTCGCCTGTGGCGCAACTCATGATCCGGTCAGACACTTTATCTCTTAGTATCTCGTAGCACCAGCTTTTCTGTGGTAAAGATTGACTAGATAAATATATATGATAATATAGATGAAATATAAAAAAGAAAACTTACGAAAGTTTCTTCTACATTATTTCATTTTAATATATGTACTTCATATTGTATACATAAAACAAAATTTTAAATGGTCAACATTGATACTTTAATAAATAGAAATATTTAAAATTGTTATTCCTCCGCCCTTTGTGTTACATATCAGTTTTAAATATTTTTGACTCTATATGCTTTATTTTTTGATTCTCTAAAAAGCTCTTAAAAATATCTATTATTTCTAATTTAATAGGAAAAATTGACAGATATTGAAAATATTTCTTATGGCAGTAACAAATATAAGGCGTACATAACAGTTTTTGAATTTTGAAAAAATAAAGCAAATCAAAGCAGAGGAAAAAGCTATCTGCCTCCAGCCTCCATTCCCGAGCGATGCAGTTGTTTCATTCAAGCGTTCGCACTTGAATTCATGCATACGCTTCGATGCATTTTGTAGTGGTTCGAAAAGGGAAAGCGTCAGTTACGCGACACCGGGATACGAGATAATTCGTCTGTGAGTACGAAAAGGTTAATTTAATGGCAAATTTAAAATAAAAAAAAACTAACAATAAGATAGAAGAATAATTATATAAATTCGTTATTGATAAATCCTTTTTATTTTATAGTAAAAAATATTTTTTATATTAAATACACAACATGCGCATAATATCTCTTTTAATTAATAAAAGATAGAATTATAATAAAATATTGTCACATCATCACTTTTTTACTGACATAATCTAATAAATAAGCTCCCATTACACAATGCGTTACATTGGACGAAGCCAACAAATAAATATCATTGTTAAATCAACTGACGTACATTATATTTAAATTATTATCTAACAAAGATCGATGCTTGATATCTCATACAATAATGCCATTGCTTTTATAATTGTATTGGTTAATAGATCAATGAGAATCCTTCTAATTCAATTGACCATTCAAATTTATGTCGCGTAGTGAAATCTTACAATGAAATAGTATATTATTGCGACCGCATTTCACAATATAATTTTAATGCAGTCATGCACTATGTCTTATTGTCTATATAGCAAATTGAATTGATTAAATATTCGTCGATTTTCATATTTTGCAACTAATTGATTAGTTTTAAAGAAGAACGACATTTTTGCGTAAAGTGTCACCTATCATGGCGCTAATGCAAATATTAACGTTCAGGTCACATTTCCTGCTTGCATTTTATGCAGATGTTTGCAAATGTCATACTCCCCTTCAGTACAGTGCTGTTCAATTTCGCAGCGATCTTGCGATTTATGTAACAATATTGCATCCTATTTATACTAGTGTAAACAAGCATTATACAAGCCAGGCTTCGTAATATCGTAATAGTTAAGGCGCATGCACTTGGCGGCTACTATGTGTCCCCGAAGAAACATGTTAAACTCACATATGAAAACACACAACACATCGCGGTGGAGTTAAGCAAATCAGGAGTTGTCCCCTTCCTAGCAAACATTTACCGATACCTTCGCGGAAAGCGTCTCGCATGGCGGGACATGAGAAACTTATATGCCTTCCTCTAAGCACTGTTTACACATTGTAGAATGCTTGCACGCGAGTCGAGCACATCAGCTATATAGCGTTCTTATCGTTCTTCACTGCCACTTCGTTAGTACAGGCTCGCGCTGGCGCGTGTGTTTCCGTGAAGCAAAGTATGCCCTCGTCTTATCGTCGTACCATAATTACATCCATCCGTGACGACGATTCTGATTTGCAGTGGACGACCTTGCCAGTTCGATAGCAAAAACTGGAAAATCATCCCGTCTACCGATTGCAGAAATGCATAGCATGCACGACGCAATCGGTGATATTCTGCATGAATTAGTAGAAAAGCACGCGGAATCTAGGTGATCGGTACATTGGTATACTGGTACAAGAAATTGCGAATTTATTAAGATTTTCGCGTTAAACGCACTCTTTGTGAGTTTCGATATGATTTATTTCATTGTGAATAAACAGAGATATAATCGCGCAGATACATGTAATCGAATGAGCTTAATTTATAGGGATATTTTAAAAAATAAAATAAATTGCGCGTGTGATTCGTCGTATTTTTTTTTTTTTTTCAGAAATGAAAGAGAATAGGTACAGTGTTATTTTGAATTCGTTATACATGCTATTAATTAATACTCGATGTTAAACAAAAAACACAGTATAAGAATAAGAGACATTTTGCAAGAGTAAAAGTAACATATACTTATTTGTTACATAGCAAATATGATACACTTGATATATACCAATTAATATCTACGCACACATGTTACCGGACGTGTATTTGCACATTTAGGTAGTACGAGAAAATACGATGCGATGCTCATCATGATTTAATGCGAACCGGGCACGCCAAGTTTTTGCACCGCAACTTGGTGTTACTAGTCGTGCACGCGCAAATCCTGCAACTGCAATTGCGGCTGAACTAGTAACAGCACTTAGCCATGTGTATCTGACTAGCTGAATAAATTTCATATGCTGCTTTCGGGCGATATTATTCGTTGTACTTTTTTTCAGAATACGAGAGAGAATAGGTATACGGTATTATTTCGAACTCGTTACATCATATATGCGCTATATACATATATAATATATCTTAGATAAACGCTCGCGAATAGAAATATTATCGCACAAAGTTTCATTGCCGTTACTCGGCAGCTTCCGAAGTTGAAATTAGACCTTTTTACAATGTTTAACAACGGTACGGCACGGCGATCTGATGAGATGGCGATTCTTTTCGCGATGTAATTATAGACAGGCGGCGAAGAATAATTTTCGACGCGAAATATCAGCACGAAACGTCGAAGGGTCAAAGCCGAAGTCCAATTAACCCTGGCCGCGCCGCTTGTGTTAGCTCTATTCGATTTCTACATGTATAAATGCCGTTAGTCTGTTAAACGCAGGTTCTGAATATGTATTTATATCCCCCGGCTATATATGCGCGCGCGCGCGCGAGGAAACGGAAGGTACGTTACTCGGGATCGTAACTACATAGACTGGAATTTTAGACTTCCGGATCGTCTTTTATCGCGGAAGTCCGTCGATGCTTGAACAGTACTTTGACCTTGGGTCCGCTAGGCAACGTGCTAGAAACTGTATCGGCGTGCATTCCTGACCTGCGCGAAAGAATTCGGAGTTATGCCGTAGAGATTGATCATAATCTTGTACGTATATGAACGCAACGTGTTGTACATATTGAATATTAATGGACCTATCGGATTCTAATAGCTGGATGTTTAAGAGAATGCACATAACATTACCCACGATATGTTAATAATTCATAATACCCAGGTACGCATTGCGCGATGTTTTATATCATTGTATTTTCTTACGTCGCGCTGTATACATTACACGTTAATGTAAACCACTTTAGTGCTGTCATACAGTAACGACAGGAGGAATGATGAATTGATAAGAGCGCGCGGGTTATACCGCAGCTTTACAGTGATTGCCGGCAAAACTTGTCCCGAATGACTAGCTCACGATACATAATAACCATTTTATCGTAATAGATGTAAATCGATTATGCTTCTTCCTAACATTCTAACCAGAAAATTGCGTGACGGTGTCATTAATCAAATTAGTCACCTTAGTATGCTCAACTGCTCAAAAAACACCCATGTCCGTTGTTGCAATTACCTTTCAACGTGATCACGTTACTCCGACTTTTATAATTCTATAATATGAAGTTTGCGTTAATATGTTATTAACGTAAGATAAAAATCAGACAATATTCAGTGATAAAATGTGTGCAATAAAAATAAAATGTAAATAATATACAAAACCTAATTAGTGAGTTCAAGGGTGTGAAAATTCTCAAGTGTCCTATAAAAGATATCATTTCCTGTGATGTTATTCAGTTTTAATTTGCTCTTTAGGATCGTTAAACTAGTATTATTCCAGCATATCTATAGTTATAATTAAAAAAAAAACATTTATTTACTTTGATCTGTATTTTAAAATTTTGTGAAATGTTATGCGATTTTATTCTCTACTACAGGAAGTTTTATATATACATCAACCTTGAAATCAAATGTTGCTTGAAAAGCGGTTATGCAAATTTTTTGTGTGTTGATACAAACCAATATATGCACTCACGAAACGAAAAAGATGAAGTTCGTACGCTGCTACGCGACATAACACAAAAGCACTTGAGGACTTTTATCGAAAAATATTTGAACGTGATCCAAGTGTTCAACCACTCTCGGCTTCGTCTTTATCTAGGACAGCCTATAGTCAATCTATGTATGTTTTCAAAGCTCCATCGTTGAAAAGACGGAAAAGACCGTTTCCTATCGTCGTTCTTTCGCACTGCCTCTTTTCTCTTTTACCTATGTATGCATGCATGCATCCGTGAGAAAACACGTGGACCACACAAACTTGTCGAATTCGTAATTCTCGTGGTTATAAGCGCTTGCAAAGATTTATCGGCAATATATGTACATAAAGTGCGGAATTTCTCTAAGAGCAAGAACAACATTACGCGAGTAACGACGAAAATGAAATACCGCGTTTGCGTGCGCGATTCGATTAATCACGGATTCACATAAGCGCCATTTACAGGAATTGGCGGACCATGATGTTATACGATAATTGACAGATCGTAATTCAATTCCAGCTCGCTACCGTACGATCACTTTCGCGAAACGAGTTTTCCCTGCTGTATCCCGTGATGGTGCGCGAGAAACGTTCACCAGTACTTCAGCACTTGACCAGCTTCACGATATAATGAGTTTAGGCGAAAGAATACGACGAGTTTTCGTAGCAGATCAACGTATGTGAATGGAGAATTGAAATGTGTTCAAATATACCCATATATGTTTGTCTTTGGAAAAAAATAAAATACCTAAAAAATAGCTTCTAGAATATTATAGAAAATATTTTATATAAATAATTTTGACATGATATGTATGTATGTATAGAGATTATGCACTTTGACGATAAAATTTCATACACACAATATCTTAAAGCCGCGGTTTTACAATGCAGAGGAAGATGACTTGAAAATGAGTACAGATAAGTACAAGTTACTAGCGAGACTATTTCATCTTCGCATCCGCGTACAAAGTGCACATATGTTGATTTGCACGAGAATGTTTTAAACTGTAGATATTAATTTTGAATTCAATTTAAATGAAATCTTTGTAGATGTTTCTGTATAATATATATTTCACAAAAAATAATTTTACACATTTCAACGACTGCTATCGTCATTACGTAACATATATTAGATTGTGTTACACAATGATAAATAACGGCGTACGATGTGAGTGATCGCGGGATGTAGAAAGGAAGCGACCGTCGGAAGATTAAATGTTCCGAGCCTGTTTTCCATGTAACCTATTTGTGTCCGCTAGTAACATCTACATGTAACGCTTCGGGCTAATCTGCGCGGGGATTGGACAGGATTGGGTTTGAACCTAAATCAACAATGCATTATTCTCAGCGACGGAAGAGTCCGCCGCGATTTATACCGTTTCACGCACGAAGGGGGCATAACGTTCTGAATTTACGCAAGATTAAGTTCTATATTACTCTGCTACCGCAATTATGCGGATATAATACTACGCGTATATTCAATGTGTCACGATGAATCGGATCTCTAATCTCCGTAATGACATAAACATTTATAATTGTAGATACGGGGGCTCGTTTCGCGGCCTCGGGGCAGTAAAGCCGAGAATATGATCACGCCTGCACGATCTGCGAGCAAGTACAGCCCGGGACTAGTCTTGCGTGCGCTTACGTCACCGAACCCCGCAGGGTTCATGTACAAAGGCACTAACAATACAGTTACGCAAAAAAAGTTTTTAGTACATCTTCTATATTAAAAATGATGAGATGTATTTCTGATCTTATTTCCGATATAAACGATCTTCTATCCGTTCTCTCTTCATAAAAGTTCGTCTCATTTCTTTTCTTTATAAAACTATCCTACTTTCCTCGCGGTGTTCTCGTGATAGTACCGAAATAAATACCGTTGAGTTGAATTACTAGTTTCGAAGATAAAAAGAAACCACATGGCATCAGAGCTGACTTGCCGTTTCAAATCCTCGATGAAGAAATTCTTTTCTCTTGCAAAAAAAGAACATAAATTAATATTTCAGTAAAAACCGGCCAACAAGACGAAATTTGAAATTTTCTTACAGACAATCTTTGTGACTGCTGCGGCAAATGAAACTATAATGATGCGCGAAATACTGTGTATATAATGAAAAATTAACTTTGATAAAAAATATATAATTTCAAAATTTTTCAATATATAATGCACATTACTAAATATTTTTAATACATGTTAAAAAATATCAATGTCGATATAAATAACAATATAATCTCGAAGCTAATTAGGCACGAATAATTACAACGGCGCATTTATCATTTCAGCGACATATTCTGATAATGATAAATTTTTATTAAACATGTAGCATGTTTGAACGCACATATATCTTGAAGAAAATTACCTTTTCTGCTATCAATTCAAGTCGACTAATGATAAATTGACGGAGAAGGGCTATAATTGAAGAGCTCGGTGCAGAAATAGCTCAAGTCTGTCATTGTTGCATATAAAATTAGATACCTCTGTGTATTGTTGAAAATTCATGTGTCTCTGCGCAGTAATGATTCAGGACCATATTACTTCCTTTATCTATCAGTCTTGGTCAGAGAGACTAGTCCACGCGGACGAGTCAACGAACACATTGTTAGACCAGCATGTAGAGAAATAGATTAAGTACAATACAAGGCTAAAAAAAGATTCACATTTTCAGTTACGTAACACAAAATGCTCCGCTTCGATTATTATGATTATTACGATCCGCTTCGATCGTTAATTGCATCTTGCAAACATGTTGCAAGATTAATCGAGAATGATTAAGTTCAAGCGCATTTTCCTCAAACGAATCGTCATGAGAGCTTGGTCTAGGGAGCTTCTACCTCGAAGCGCCTTGTATTAATACCGGGAAATGGCATAATTTAAGAGAATAACACCGCTCGGCGGTTAATTAAGTGCGAGCGATGTAAAAGAGAGCACATTAAGAGAGCCCGAGCCCTATTCTCTCGTCGGTTATATTTTACGGGCGCAATAAAAGTCGTGCAGTCCGCACCAATAAAGGCAACACATTCTTCCCTTTATTTGTCCGATACGTCGGTTAACAAAGCATGATCCGCTGTAACGATAATAATCAATCGTACGGTCGAGGAATCTAACAGCGCGCAACGAAATAATTCGACGAACGCGGAACCAATTAAGAGCAAGTAATACGGCAGTGCATTAGAGACGCCGGCGCCACTTCGCGTAGCATTAAGCACCCACGACCCGCCTCGCAGCACGAATCAAATGCACTGAATCAGCGGAAATGCCGGGCACATCAATGTACCCAGGGGGGAAGAGAGATTCCATAGCACATCCTCGACACCTCCTCGCGTATCGGGAGGAGAGGAAGCGAGCGAGCGCCGCGGGGCACCATATCGAAGGCGTCTGATGCGAAATTACGTGCTTCTATCGCTGATATTCTTCCTAATTATTGGATCGGCGACTATCAGAGACGGCCGATATGACAGACGAAGGAAGGTCTTAGGCGCTCGCGAACGATACGCGCTCTCGGGTACGCCGGAAGGATGCTGGGGCAAATACAGGACGACGGACGGAGGCCAGAGAGAGCCTAGCGGAGAGATGCTAGGTAAAACTCTAGGCAGCGGTTATTTAGCAGGAGATAGTGGAGTCTATCTGTGCGAACGCGCTCGCCGGCGCGGCATCATGCTCACTTCGCAAGGGCGGCGAGGAGGAAGAGGAATTGAACTAGGAAGACACGGTGAAGCAGGAGGCGAAGGGCAGGAAGAAGCGGATGACCGAGAAGGAGGATCAGGGAGAGAGAGAGGAAAGGGGTGAAGGAGGAGAAGGAAAGACTCTCCGGCTGCCAGGCGCTTCACTCGAGGCGCGTATATACAACGTGAGCGCCCACAGGCCGACGTAGCTGCGGTGGAACACACCGCGAAAGCAACACCAACTCAACGGGTGAACGGTAGGCAGAGAGGGGTTTTCTCTACGTACCTCTTACGTATATATCTACGTACGTACGCAGGTAACATAGCTAGTACGTAGGTACGTATACGTACGTGCAGTCCGCGCTCGATGTCGGGGGGAGGTTCATTGACCGCTGTGTGACTCTCGTCTATCTCTCCCTCTCATTTGCCCTCTCGTTGTGCCTCTATCTCTTTCCCTCCTCCTTCCCTCCCTGCCTCCTTCTCATCGCTTCTACCTTATAACGCTACGTGTATCTCGTTCCGTCTCTTACGGCTCCTTTCCCCCCGTCTTACCCCTTCCGCCGCTTCTCCACGGCCTTGGCGATTCAATGCCCGCACCAGATAACTCCCCATCCAGATAATAGATTATTTCATACGTGTAACTAGTCGTTGGTAGTAGCGGAGGCCCCCCGGTACCCCTCGCCCGGTACTCTCCCCCTATTCGCCGTCAGCGCATCACTCGCCTTCTCTACCATTTCGCTCCGTCTCGCTCCGTCAGCGGGCTTCTCGCACGAAGTGCAACCATGTCCGTATGCCACATTATCCTGCCGGTTATACATACGACGTTACTCGGAATGATCCTCTTATCGGGCGTGTATATATGCGTAGGTATATATACACACGTACATGCGTATTCGCGCGAGAGGGAGAAGATGCGGCGCGAACGCCCTTGAGGATTCGTAAGTCCGCGCGAGTTCGAGGTCGTTGCATTTTAGAGCTGCCTCTCTCGCAAAACCGGTGGCTGCGGCGCGATGAAATTGGCGAACGCGCCGCGCGCGATGGACGATACACGTCGGCATGATTTTCAGAATGATTTTACTTTCCGATCGAAAAAAAGCGGAGCGGAGAACGCACGTGAATCGCCGCTCTCCCGAGAGATTTTCAGGCTGGTATTACGCTTTTAACGGGGTTGTAAATTAGTCACCAACAGGGTAACTCGCTGAATTCACTGAATCGAATCGAATACGCGAGTTTTTTACACTCGACGAAACGGCCGTTATCATTATAAATATTAAGCAGTTAGAAAAGTGCTGTAGATACTAAATGATGAATTGAATTTCGTTTCCAATTATTGGAGCAATTTTTTCCCCATTTTAATATTACACGCCGTTATGATTATAATTAAAAACTGTTAAATCTAAATACTCATATAAAAAATGTAGAATTTATTTTTATTCAGAATTAATTTTTAATCGAAAACAATTTTTTAACGCTCCATAAAACAGGAGTTTTTATGCGCTATCGAGTTTTCTCTAAAATTAGTATAAAGTAGTAAAAATTATATTAGTAGAAATGATATATCGACATAAATAACTACCTCTACTTGGGGAAGTATAAATTCTATCGTTGCACGCAGAATATATATATTCTATAAATTTGTATGCAAAACTTGTTATTTCTTATATAATAGAAACTAAAATATTTTCTGAGACATAATTTTAGCAGCAAGTAATTCTTCATGCGTTAAGTCTTAATTTTCCGCACGGATATTTTTCTCCTGCGTTAGTGTGCTAACTCTCTATGCCATATCCTTATGAACAAATTAAAAAATGGTAGTAGAATCGATATATTGTGTTACGATACATAAAATTAAACACGTCTCATAAGCATTTTATCAAGCATTTTATATTGGTTGATGCAATTGATTATATTGATTTATGTAATATTTTTTACAGAAAGGTAAAGAAACAAATCGGAAACATATTAATTACATATTACATATTAAAATCGAGCGTGTAATTTTTATATAAAATAAGATTTGTATAATTAATATGAATAACAATTGCGTGTTGATCAAAAAGAATTTTTTGATATATCTTTAACAGATTCTAACAAAATTATTGACCTATTGCGACAACCAATATCATATATACAAGTGCAATAACGGAAACAGATGTCAATCATCCATAGCATTACGTAATCGAAAGCGTCGACGTTGCCTCTAACGGAAAAATCGTGGAATATTGAGAAATAAAATTTTCTCTTCGACTATATATTTATGTGAAATGTGTGATCCGTTTAACACAGATCAACTTTGGACAAAACCTAGTTCGTCGCGTTTGACAAGTCTATACTTCAACAGACCAATTAGAATTCCATCGGCAAATGCTTTCGATCCCTTTCACCTTCTCGGCACATAATTAGTGACCGGACATCGTTGTTGCGAGGCAGTTCTCGCGCGGAAATCGCGAACCAGAGGCGTGATCGCCCGCGGGGAAAAACGTGGCAACGCGGAAAAGCACCCGCACGATGAGGAAGTTCTATGTACACCGACCTTAATGCAAATTCACTCGTGTGGCGAACCTTCTTCTCGTATTCTCGTCTCCTACCTCTGAACTGGTGACTCGACCAGAAGTCACACGACGAAACTGATCGCGGGAACCAGAATTGAACGCAATTGAACGAGACCGGAATCGTGTCAGGCTTCTTTTGCTTTTCCTTTCGCTGCCGATTCTCGTGTTTCCGAGAGAATCCTATTTATATGCGTATGTATACTCCAGATATGTTCGTTCATACTTTTGACGGTATGGATGTTGGTAGAATGTGCAGTGATATCGCGATGTCGTTGGAGTTAAATAAAAGAAATAAATAGAAATTCTGCTTTTGCATTTTTAGGGAACCCTCGCAGAAAATTATCGCTTAAAATTGAGCAAGGAAATTAATAGTTATAAATATAACATAGCATGTATAATTTTAATAAATATCAATGACACACATGCACACCACATAAATATATCTATTTGATTAAAATGATAATATATGATAATATGTTGGAGATAACATATCTGAAACTAATGAACATGATAATCGTAACTTTTACATGTATATACTTCGTTCTTGTTTTATTTTTTAAAGTGCCGATCACACTCGCATATATCAAGCCGTATCAATATACATATAGTTATAGCAAGGAGATGCTTTCCATACTTGTATATAAGTTTCGCATCTCGTCTGCACGAGGTGTTATATATGCCACGTCGTCGATTAAATAAGTTATAGACTGCAAATGGGAAGTATCGGATGTTAATAAACGCAATTATCTCTGAGCGCGCTTGTTTCTCTCGTTTCTGATTCTACGATGTGTACGTGCGAATTATACAACAAATCAAACGGCGAAACAAATTATATATCGTATCACACCAGATGAAAGTGGACTCGAACCAGTTTTTTAATGGTCGAGTTGCAGACTGTTCTCCCGGTAACTTTACATTCATGGAATGGGATCATGGGGTCCCTATCCTCTCCCTCCCCCCGTAAGTTTCGCATTTCGTGACCGAAAAATAACTTTGGATCGGTCAATGCTCGACTATGTCAGCAGTTTTACACCATACTTTTGTGCCCGCATATACCGCCTCCCTTAATGGTGGGATTCTTTACGAGCGAAGTGTGAGCTGACTGCTCTGCAAGTATTCCCAAGTTAGTAATGCGCTCGCAGATATAAACCGGAAAATCTTATCGCGCATTGGCTACTAATTGGATTGCGTAAAGCGACTATATCTCGCACTTTAATTAGACTCTTGCATTTGAATACTAATATAATGACATATTGTACCGAATAATTATTTATAAAAGCAAGTAATAATTTGTACATCTCGCGAAATTTCGACGATTTTTTACAGTAAACAATTTATAAAACACAAACAGATTTTTAATTAAGTAATTATGTTATAATAGGTAGCGTCAATCGTAAAGTGTTTTACTTAATAATAATGTTTCATAATTCATGTTTAAAATATTCTTTGATTGTTCATAGGTGAAAACAAAATTTCTTTCGCTCGAATTCGTTTTTTAATTAACTAATTATATTTAGCTAATTAAAGAAAAAAAATTAATGAAAGAAAATAGCAAAATGATGCAACAAACTGTTATCGTAAACGGAAACAAAATTTCGCGTTGTTAAACGGTAAATTTTGATATTGAATATCATATCGAATGAATATAAGAAGTATTTTCCTGTCGCTAAGTACCGTTTAAGTCTCGTCTATACTCACTCTATACAGATGTTCGCATTTAGTTATCGGGGACTGTTATCTTTGCCGCTCTTTTCCTCAGACGTAACGCCTGTGTACTCGTATCTTATGTAACTAAGTTTAAATACATATGAAAAGCTTTCAATCCCATTTAATTCGATATACTTTGGATGGATTATAACTTTTAAGCGATTTTGTTAAAACAACAACTATACCGTGCAAAAATATCGATTGCACGAAGCACATAAATTCTATATATGATGTCGCGAATAAAATATGTCATGTTGCGTGCGCGAACAAGAAACATTTTCATCCGAATCTCGCATTATTATTTTCCGTTTGAATTGATTTGGTGACACTTAGGCGCGATTTTCTTGTCAAATGTTTCATTCAGAATGATCGCGCGAAAAGCGAACCGAAGAAAGATTTAAATTTGAAGTCAGACAATTGGAGAGAGACAGAGACAACGGTACCCTATATAGGTATATCCTGTATAAAAGGAAGAGTATGTTCTCGTTTACAATTCCACTTTGGTTTGCGCTTCGAGATAGAAAGCACAGTATATGGATTCTTTTGATCGAGAATACGTCTGTTTTGCAACACGGATCGCAACGAGGTGCAAACCGTTTCCGATCGAAGAAACGTTAAAAAGAGATACATACGTGAAAGAGGGAAAAACTGAAACGATATTTGCATTCGATATATCGTCGAGCGAGTATGCAGGAAGCGAATGATAATTGCATAGAATAAATATATATACATAATATACATTGTGTGCATATATATATATATATATACCGATAAAAAATGTGTTTTTATATAAATATCGTAATATTGTATATGCATAGTCGCAAACATATTTGCATGTGATGTGTGGAAATGAAAAATATTTACTGAAAAAAAAAAACAACGAAATATAACACATATGTTAATTTACATTATGTATAAATTCGCACACATATTTTTTTCCCGCATTCTTCAACGTTTCCTGGATCTCACAGACGGTGCGGGTGCGGTCGCACGTTTTTGCACGGAAGTTTTCGCTCGTCTAGAGAGATGTACAGAGGCATCACGCGTCCATGTTCATTCGCACTTATATTAGCCGCGGAGCTGTTTAAGTCTTTTACTTATATTCTTCCGATGCGATCGCAATGGAATGTCGGTAGACGTGTAGCCAAATGTCCATTCCAATGTCTAGACACGGCTGTGGATAACTGTTCCGCATCATTTTAGAATGGACGCGACGGCCTTTACGGCCGCGATGCATTTCCCTTCCCCTCCCTTCCACCCTTCTGGTTGGTATGCGTCGCCCCGCTATCGAATAAGAAATTGTCCGTGTAACAATTCGGTAACCCGAATGGGGGTCAATAGTGTAACCGTGACTCGACGCGTGCCGTTATGCCTCTTCTTGGCTTCTTACGTCAATCTCGCTACCGCTTTCGTCCACGAAAACCAGTCGCTGCCTTTAAGAGCCGGTCGTGTGTGTATCGTATGTATTCGACGCCCGTGACTAATGACCGAAAGGCACGAGCCTTCGACGACTGGACTTTCAGCTTTTTTTTTTTCAATTGACTTTGCGTCATATATGGTGAATGTACCGCAAAATAGTGATTTTGTTGACGATAACTCGATTCGGCTTATTGCGAATCTTGCCAATCAAATTTACATTACACACGCACGCACACATTTATATTTTTATATATAAGTATATTCAATAAATATATTACGATTGATGTGATTCAATGTAATATACAAGTGTCATGAATTGCCGCGTGAAGAGCTTGAAAAAATTTTTAATAGTTTATTAGATATTCTTTTTGAAGTAATAGATCTCCTTGTGCTAAATATTTCTTGTAATATACGAAGGATAAATTCGAATAAATTGTATAGGATACTTTGGTAATATTTACATACGCCAAATAGAAAGTAAAATTCGTTTCTAAGAAAAAAATGAGAATTTATTTCATTAAATGCTTCAAAGGCACTTTATCAACCGACTCATTATAGTGTTAATGAATGAAATCATGATATTAACTATGCTTATATATAGTGCATCCTTGAGAAGAATGTGGACGCATAAAGATATAGATTTACATCTACGTACTTCAAAGCACATTGACTTGCACTGAAACCACACAGTGCGGTAATGAGCAGCGCTCTAATATTGTAATAACCGCGCAACTTCAATAAACCTACACTCTTCTGCTTCGCTAAGATCCTCGCGCTCGCAATTAGATGGTTATCACAATAATGATGGAATTTTGACATAGTGCTTAACATTGGAATTTTCAGCGCCGATGGCGCTCGATACCATATCGAGTGAATCGCACGATCGGGAAAAAAGAAAAGAAAGCCGTGAGACAGGAACAAGGCGAAAATATGAAATTTACATTGAATGTGGACATGAGTTATTTATATCCGCGAATAATCGCAAGGTATCAACAAAAATTGTTACGTTGTTACCAACGGCGCTAAAGTTACAAGCCGTTACAAATTAGCAACTTGTACCGCGAGGCACTTACATAACTCGGAAACACGTTCACAGGTTTATTAGAGTCTCGGCTGCGAATGCGTTAGTAATGATCGCGACATTTCCGATAATTGAACGATTAATTCTCCTATCCAGATAATCTCCTAGACTCTTGCAAAGAATACATTACATTTCCAAATTTAACTCCAAAAGAAGACAATCCTCACCCCTCAGCAAACAAATACATATTTAAATTTACTTATTATTTTTTATTTACTTCAACTGATTTCTTCAACTGATTTCTTCAACTGATTTCTATGTGACAAAATATGTAGAGAAAAAGGATAATATATTTTTAGAAGCTTTTTCATTATATTTATTTTTTCTAACAATCGGTCTTTATTCCAAGCATTTTATCTTAATTCTCCAAAACGGCATCTTGGCATTAGATGATTAAGGAAAAACGGAAGCTCAACAATATCGTATGTGTAACGGCGCATCGGATCGTAATAAAGATCTGACAGAACTGGCTGTAACACTACGCGGCGCAGCGGATGCGAGTTTGAATTTCTAATATCCATCCTCAGCTTACGGCGCGCGGTTGCTCTCTTCCGCAAAGGTACGAAAAGAATAAAGGGGTTAGGGCCGTAGAGAGCCGTGTGCACCAGCTACCATGCATCAGGCTGTCTTTTCTGGGAACGTACGAGTATATATATATACACGCGGGCATAATTTGTTTCGATGCGATGGGCGAGTTGAGCGAGGACGTGGGCGATCTCGAAACGGACCTCGAAGCGACACGCCGCGATGCAGGCGATATTGGCCGCCGTCGATGAGCTGCGGCGCGAGTTCTCCCTCGTGGAACCTGCCAGGCCGTCGATCGGCCAGGAAATGTGTTCGTCGGAGAAATTGATTTGTCATTACCCCGCCTATAAAGCAAAGCGATTACGCGTCGTGAATGTTGCGCCCGGTATTTATACGGTGTTATAAGTGCGCATCTCTGAAAGATTTTGAGAGTCGTGTCCTCAGGCGTGCATACCTTATGCGCGCCGCAGAAAAAAAGGGGGAAAGAGGAAAGAGGAGAGGATACGTATATATACGTGTGCTCGCGTGCACAAGTCGTGCTTTCGCGCGTCTTCTCCATCTACCAACACGCGGGGCAAGTAGTGCGTCTACGAAGCACGTGATAAATCGATGCCATTGAAGCTTGATGCGGGAACGGAATAAGAATGTACCACGGGGCTCAGATTATCCTCGAAGATTCCTTTCACGAGGAGGTAGGACTTTCTCCCTCTCTCTCTCTCTATCTCTCTCCTCGCTCCCAGGAAAACGCACTTGAAGAGGAGAGAAGTAGGGTTTCCCCGGGATTATTGCGCGCGCGGAAGGTTCATTATACTCCAACACGTTCGCTACTCCGCCCGCACTCGGGCCGCGAGCCTTACGTAAATCCCTGTACCATCTCGCATTCATCGCGTGCGTGTCACCAGGAAGACGAAGGGAAATTTATTTCGTGCGCGCTGGCATAAAGTTTTCGCGATGACAATGCGCGAGAGAGTGCGGCACGACGTCGCGTCGCGCGCGCGTAGGAAGCAGATAGTAGACTAAAAACATGCCTCAGATAGAATTGATAGACAACGCTAGAAATTAAGTCTTCCCATTCCTTTCCTTGGGAACGAGGTTTTGTCGCGCGGCCTTGTTCTTGCGTAAGGGTGACACGCTTTAGTCGCGCTCCCGGTGGGAAATTTTATTAAGCCGCTTTCGCAACTTGCTGCGTTTCTTTCGCGAAAGACCCGGAGCTCATTATTCGAGTTTGTATACACGCGAATAGTCGCGACACTAGCTTCCAAACCGGAACTTTCAGACGCATCAGTCTCTCTACAACTAACCAAGCTTCACTGCGACACGCGAACATTAATCCTCCTTGATTCCTAACGAGCTTGGTAAGTTGCAGGAAATAAAGGATAGGTCTCTTCAAGGTCCCGCCACGGTATAGATGACGATAAGCGGCGCAAAAATATCGCGCATAACTCGATAATGAAGCGTCGGCGGAAAAATATTCGCGTCGCGTCGTATACGTTTAATACATGCATTTATTCTATTTTCTCCTTAAACGCGTTACATTCTATAGATGTAACGTCCCCTCTATGCGCTTCCGGCGCATGTTCTTGATGCTTAGATAAATCTGACGACACATCGGAGGATAAGATCTTGGTCGCGACGGCAGGGGAGAGTCGCCGGGGAAACTATGCGAATTTTTGCCTGACGCGTCTTGGATGTCCGCCTCCTCTTTTTTCTATCTCGGTAAAGCTTATCACCGGGGACACGGTGTTTGCTGGCACCGGAACTGATGAGGTCTTTAGCTGCCGCTCTCGGTTGATGGATGGAGGGGTTTATGCTGCGCCTGTAAACCTTCCCTTTCATAAAGATCCATAAGCAGGATTACAAACAGACTCAATTAGGCCGCAACACCTCACGAGACAGAGCGAGGCCGCGAGAAAGCCTCTAAGCGATTACTTTCTTTACTGCCGGCGCGCCGGAATATCACTTTTTGTTCGGAAGTGACGGAAGCCGGAGAAAGAAAAGAAGAGGGAAAGAATATGAGAACGAGAGCGAAAGAAAACGAAAGGGAGTGGAGTGGGAAAAGCTTTTTGTGTTCCTGATGTCTCGTTGTAGCGAAGATTAAGAGAGGGACGAGAAAGAGAAAGAGAAAGGGAGAAAGAGAGAGGATAGAGAGAGGTCTCCTGACGGAAAGTTGGCTGAAAATGGACGATCACAACTTGCATTTATAAGTTGCAACGTAACACGGCCATTAATCGCTTTTCACCTGTCATAAAGTTACTGGCTACCGAGACGAGGTAATTTATCGAGAACGCCAGTAAACGTGTAATTACTCATAAACAGCAGCTTTGTGACGAGCTACGAAGGCGAGGCGTTCACGGCGTGAGGCGTGAGGCACGTACGTTCGCACGTTTGACAGGCATCAAAAACCTATCCGGACGTGTGCGAACCGAACGATCATTTGAGCAAGCCGATTAATCGATAACGGACAGGAATTACTTTGCAAATGCAGCGGCGAGTGTATTACGTGGCCGGAACGCGATCGGAACCTTACGTCTACTCCACTCACTGACGCCATCAAAATATACACACACAGAGCGGATGAGAGCTACTTTACAATCAAATGTCCAAGGACAACGGTTACACGGTTTATCTCGTGCGTTTATATATGTATAAACGGATAAACACTTTCTTCCGATGAAAACCTGGCATAACATAATTTGCATCGAAGCTATTAAAATCTAAATACATCAGTAATATCTCTTGTTTTATCGGTATTAATTTGACATTTAATTAATATTTATCAATCTATAAGGATTTGCAAATAAAATACATAAAATAACGTATATGTTTTAGTTCGTCTATTACGTGTGAAATTCATTTAATAAACTTGACATAAATAGTAAACAGCCTCTGAATGGTAGATTTGTTAACAAATAAATTTTTTTCAATTATACATTTAATGAAAAGAATTTGTGATAATGTTTTCCATTTCTCTCTCTCTCTTTCTCGCTCTCTCTTTTTCTCTTTTTTACATAATATTTTTATACCCCAAGAGAGAGAGAGAGAGAGAGAGAGGAGATTTTTCATAAATTTAAAAATATTTTAAAAATATCTTTTTAATTAAACATGAGACATCAGAGAAAGGATAAAATGTCGCTTATTCCTGGCAACTTTTTTAGTATTTAAATTTGTATTTTATTTCCTACAAAACACACATATAAAAATGTTACATTTTACATGCTATTTGTGAAGTTTGCGCATTTGCAATCCTGCGTGAAAATACGAGAAAAAGGGAATAAAATCGGTACGACACTGCTTGCAAATATCCAAAAGCTCTCTAATACCGCAAACTTCCTGATTCCGTGGCTTTGATCAATTACACACGTAAAACACGCTATGTCCCTTCCCTGCGTAAACACGACCATCCAGCATACGTCAAAAACGCCCGTACAAAAACGGAGACCCTGCAGGGGCATTGCAACGAATCAATATTGTGTCCGAGCGTCCGAGCGTCACAATGGAATCGACAAGTACACATAGTCTGACGATTCGCTATGTATCAGCAGACTGATGAAACAGGGAGATTGACAGTTAGATGAAATTTAATGATTTTATAAACCTTTTGAGAGGGACCTCGTTAACAAATGTTGTTTTTCGATGAAACGAATGATTAACGGTTGAGAATCCTACTTGCATTTCGAACAAAACAGGCAATGGAGAGATGTTTAAAATTTAAATTTAAAATTAAACATGGAACGCAAAAGGTGAAAAGAGATTGAGAATAAATTTTTTTATATATAGCTTGTATATTTTACAGAATATATATGAAGATCGAATTAATTTACGAAAAAAATTTTTTAAAAATCAATAGAATCAATGAATCAAGAAATGAAAATTTTACAATCGATGGTATAAAATTTACAAACATTTTTCCAGTCAATATGTAAAAGATTATTAAAAAGGCAGATCTTAAATTATAATTAATCAAGTTATCGATAAATACTTGTGTTACCGAATTATAATGGTAGATCTGAACTGAAATAATTAAATTATCAAATTCAACTTTTATTTTCTTGACAATATAATAATGTAAAGCACAATTATTTTAAGAAATTTTATTTATTTATTTATTCATTCAAAAGAGCATAAGGTATATTTGATGAAATAAAGAGAAGAATTTTTTTGCATTTTAACAATTCTTAGGAGTAAAGTATATAAACGTTTTGCAAATTGAAAGATTTAAATATAGATAGCACTTATGATACTGATAACTGATAAGCGATCATGGTGCGTTAATGGTACGTTGCTACATGCACTTTCTGACATCTCGTTACATCTACTATCGCTTCTTCCCTCTAGTTAATCGTATTACATGTCATTGATTTTTCTTATATATATAAAAGTGCATTGTTCTGTCAACTACGCATGTTCGTTTTGGATAGCACTTTTAGAGCAAAGATTTATTTTTTGTTACAGAATAGTCTATCTACGGAGCAAGCATGGAAGCTATCACAACGATTACGCGGCATAGTTAAGGTAAGAAATTCTAAAAGTATACGTTATATATGTATTTCTCCGATTGATATAAGTAATTAATTCGCAATCGCGCAAAAAACTTTTATCCTGAACCTTTTGCGCGTTTGACATTTTTTATGAGACGCGATGATTAAATATATCATCGGTACTTTGCGCCAGAATATTCAGCAAAAGTAACCTACTTTTGTTATGATTCGCGCAAATGCAATAATCACAAGTCATTAAGTCAAACTATAATTGCAGCGCATTATTCTGCGTATTATTGCATCTCAAAGAATTAATTTCTTAACGACGTGCTTCATATATAGAATCAGTTCTTGGAAAAGTTAGGAAAATTATTTTAATATTACATTATATGATACTTATCACAGGATACTTGATGATCCAAAAGCAGGACGAATATCGCGTCTGTCAGTAGTTTAATATCCTATTTGGGTTATCCGAAATATAGGTAGAGATACATATTGCATTTACATATACTCTTATAAATTTTACTTTGTCAGTTATACCTATATATATGCATTCAATAAAAAGGTCATACGTCATTTTTATAAAACTTATAAAATGCAAAGTATGTAAAAATTAGATTTTATTTGATAATATAACTACTTCGGTTTAAATATATTATTCATCGATAACGCAATCGACAACTTAATTAAATACAATTTAAGATCTGCCCTTTTAATGATCTTTTGCATGTTGATTAGAAAAATATTCGTTAATTTTCAGCCGCCGATTGTAAAATTTTTATAAAACAATATTGTTTAATAGCATTCGTTATTCGATATTGCATATTATTTGCATGACAAAATTGGCGTAACCAAATACAAAGAGATAACATTTTATACGATGTACTCAATATTTGGTAAACATAAACTGACAATACGAGAAAGATATAACAATAAATTAATTAAATAAAATTTTTAAATAAATAGAGAAAATTTTACTACATATATAAAAAAAAATTTTTTTTACATTGTGTGATGTTGAAATATTAACTTACGAGATATTCATACAAAATAATAGAAGATAATGTTAGTATAAAACATATAACAATATGCAATAGTGTCGTATTTTATTTTGATGATGCTAAGAGTGTCTTTATATAGCCTAACATTCGTCATTGTTTCATCATTATATTTATTTTATAAAGAAGGAATATATTTACGGCATCCTGTTATAATGCGGTAATTTGTTATTTATACCTGCTATTAGGATGTGTCATTATCTCTAAAGACAAATTCTTTGCCCTGTCATTTTAAAGTTTCCTAGTAATTTCTTTCAACTTCCTTTCAACTTTTTAACTGTTTGTAGTCAACAGTAATATGATACGAGCTTAGTATTACGTCTATTAGCTTAGCATTACTATAATGCTTAGAGTGAGTATAATTCAGTGGTAAAAAAAATAGAATGCTGATAGCCGCATCAAAACGCAACTATTAAATGCAAGAGCAAGGGAACGCAAAGAACAACATTAACGAGCTTTATCTTAAGCCATAAAACAAAAGTTGTTAATGTAAATTTGTTAAGCTCTCCGAAGAGTCCACAAATTTCTGAACAAATATTTTTGATATAGATTGGCTATATTTCCAGGAGAAAAATTAGTTATCAATAATTGTTTGTTAAAAAATAATTTATATGTGGAAAAATACAATGCACAAAAAACACACACAAAAATGCATGGTTTAATTTAAAATTTATAAATCATTACAATTGTACCATTAATCGATCTAAAGTCTCACATATTATCTCATAGCATGAGGATAAGCTTCTACTATTTGCAGTGACAAAACTCTGGTTCTATGATCCGGAACGTTCTCGGAATATCTAAATAATTAGAGAGAGAGAGAGAGACGGGAGCAACAAAATGTATTATAATAAAGCAAATCGTTGTCATTTACTTATCCGTGTTAAGGCCTCTCCACACCCATAAGAAGTAATAGCAGGCGTCGCGTATCAGCTAATTTAAGTTTGCTGGATATTTTATGCTGATTAGAAACGTGAGATATAACCTATTTCACATGATTGATCATAATATTAAATCTCAGAGCATAGTATTATCTTAACCTCGATTTTAAAACATTAAGATATTGTGTGGTATAGTGTATATGAAATTTGCTTTTTGTCGCGAATGAATAGGATAAATATGAGAAAAATTGGCGCATACAATCATAAAAAACCATACATTTTTCAGAATGTGAAAAATCCAGCTTTACGGATTTTTTATTTACACGTATTTTTTTATTGGATTATTTATTTTTTATTATAGATATCGGTTTACCGCAATCGATATATATATATATATATATTCGTTAAATAACGTTTTCAATATTTTAGAAAAATTCTCGCTGTAGAGAACTATATAACAATTTATTCGCGTTTTATTTATTCGTAACGTTTCTTTTCGTAAGCTTTAATTCATTATATCGATAACGATTTCGAAGACTCGCCAAATTTCAAAGTGCACATCCATAGTGTCTGATTATATTTTACGTATATGTATATATATATATATATATATAGAAGGAATATATACATATATATAAACATAAATGCATATATAAATTGCATGTGCGTTACGCTGCACCCACCCGCTTCCCAAAATTACAGTTCGTACCCTGAGGGGTCCGCGCCGTAAATATGTTAATTTCACCGCAAAATAACTAAACGAGTTCGTCCAGGGTCCACTGATTGCAACAAGAGAATTCGTTGTATGTGTATGCCTTCGTGATCCGTTAAACAAGACGCGCGAAAGGTAGCCGTGAAACAGTGTCGTGTCGCGCGAAATCATTACCTTAAGCGTCCGCGGAATGTCATTTTCCGCACGCACTCGTTCAGTGTAAATTGTAAAATGGCGACGAGATTTATTATGGAAAAATTTCAACACATCGTGGTATACATGTGCGCTTAAGCCGCGATACTAATTCACATCCATCCACGTGTAAACGCGCAAATTTAATAGTCAATTTCACACGAAGTGATTTGTAGATGTAAATTTTAATCAAAGAAATAATTGCAATATTTTTTTTACGCGATATGAATTTTATTTGAATACTTGTGATATTATCTACTCATTAGATTTCAATTTCTGAAAAACAAAAGAAATTTCTAAAAGTAATTTAATTTTTGACACATGTAATAAAAATCTATCATCATTGATCCTTAAAATACATGCAAAATTTTCAGCCAAGTTGATTCTCATTTCTTCACAGTATAATAATTTTCTTAAACAATATCTATAACATTTATCTGTTCAAAAAGATCATATCTCAGGACGTTTGAATTTTTATTTACAAAAGTACTTAGAAAGAAGAATTGTACAAGATTTAAATGCCTCTGAGATAATTCTGACCGGGTAGGCTTCGAAAAGTGCAGATATCGAAAAATTTTTATCCGCATCGCGATTATAAATATCCTGACAGATCGCGACTTAGACGACAGGCCGTTTGTCCTACTTACTCGTTCATCCAGTCTCGGACAGTTCTCATGGCTATTAAGCCACTAAGCGAGTTAGCGCAACTGGATTACAATAAGTTACGAAGTTAACGACGGCGACACACGGTGACGATCACATATGTCACGTGTATACGCGCGCAGAAGTGCGAATCAAGGGCTGCGACGACGGTTGCGTGTCGCGAAAAGCTTTCAAGCAGGTTGTCGGGAATGGGAATCGCGCCGACAACGATCGCACAGGTCGGATTTCAATGCGATGTAGCGCGGCTCAATGTAGCGCAAAGTAGCTCCGGAATTTACAACATCCGTTTTAATATACGTTTTAATGCGGCACTCGCATTCGCACGATTTAAAGAACGGGATCGTATCTGCCTACGGCGATTTATAAAATCGTTGTTCCCCGCTGCGGAGATAACGTCAGCGCGGAATTCCGGAATTCCGGAATCTTGCCCGTATCACGATATTGCACCGTGCGTTTCATGAGAAACGCAACAATTCCGCGAAGAGATCCCTGCATAATTATAATCTCAATCCAGGAGCGAGAAAGGTGACCAGCAGTGGCGAACAAGTTCTTGGACCGAAAGTATTAGTAATAGATTGGTATTTTTTTTCAATTCGATTTAAGCACAAATCCGAGAAATTAATGAAGCTTTTAATAATATATTCATATATAGATCTCTCGCGCCTCCCTAGAAATAATTCGAAGATATATAAGAAAGAATGAAAGCGAAAATAAAAAAGATCGTGACGTGTTATCCTTTCGCTGAAATTTTATTTTTATTCCATCATTTCGATATCGGTTTCGAGCATCATCCGAAAAACACTGATCTGAATGATTCTGCCTTATACATAATGACTTTTATCGAAAGTTCTGAGCGAGCTTTTTAAGCCTGGCTTTTTTTCTGCATGCACGCGTGTAAGGTATATTGAAATAGCGGTTCTCGATTATATGCGCCAAAAAGAGAAAAACGCTAATTGTAGGTTGAATCTAAATGGGTATTCATTAGCAGATCGTCGCCATAATAATTCGTCCGTCTTGCAATGCCGCATTCTTCAAGCGAACTCGCAATATGAATCTTCAAGTATGATAATTGACGTTCAGATAGGTGCTGTTCAATTACACTATTGAAATGAGATAAGCTGTGTATTCCGGTTAAATAAACCCGTAGATAGTTCTCTTCCGAGAATATGCATTTAATGGAAGTACTCGGTGTTTTCTAAGTGGAAATTTTATTAACATATTCGGCATGCGATGAGAGTTACATTTCCTGTCTCACGGCACTCTCGCGTATTTGATGTAATGAATTATGTTATCTGAAAATCAAGATTATTTTTTACGAATGTTTATTATGGAATTTAAGACATTAATAATATCCGTAAAAACAAGATTTAATCAAATATAATACAGATGTAATTAATTTGATCATTTTTTTTTCTTTTTTATATAAGTTGATCAATTTAATAAATATTATTTTTCTCTCTTATAAAATGATTTCTTTTCAAACATAGTTTTCCGCGTATACACGTGTAAGACATATCGAGATAGCAATTCCCAATCAATGATAGAAAGAGAAAAATTCGTATTGATTGTACATAAAAAAAGAATAATAAAATATTAAAATAAAATTATAATATAAATTAGAACTAAAATTATAATAATATAAATTAGAAACTATTTCATCTAATTATAGGTATATAAAATTACTCATAAAGGTAATGTTTTAATTTTGAGAAAAATGATGAAAGATGAAATCACGTACTACGGAGAGATAACCGTGCACAATAACTTAACTTTCTCATTATTGGCAACGAATTGTTAATGATCGCGAGATAGTGCAGTACAGCGAAGCCTTAGACGTGTGAATGTGTGTGTCGCGCACGATTGAACATGATGTATTTATATTTGCAGCTGTGAATGAATATGATTACAACATCTCGTTTTTAGCACGCGCTCGATGCTAGCCATCGATGAAAATGAATGAGCAATAGCATAATTGAAATTTCAGATCGCGCCGTTGATGAATAAAAGAGTATCGCGGCTTCACGTTCGGAGTGTCGATATTATGCACTCGTCGCACGCATGCGATATGTCGCGTGCAATCCTACTATGTCATAAAATTTTAAACCGCTACTTCAAATCACGTCGTTTAATAGTAATAAAGTTAGGAAAGTGCCTTTTGCGCCTATGTAGCGGCCATTAAGCTCGAGACGCGCGAGCCTAATTTTACAGTTTTGTTTATTAAGCATATGTACATTGTTGAAGAATGTGAAAATGATAGAGACGGAAGTAATTAGTTTATAGAATGCTTTTGTTGATTTATGATTTTGGTGTAAGCGTCATCTGCACCATCATTTCACACTAACTCGATGAATTTAACACTTACGTTACATAGTTGATTTCTTTAAAATATTGTTGGAATTTATGTCCAATAAATATTATTATAAAAATCTCATGTGCTTGGAAATTATTTGGAAAAACGTTCCAAGCAATAATATACTAACTATATATATTGCTAAATCTTATGGTGATTAATATATCGATCACAAGCTCGTTAAATACAAAATAATATGAAATTAATTCGAATTAAAAAAAAATCGTGCGTGTTCGGGATCTGCCGGGAAAGCTTTAAGCTCGCGCGCGGGGTCAAAAATCCGAAAGGTAGATCCCGCGGAACCGCGGAAGCGTGTAGCCGGTGAACGTACTTGAAATCACACCGTGGATCGTCCGAATCACAGAGGGCCTTATACCTTCCTCCTTCTGTGTATCCCTTTCCCCACTCTTTCACCATCGCCACCTCCACCACCATCATTTCTTCTTCTTCTTGCCCCTCTCTCTTTCTCCTCCGGAGGCGTCCCGTCGCACTAATAATTCGTGAGTACGTTGCGGTGATGTTGAGCATTCCACCTGCCAACAGCAACCGGGCACATCCCCCCACCTGGTGGGTACCGGCAGGAAAAGTGGCCGCACGCCTTGCAATCCCAGCATTTCTGTGTTGGTTGTGGCCGTGAACGGGGCTCAAGTCCAAGGACACGCGGGAGCGAGTGAGAGCGCCTCTTCTAGTACCCAGGAGAGACTTCCCTGCGTGCGCGATCCGCCACACGTTTCGCCACAGAATTACTCTGGTTTCTACCGGCGCGGGCCACCGCAATTCGTCCAGGTACGTGATCCGACGAAAAAGACACATCTCTCCTATGGTCATCAGTATTCTCTCGCGCTGGATCCTCTCTCTTCCCCCTGAGGTGCGCGAGGATATGATAAACAGTGTATCGAACGGCTCGTATATCAGTGAAATCGTAAAGTTCGACGCGGCTGCAAGTCTCAAAGATCGACGAGATTCCACCGGACGGCGATTTCGATCATTTTCCTGTCGCCTCGGAACGGGTTACGGAGTAGACGTCGCCGAGATATCCGAGATATTCGGTGAGATGCTGTCGCACGGACCACACCGACGTAGCGCGAATAAAAACGGGCAACGATCTATCTTGCGCGTCATCCCGGTGCGCGCGAACAGGAACGGATATTTCACCGGATAGAGTGTGAACTTCTCCGCCGGCGATGTTAAAGGTCTTTTCCTTCCTTCCGTCGTAGCCGCGTTCGCGGTACGGACCGCAGTGCGAACCAAACCCCCGAAAATTTGGGAAATAGGAACGATCAGGATCATCGAGCGGAATAGGCTGGTGATATAGAGGGGGAAAAAAAAATTCAAAATCGCATCCTCTTGTCTCGCGCGCGCGCGCGCGTCGAGTCTCTTTTTCCAATTAAACGCAAAAATTTCATTCGCTTTCCCCGCGATGTGTCGTGCGCACCGAGGTTCACAGAGGCTCTTTTTCCATTTCGCGTTTTCACGTCTCGCCGGTTGCTGGACGACGTGTATGCCCCAATCCACTGACGACGCGCGCTGTATTCCCGATGAAATCGATAAAGTTCCATCCGCGGCGGCAGTTATATAGCTGTACGTAAAACGTACAGCTACGTACGGCAAATCGCGGAAAAACAATTTTCCGTCCCGGCGATTTCGCACACTCGAGAGAAATTCCGATCTTCCGATCCCTCGACGGCGATCCGGGATGGATAATTGATTGGTCCCTCGAATCAATGCACGTGCAAATGTCGTTGCATAATCGCGCCGTCCAGGATATCCTGCGCCGTGGTCGACCCGACCGACGGTCCTGTCGCGAGAACCTATCGTTCTACAATTTTCTTGGCCTCGTGCCGCGCGATGCTGCGGTAAAACGAAACAGAATTATGAGATGCCTGACGTTCTCGAAAGACCTCTCTTATTCTCCTCCCTTTCGAGCAACCGTACGATTACTTTCGCGGTACTCAGTGAAGTTGACTTCCGACGTAATTGAATTGAAGATTGTTTTGGAGTTCTCGTATAACGTAAGAAGGCGAAAAGACCTCGCTTGTAACTCCCATCGTACCTTATCCTTTTTGTACGAATGCCAAAAGAATATCCATATAGTGCCGATGGAACTGTGCGTGACGTATAATGATGAGAGAGAAAGATCAAGTTTTATATATATATATATCGTGGTTTTTTCATCGTGTGAAATCATCGAGTAGAATTCTGCGTGAATAGAAAACGGTATTGCATAAAGAAGTTAACGGTTTTCACTGGTAGCGTAATCTTACCTGCACCGATAGAAGAGTTCCACACTTAATGAGGGTCGTATATAATAGAACGATCCCTCGAATCAGCACCTTGTACGTGATAAGTGTACGCCTACATTCGTGCGTGCTATCGATCGCACGCTTGATTAAGAATCGAATAGAATACTTGTCGGCACTTTTCACACAACTTCTTGGAAACAGAATGAAGAGTGCGTGCAATATGCTATTCCATTAAATCGCAGAATTTTCCTCTTATGGCGTGATATTTATTTTATTATTGGAAACATCTACATATATAGAGATGCATACCACTCTCTGTGAAAGCGTATGAAAGTATCATCGCGGCAGTGCCACGTTGTTGTACGGTATAAAAAGTGCAAAAACTGAAAATCGTATATAATAAAAGATTGATAACGTATGGAAACATCTCGTACATGTTAACGCGAATATCATTCAATATCATTTTTCATATGTCAGATTCTGGCTGTTATAATGTCGGCTTGCCTTTACAGATTCTGACAAATCGCTTTTTATTCTGATTCATAAGTTTTGAGAAGAAGGTATGTGTTTTCAAAGAAACGACAGATGCTTGTCTCTCTGTGAGAGTTTTTCGAAATATTTATATTAAAGTGAAATATTCTTATATTACAATATATATTCAATTTTCATTCAACTCGTTATCAAATTAAATTTAAAGGTGAAGTCAGAATATGTTAATATGTAATTCTGATTAAAATTACGCGAGAAAAAATATTTTCCTGACCGTGGTATGACCATTAATATAACTCTACATCGAGTAAAAAAATTACGTTACAACGCAATTTCCATGTTTAGATGATACAAAGCTGAGAGCATATTCCTCTAGACGTGTAACAGCATCGATGCGTATCCCGCTGGATTAGCAGCTGACGTTAACATATAAGCTCCTTGATTAGATTCGGAATTTAATCCCGATGTTTATAGCTTCAGATGTTGACCGAGATGAAGTAATTGATGAAGTATACGATCGTAAATAAATTAAGAGCCTCGTCGGACGTACGGTTATTCGTCACGCAGTTTTGGAGCGGTATTTCGCGTTGGGAGAAACTTTATATACATATATATATACAATACTCTATGCACCAGTATTCAATTCTTACTTGCGCCCAAGCATTCGCGGGAAAATCGGTTCCTGTAATTACCTTAATGAATGGCAACAAAGGCAGGAGAGCCTTGTACCAAGCGATATTATGTTCTCTGCGCGATGTTCTCCTTCGCGCGATTCACTGCCCCTTATTTCACCCCCTGCTGCCCCCCTTCTCTCTTGCACTATCTTCCTCCCGCCGTTCTATCTCGAGACCTCTCGGCACTAAGACCGTTTCCTTCGCCATTACATTGTGGTGAACTGTTCGACTAACTTTGAAATAATTAGTCCGGATAATGAAGTTCGGCTACACAATGGCCTTAGCAGCGAAAGGTAATGAGATTCGTCCTACCAGCGCGTATTGACATTTCGGCGCGATATTGATTACTTAAAACGCTTCAGCGGTCTTACCGGGAATAAATGAGCGAATCGGATTTCGATGAGCAGTTGTTGAATCGGGCAGCTTTGGGACGTTATTGATAACTTGGTGTGCCGCGAGAAAACGGGACCGCTTTCGATGTACCGTGACGAACAACGTAAATATTTCATGTTTCTCTTTATCAATATTTCATTTTTTTACACTGTATACATATACCCAACAGATCTACATATATATTAAAAATTTTTATTTTTAATTTTAATAAAAAATATTATGGATAAAGTACGCGCAATAATATTAATATACATAGAGAAATATTTTTCTGGAAACGTGCATAAAAGATGGCTGGTTCATTAATTTTTGAAAGCATTTAATTTTTAATGACAGCTGTTTGGCGCAATGATGTTAAGTTTGAAGAGCCAAGGTAAACGCAACGACCTTGACCGAGAAAAAGAAATCATAGCACACTCGGACTTAATATTCCTGCCCCAATTCCGTAACCAATCGAGCATGGATAGGAAGATGGCGATAAATACTTGCAGCGAATCTTGGTTTACCTTTTCTCATGCCATTAGCGCGCGGCACCGAGAGAGTTATCGATATGGTACATCGCTACGGGAAGAAATTCCCCGTAATGTTTAATAGCCCGTACAAGTTATACATACAATTTTCCGTCATCGTCGTCGTCGTCGTCGTCAGGCGAGAGAGATTTCGTTTCTTTGGACGTCCCCGATTGCCTACTCGCGCACTCGGTGGAACACGCATGAATTTTCTCACCCGTGACCGAACGATAAATCATCATCGCCAGTAAAACTGAACACGTCGCCGGCGTTCTGATTTTGACGTTAATCGAATGTCGATGAAATATTAACGAGTGGATAATTTCGGCGCGACATTTACCGCGATAGTCATCGATAAGCCCCGACGTCACCCACGGGAGGATATATTAACAAGCCACCGCGCGAGTTGTTAATGACACTACTTTCTTCCGATCGAATTGTACGATGCACACAGATACGCATAGAGAAAGGATGAGCAATATTGATGTCAAGCATGCGCGCTTGTCCTTGAGCGGATGCAAAGTCGACGCAGATGCGAGAAGCGAGAGCTGTGTGATGTGCGTTCGAGTCTTTTAACATTAGCGAAAAATCGTATAAAAGGAATAACGGCTAGCCATTCCCGATATATCGCTCCTGAATAACGAACTATTTCCAAAGTATATGTCTTACGAGATGACGCGAACGCGATTAATGGATGCTAAACGCGTCTCCGGTTACGTTCGCCTATTTGTGGAAACTCAACCTAACGAGCATCAAGCTCAAACGACAGCTTTTCACATGGGCTCTCTTCATGTTTATCAATAAATCCGTCAGAGCACGTATGTACACGCACGCACATACACATATATGTATATATTAATTTCCTACATCCATCGGATATCTATCAACGCATGATTGACTACATACTTCCGGGCCGCTGTACTGAAGATAGTAGATAATCAATGAAGTTTTACCGCGATCGGGATGGTAATGGGTTTTCGTAAACGAACGACAGCGGGTGGCGTACAAGTTATCAAGAAGACGAGCTGTATATCTAGGGAACGTGATATCTATTTGCTTACTCGTGAATAATTAAAGTAGTTTCGCGAAAAACAAAGCGATGTACTTCAATCTTTATCACGTCTCTCTTAAAGAGGAAGCAGACAGGTCCAATTATAAGAATTGCCATTTTTTTCTATTTTGTTATATATGTTCGATTTTAATCCTGCCATTAAGATTTCTATAGATAGGAGAGATTAACGTCTTAATTAGAAGTCGTATATACTTATCAACCCGGAGCTACCGTGACTTTTACTATCGCTGAACTATAGAAGATAGTAAATTATTATATGCTATATGTCATAAACGGTTATCGACACGATGGCATACTGTTGCGTGTACATGCCATCGTGCTACAATCCATTAATTGATTGGATGGTACTCACCCTGGGTATTCATCAAAAAAAGGCTTTCAAAACTTATACGACTTATATTGACTGTATTAAATGTATTATTTTTTTTCTCGCTATTAGAATTATGATCAAAATTTATTACGTATTTTCCTTATATCATTGTCGTATCATTTCTATTTTAATCTCGAATAACATTTCTTGATAATTGCAGCTGAATTTAAATTATAAATAATATCGTTTATAATAATTATAAATAAATTCGTCGGTAAATTTTATTCTCATTTTATTATGATATTGTGTGAATTTAATTATTCGAGCTTTTTCTGTTGGAAAATTATCGTATATAAATATATATCTTTTAATTACACAACATTGCATGTAAACGTTTCACAAGCATGACCTGCATTTAACTCATAATATCTTTGTTCTTTTATGATTTATTTATTATCGATTCGAAATTATAAAGCATATGCTCGGACTTTCAACAGTACATACAATCGGAAAAGAATTTAACGCCCGAGTGAGTTTTTATTTTTATCAGTTTCTCGATATATTGCGGTGATTGTAAATTTACACACAAAGGGGAGCAGCACACCTGCATTCGCCAAAGCAGGCTGACTTTAAAAGTCACATGGTCAAGCGTTCGGGAACTTTGACCGCTAGCGTTTGAGAGTTACAATTTGCGATGTCAGATAGCTGTTCGCAAATCAAATTACGAACCTGAAAATTCAAACTTTCTGTAAGCATAACGTGTAAATGAAAATCGTAATATGTGCGATTCTTTACAAAATTAATTTTATTACTATATATTATAGAATATATATAATAAAAAAAAATTTCCTATGAAATAATGAAGTACTAAGCCGTTCGAAACGGAAAAATTATAAAAAATTTTTTTTCTATTGGGAAACAACTTAAGTTTTTCACATATATTTGATGACACGAGTAGCCATTGTCGGATAAATAAAAACTGAAAAATTGCCACGAACGCATTCCTCGATAGCGCAAATATATTTCTCGTCTATAATGCCTTGACCGAGTCCTTCAAGAAGGGGGAACTTAACGAGTACATTCGCTTGTTAGATAGAGCCTTCCTTCGGGAAAACGGTGAGAAAACATAACTTGTTCTTTTATAAATGCAATTTTCCTGAAAAGATGATCGATGTAATGTGACGAGAGCGTATATCTCCTTCGCCCCCTCTGAATCACGCAGCTCGCAGCCAGCTGCGAGGATTAACAGCCGCCTCGCTGTTATAACGGTACACACCCGCACGCGTATGTACTTACAAGGCGACTGCTATGCGCGAAGCGAAATCAGAATACTATGTTCGCTCCCCTTTCACCCCCCGTTCCCTTAACTCCTCGCGTCATCCCGCGCGGAAATCCTTCATGTCTAAAAGTTATCGATACGGGAGGAAGTGACGATGCTCATTCAAGTGTGCGTTTCCGAGAAGTCGTAAAACTCTGAGAGGCGCACAGTCCGATCAGACATTACCGGGGAAGAAACTCATCATTACCGCGTGAGAAAGTAACAGATCAACCGTTGCGTCAATCTAGCACGATCGTCCTTAAATTTCTCTCCAAATGGGGCACGAATAATGCTCGGATCGCTCACTCAACACACGTGTACCGCGTGTATAAGTATCGCGCTCATCAGAATATCATGCTGATCATGCTAGACGCGCGTCCTTCATCTCGATAACTATCTACGTCCGGTCACGTACGCTTTTTTGGTAACGGCTCATAATTCGTATATTCATTTTACACATGCACGATCGCCTTCAGGCGAATTTCGGGATTTGTTCGCAGTAGAATGCTTCCATTTCCCGTTAGCGTGAAGAAACGGTCACGAAAGGATATCACCTATCTAACTAGTTCATTATTCATAGAGAATATACATATATTTTAGAGAAATTCGATATTATGCATTATTTATAGCCCCGCGTATACATAAGCGCCCCAAGGTGATTTTCAGATATTTGAATAAACGCGAAACGATTTGATATCTCAATTTGTTAATTGATTTAATATGTTAATTCAACATGAAAAAGATAGCTTTCTATTTTTCTGTATTCTATTTCTATATATTCTCTATATTCAAAACGTAACAAATATATGCTTATTCTTAAAAAAAAAAAAAAAAAAAAGTGTATAATTAAAAATATCATAGAGTGTTTAAAATACTTCTCTTGTAGACAATTGCACTATCTCTTTTCAGTTTTTTCCTCCATAAAAAAATCAGAAATCACAAATTGGTGCTTAATTAGATAATGAGTAGCGATTCAATTAAAAGTACATTGTATGAAAATCTCATACAATGTAAAATCAAGATATTTTGCGATTTATCTGTTTGGTAGATCTATAAGTGAAAAAAAGTACAATGTATCAAAGAGGTAGCGTGATAGTATCCTTTCTGTTCTTGCGTAATGGATAACGCCCGCATTTTTCTTTTGCGACTACAGCGAGCACAGTTTATATTTCTCGATATTGAAAAATATATACGTACGTATAAACAACGTGAAACGTAAAAATGATCAAAGAGGACAGACATATATGCATCTATGTGATATATGTGCATGCGCGTATGCGTGTAATGATATAATACCTATATATTTAAAACAAAAATTATGTGATAATTAATTTTATCTAAAAGTTTAGCTAAAAGTATTTTGTTGAGATACAACAATTCTCAATGCATAAGATAAAATAATGAGGAGAACATAGAGTGTGCAAGATAATGAATACTGCGTCAATATATCGTCATAGATCTTAATCCAAGAACATTTTCTTAAGTAAGTAACTAATTAATTGCCGCTAGCGATATTTCCGTTGATATTATACGATAATCGTAACATCCGTGTCATCCATTCATTCTGTATTAACCGCGAATACGGCATCTCGTTGCACAAGCCGCTCAATTAGGGGGATTCTCAAAAGAGCTCTCCCTTTCTCCTCCCCTCCCTTCTGTCACTTGTTTCTGGATACATAGCTCTTTCTCTTTCTTACCCCTATATATCTGTACCCTTCTCGCCTCTTGTCTCCGTCTTGTGCCTAGACAGGAATTCTGATAAGACGCTGCGGCGGGGAGAGCGCAGCCACTTCCGCTTCTAGATCATTGTTTGCGAACAGTTAATAGCCCCCTGGGTACACCTACCCGACCGTCTGAAGTCTGGTCGCTCTCATGGAAGCGCAAACCATCTTCTATCTCCCCCGCCTCTGCTTCTCTCTCTCCTTTCTATATCCCTTCCTTCCCCCTGTTTTGATCTCTATTTTGCGGGGCGCACGTGCTCCATCTTTCTCGTTTCTTGCTTCTTCCTCGCGCTACCTTTCTCTTCACCTTCCGTCTCTTCCGTATTCCCAGTCGCTGATTCTTTCTGGCTGACTTCCTTTCTCGTTTCCTTCTTACCGTTCTCCGTCAGTTCCCTCGAAAAATTATGCGCTCTCAGAGGTGAACATCCGTTTTACACGAATAGAGCAGAACGCGAGCACATGCGTACATCGAGTGTGTGAGTATACGCTCTTTCTTTTTTTTTTCTTTCTGGTTTCGCACTCGTATACTCATATCGTATATGTATACGTGTGTCTTTTTATTTACGTGTGAGCAAGCTGCTCACCACGAACGGTAATTGAAGACTTCGGGCGTGAATGGGAGTGCCACGTGGACGAGTGAAATTAATTGCTGCCGGCACCGTTAGCCTCATAGATCGTGGGCGGCTCGCGGACGTACGTATACGGTCGTCTTCGCCGACAAGAGAGTGAGAGAGTGAGAGAGAGGGAGAGAGAGAGAGACCCGCGTGTCTCATTCGCAAAGCGAGATTATCCAAAAAAGTTGCACGCGCGGCAAAGAGACGTTCGTGACCCGAGCAAATGCCAGCGGGAGGAGGGAATCTCTACGTGTAATCGGTCATTGACTACCAGCCTAAGGTCAGAGGGCCTCGTCCGTTTAAACCCGGAAAACAGGGCTACGTTTGCCATTTAGGATAAGCCTGCGAATTGGAGAGAGAACAAGAAACGCGTATTTGCGAATATTATTCGCTAATAGCGCGTTTCTCTCTCTCTTCTTTCGCACAATGTTATATCTCAGATTTATTATTTTATTGTTTACTTAAATAATTCTCAATTTCTTCCATAAGGATTTTTAATATGATTTTTCGATCTGATGTAAATTCTTCATATTTTGAATCGATATATTTCACAAACAGTCAATTATTATTAATTGTAAATTAACATTATCTTTATGTATATATATATATATATATATATATATATATATATATATTACACACACATGCATACATAGACGCGTTAGCTGCTATTTATTCTCTACAAGAACGCAATCTCAAAGAAGGCAATGTCGATTTTACGCCATGCCCTTATATAGGACACGAATGATTCATTCACATTGTATATAACCACGAGGTTACACAATTTTTAAGTAGAAGGAAAGACGTTAATAGCCCGGGGAAGAGGGCAGACCAGCGTTCATCACCTCGGTCGAGAAAAAGATAACACACATCCATACACCCATGCCAACCGTCCGTAAGCCACCTTCGCGAGGTTAACGGTGCACAAGGCAAGATGGTCCGCGCTCGCAGTCGGATCGCTCAATTCTCTCCAACATATGCGTGGGACTCGAGGCTCGAGTGCCCTCGGAAGAATTAACGGTTACCTCGGCGGCGATGCGCGGTGACGAGGAAGAGGGATGATGACTCGTACAAACTGGAAGGGAGGAGACAAACTCGTGGATTGCTCGCTCGCGATTAAGGAGAGCGCGGCCCGTTTGGATGCGGCGAAACACACTAAACACACGTTCCCGAGTTAAAAATAATTGGCCGCCCGAGGCCCTTCCGAAGATACCAGATGTATCGCGGAGAGGAAGACCGCCCTGGCCGTCGCGAAGCGGTACTCGGGTTGACCGGTATTCGGCCAAATCGACGATCTGAGAAACAAGAGACGAGAGATGGGACCACCAGCAGATGCTGGTTATATGACGCGGGGTAGAAAGTCCATTATTACGGGCACGAAAACGTTTAGTAGAGATGAATGGCTTGAGGGAAAAACGGCTCTAACAAATTGGGCTGACCTAACAGGGGCAAGAAGTAATAATAATACAGAGTAGCGAGAGAAGAGGACAGAGAAGAAGAAATCACAGGCAGAGAAATGGGGGTGGATCCTGAAACATTTCACTAAATTTTATCTCACCATGGGCGGTTTATTTAATAAAGTAATTAATCGGCCGTCTCATCTGGCTTCCTGAATTGATTAACGTTTCGTAGCTCCGCCGAAATTCTATTTCAACGTGGGCGGTCTTTATACTACATTTTAATCGCGTGGGCGTTTTAATCGCGATAAAGACATGAACAATGTCCGGAAGTTTCGGCGATAAGAATTTAGTATGCGAAATATCGTGAGAAGATTATAGGAGCTAATTTAAAAGCATAAATTGTTTCCTCATATATTAATAAATGCACGTCTCGAAAATGTGCGAAGCAAAAAGTCTTACTTGAATCGAAAATTTAGATTAAGAACATCGAGAGATGCTATATAAATGTAGATATATGTTAATAATACGTCGAATATTTATTAACAAGGTATAATGATGATGATGATAATTATGGCTATATATAGATTGCGCGGAAGACAATAGTACAAAAAAACGACGTGTTTCGCATTCTCTCTCTGTCTCTCTCTCTCATTCTTTCCATCCAAATCTATCACAGAATCTGCCAACAAAATTAATTGCGTTACACGTTGCAGAATTATTTCCCAAAGAAAGGAGATGAGTTGAAACTGGAATAATCGGTAGCAGGGGCGGCGCGATTACGAGGTAATGACGGAGATTTCGTGCAAACGCAAAGTACCGTGATAATGAATCTCTTGAATCTAACTTTTTATAGATCCCATTACGGGACTAATTGTACAAAAAAAAAAAAAAAAAAAAGATTTGACCGTATCATGCGTTACTCGGGCATTTCGGAGGATCTACGGGCAAATAATCGCGGCAAAAAGAGACGATAATCGACATGATGAGGAAGGAGGAAGGTCATTAAATTCAATTATAATTTGTCGTACAAATATGCACGGTGAAAAGGAGGTGGAAAAGGACGGGAAGATTAGGAAGAAAAGAAGCGGGACACGGGCAAGAAAAAGATCCGAGGAAAAAAAGGAGAGACTCGCGCGCTCTAGAGAGTGTGAGGCAACGTTTCCGTCGCCCGAAGGTTTAACCAAAGTCCGGGCGCTCGTTACGGGACTCCCGCCTCTCGATTACACGTCCGGCGCGCTGGAGATGTGAACAACCTTCGCGTATTGGAGATGACGTAAATATTACGGGCTCGTTAGCGGGCGAGTAGGCACGTACGCGCAGGTGCACGATGCGTCGTATATCTGCGTATAGATCGGCCCGAGACCTCGTAATGGAGGCAGTTGCCTCACTTTGGACTTATGAAGCAATGCTTACTATCCGCTGCACTAGTGCTAAGTACCAGACGCAATAATGCCGAATTATTGCCCTTCCCCCCCCTCTCTCTCTCTCACTCTTCAGGCTTATGAATTTTCATATATCTCCATCAGTACCGTATAACAATAAACGCTGATGTAATCAGACATCGTATTTGCATAATCGTTTTGCGCGAGGCAAAATGCTCATCTTGAAATTAATCAGAATTATTTAAATTTAACGCGACAATTTATTCGTAAACGTTTAGGTACATACGTAATACAGTATAATACAATATAATATTCTATACGATATATATTATTTGGCAACATATATATTATACATAGAATTTCTATATTTATTGAAATAATCAGGATTAATCAAACACGAGGTATTATATCGAATTAAAGAGTAGATACAAATTTATCTTATACACGAAAGTTTACGTTTTGGTTGTGAATTCATGGAGCGCGTTCTTCTTTCGAAGAAGAAGTATCAATTTACGAATTTGCGATCATTATAATGCGAAATATTATCATCAAAGTTATGCACGTTGCACGAAAGTTTTCGCGGTATTGATTTCTATAGACCGTGTTATCGCATACGCGAATATCCCGCGGTGAAGCGCAAACACTAAAGTTGTCCATGGGCTTTTTACAGTAAGTAGGAGATTTAATGTGACGTTACGGGCGCGTGACGCGACTTCGAAACTAAGTTCCTGGTCGGTGTCGTAAACGTCAGAAAACATCCTTCCACGAGCCGGTTGTAAAAAACGTAATTCGAACGTTTAGCAGACCGAAGCATGAGGTTCCTCCTCCAAACAAGGAGACTTATTATAAAATTTCAAACGACTTTAATACGTGATTCTCCTCCTCTAAATTCCATCTCAATTATTACATCATACAGTGGTCGATGGACTCGATGGACCGTTAGATGTTACAACCGCTTCTTTATTTGTCAGAGCTAAGTATTTCTTCATAGAGCACATTCTTTTTCTTTCTCTCTCTCTTTTTCTCAATAAACTTGAAGACTTTCTGAGACGCCCGATAACACCGATTCGCTCGTCGGACCTCTTTCTGTAGCAACAGCTGCTAAACCAGCGTCAGTGTCGCGAATTGCAAATCACTGCCGAGGAAGGCCGAACAAGATCCAAATGCCTCTAGGTACAACGCGCCACTTCCGGGAGACACGAGCTGGTCGAGGAGGATTACAAGCGAAGCTAGAGTTCGGTAGCGAACTGTATCTTGGAGTAATCCAGGAAGATCCCGTGTGCCCGAGAACGCGGATAGTCTCGGAATATCGAATTAAATGTCGGGTTTAATGTACGGAACATTCCGTAAACGACGGCGTCAACGCTGTATAATTGAAGCCGATGTCGCTCTACTACAGTTACTTGATGGTTTTACAAATCTAAATGAGAGAGAAAGAAAAAGACAGAGATAATATGTCTCGTTCTTGCGATCTGTCCTCGGGCAAAAAATTTTGTCCCAATCAAGCTTGGCTTCCGGTGTGTAATTAAAGACGCTCAGGATTACTAGCCGACTATAACAAGGTGGAAAACGGACAGCCCCGACCCAACGAGGCGAATGAATCCAAGAAGCGTGACCAACAACTTCATAGATTCGCCGACCTTCGCTTTCAGACGGCCGCTGCCGCCGCCGCCGCCGCCATCAGCGATCTCTGTATGCATACACGATAGCGTGCGCAAAATGCGTTCCCTACATTTCGGATTACTCTCTTTATGTCATATCCACTCTGCTCAGCCTCGTTACGTTAAATATACGGTTATGAGATTGTCGTGTTACGCGGAATGAAGATAGGGGAAAAAGCACCGGTGGGTGGAGCGGCACGCTACGTATCATCGGACGTAACTTGCGCGGCAGCAATTACTTGCCAAGGCATAGCCGCGTGCGACGCGACGGTGCCGCAGTCGTGATTGTTTAACGCGGTTAAACCGCGCAGGATACGTAAGTTTGCGGCTTAATTAGAACTCCGGCCGTAACACGAGAAAGCGTCTCTCTCGCTCGTAGCCGTCTTTAAATTATACGGCCTCGCCATGACAACGCGTGTGAGATGTAATTTTTTGTAAGTTTCCGAATATCTCACGCAAGCGATATTACGTAATGGTTTATTTCAGGCTCGTTTTTTTTCGCGTCAAGCGGGAGACGTGTTTGTTGTTAAGGAGAAGAAGGCGATGGTGAACGTGAGACAGCCGAATATTATCGTGCATGCGCACAACAGATTCCACGAGCCGTTCAAAGGGAGGAGATGAAATTTTAACTGGCTCTTTTGCCCGGGTAGTCCCGTTACTCCCACGTAGCGGCCTCACCGACCTCGCCGAGTCGCGACAATTTCGCAGGCAGAGTGGAAGTGACGCCAGCCAGTATATTACAGATCTTTTTAACCTCCAGGTCCGCCTTGCGCGCTTTGCAAATATTCAAATGGCTCCGCTAATGGAGCCCTCCCTCCATCGCCCGTACCTCGACCGGTCTTGCATCAAAGTGGTACAACGGGAGTGAGCGTAGCAAAAGGGACATCCATCTTCCCCTGACCCACTCGATGTAACGGTGGGACCCGAAAATTACGGACCAACCGAAAATCACACTTCTCTTTCTCTCTCTCTTTCGGTATCCTTGTTCTTCTTACTCTTTCGGTTTCTGGTCGTTGACTTCTCTGCAGCGCCGAATATTTCGCGTCTCGCGCCTTACGCATAAATTGCACAATTATGTATTCTGCAAAATGCATTTATGCAAAACAAAAATCGCTTATCCGATTCGTAAGATTATGAAATAATTATTCAAGTTTTTCATTGAAATAATAATTATATTCCCTTAAGAATTGAAAAAAATCAATTTTTGAAAACAATACTCTCTTTATGCATATTAAACAGTGCTTTTACAGTAGTTTTTAGAGAAACTCTTAAAAATTGTGACGGCAATTGCAGTTGAAAATAGCAAAACTCTACAACGGAGAACTAATTAATACGTTTGCGAACTTTTATCTGGCACTCGTGGGACAATCCAAGTTTTTGTTTCATCGTAAACTTTTAACACATGTTGCGAGTTTACTCATTTCCACCGACACCAAGAAAGCGAAATTTTGCGAAAGTGCACGCGGACCCACAGCTGCTGAGTAACAAACTTGCCCTAAGGCATTTAACGAAGTCGTCGAACTCTCCGTAGGAGTTTCATCGCCACTAGCATTAAACACACACACACATACACACACATACAACACACAAATTTGCCTCGGTCTTTTCACGCGATAAGAATAACATCCGAAGCGTGTTGAACTAATGTTAAACGGGATATCGCCTACGGAAATGCAATGGATGACTTGCAAATCTGATTAGGAACTTGCAAGAATCTTCTATGTATGAGACACGTAATTCTCGTCACTTTGCTGTCGCATTATTTTATAGCAAAGACTGTAATAATTTCGTTAACGTGTGAGCAATTTTTCTTGCGGAATCATTATTCGTAATTTGCATACATACTACTGTAAGAATTATATCAATTTACGAGTGATTTTTTTTGCTTTGATCCATGTAGAATTTAATTATATAACTTCTATTTAAAAGAGACCTATAATTTTCCACTACGACGATTTCTGCTATGCAAAGCATTTTTATTTTACAACATCTTATTGTAAATTTTAATAATATCAGTTTTAAAGATGTTGAGATTTGTTGATAAATAAAATATTAAATTTCGTTTAAATTAATAGTGTTTTTTTCGATGAATTACCGTGAGTGTGTTGACGTTTGCGAATCGCGATGTGGAATTTATTAACGATACAATCGCGTCAGTTTTGGCGTGTCATTCTTTTTCTCGTTTCGTGCGGAATCACATGCGGATGGAAAGAAATTAGCCTCGTGAAAATTATTTCGGCCCCATACCGTTACGTACTGCTTTCGCATACTGAAAATGGTTCCGTTTCGGTTACCACTAAAACGATGAGAATTCCGCATTGTGAGCGGCGTCTAAGCAAGAAAGGCGTGGCAGGAAAGAAACGGGAAGAAAGAGAAAGAGCGGACCGTGTTGTTGCTTCTGCAGTAACAGCAGTTACAGCGGTAATTTTACTTTACGCCGGCAATAAATGCGCTCCGCTCACGCACGCTTCCGCGATAGCATTCGCTATCCGACTGTATCCTCTCATTCCTTCTCTCTTTCTTTCCCTGCAGCTCCCTGGTTGTCTCTCTTTCTTTGACGAGTTACCCTTATCTTGTTCTCCATGTCTATCTTACGCCATATTGCGGCGGCACGAGTCTTACGCTTACGTGGAGAAAAAAAATCAGGATTGCATGCTATTTCCCGACACGTATTACACACGCGAATTACACACGTGAAGATACATTGAAAGCGGGGTGGTCCTCTCATCTCGATTCGTATAGTAATTTCGTGTAGTCATCTAATGAGCATAGGGGAGATCAGGTTTAATTGTCACAAGTTGTCGAAATGTGATTTAGCAAGACGAAAAATAGCAATGTCTACTCAATCGTTTGTCAAGTATAAGAGGAGATTTAATACTCGAAGAGATTGTTTTACTCTATATTTCTTACGCATGAGCTAAATAAGTTTTCACTTTGTAAAATTGTTGCGCTAACAGCGTCGCAGACTTGGTATACGCCAACAAAAATTGCTTTCTAGCTTTTTATATTGTTCGTGACATTCCAATAAGCGAAGTCGCGGAATTTCGAGCCCGTCCTTCGCTACGTCGTTTACATAACGATGACAGTGAGAAAAATTGCTCCGACCCCTCGTCGTCGCAAACGCGTCGCTGCAAACTCGCAAACGCGCCACTGATAACAAAATAACGCTTACGCTTCGATCACGGGGGGGGAGGGGGAGGGGGTTCACGATTCGTTACCCGTAAATTGGTGTTTTGTATTTACGATGACCGTCACTATGCTGCGCGGGATCGCTTGTGCGACTCGAATAGTTAAATCGTGCATTTCAAACGAGCGCGAGCGGGCAGGATTGTACTTCAAATGCCAGCCTATGTACATAATTGATTGGCGTATGTGAACAAAGCCGGAACGTCACGAGCCAGTTTTGCAGCGCGTAGGAGGGCCCTCTCTTTCGTCGACCGCCGCCGCGCCGGTATGTAGCCGGATGAAATCACTCGACTAACGGCTGCGGGACTAAATTACCGCGGAATTAGGCGGACCGATTACATTGCGCGACGCACAGCTGTTATGCGCGCGCGTACCGCCCGCGTTGCCGTTTATCAGGAATGCGTAGCCTACATGATTTAACGGCGAGTTCCTACACACCGGGGATTATACGCGCGTTGACAAAATGACAGACAGCTCCGGGCGCAATTCGGGATTAATTCCGGAACGCCTTATCAAGGGAGAGAGACGATTATACGTGTTGCACGCAAATCTTCGTTCTCCTCGCGGCACTTCCGCCGTGTTTATTCATAATGAGTGCCTTCCAGGGAATTGCGTTTTTTTTTTTTTTTTTTTTTTTTATTAAATACATGTATGATTTCGTCGGATATATCTATGCGTTATATCGTGTGTGCCAATCCATCCCTGATATCTCCGCCAGATTAAGCGCGACGAGGATACAAGAGAGACTATATTAAGCTATTAGTGCCTGATGTCAGAATGGATTACGTCTGATTGCACCAGCTATATGGATCCGCCATAATAGAAGCAGTTATTGACTCTGTCGGGTACGAACGTCGACGCATCGGTCACCTTTGGGAGCAGTAGAAATCGAATTGTATTACGCGCATGTTCGCAACATGACAGACAAATCGCTATGCTATCGGATCTAAGGCTCCCATACACACATACACATACGTACATGCATCTCTTTCAGTCTCAAAGTTAACGTAGCACTGTTCTTTACATGCGAACCAGTTCATATTTCATGATTCGTTCGTATATTTCATGTCTCGCATGTTTGATTGTATCTTCGTCCGCGAAGGAAAATATCACGTTCGTGCTCTATATCGACATTATCGGGCCGTCTTTGTCGGCGCGCTTGTAATTGTGAGTGCTAATTAACGCGATCAATTAAATTCACCCGCCATATTCATTCACGTGTTCAGATATAAAGATTATCCAAAGAGAAATAAAGAAATTACTACTATATATAAGTCGAGTCAGTTAATCAAGGTCGTCGCGAGTGCAATGGAATCCTACGCTCAATTATATCTTATCGGAAATTATTAGCTTAGGCTGAATTGCGCACCGACAGTTCGAATTAATTAACCCCGATAATACAGACAGAAAGATATATATATTTTATCCATCCGGAGTAATGCTAATTGGCAGTTGGTACGAGAACGAAACCCCTGGGATTCGTCCGCGTTTCTACGCGATCTCGCGTTCCAATTATGAAGTGTCGGCATTAACGAACTCAAGAAAAAGCCAAGCACAGATAAAGCCGAGGTGGAGGGTCGCATTAAAACGAAGTGCCGTTGTGTCGCGGCCGCGGGCGGTTTGACCGCGATGAAACCGAGTGATGACGACGCGTAATTGCTTTCCCGGATAAACAGGCCCCACGTTGAAGGTCTACGGCGAGCGAGGCAACTCTTGTCAGTTGTGCACGCACACGTGCGATACAAGGGCAGAGACAATTTGCGGGGAACGGGACAGGGGTGCTGGGGGGAAGGGACAAAGGGGGATGAAAAGGGAAGCGATGGGTTTAAGAGATCGCGCGCGCGTATCAAACTTTATCTTGTCGCGAGACGCGGGAATCATTTGCCGCGCGACGTAACTTATTGTTGTGTTAAACTAAATGTAATTATAACGCAATCGTGCGACCCATCTCGTCGCGAGGACGCGGCACATCCCTAAGCGCAATCCCTTTCAACACCCGACATCTCGCCCGCGCAAGGGCACTTTATCCTTGGCGCGCGCGCCATTAATTCCACTCGCACCCACACACATCCCCCGCGTTTTCCGAGGGTGAATGGATGGGTGGAAACAGAAATTTCAGATGTCTCTTTGTGCGCAAACGGCGAACACACCCTCTCTACCCTCCATTTGCTCGCTTCCATCAGCGCGCGAAAGCACAGTGCTTGCGGTGTCGCGACGTCGCGCCGTCGCTGACAGCCTGTAGACAAGTGTGCTTGGAAATTGCGCGCGATGTGAAAAGAGAGCTTGCGTGGGGCTTGCGCGAGTAAAGAATCGAGAGACGGCTAAAGGAGAAGAAAGAGAGAGAGAGAGAGAAAAAGAAAATTCGTGCGAGATGTGGTCAATCGCGAAATAAGGGAAATTGCTGGCAAAATGACACTCTTCCACGAAACTCTTTCTACGGTTGACTCATCGGTAGGAATTCGTAAAAATTTGGGAAAGAAATATGTGCTCCGTTAGAGTTATTAATTAGAATCAATAATTCATATTGTCATATAATTACTAATTATTGCGATTAGTGTGAAAAATAGAAGTATAATACTTTCTGGTATATATATGTCGAGTATATCCTATACTATGGTATTATAAAATGAATAGACATCTGAATAGAGCTGTTTGAGCTGTTTAAAATTTTTTAGTGTTAAAAACGCGACAAGATAGGTAAGGGACATTTCATTACTTTGCGCGAAACTGGTATAACAGTATTTCACAAATGATCCGACTGGCGTGAAACGTTGCAAGATAGCTATGTACTTCGCGGGAAGGAGATTCACGCCGATGTAACAGGTTTAAAGTTGTCGCCATTAACCGAAGTAGTTGGTAACATTCCCACGTTTTGACCCGCGGTACTGCGAACTACGTACTAGCGACGTGGATAATACAGTCGACTTATTTCGACTATATTTCCGCGATGCGATGTCTTGCCGTGACTATGTTACGAGTGACACATAAGTACGTTACCGAGTAGGGTGATAAGAGAGAAACGCGAGAAGAATCTTCAAAGATGCTTCTCGCACGGTCTCTCAAGCGCGGAGAATAGTTTATGAGTGCTGTAGAACACGCGCCACATGATCCGCGATTGGACCACCTGATTGTATATCGCCAAGATATATGAATAACCAGCGCAAGATATGCGTCGAGAAGCGCGTGGAACTTCATTCTAAAAGCTCACACGCTGAGCGCAGTCAAAAGTACGACAACTTTTAACTGGCCATTTATCGCGTCAAGTCGTTGCGCAGGAAAGATTACAATCTTTCGCAATCTTATGGATATCGTGACGTATTCAGCCGTATTCTTGGTCAGGTTGGTAGGGGAGAAGATCGAGCAAGAGGTGCGAAAAAAAAATCCGATCCACTTTATATCTGGAATCCCTAACGCGATATAATGCCGTTGACAGAACCGGCTTCGTCAGAGGATTACGTTGTCGGGAATTACATTTTCGCACAACTATCGTGTGTACATGAGCGGCAAACCAGCGTAAATCCGGGTCGCCTGTGTTTCCCTGCGTGTCGAGTTCCATGCAGTTCTGTCGGTCAAGGTACGAGAATGTCGCTTCACCATGACTGGCCGCGTAACATTCCTCCGCGTTAACTAATCATGAGATTTATGTCTCCGCTTTAATCAAAGAAACGCAACGAAACGGTACAGCTCCGAGACGTCGATATCGGAGAATTTCCACATCTATCTACTTACTTATCTATTCCTCCATCTTACGCGCGTATCAAAAATCCACCGCGGAATCTATTCCTATATAGAGTCTATCGTGAGGAACGAGGCAAGAAATCAATCAGCCAGCGGCGACGATGGGGAGAGATACGAAATTTTCCGCTAGAGTGAATGACTACGCGCGTAACACATACGCGCACACATGCTCGCGTATCAATTTTCACGCCCTCGCGCTGACGCTATTACGGTGAAATCTGAAACGGTGTGACAACGTGCTGACGCGATAGCGCCGCGCTCCGCGTTGCGGAATTCTCAACGCGCTGAATATGGATGACTATTCTCTCCTCGCGTCGCGCGCGCGGTAGCTATTTGTGGTACATTGAGCTGTCACATGGCATGCGGAATTACGGGAGCTTCCAGTGATAACCCGTTAAACGAACGTACGGATGGACGAAGCAGCTAACAGACACGCAATGATAGCTGCTGCTCATGTCCGCGGACCGTCTCGCTCCTATCTTTCATCAAAAGAGAAACGTGCATTGATAGTAAAACAATGTAATCGAACGTATCGACTACAAATGGCCTGAGGGGAGAATATATTTAAAACATTGCATCAGCACTGGTAAACGAAGACGAGAAATTGTCACAGAACTATTTGTTGCCCATGTATTTCGATTAGGTATTAACAGTGAAAACATACTACTATATTTTATTAAAGGTTTCATTCTTATAGAAAATTTTTCATCAATTTCATCTACCTTTAAATTGCTTTATCCGTTTTGCACGTGATAATAAGTAGCATAAACAATCTATGAATTTGATCATATATGTTAGAAGATAATATATTAAAAGATACAGTATATGTGATTTAGATGGCGTTTATTTTATCGCGAAGAGTTTGCATATATACACACACATGGGGATACGGATAAATCTAGAATCGCGATAAGAGAGGTCATTTACAAGCAGGTTAACAATCTGCAACGGGGCGACTTATCGGTGAAATCATGAATCATTCGAGCAACCTGCCGGTGGCGAATAAGGCTACGGCGTGGCGCTTCGGCATGTGTCCCGTTTCGCAATGCCCACGCTTCAGGAATGCGTCACGCACCTCGTCCCACATATAGAACGGTGCATATCGCTATACCGTTACTGGGCCGAAGCGCGAATCAGTCAAACAAGTGGTATATTCGACTCGCAAATAGATACGAGGCGGATTAAATGATTATTTCGCTTTTTCAATAAAACATGTTCCACCAGTTAGCTGTAAACTATGGGATAGCGTAATGGCAATCTTAATAAATCACGCATTTCCAAATGGGACAACGAACAAAAAGATATTTACAAGTGAATAAAATACATTTATGGCATGTAACAGCAGCATATATATATATATGAGAGAGAAAATAGAGTATGTACATATATGTATGCAAGATTTATGAACAATGTGAAAGTTGCAATAACATTGACGTTAAACATGCAGCGAACATGAATTAATGAGACCGTCTCGAATTATACGCGTCTTTTCTAATCTACTATGCAAAATTAAAAAAAAAATATATATATATATATAAAGACTTATAATAAACGAATGAAGAGAACAATCGAGCAATTAAGTTTCTACAGACTCCATATGCAACTGTACATTGCTGCATTGTGCATTGCTCATCTTCTCCTGATGTTGCAAAGATCACTTGTGTTTGATTTACACGGTAGATTTACACGAGAGTTAATTTACACCTACAAGAAAGCACCAGCGCACGAAGTGTATCATGTATAACAGCAACTGTTTCGCAACTAAATTAACGGTTATAGTATTATTGCGTGCAGCAGTGCAATACACTTGAATTAAAATCTTCTATGTCAAATAAACATATGACTTTGCTTATTACGATCGTCAAACTCGCGTATCCTGCTTTTGCGCAAATATTTCTCACGTATTCCAGTGTTAAGTTAGTTGATAAATAATTTAGCGTAGAATCTAAATTGGAATAGAAACATTTGATTTCTCATATTCATTTATCTTCAGGAAATCATATTTTTTTCCAGTTAAAACTTTTCACGAACTTAAAATCAATTTTTTTTCAGCAAAAGAGAATTTGATGAAAGATTATCTTTAACTTTGCAAATTTTGGTATTGAATAAATTTGATAATGAAAGTTTAAATTAATTTTAAAGTTTTTTTTAAATTAACTAAAGTACAAATATATTTTACATTGCAAAACTTATATTGACGTGTGTACAATGTCGAAGTTTAAGCAACGTTTTCGTTCATAATGTTAAGTAACTTTGTTCATCGAGTACCTCGTGAAAATTTTACCAATGAAAAATCGATTTCTAATTTGTTATAGAATCGATAAACGATGGGGGTGAGAGTACGCTTCGCCTGGAAGTTCGATTAATTTTTAACGCAACGTTCCATTTCTTGGCAACGATCGATAAATAATTAAGTTATTGAGATCGATGATCGTGTTAAAAGGGAAATGTATTTTTTGGGGAGACGAGCCAAAAGACGTCACGTATCGTTGCCGAAAGAGGAGATACGTACTTAAATTTTTGATGGCGAAACGCACGCGATGAGAGCGCGGCCACCGAAGGAGAGAAAGACCTCCTTGCGCGCGACGTTCCCGACGCGTCTGACCAACCCGCAGTCTGACTCCCCTGCATCACGTGCGGCGTCAGCCGACTCGTGTCGGCGTGTCGCGAAACGACGGCGAGGCGACCAAAGCTCAGCCGCGAAACGCGCATCGCGTCGTAATAGAAACCAGACATGTACGGGCTCTTTGCCGGCGCGCGTAAATTTCATGTGCGCATGATATTAAAGACCTTAATGGACGGCCATTAATTACCGCGGTCGAGCCTTAGCTACGCCGCGAGAAACCGCACAGTCCGGTAGTCGGGCATTCGTCTTGGAGAATTCCTCTCCCACACGAGGCTCAACCCAGAGAGAGAGAGAGAGAGAGAGAGAGACCGAGCAGACCCACGGGTTCTGAAGAAGGGTTGGCAAGAGGGAAGGAAGAAGGAAGGGAGGTGCGGTGTTGTGGGGTCGCGAAAGAATTTACCGCACGTATATCTCGGGAATATGGTATCTCGGTACCGCACGTTCGAGTTCCCGGAACAATCGCTCCTGTACCGTATCGCGAACACATTCGCGGACGTGTACAATTATCCCCTCGCGCCGGCGGCTCAATTAAGCATCGCCGTCTGCGAGGATTTATTCTCTCTAAGTTGGCGCGCGCTCCCCATCATCATACTTTCCCGCGATAAGCATCGAATCGCTTTCGTATATACGGTTTTTCATGATGTGACTCCGTCATTTCCGCATCTCATAACGCTTCCTATACATCTGTACTTGATAAATACTTTCTTCCAACTTCTTATTTCTTCTGAAAAGGACGCTTCTTCCAGTCGTTAAGCAAGTTACTCTCAGTTTTTTTTTTATATAGCTTTGCGATTGACGCGAGCAACATAATGCTCGCATACGAGGCTCGAAGATGCGCCCGGAGCATCGCATTCTTTCGTATAGAAAAAGCGGAGCAACGCGAAACGCGAGACGCGCTATCGCGAAATAAAGCGCAAACTCGTCTACCGACTTTGGTATAGATTCGCAGATTGTCTCGGAACGGAAACGCTCGCCGAGGGCAAGAATTCCAACGCTCGTGCCGAACGAGAAACTCGTGCCGGCACCTTCCTTAGGCCGCGGGGCCAACGGAGAAGAGGGAAAGAAAGAGAGAGAGAGAGAGAGAGAAAGGGGTCATCGCCCCAGGAAAATCTCGCTGGTCGCAAATCCTTCCGAGGGGCCGGAGAAGCGACGTCCGGCCGGCGTGAAACGTCGTTAATCACGGCGGAATTCGGTATCGAGTTTCATCCCCCGATCCTTGAGGCGAGTATCTCTCCGGCCGAGGAGGCGCGTACCCTACGTTTGAGACGTGCACGCGCCGACGAAGCCAGCAAACACACACCTGACGATGTCGACCTCCGCATGAGGAGACGTCGGCCTTCGCACACTATCCCGGCCTTGGTGCACACACGTTCGTAGCTCCAAGATTTATAATTCTTCCGCGAGTGTGCGATCGACGCGTTATCACCTTGCTTCCGTGTTCCGCGCACGTTAATTCCGCCCGTATGTGTGTTAACGAGATTTTTAAAGAGAGAGAACATATTCGCGCAAATTTGCACCAAGTGCGCTCACGCGCGAATTCAATTTCTTCGTATATTTTTCCGCGAAAAATAAGATGGATTATAAACGAAATATATATATATATACATATATAAAAGTTATATCGAACCGCGAAATAGTCTCGGGGTACCGTTTTCTATAAATAATGACACAATTATAGTTTTTATTATCATGTCTGTTGCAAACGTTTATTTCTCACTTATATCACATGTAAAGGAAGAGTTTATGGCAATTAAGACTAAACGGAATGGAGCAGAATGGTGTAGAAGATATTTAAATTTGCATGATTTTGACGGACAAAAAAATACAAATGTTTTGTGTGCGCAGCATTGTGAAATCAAAGCCATTAAGGCCTTACTTCATAGATGAGAGATTAATACCCGTCAGATACAGGATAGAGGATGCGTAACGACGTAAGCAATCATTTTTGCAACGTGCAAAATTATTGCTTAATAATAATTGCGCGGAATGTTTTAAATGTTTTCTTCGATGTTAAGTATTAATATTCTATGAAAAAGAGATTGACATAATATAATTTTATTATTCTACAATAATTATCACGTACTGTATACGCGGGTTTAAGCAAACAGGTAGTAGGCATCTTGTTTCATCGAGCAGCTGCAACCTGTAATAAACGGTTGTCAATACGTTGGACGTCTCAAGCAATTTCTACGTTAATTTCCCGGTAATTTGATTTTCGTCGAGTGCAAATTACGCGATAGTATAACACGAGACGGATTTGATCGCGGAGTAAATAACCTGTATCGCCGGAGTGAAGATGTCGTAACGCTTTCGCAATGCGATTGCAAATCCAGACGAGACACGCGGATAAAATTGTCATCATTATTTTTACGCGTATCTTTACTATCTATCTTTTGATTATACATTTTAATTGCGATTACAGTTGCACGATCCATACGTGGCTTTCAGTATCCGGTTTCGAATCCGGAGCAACGTGATAAACGTCGACTGTTTACCTTGATATAGTTTTATATCCCGCTCTATTTAACAATCAGTCAATCAGTATATAGCAGATCTTAAAGATGAAAAACTAGATTGTACGCGTAAGAAATTGTGTATATAATCATTTGATAATATCGATAAACCTATAACACATGGCAAGCATGAATCTGGCAGAACGGGTATGCTTTGATATCTGGAATTTTAGATGAGTTTCGCGCTACATATTGCGGGTAACTTGTACAAACGATAATGTATATTACCGAACATTGAATGATATACGCCACAAATGCGTATTAACATATATTATATCTTCATGCGAGACAGGGCCCATCTGATGGCATCAATTATTCCTCGATCTTTTTGTATTTCCGCTTTATATAGAGCGAATAACACGAAAAATCAGAACAATTTCAGCATTACTGATATTGATACGAAGAGGTTACATTTATGACGGCTGTGGAATAGTTTACAAGTATCAATAATTCATGCACGTATTCCTCATCGATTTTATATATAAAATTTTATATGTATTTTTTATTTTTATTTTGAGCAGTACTCATTATTTTCTAACTGATACAAAGTGTCATATTAATATATAAAGTATCTTAATTTCTTATTTCTGATAAATGATACACTTCTAATTATTATTTCAAATTATTACATGGAAATCGTTTGAGATATCATTGCCTTTAGTCGGCGAACTGACGATATACACAAGAATCTGATTTCGCCTATCATCGCATCAGTCAGCGGCTATGTGTGTCGGTTTCGCGTTGATTTACCGTACGATGCGTCACGTCGCTGTTTCGGACAACTTCTCGTAAGTGGAGCAGTACATAGAGTGTCCCAGTTCCCTTTTAACCGCGTAGCTTCTCTGATCAATATGAAATTAATTTTTGCTCAACAAAAACGTCAAGGCGGTTATATTAACTCTATACTTACGAGAGAGAGAGGGAGAGAGAGAGAGAGAGATTCGGGTTTATTTACTTAAAAGGAAAGTACACGTCACCGCTGCGTGTAAGTAAACTTACTCGCCGATAATCAGCGACGCTGACTAAAACCGAAGTTTTGCGAAGATAGGAAAAGCCAAGTTTCTCCTCTCCCGAGTACGCGAAATTCGGAGGTTTCGTCGTTGAATAGCGTCTAATTGGCTCTAATAGAGAGCGTAGTTTCATCCGCGGACCGAACTCCGTCATTTTTAGCCGTGCTCCAATACTCGGTTATGGAGCGAGTACGTTGAAAGTTCCCTGTCCGTCATCAATTATTTCCAAACTCGAGGGCATTCACGGGATGATTATGTCGGCTCTCAAGCGGAACCGACCGAAGTGGCTCTTGGCCGAATATTCGATCGATCCGGTCCGAGGTACGCTTCTTCCTAAAAGCGCGCGGAGGTACACACTTTCGATGTACACGTCTCTATATCTCTCTCTCACGGAAAACATATTGCGAGACTGTGTGCGCGATTGTAACACGCGTACGAAACGTAGAGCATCTGCATTTCCGCATTTACGTTCCGCCAAGTGGACGACATAATCCTGTCGATTACCGCCCCGCTCTCTCGCCCTATCACCGTCGGTTCCTTCTATTACAGTTTTTCGTTACGGCGCCTGGGGCATCCAGTGCACAAAGTCGCTTAATTTTCGACTGATCTTGACGCGATCGCGCGCTGCGGATTCTCGTCTGATGCATGTTCCTTCTATTAATGCTGCGTGCGCTCGCTGCATTCATAAAAGCGGATATTTCTTAATCTCCTTCTCTGTCTCGTTCGCTATTTCTACATCTCACTATTTCGACTTTATTCTGACAAACCGTTATCCCTCGTATCTTTATTGGCATATATAGGGTATATTACGAGTCAAGTAATTTTCCTCAATTATGAAGTCTTAACATTTAGATAGGAATTTATATAATAATTTTTTGCAATATTACTTGCATTCACTCATATCCTTGAAGCTTATGGCTTTATTTTGAATAATTTATTAGTTCCATAATCGTGCCGCGATAACGGTTATATTCTTTAATTTGGTGGTTTTCCGACTCGTAATAGAGATACGCGGAAACTGGGACACATGTGCGTGCACATGCGTCGGATTCACCGGACTCAAGCCGAGAAGCTGACACGACTTAACGCCCTGAAGACACCGTCGCGGCAGACAGGCAGTCAGACAGCGCCGTAATAAATTGCTAATTGTATTAATGACGTTCCGGCACACCGGGGTTAGGTCGTGACATCCTTTCGAGCTCCCCGGCTCGTCGGTGCACGCCATACCTTCTTGTCTTGCGGTCATGCTTTCCGAGGATGAGCCGATAATCAAAAGCCCGATATTGATTTGGGTAATTTCGCCCTGTTATTGCGTTATTATTTCTCACGGATAAATGCATTCGTGCCATCCCCGTGACATAATAGTACATTCGGGTTCGTTTAGCTGATCGAAAATTTAAAACAAAAATTATCATATATAATATGCGATTTGCAGCTTATATTCGTAATAAAAATGCTAATATTATCGGTCGCTATTTCCATATGTATTAATTATACATTTTGCACCTTTTTTTTATCGACGAACATCTATCGATTCTTTCCTCGAATAACTTAATTAAATATCGCTGTTGAACAGCCCATATCATAATTATTATGTAACGCTAAACACATGCTAACGTGAACATATAACATACTCGGCGGAATAGATCGATATGTATTTCCAAGGTGCGGTTGCGTGGGAAGCAAGTGTGGTATAGAGCGGCAAAGCGAATTCGCTAGAAAGACAATCTACCAGGTTACAAGTTCTCGTGCCGATAGAACGTTTAGAAAAATGATTTGATTCCTGGTAGGGGCCCTCGGGTGCGCGTGATTTGTGTTCGAGCCCGACGCCATTTGTCATTGCCGGCACCGTTACGTCCCACGGGCCCCGCGGGACCTGAGGTCGAAAAGCCGAAGTTAAATTTAACAAGCTTAACCGATAACTCCCGCACGGATCGACACGAATCGTTCTATACATACACACACACACACAGACACAAGCATTCGATCTCTCTCTCTCTCTCTCTCTCTCTCTCTCTCTCTCTCTCTCTCTCTCTCTCTCTCTCTCTCTCTCACCCTCTCTTTCTCTCTCTATATGTCAATAGGATACATCTATGCAACTATGGCAATATCGAAATCACTGCGCGGTGCATTCGCGTGCATCAACCAATCGCGGATATACCGCAGAGATTTGGAAATAGTGATCTCGCGTGTCAGCCGGCATATTAAATCGCAATGGTGTGTGTTTCATTCCCCGAGCGACTCGTCGCCTCGTATTGCATCGCGTTGCGTCGCGACGCCTCGCGTTTGTATCGTCCCTGGGGCACCACTACGTTGGCGTCGGAATTTTGGGAGAGAATCCCGAAAGGGGCGAAGGAAGGGTGAGAGAGGGTGAGATCCCACGATCTCCCGCGGTGTCCCGCACGAGAAAGCTCGGCGATCCTCTAATTCCGCGTGAACGGCCCGCACGGGCGAGCTAGACGATATTACGGTTATTTTTCAAGCCGACTGACCTGCTATTACTGCGGATGCGATTCATTACCGCCAGCGTGCATCGGCCAACTAAAGTATATTGTATTACGTTATGATTGATCGCGCGATCCACTGAGCAAGCGCGTCTGTCCCGTCTGTCACCAATAAATATCCAATTTCAAGTTAGAATGATATATATAAGACATTTTAACGTCGCGCGTTTTTAGCGACGTCGCCGTCGCGCCGTGTAATAGGATCATTTATTAAGAAAATTGGCTGTTGGGATATTCATCGTAATCTTGCGTCGTCGTGGTCTTGCTCGTCGTCACGTCTCTGCCAACAACGAGAAACGATGCGTTACCCCGCGCGACATTCCGGAAACAGTGAGGGAAAAACCAGGCGATGAAGCCTCAGGAACCTCCGGATGTCTCTCACGCCGCGTTAATATTATCCGCCGCCTACGGATGACGAGATGAATAGAGTACATAACATTTTTCTCGCCAACCCACACCGCAAAATAGGTAGATTTGTTAGACGACGCGATACGACGAGGTATGTTGCTTGACGATATGTTACATTGTCTTAAAAATGAGATGGCTGAGGAAAGTCACCTCGGGTTATGTTAAAGCTCGATTAGTGTCATCTTCCGGCTGATCGTCGAGGGCTGTACAAGAGTGATGAGATCAAATCTTTAAAAGATTATTATTATGCGTAATTTTCATTTTCAAATCGTGATTGATGTTGATAGGCACATGTTGAAAGTTATTTCATTATCTTCGCGCAAATGTCATCGACACATGTAGATATTTTCTAAACAAACTTTTGCGTTAGTTTTTAATTACGTGTCAGATCATGCATTTCGATATCCGCAAATCTTTCCGAGGAGTCCGATGGAGAGAGACTATCCGTCATACTTGAGCTCGGCAGGGAAGGCTTGACCCACTTATGTCACCCGGCCACGAAACATTGATAATCAATGCACTCAATGGAGTGTCAGGGAGTATTAGAGACAACTTCCGAAAGCGTAGAGATAATTAATGCTGACTGAGGAGCGATCGTTTCACATAAGCGCTTGGTTACATCGTATATACATATACTGCATGTACATCTGTATATTATTAACATGTTCACATGCTGCTTATGACAGCTTATGCAATAGATTTGACATTCTCATTAATATTATATATGTCACGTGAAATATAAAATTTCGATAATAACAAAGTTTCAATATCGATGCTGTATGTGCATAGTTGGGAATTTTTATAAAAATAAAGTATGAAAGAGATTTCGCGGTATTTCGCGATAACACAGTTATCGTAAATAGTTTATAGATAATATCATAAGTTTTCGCCGGTCTTTTTTCCACACCCTCCGTAGAATAGCGAGTTACACGAGCAACGTATATACTTCGCTTGTTATCCGATATACACTACAGATCATTTCGCGTGATCAGGGAAAAATGTTTATTATTTAACGATACCTTTCATAAATCTGAAGCGATATTTTCCGTACATTTTAGAATAGTTAATCAAAACGGGAATACATGGATTGCCGATCGCAGACGAGATCATAAAGCGCCACGTTATTGCTACAGAATATGGAATATACGAGCTTTCAGTCTGTCTGTCTGTAAAGTTCCGGATCGAAAATTCTTTTGTCGCTGAGAGCGAGCGAATAAAGCGTCGGGGGTGGAAAAGGAAAAGAAGGAGGAGAAAAGGAAGATCGATTTTACCGAATGCGGCAAAGGTTTCCTTCTTATGCCACCAATACACTCGCTTCCACGCGCACGTACGCGGAAGTAGGTAGATATACGCGTTTCGACGTCGCGAAAACAGAGGAGGCGAGTACGATCGGTGATCACAATACTTTCTCGATGCTCTTGAGATTTATATTTATGGTTAAGGGTATAACAGGGAGGGGGATAAAAAGATGGAACGACAAGAGCGAGTGGATAGCTCGGGGACTTGGTCAAACGGAGAAAAAGGATCGAAACGAGAGCGATACGTTCTAAGAGTCTCCGCGTAAGTTCCTTTTCTCCTCTTCGTGTGTTGGCTCTCGTTCACTTCACCTTCTCGCGCATTTCTCGCACGCGCGTGCAAGCACACACTTTGTCACGGTCGCGGTCCCGGCAAGCGCGCGGAAGAGAGAAGGGAGAGGAAACAAAGAAAGCCGCGAAGATCATTATTAAGGAGTAATGAATAATACCGGAAAGAGATTCAAAGCGTGTAAGAGAGAGTACGACCTCGGCCGGGTATAATTCTCGGCGATGGCGTCATTAACTCTCGCGCATCGCCGCGCGTTTGTGGCACAAGGCGGGAAGATGGAAAACGGTGGGATACATCGTGAGGATAGATCGTAAGGTGTACGCGATGCTCCTTTGCGGAAGGCTAAACGCGAGTTGTTACATCGTAATGTTACGTTGCAATAATGCCGGCATTATTTATTGATTTATACGAGCGCGCTCTCTGCGCCAGTTGCCACGGTGTGTATCGCGCCGTTATATTCGCGGAAAAGACGAACTCGGGGAAAACATACCGAGGATTAATATTTTTATTTCATGCGTAAACCACCTTTCTCTCCTGTCGACACTCAAGTTTCGTTAAATATTAGACGTCCAACCTTTTCCTCGTTATAGAAGTTGCGCATAAATCTGAATTAAATTTCAAAAAATATTATACATGTATATGTGTGAAAAATGCAGAAAGAATTGCCTTTAATATTCGCCCATTATTTATACATCCGATTCAAAATTAGTTCCATCTTGAATAAATGTAGAGAGATGAGACGTTTATGATTTTTCAGAGAAATTAATCTTTTTTTCTTATTGTTCCTTTTATTCATCTCTCTCTCTCTCTCTCCCACGATGAAGTTTTATTAACATCGTAGTTCGCATGTTCTTGGTACCTTGGCCCTCTACAATGGTTCCATCCGCTTCCTTCGCTGATAACATTTGCTCGTGAACTCTGCGCTAGTTAGTAATTTCTAGATATCCCATCCTGCACAGTTCACAACGTACATACCTTCTCCTTGGAAGCTGCATCGCGGTGTGTAATGCCGGATTATCTATCGATTTATTTGGAGCAGAGCAGGAGGGTCGAGCACGTAGAGCGGGCGGTCCGTGTAGTTTCAAAGTACGATGCACGAGAGCGGGCACCTTGTCGCCTTGCATGCAAGATACGAAATTATCGCGACGATTCGGAACAGTTAGGTTCGTCTACCGGTCGGGAATGGCACACGCTGTAAAGAAAAGAGAGAGAGAGAGAGAGACAGAAGTAAAGAAAACGGAACAGCTTCGCGGAGCAAATGTATGCGCATTCGCGAAGATAACGCGAACGCGAGGCGGACTCTTTCCTCCTTTCACATCGTCTTTCTCTTCTCTCCTCTTTTTCATTTTCTCTCCTATTCGCATTAACGTGCTGATGCGGTCTCGAGCCGAGACTAGAGGTTAACTCTCGTGTCCATCTTCGGTCTACACGATGGATAATTCAGCGTACCTTAACCGTCCCGTGCGCGGAAGAAACTGCGCGGACGCAGCGTGTAAATCGTTTCAGAGAGATGAAGCATCGTCTGTTTGTGTCCCAAGACGATTTCCTCAGAGTGCTTCCTTCCCTGACACTGCAAACTCCGTGGGATCTTGTTTGCGTATGATCGCGGGAATCCCATTTGCAAACAGTAATAGGAAGAGATTGGGGGTGGACAGAAATGGGGGCGAGGAACATTGATGACATTGATACAAAACGTTGATTGTCATAAAATATCATGGATTTCGCTAGTCACGTGTCGAAAAGAGCACTGAGAATACTTTCACTCGCTAGAAAATATGAAGCATCTCTAGGAATTTTTCGTTCAGTAACAAAAAATTATAATAATAGCAGACTTCTTCTCTCAGTAAATTTAATGTAATATTTAAATGTAAAGAGAAATACTTTCACAAAAATAATCCATCATGATAATTTTTGTTTTAATCGAATACATTCGAAAAAAAATGTTCCTGGTCAGCACAGGCAAAAGTAAATTTCTCTCGTCTAATCGATATTTTTTTTCTAGACTATATTGTAATTTGCAGATAATAATTTTATGATAAATGACGATAGAGGAATCCAGCCTACTATACTTCATTCCTGTCTATTGATCAGTCAGGATGTTTCAGAGATGTTCAATCTGTCGACTCGCTTAAGGCTAAGGGATAATAAATCGTGTAAGACGCGCCGAGCGATGAGTCGTGGAGGAATTAATCACGGCCGCATAAACGACCGGGAGACTTTAATTCCGTTCCACCACGTTGAATTTGATTAGCGCGCGGCGATAAAGAGCTCGTGACTGCTGCCTGTCGCGCCGTTGAACAAGGGGCTCGTACTCGCGCGCTGCACTTCTTCCTCTTGAAAGACTACAACAAAGAGGTCGGGGACACGTTCCGGCTTTGTCTCGAGAGACAAATCAGAATGGCGTAATGAGACTGAAGGGGAGAACGAAGAACGGGAAAGGGTGTCGCGAATGGTAGAACGTTCTCATCCTGTAGAACAAGTGTAGTGGCCGTATCATCGCCGCGGCTGACATTCTCATTCGCGACGAATTGCAGTAAGGTAAACGGCTAAGCGAGCCACGCTCGAGGGATCTGGCCGCGGAAAAGTGCTTCTTTCTCCATATATTTCCCACGTTTTCGATGCATGGCTGCTTTGGAACACGCGTTTGTCCATACGTCGACCTGCTCCTTTTTCCCTCGGTATATGTATATTCCCCGCTCTATAATTCTACGTCCATTATACTTCTCTTCCGTGTTATCTCTCGTTTTACCTCGCCCGTTTCACAGTTGATTCCGTATAAAAGTCAATATTTGTTCACACACGTTGGTCGAGATACCGCCCGATTTTGCTCACGAAAACCTACCAGATTGGCCTTTATCCGGTGAATGCAAGTCTTTGTGTCAAATTTTATCCATGCCATTCTACTATATCAGAAGTATAATTAAATCCAAAAATAAAAATTCGTTAAATATTCGTGTATTAAATGTCAGAAATATATCGATTAATTAATCGCTTAAGAAAAAAAATCCTAGTTTATTACAGATTCATATATTCTTTCCAATTTTTATTTTTAGTCGAATATTTTGAAAAAATTTCCACTACACTCCTTTTTCGCACCAAATACAACATGTTTATTATTGAGCAATATATAAAGGTTCCATATAAGAATACATGATAAAAGCTGCATTTAGAAAACGGGACAGCTCATCTCATTCGTGACTCCCATTAAACTACGAACGGAACTGATTTGTCGATCAGCACGACATAAAGATAGCAAAGAACACAGGCGAATACGTCTTATCGATCGCGTTATTGTACGAACGGAGAATAAAATCGATTTACTGTTATTTGAAGACCACCCCGACACGATCTCGTATGCCAGAGAGCTATAGAAGAGAGCTATATCTCTTGCATCTTGAGCCTGGCATTCCTGGATAAGACCCGCATTAAATCTCGTCCGCGGATTCGTCCGGTCGCCATTCTTGCTCCTAATACCCGATCCCGTAGCCCGTAGTCCCGTAGAAGGTCCGCGACCTACCGTCGGCCGCCCGCGATCCACAGAAAATCATGATAATTATTACGTTAGAGCTAACTGCGCTCTTCCTATCGATAGAAGGTTGGGCCTTACACGGTCCTCGATCGCGATACCGCGGTCACTGTAACATTCGATGAACGCGCGATAGGTGCATACTACGTACACGAGACGGGATGGTCAGATATATGATATATCGCGATATAATATATATATCTTGCGACGAAGAGAGACGACGATGTCGGTTAGGCCAGACCGTATAGTCGATTTGCGCGCTATGCGCACCGGAGTAACGGACTGCAATGGACTGATAATTATTTCGATGCCAGGGGTTCATCGTATATAATTGAGAACGTGAGTAAACACTTAAGTGACTTTAATTCAATTTTCTACCTGTACATCCGTTGTATATTATCACGTGGCAAAGGTCTCGCCGGCAATACTCTCGACACGACGTATTGTATACGTAGCACGTGCTAAAAGACCGTTGATTCCAATCTCGGACGCAAATCAAGTACGTATAATGCGATATTGCGTGAATAGGTTTAATTGGTCGGCGTATAGTAATCGCGCCGAAATTATAATGCGCGTAAGATAACACCTCGGCGAAGTGATTAAAATAATTGAAGAGTAAAAGTAGATGTGTGTGCAGAGAGATGATGCGTATTATATCTACGGCTTTCTACCGTACTTTCTTGTATAAATCGATGATAACGCGCGCGTCGAGGGAGAATGTATTAAACATTATTCCATGCTATCGCTTTTAACATCTTCATTCATTCCGATTGCCCAGTCGTTGTGTAGCGAGGTGTCGTTATGAGTTAGGAACATCGCCAGGAGGAAATAAACGCGCACGTTTTGCCCTGTTGTGCACACACGGCTTTGAATGAAAGGAACTTAGAACCCTTTGTCTCGAACGACAGGGCTCGCGCGAGGATATCCACATCGTTTGCGAGCGGACCCGCATAATTGCAATTGCAATTCACCTCTGTTGTGTACATTCAGGTCGGGTCACAGACGACGACAACGCGCGGATGTGGACTAAGAGGTGGCAGGCGACAACGTACAGATACGGCGCAACGGTAGAGATACGAGGTTAACGGGAGAGGAAATTGGAGGCTGGACACACCGGTCCGCGGCGTTGCGTTTCTCACTCTCCTCTCCGCGAGAGAATGAGTATCTCGCCTAGTATATCGTTCGATACTAATTGCTTCTACGTTACGGCTGACATATTAAGGAAATTAAAGTTCTCGAGATATCGGCTCCCGTTCACCTAGTTTCTCATGAATGTCCCCCATCGATCGTTACATGTTTATTTTCGTTGTTGCTTGTCGCGCTCGAACGAGATCATATACATCCGCTCCTTTCCTCTCGAAAGGATAGGTTCATATAGAAATATAGCTTCACGAACTGCATCATTTCGATGATCTCGATAGTCGCTGATACAACTTGCGGATTAATTTCTCACGTAAACGCGAGACTGGATAATTTGTTTGAATGTGTACGAGACGTCGCTTGTCACGGCGGAGAATATTCTCGTGCAATGGCTTCTCCGCGTTATGCTAAAAGTAACGACCAAGCTATAGACCATATAGAGATAGTTCCAATCTGGAGGGTACCGTTAAACGCTATACGGCGTTTACCGGTGGCGGCGTATGCATACTCTACGCCATAAACAAAACAACGAGTGAGCTCCTTTTGCAGATAGCTGCCTGCCCCGACAGTCTTGTATCTGTGACAAGAAAGTGGGACGCGTGAAATATGCGTCTGGTTACGGCAGGCGCCAAAATAACACGTAACACCTCGCGCGATACACTCGCTTCTGCAGACGGAGATGCACTCGCTGTAAATGTAACATGTATGTATGTATGTACATAAGCCGCGCGACCGATATAAACGGAATCACGTATATAAATGGGTCGGTTTGTCGTCGCGGGTCGGATTTGCACGACCGTTATTCACCTTCGTTCTCGCATGCGCGTCGTGAGACATACATTCTTAACAGACGCGTGTGTAAGAAGAATAACCTTTAGTGCAAAAAAAAATAGATTATTCATTCATCGATCTGTCAGGTCGATTCTTTCCGCGATGTTTCATTATAAATGCATGCGGTCGAAACGATTCTCGCGTGAACGCTACTTTAATCGCGATGCAAAAGTATCATCTTAATTCATTAGTTCAAGTGGTGTTAAGGTACTACATTACACTAATTAAATTAATGTAGCCGACAAGAGCCTTGCGGTATAGAATGTACAAGTGGGATCGTGTCATGCGAAATCTCTTCTCGCGTGTACGCACACACATATATACGTCTGTTCACATTGGTATACGCACATGCGATGCATGGTCATTTCTCTGTATCGCGTTTCGTGTAAATGTGTAACGGAGTGACTTCGATTTCGGGTAACTTCCGCTGCGATCACTCGAAATCATGTACGCAAACGTCAATATCGCATATTTCTTTCTCTCTCTCGTTTTATTTCTATATGTGTGTATTCCTATTCTGCTTCATCTCACCCGGTACGTGCCATCACGTCGGCAATTTATGTAGGCTACTTATGTAACGAGCTCAGGCTGGTTTCTGGGTAGGTCAATGAATAGGGCTATTGCTTACACACCGCACTCTGCATACCAACTCCGACCGCGTTCTTTACGACGTGCGGTTTGCGGTTAATTAATATTTTTGCTGCGTGGTCACTATACGGCCGGCCGTTACATTAATATCATTTAGGTCTGTAGATCACAAATGCTTCGGCCTAATAGCTGTGATATATGAACCGGAATGCTGGTTTATCTTCTATGCGCGCAATGATTCCGCTTGGTTATTATATAGCTTTTATTATTATTGCATTCAGGGGGGACGTAAATTTTCTGTTCGCAAAGTGTGTGATGTATATATCCGATTATATTTCATGTTAGTGAATATTGCATCGATATATTTTGCAATTTTAACTGAAATTTTAACTGAAATTTCTATTTTCGAATTTACATAAATATATGATATAAAGTCGAGAGATGTGTTATTACTCTCTGTATATGTATATATATAATATTATATATTTTATATTTGTAGTATTTCGTGTAATATTTTATTCTTTTGAAGGTAAAATTTTATAATTTTATATAAATATTAATGCAGTAATGTTGTTGTAACCTAAAATGTCTCACTTTGAAATCAGTTATATTATATGCCTTATAATATGCAACACTAATCAACATTCGGGGACATTCGAGATAGTTCGAAGAAATGCTTACGTCCGGATTCTACACGCGTCGCCGCATTTTTGTAAATGCCATGGAATTTGGCGAAATCATACGTCGCGGAAACGACGACAGTTATGTCCGGTCCACGAGGCCACCAGCCTTCGATTGCGGGAAAATCAAGACTCGGACGATAAAACGTGAGGGAATTCAGGTGAATATTCGACAAGAACGTGATTCTCGGATAGAGTTAGGGCGAACGATTGCACGTAACTCATTCTATCGTCGCAGCAGGTGCATATTATTCACGTTTCAACCGGGTAGATCTCGCGCGAATTCATAAAGCGGTCCTTTTTGTAGGATATTTTACATGGTCCACGGTCTTTTATGGAAATTTTTGCGCCAGTGTTCGCCTTATGATTGATCTGAAAATGATCAGATGGAAGAGAGCATAGAAGACGCGCCATAGCGCCATGCTTCAAAATTTTTTGCAGAGAACGTTTAATGTTTAAAAGATTGCCGTGTCTTTCCGAAAATCCTCCTCTGACGCTTTAACCCTCCCTTGTTAGTTTACCGGATAACGCGACTTACTCTTAATCTTAATCGTGTTGAACAGATTGGAGATTTTTCAACAATCAATGTGTAATCATTAAAGCATTTGCGTTCGTTAATGGCTAATTAGGAGAGAAAAATGAGACCTCAGATTTCGATTGCCGGCCAGAAATCTCGACACAAAGTAATCTGCCAACCGGTAGATTGAACGCGCGCTTGTCACTTTCTGTTCTCTCGCTTGAGAATTTAATCGAAAGTCCCGCGACATAATTTTGCGCTTATACGCGAAGCAGATTCAGTTTTACTCGAAGCCAAGTTACCAAGATGTTCTACTAATTTTACGGTCAACCGCCGATGTATACTTCCCTTGACAGTATTGAGCTCTCGAGTAGGAACAAAGCATCTACTCGGAGCACTTCGACCGATAAACGTGGCTAGGTAAGGCGCTTCCCAAGGATCACGTGACATTAATTATCTACAAACTACTTGCAAACTGCGACGGCACAACGCGGCATTTCTGCGTGCGTGTGTTTCGCACGATCAATTTATACCAAAATTCTGCGCACGTTTGCAGTTTGCATGAAAAGATCGCTCGTAATCCGGGCGAGCGAATTAAAACGGTAAAGCACCGGTAAACATCCATGTAATTATACGAGTGCGCATAACCGGAGGACTCTAATCAACGTGCTAATAAGCGATCGCCGGACGTTACGTGCGATTTTTAACGCGAGTAAAATAACAAAGTGGTATTATCTCTATTAGCTGGAAAATCTAATTAAAAGAGAATCGCGCGGGAAAAGAGCCCCACGGATAATCGCGGCCTATGATTATCACGTGCGAAATCACATTCACGGATTTTATAATGTTACATTTCGCGGCTTCTCTTTCCACCGCATCTCTCGCGCGTAGCAAACCGAAGTGTATATCATATAATTATATAGTTATCTTGCTCTAATATATTTTATATATAATAAAATATATATAAATATATTTATAAAATAATATATATGTACAAAATAATGCATAGAGCAAGACGTGCAACAATATATCCTAGACTATGTAGCAATGCGCTTGTCGCACGCGCGCTCCTTTAATTTCGCGCCGCCCCGTGAGTCTCCGCGTCGCGCAGTAATAGACCGTATCAGTGAGTAGAGCGGGGCTGAAACTTCTTCCGCCTGCTCGTCGATACTTGGGGCCACCACCGCCGCACACGGCCGTCCGTCTCGAATATACGAGCCACTTACGCGGCACAACCTCCCGTATGCGCATTCCTGCCCTTCGCGCGCAAAAGGGAAGAGATACAGGCTCCGGTGTTCTTTAATATGCGACAGACAAGCTGACCTCGCCCTTTTCGTGGCGGTACTTGTTTCAGACTATTATATCCAAGAGTACGTAGAGAGAGGGAGGCTCTCTCTACGTGGCTACTACCTATACCTACTCTCCGCGCTTACTCCCAGAGAATTTATAATAACCGCGCGCTTCTCTCGACGGAGTTACCGCGGAAGCGTGCCATACCGTTCGTCGCGCACGACCACGCCGTGAACCACGTTGTACCTACGACACGACGAGAGAGGGTCGTGTACAACGGCCGTATAATAGATCGAAAGGGACGAGGCGCGATGTCTGACGGTCAAGTTCCGTCTCTACTGCTATCCCTTCTTCCTGGCCGTTCTCTTTCTTGCTTTTCTTCTTCGGTCCTGCTGCGAGAAACGTGCCAATCTAGCGTAACATGGTGACCAGATAAAGACGGCCTCAATCTGAGGAGGATGTACATTTATTTTTACGAGGGTGAAATAATAACTTGAATTAGTTAATTAATAACTACCGGTGATGTGACATGTCTGGCGTTCCCAGGAGACGTTGCCGCGCATGGCGGCTCGTAGGAATAACCGGAGATCGAATGTTTCTTTTTATTACGCATGTTAAAATCGCTAATGACAAATCCCGCGCGATTATGGCAACGAAGCCGAGCTTTTACGTCGAGGCATCGATAATTTATGCAGCATGTCGTTGGAGATATCGAACGGCGCGCGAGGAAGTAAATAGTTTAGACGGCGATGTTAAGAAGCCGCCGAAGAGGCGCGGTAGTCTCGACAAGACTGACATCGGAGAAGAATAAAGACACCGGAGGAATGTGGTTGAAAAAACAACAACACCGACGACGATGACGTTGTATTGACCAATCACTCGTTGATGCGATATCGTGGTGGATTTTATATCCTCCATTGTCGTTTGGACGTTTAAGCGACCACTCTTTCCGAACATACGTCACCCGGTAAATGACAGCGTCAAGCTGGCTGCATTTCGTTCTATAAAGTATAGCCTGTTTGTAATGCCTCTCTTCTACACCCGTCACCTTCTCCTTCGCTCGTTTCCTCCGCTCTCGCGTCTTGGTCCACCAACCCCATCGCGACTGCTCCACGACTCGCTGAATTCTGAAGGAAGGTTTATCGACTAGCAATTGGATGTAGCTACGCATCGAATAACGATATGCGGCCAATGTGCAGAGAGCCGACGCTATCTCTTCGACCACCTTCATCCTCCATCCCCGCGCGATTCCCGCGGGGGAAACTGAATCTAGGATACGTTTTCCCTCGGAAAGCATTGTCCGCAAAATGTACGCGGTCAGCAATCGACTGAAACTACTTGCGAATCTGACCGCATCGCGCCGCTGCATTTCCGCGTCCTTCACTATGGCACGACCGTGTACGTGCGCTGTTCGCGTAGTAAAATCGAAACGAGAATGAGAGAGAGTCGTTCGGTGGCCCCGATGCGATTTCATTGACATTTCAAGATATCCGCTCGTCGTTTCGATTTGCTCCGTGAAATTCAAAGAGCCGTATAGGGATGTGGTTGCCGAAGATCAATCCCGACAGGATAGCTACAATCAACGTGGACAACTCGTTTCGTAAGAAATGTCCAGAATTTAGAAAGAAAAAAAAAAAAAAATACTCGTAATACACAAATCGAAACTTTCGAAAGATTTTTTACAATCCGATTTTCCAAATATCCGGCATATTTTACGTACTCCGTTTTGAAAAATTCAAATTTTTTTGCTCAATTTTCGTCATTTTCTTGCTAAAAATCGTTGTACTAATTCGTTTCTCTCGAGGTAACGCTTCATCGAACTAATTCATTTCCCCGCGAACATTCTTCTCGATTATTTCTACTGTCTATTGTCCGACTGTTCTCTCCCTGGAAATAAGACCGCGCGTGTTTTCCGTACGAGCGGCTGCGCTCACATTGTCCGGGCCTACCCCGATTTAACAATCCACCCTCGTGCGCGTTGTTAACCCGACCACGCGTGCCCCCGCCATTTCTTCCATTACCGACTCGCGGGACGGAAATTTATTCGTCTCCGTACCTTCCTACCTTCCTCTCTCATGGGTCCGTTACCACTACGTACTCGGAATATGAGTAGCACACACATAGCTCGGCGCTACTTCTTACGTTAGCGGACGAGAGAGAAAGAACTGGAATTAATATTTCTCTCTGCAGTCGCACACCTTACACTCCTCCGCCGCTCGTTTTCTAAGGCGGATTCCCGGAGAAACTGCGAAAAGAATTTAAATTCGGTATCCCGCGCGTTCGTACGACTAGGCAGAGGGTGTGAGGAGACTATATGTCATATTACAAAGTTCACCAGCGGTGGCGTCACTTATTCCTTACTTTGATAAGGCAAAATTTGAATTTTTACGCGTTTGCCGCGTTGAATATTTCCAAATGCAAACGCTCGGGGGGAAGGGGAAACGTGCGAAGAGAAATGAAAATTTTTATTCCAATTGAGTTTTAAATCTTATGACATTAGTCATCTGATATGCACGCACCATAAACGATCGCGCGATACTTCTTGTAAACACAAGATAAATGTTTAGAAAGTTGCTGCGGTGTGTGTATAAAAATACGAAGTGAAACTTCTTTGCCGATATATCTTCTAACGAAAAAACTTGTTTTCTTGTTGCAGGACGTAGGAGCCTCAGCGAGGGTCGAACGTTACAGCAACAGCAACACCGGTAAGTGATGCATAAGTATTTTTAATACCAAATATGTCGGATAACTTTTCGCCTAAGGGAGATACGGAGCACTTTCCGTAGCCCGTAATGGCGCGACGGCGGGTTAATGAGAATCGTTCTAGGTGCAGATAAGGTAACATTACTCGAGTTCACCCGAACAAGTTTACGACTGCTCTTTGTAATTCGGGATTTTACTCGATCCTAGATATTTTGCGAATTTATTACCAGTACACCCCTAACGATCATCCCTTAATGCAATAAAGATGCAAGATCGAGATTCGACATTTTCAATTCGACATTATTCGAGACTACTACTTGACTCGTTTAAGTATTCGGTATTTTTATATCATTTATTAATATAAAATCAAGAGAGAAGAACGTGTACTCTCATGATTGCGAAAATGTACAGACGTTTCGAAATTACGACTGATCGAAAGGAATTTCAGTCAGTCAAACCGACAATACTCGCTGAAATCACCGTGAAAGGAGGGAAAAGAGAGACAGTAGAAGTTCTATATTCTTCTTAGCGGTAAAATGCTTCGACACCCGCTGCACAATTCTTTTCCATCGAGTGAATCTGTCACTAGTTATTTTCTCGTTCGATGGTTTGCTATTTCTCTCATGTATTGGCTGTCGCTGAGGGACGCCGCGTAGTTCACGTTAAATTAATTCCACGTCATACGTTTCTCTTTTTTTTTGTTTTTTAAATCGTAATTTTGAAGAAGATTCGAATATAATAATGCCTGAAACTCGCTCGCGTGCTTAACGGCTGTGTAAAATTACCGTGGTGCAACCATTGGTTAAAATAATGTGGCTGAAAATATTCGATTACACGGAATACAGAATATCCATTTATGGAATCGTGTGCTATACGTATAATCCGGCAGGCGTCTCGTTAGAGGCTGCAAATTATCAATTCCTCGCGTATCTCCGTGCCGGGTCTAGGTGCGGAATACGCTCGCATCATATACGCGCGCGCGCACGCTACATCTCGTGTGTACAGCTCTAGGTTTATAATTGAAACACACAGATTACCTATTCCGCGCAGGCACTAGAATCAAGCCAATTGACGCACAGAATGTGTTTATAACAGTGCTGCAGCCTTACGCGAGGCGTAAGTTAGTTCGGCATTGAAGCAGAGAAATAGATAACTCTATGCGTGGGTCTTGGGACCAAACGCGCGAAATGCGTATTCATTCACAATTCTTGGATATTGCATGGAACGTACGTATGCGCATGTATTTTTGCTTGCTTGAGAAAGCTATAATATATCCTTAAAAGGAATATGAAAAGAAATGTGGTACTGACAAAAATTCGCATAGGATACTTGAGAGAGAAATAGAAAACTCGAAGAGAAAAATATAAAGCAAAAATACTGGAGTAATATCTTCTTATCGAATTTCTCACGAGGCACAATTCTTTCTCCAGCGAGAATTCCAGGGGCCGATATATTTAAGAGAGAATTGTTGTGCTTAATATTATCGATATGAAAATTATAAAACTTATTCGCCGCGAGATGATGGGGAAAAGTCGAGATGTATTATTTGTATTCGTACCTTGTATCTGTATGTACAATTGTATCTGTAACTATCTCGATCCATCGTCGCGAAACGTCGTCGAATATCGTTGGAAAACGGTTATACGTTCCATGTTACAGACAATTTCTCATATACCACCGTGGCACATCTGTCTTCTTTCCATCTCGCTCGACGCGAGAATCGGTAGATCGCGCGCCGGCGGCGAGTCTGAACAAACGTTGGAATTCGATCTTATATTTGCGTCTCGCGATAGAGGGTCGCGATCCCTGAGAAGGGAAAACGGTCGATGGGAGTCGGACGATGCAGTAGGTAGGTAGGTAGATGTAAGAAAGGAAGAGAGAGGAGCGAGATCGCGAGTTGGGACGATTCTCTCCCCGTCTTTGTTCGACTAACCGTGAGATATCTCGAGTGCCAGTGTAACGCGGTAGGACGGTACGTAATTAACGCCTCGTGTAGATGCTATCGCTGTGTCGTGGATACGATATACGCGAGGGGAGTCCGCGTGACGATCGCTGATGTACGGTCTTGCTGCTGTAATGGAATATTATTATCGGCCAGGATCGAGAGAGAGAGAGACTCGTCGTGGTTGCTCGATGCTGATGCTGGTTGTGGGTCGACGCGGCGATGGTCCATGACGACGCTCGTTTTCTCCCTCCCCGCGTATATAACTGTCCGGCGTTTCGTAATCGGCGAGTTATGCGTCCGTGCGTCGGGACAACGATGGGGGCACAAAACGAGAGATATTTTTCGCTAAGTTGCGCGCGAAAGATGTACCGGTTTATCTCTCGGTGCTTTTACGGTCCGCGCTAACCGCGAGTCGCGAGTGAAACATGCGAAATTACCGAGTGGAATAAAAGAGGAACCGTGCGAGGTTTATATGCGCTTTTAACGCGGATAATGCGCGTTTTAGAGCGTGAGAAGTGTTTGCGGCCGCGTTTCGTCGTAACAAGTCACTGATATAGCTGTCTGCAATTTACTGACTGTTTAAAATATGATGAAGTAAACGTAACTTTAGATGTATATCAATCTAGAGAGTTATAGACTCTCAGATACGATAGCATCAGTTTTATGAATCTCACGTGAAATAATGAAGCAATTAAATAGAAATATAGATTGTATATTGATTATTTGTATAAATATTGACTTACAAACATAAAAGCTTGATTATAGAAAATATGATGTAAAAACTGTATGTTACAAACAATATTTCTTTATAAAAATTATACAGAAATGTAATCATAAAAATTCTTAATGAAGACATCTCCATCATCGAAGTAGTATCATGTAAAAAAAAATCATAGTGTTTTGAATTATATTTTTGAATTTATTCTGGAAATTTATTTATCGTTGAAAAGAATTTTTTTAAAGATGGAAATAAAAGATTCAATATACATAGCATCGAAAGTTTGTTTTAATTATCTTGACATTTTATCACGTTGGACTAATTCGAGAGTTGGGACGTATATTCACTCTCTTTTTAATGAAATTAAACATCGAAATTAAATTACTTCCGCACCGCAGTGATAAAACAGTTTAACGAGCGGCTCCGGAACTTTATTGAGGATAATCGGCATAAAGGATTTGTCGGTCGGTCGTATTTATACTTGGATGCTGCGGACACCCGACGATGCGCAAAGACAATGACCGGGACGGAAGGAATGAGGGAACCGTCGAAAGGAGGCGGGTACGATTGCAAAGAGCCATTGTGCGAAACTCGCTGTCGAACTTTGTTGTGACTTTCTAAAAAGTCGTAAAAGACGCCCAGCGGAAAGGTAATGCATCCACAGCTGACGGGACGTCCTTTCCGCGTTTCGTTCTCTCCTCCGCCTTCCCCTGTACCGAATTGACTTCGAGGGCGTTTTTCCTCGCTTGTTTGCACGATGATGTGTGACGCGCGTCTTCACCGTTCGCTCTTTCGTCCCGTATCCTGTCAAGCAGCAAGAGCTTTCATCTTTCTATGCCCTTCGAAGTTTGATTCTGTCACTGTCTCTCATATATACGGATAAATATAATAAAAATGTGTATCTCTTTTTGCACGATAATAATTATATCGAAAATATTTTTGGAGAAGATTGTCAGAGATTTTATGTTCCAACGTTTATTTCGTTCGTTCGATTACTCGAGATTTGATCCTTTTTTAAGGAGATAGATTCGCTAATTCATCACATAAAAAATTGAGAATAGTTACATCTAATTATAGAATAAAAATACATTAAAAATATACATGCTTTATCTCGTATCTTGTAATATTAATGTTTGACAATATTATTAACAGATAACTATTACTGAAGTATGATATGTTCTAGTTACATTAATAAAATTAGATATGTGTCTCTTGACGAGAGATAGTTATGATTTCATAATATTTTGCGAACAAGCTTCTTACTATACCGTTCTATTTTGCGACCATCTCTTTTTCGGTTAAGGAGATCATAATCCATCGCACACGTGTGGCAGATTACCGTCGCTATGGTTAGACATCATTTAATAAAGCGCGTAAAAAGGAAAGAAGGGAGAAAGTAACGTGCGCAAAGTATGAAATAATGGCGAGACGGCAGGATATACGCGATTAAATATAGAGATGGTGCATATCGAGGAAAATCGAGCAGAGAAAGAGAAAAGAAAGGGGTGGAGCACATGAGCGTGCCTTTCAAAGTGAAAATTGAGTCGCGATTATGTATTTTACGGTTCCGACAATTTTCGAGAAATATTACCCGAGAAATATTACGCCGTGCTATAACAGCGAGATCGTAAAATCAGCATATACCCGTAGGAGTTCGGTATTACGAATTTTCTCTTGGAAAAAGCAGCGTTCGCGCAAAACGAAGATGTTCAAGGGCGAAGCTTATTTACCAAGTTTACGTGCTGGACCGAAAAGATGAATCTCCCTTTCATTTGTATTCCGCTCTTCCAGGATGGTAAACGTAGCGACGTGATTATCCTGACGAAATCACGAGAAGCGATTCGAGAAATGCTGTCGATCCGCGAGACGGGGTGATATAATCAAGAGTTAACCATCTCGGGTATTATGGCTCGACCATTTTCGACGACTGATTATACGGGAATGAAGAAAGCTTCGCTTTAAAGGAATCATTCCTGAAAACACGATCATTCTCGTCGCGATTCTTTCGCGATGAGGAAACACACACTTTTTTCCACTTCATTCAGAATAAACTAAATATTTCAAAGATAATTTGGGAGAAACGTGTCTCTCTTCATGTATCTAACTACGACAAACGTATCTCATCGCGCAGATTTTTCGTCACGGTGTCTCTTTCTTTCAACACGCGATCAGTTTTACATCGACATACATACATAGTTCACGACAATCATGTGCCCTCCGTACGTGTTACACATTTATCCGCGCTTGTTGTGTTGCTGCACGCGTTCGCATCCGGGGAAACCCCGTGCTCCCCATTCAAAGCAGGTTCTCTATTCCACGCCGTAACTCATATAACGGTTCGCGCAGAAATTGTGGCATATCGAAAGCGCGAATTGCATCGACGGCACCGTGAAATTACACCGTGTATCGACGGTGTACCGAGCGGGCTCTCGAGCCGCGTCTCGCGCTGCTGCCGGCACTTTAAGCACGCAGGAAATACGGCAAAACGATCGTTAATATGATCGGTGCGTAACTACGCTCTGAAGTCTCAAAGTTCGATTTATGCTCGCCATTCGGGGAAATAATCAGGGCAACTACGTAGCTATTAGACGCATTTAATCAAAGTCAGTGCGTCGATAAATGTATAACGGATATCTTAAAATATAGTTGAATAATAATTTTAACAAAATTATGTATTTAAATTTTAACTTTACAAAAAATTGCAAAATATTGTTTACAAGAACGACAGAAATAAATTTCTCAAGTGAAAATAGAATGCGTAGATACGTTGGATATTTGAATAAAAATAGTATTATAATAGAGTAAAAAAATTAATCTTTTAAAATCTTGTCTGTTATTAAAATCTATGACACTAGATCTTGGCTTTTGTAGAAGTGTCTTGTATATATATGTAATCGTTATCATTCAATGCAAATAACAGCGAAGAAATATAGCTGATTTGCCTTCGGCGCACGTCAACCAATTAGACTATGCTATCATCTATTCATCGAAGTTAGATTGCAAACGTGTTTTAATATATATACATATGTATATTATTTTTGTGACCGAGTCATGTAGAAGATAGTTGTGTTTTATACTATCATGTATCCATATCAAGTATCAATATCGCGAATATATAAGAAATATTTTTGTTGTTATCGACAGTCTACATTGTTACATAAGAAATGTACATTGATATATAGATATTTTCTCTATCTACTATATATATTATGTCGATTGATTTAATGTGCGCTGATCTATAGACTCAACCTCATTAGTTGCAGAATTCATATTATTGTTTTCGACTTTTCTTCGTAGTTTTACTAACGATTACTCGTTCAAAGAGTGTAGTTTCTAAAAGAAAAATCGTGTACTTTACCAGAGAAAGAGAAATGATAAAAGAAGCAGAATATAATTTTTGTTCATTAAATTTTTGTTCTTAACATTCATAAAAACAATCACTGAAAAATTAAAAGATACATAATGTAATTGCAAGAATTATTGGTAGGGAATAGATTTTCTCGAGACATCATTAAATAATATCGAGAAGTATTCATAGAATATATGTTCATGTATGTGAGTCTTTTATATCGTGACGAAGAAGATAATGTACGAGATAATCTCTTAGTGTAGCTGAAGTACATAAAAAATACCATTCTTGAAGAATGAACAAGTATAAAGGGAAGATAGTTCCTGCAGGTTCTGGGGACAGGAAGCCACCCGTTTCTCTCTCTATCTTCTGTTCCTTATCTTATTCCTTTTGCCCTTTACTCTACTCAAGGAACGGCCGCATCGAGTAGTAAAAGAACCTTTTCAACAAAGGGACAAGAGATTAATCCTGGATTCGAACGGATAAAAGGAAACGACAGGCACAGTAATCGCGCGTTGTCAGTTATGTACTTGTACATATACGTCTTTGTATTATTACGTATTACTACGTCCACTTTAAATCAACCCGTAGACGCTTAGTGTAATTTTCAACTAATACAGAATAAGCGACTTTGTTAATTTTTTTTTTTTATAAAAAGATTCAAAGATTAAATAAGAAGATTTCTCTCTTTCTCTCTCTCCCCGAGTTTTTCCCACGCATTATTTCTTGCAGCCGTCTTATTCGATAATTTATAAATCGATACAAAACGAGAGCAATTTGCAAGACGCGATGTAAAATCCCCCGCCAAATTCTCCGGCCAGTTTAATTAACCAAACGCGATCCTTCTTCTTCTGCTGCCTATATACGAAATTCTTCGCCAAATTGGACCTTCCCTCTTGATTGTTACCCAAGTTGACACGAACCATGTGATTATCCCCCTCCCTCCCCATCTCCCCGCTCCATCCCCTTTCGATCTGCCCCGTCGTCCATCTATCCCGCCTCCGTTAAGTTTGCACAGGTATTCGATCTTCCGAGATCGGAATAAGAGGATCGAGGGCGAAGGTAACCAAGGGGGAAGGACGCGGGGGTTTGTAGGAACAAGCGCGGAGATACGAAGTGGCTCGACGGAGGCGAGAAGAAGCGCTGTACGAAGTATACCGAAGGGGAGACAACGAAAGGGGGTAGGGGAGAGAAGGCGCCCGCATTCCTTCACGCTTATTGGTTTCATCAGATTGCTTTGCTTCTATTAGATGGTGGTGTCTATACGGATACCACGTATCGCCGGCACGTTCTCTAATACCCCGGAGGAACACCAAACAAATGAAACGGCGTGTTCCGTCCTTCGTCCTCCTTACCACCCATCCTCCGTATCCACGATTGTACCGCTCTATCTCTCTTCGCTACGTTCAGGCGGATCGTTCAATACGATTTGTGCAATATAGGGGCGAGAAACCGCACACATACACATATACCAGCGCGTATTGATGTACCCAGACATACGAATTGTTTACACGCTACATTCTCAATACGCGTTCCGATAAGTTTGATGATCCACCGTTCGGAAGCTGCAACGTCGCTTAATTTCATATCATCCGAGAATTTAAACGATACATCCCCAGGAACGATCAAAGCGAACGTCATGTCACCAGAGTGGCAAGAAATCAAGATAAATGATTAACCGGATATAAAGATTTCGGGAGAGAAACGAATTTTACCACGTGGATCAATACCGACAAACTTGGAAACGCAATAAAAGCTGCAATCCCACCACGGAATTCCAGCTGTGTGTACGGGAGTATATATTTTCTTTACCGTTGGGATCGTTCACCATTGACTCGGCTCCGTCTATCGCGAAATAAGTATCGTAAGAGAAGATAGACTCTGAAGACATAAGAAAGTGACGAGAGATAAAAATCAGCAGCGAAAACACAGGCGGGTATATGCATATTACACAATAGTAACCCAAAGCGTACAGAACCTTCCTTCCCCCCCTCCCCCCACACACATACTTAGATACACTTCTGTATACAACATACCCTCTGGCAAATCGAAGACATTTGCTCTTGTTATCGATCACCATTCAACTTCGAGAGTAACGCCGCGGGAAAGGAGTCGATGGTGAATGACATCGGTAGTAAAACCCATCGCGTATCGCCCATTGTATCGTGTTCGCGGTCACTTGCCAGAATATTATCGGGGGAGAAGAAGAAAAAAAAATAATATATATATATATCCGGTTGCTCTCTCGCGCCATCGACGTTCTGCCTGCGCGCCCGAGAAACGAGTAGCCGCGTACAGGCGCAATTATGATGTTATCTCTAACGACGACAAAACGATAATAATCGCGAATGAGAATAGCGCGCGGTCTAAGTGACGCGCGCCGTCGTTAGCGCGCGCGAATCACGCGTGCCGGGACGCATCCGGTTTGCCCCGCGGCGCGTATATGCATTCCTGCGTGTCGCGCCCGTCCAGAATGATGAAATGCATCAAGGCGAGCACCGCTCCCGGCCTTTTTCCTTTTCCCGTTTTCGCCACGAAGACGTTTTTGCTCTCTCTAGTCGGCTCTTTAGTCCCTACGACTTTACCGCCGCTCTTAATTCGCGCGTCTTGCGTGCGGCGCGCGATTGCGCGTTTTACGCTAACGTTTTAGCAGCAAGAGCGGTGTTTCGCAAATCTCACATCGTCGTTTTTTGAGTGATTCCACACCGTCTACCGTTCGTTTGACTCGCGACAACGATAAAACGCGCGTCACGCGTTAGCCGGATTTGTTGAAGATTTCCTCGCGCTTTGTGTCGCCGCCTTTTTATTCTCGCGAATGTCATTAACGCCGTTTAAGCTTGAATTAATCTAGTAGTGATCCCGCTATATATTGAAATATATAGTAAATAGATCGTATATATCATATTTTGCTTCCAGAACAACATAGAGAGAAGGTTTATAAGACTATAATATGATACAAATGTTATCATTAATCGAGTCATTCTCTTAATAAATACATCATACTTCTTTTTTCTCTCTGCAATTTTTCTGTATTATATTTATAACGCAAAATTAATACAAAATTTTCTGGTTTTCCGTGCAGAACACTTTATAATTGTGTCTAGGTGGTACTCATTATCATCCTAATCATGAAGGCAATGCAAGTAAACGACTGTAAGAAACTGTAGAGAAACTTTAACACCTCCGTAAAGTCACGTCTTGTTCAGAATCCAAGGAATACGATATCGCACGTTTCCGCTTGTTGGCAGAAACCGCGAGCAGAATACTTAGCGATAGGATATAACGTCTGGTTAACGGTATAAAAACGTACGTGTGTACGTCTACATTTTCATCTTCCGCAACGGTGACCACTATGAAAACGCGCATGCGATATAAATTTACCGTGATATACCCTCGCTAATTGTACTCTTACAATTTGTGTTTTATGATTCGTTCGACTACATTATGCCTGTATTTATACATTTCCGAGAAGGGACGAAGGGGGGAACGAGGAAGCTATTTTCAGAAGCGCGGTTACGAGCTATACGTATGTATGCGATGTCCCGTTCTTACGCGATGACTGTACGAACATGTTGAACACGTGAGCGTGAGCGGGCATCGCATTGTCCTTTCCACGGTCCTTCATCGGTCTTGTTATCGTGTAGCCACGATTGTAATAAAGCGCGCGTTATTACCATATAATTATGAGTACAGTTGGGCCTATACAAGGCGAGGGACGTCGCGGTTTTTCACGAGGGATATCCCGCGTGTTACATAACGAGATAAATATTTTCTCCTATAACGGGGATACATTAGACGCTCCGGAGGGGGGCTACCACATCGGATCTTCCGCATAACACTCGGTATTATTGCCGTTACGATCGCGTCTCTATCCTCGCACCTTGATCGCAAATTTCCGCCGGCATAGTTTTCCGCTACGGTGACCGTAAAGGACGTCGACACGCGAAAGGAATTTTTGGTGCCAAAGATAAGGGTACGAGGATGGCGTGGAGCGGGAAGTAGGCGGGAGAGAGGCGCGGAAAAATATCGAAACCTATATCGTTAATCAGGCAAAAATTTCCGCGGTTACGCTGGCACGAATGATGAGAGCAACTTTGGGCTAGAGCCAATCTGCCATTGAGGCGCAAATCCGCGGCCAAGAGATCTAGGAACGAGCTGCGGTAACGTTGCATTTTCCCGAGAAAAGACGATAGAGCAGAGATTCCTGCACTTTTATGCAGCATATCCGGAAGAGTCTTTTCCGTCTCGGATTATTTTTCTTTTTTTCTTTTTTTTGTAAGTTTCGTGTTTGTTTCCCTGGCAAAACCGTGAAAAATTGTATTATCGCATTTTTCTTTATCTTCGCGGTTTGTTAATTCTTCCCCCCGTCGTCCTTTTGTCCGTACCCATAATTTTCTGCTTCGTGGCAGAGATGCTGCGCCAAAGCCGCAAAGGGTAAGACCTGTCCGGTCGCGATGCGGCGTGGGTAATGCGATCGCGATTTTCCGCCTTCGATTAGACGGTTCTCTCGTGTCCCGAGCTACGAAGGCAAGAAAGCGCTTCTCTTCTCGTGCACCATCTCTCCTCTGCATGCATCATCCGTCCGGAGGAGAGCCGGCGCGGCGGAGGAGGAAGATCCGCCAAGCCCTTCGTGAAGAAAGTGAAATACGTTACGATCTGTCTTGGGCCCGGCTCTCCTCTTCCGCGGACGATACGTCGTGACTGCTCTCGATAATGGGAATCCTCGCGGTGGGTGGAATATAATACCCGTCGGAGCGAGGGGTGGCGAGGGGAGGGTGGAATGGGAAGGTAACGGGAGCGAAAATGGCGAAGACGAAGGGAGATGGGACCGAGGGACTCTCCTACGAGTCCCGTTATTTCGTAGAGGTTCTTATTTACCTTGCATCCCTTCTCGCTCGTTCAATCTCCACCACGGATGCCGTATATTTTCGGGCGTCGAGCTTGATACCGATCTATCCACTTCGTGATCGAGTGATCGAGCTCTACGGCGAGCCGCCGTGCGTCCGGTGCTGTTCGGGGACACTATTGCGAATAGTTTTTTTGGCTTCATATAAGCATGTGCGATGTACAGCTGTTTCCGATAGACGCGTTCGATACGATAAAGAAAAAATTGATTTTAAAAAATTCAGAAAAAATTGATTTGTATCGATAATATTGTGATTCCGAAAGAATCGGTTATATTTCGGTACAAAAATTTCTGCATGAAAAATTTTTATGTGCGTTTTTATTTGAAACATTTTTTTTTATCAATTCCATCGTAGCTACGCATTGATATATCGTATTGATATGAATACATATAGCAATATGATTTTATTCATTCTAATTATCGCTGTATTAATATATTTTTTGACAACTTTAAGTCATTCTTTTCTATTATTTGAAATTTTTCTCATGTACTTTCTAGAATATAAAATATTTGTATTGCGCGATTTAATGGCAACTATATTCATGTACATGAAAAGTCCCTGTCATAAGCATGCATGAAGAAAATTGATCGTCAACTTGAAGTTTAAAGTGTATGTCAAAGTATGTATCATGTCAAGATTAATAATAGGGGATGATTGAATTTTAAGGATGTGGGGAAGACATGCATATAGATATCGGTAGAATTCCATGGCTGGTGTTGAGAGGTTTGATGTTGTTGTGCGTCGAATAATCAGTTCGAGAAGTAAAGTGGGTCTGCGTATTCGCGTAACCGCGCGAATATGTGTGCGTGGATGCATGCAACGCATAAGGCAATTATGCTAAGAGAATTAGTCTGCACCAGAGAACTATGCCCTCTAGGCTAGATTAGGCATGAGGTTAGACTAGGTATATACTCAAAATACTCGCGCGATACGCGTAACATCAGAATCAGCTGTGCAGCGTCCGTCTCTTGTCAGAATAGCAAAATAATTTTGCGATTTCGAAATAACCTCGGTGACCTGGATAGATGGAGGAGAGCCGGTAAAGTCGACTTGGCTTGGCAAGAACCTCCGCTTCGCGTTGATTTGAAATGCCCGTAAACCACCGCTCCGTGGCTCGAGAAACCTACGCGGCAACTTCCGCCGATCCGCGAATATCCTGAATTTGCAAAGCTCGCCAGCTGCGCGCTAGTTACTAGCCGAATATATATGATCCTTTACCTCTCCTCCTTCCGTTGCTCTTAGTCCAGATATCATGCGCGGCCAAATGCCGAATATTCAGATGAGGATTTGGTCTCTTTGTACCCCCTCGGTCGTTTAGTATGCCAACAATCGTAACAGGAATGGCATGACATATGCGACAATTCGAGACAGCACACAAATATATTATAGGTCAAGATGTGCTTAGTGCAATTTTTATAAATTGCATCGAGAAATTAAATGTTATACTTTCAGTATTTGATTTTTTCGAAACGTAATTAAATTATAAACAATGACAAAATTTATGATATAAATAATTTTCTTTTTTCTTTTTACTTTTTACTTTTTATCTATAAATTATATGCCGTAATTTAATTCTATTTTTTCCTTTAAAATATTATTAAAATTTATTTGCCCTCTGCTTCATCGTTGTTGAATAATGTGACGATAAAAGTCAAGTTTTACATTGTTCATCGCGTTACTCCCGGATATCTAGGGAACAAACTCGCGTCTAAGAGCGTTAAAGTTCATCTCCTTTATCCTCTATATTGAGCCGAGTATAAATTTTACTTTACCGCGCGAAATATCTGTTTTTAACGTAATCTGCGATGTGATAAATTGTGATGAATGCACTTTTTATGAGTCAAGACTTGCCCTCGATAAACATTTATTCTCGCCATGTTAGCGCAACAACAACAAGTATGAGTCTCTATTAAAGACAAGTTCGAAACATTGTATCAGCGGTATAAATCATATTATTTCGTTATGAAATATACAGCAGATGGTGTTTCGGGTCAACTTCCATCGGTTGATCGATGCGGTCCGAGCAACAATATTGTGCAACCGAAGGAGATTGTAAACGAGAAAGGTGGACTAAGGTAAAGTTTAAATGCTAGCGCGAGAACGAGTGAGAGAAGGTGCGGTGCATCCGCAGCAGCTGGTAATCTACTTTGAGAGAGTCTGAAATATAAAACATAAATTTCGAGCAATATCAAAGGCCGGGGCGCGAAAATTTAATACCCCGATAAATTAGCATACTAACGAGAGACACAGAGGGCATCCACTCCCACCAGCTTGGCCTCAGCTGGGTCGATCGAGCAGCTTTTCCTGGTGATGGTAATCGAGCAAAATATTGTGGCAATGGCTGCGGGCACTTTCGCCGAGGTTCTTGACTCTTTAGACTCCTGGTAGGTCCGTCGCAGTGGTATCTCGAGAGATTACCGGACTCTCCTCCCGCTTCTCTTTTCTCTCTTTACTTATCCCTCCATCCGCGTCCCCTCTTTTCCTTATTTTTTTATTCTTTTTATCTCTGAGGATGGGCTAAGCCGCGGAAACCTTGGCGCTTTCGTTACTTGCGGGAGAGGTTGCGGCGAGGAAGAGGGGCGATAGCGAAGGACCGCGGAAGTAGGAGTGCGACGACCGACAGAGAGAAACGAGCAAAAATGCGCGGTCCCGCAGGAAACGGCGGAGAGTTGAGAAGTATAGAGAGACTGGAGGCAAAGGAGTTAAATGCGAAGGAGGGAAGGAGACTGTGAAAAAGAAGAAAGATGAAGCGAGAAGGTCAGCTGTGGCTATCCGATTTCGTGCTACCAAGCCAACTACCACGGCCCAAGTGTGGCTAAAAGTTGGGAGAAACTTCCTAATGTATGTGGGAGAGTCGGTCGGTCGCTGGCTTGCATTCGTTCCTATGACCGGACGGTCCAGGTCGTGACCTGCCAATTCCCCAACTCCCGCTTACATTCCCAAGTCTCTTCAATGAATTTTATCGCTCACCTACTCGCTTCTCCTCGCTTGCGCTCGCATTCGGATGAGTACCGATTTCTCTTGGACTAGAATAAACGCGCGAGTCCGTATCCATATCTCGTTTCGTTTCGTTTCGTTTCCGATACGAACGACCGTATATTCCTATACGCGAAATCCGACTGTTCGGACGCTATCGGGAGCGGGAGAAGCGGCGGCATCGCGAGATAGATAACGCGCGAGGTAATATAGTTGCGAGATATGTATCCGTGCGGATTCTTTCCTTAACATTATCAACCATATTAGATCTACGGACGGTCTACGCCGACACTCAATCTTTCTCTCACTGATGGTGTGATAATATGTATAGAAGATCCGTTAATATACCATCCTGGTTTCGCTTGTTCTTTCCGATGTTGCACGTATATCGTGGAACATAGAATCATATGGCAACTAAACAACATATACAAGAGGGATAACGAATAATTACTTCCCATGGAACTGAAATTATGCACGGTTGATTAAATGTTATAATTCAGATACCTAGCTCGGTCGATTTCATATTTGCATGCATTTCATAAATGTAACATTATAGCATACATATATGTATGTACTCGTATATGTAATGTTTGATGTTAACAAATAATATAGAACGCGAACAATTTAGCGTTTTTACGCGGCACATACTATTCTATAATATTATTCTACGAAATGTAATTCTAACGAAAATGAAAAGTGTGAACAGGAAAAGACCGATGGCACAAGAACCTTTCTTGCGAATCTTTCGGTGATCTACCACTATCCTTGCTATCGAAGAATTCCTTTCTCTCGCTAGGTAATCCACGACCAGGGGAAGAAATTCCTCCTCCCTCTCTCTTTTCTCCCGTTACAGAGAAAAAGATTTCAGATTTTATTTCTTCTCATCTATCTCTCTCTTCTTAGATTTCTTTAATAGATACAATGGAGATATATTTTATTAAAATTATGTTTCTCATTTTTACGGACAGATATTATATAATTTACTGCAAAATGATTAAATTGTTTAGAAATGATATTATTTAGATATTATAGTAAGTTGTATTATCAATTTATAGATTTTCTAACTTTACTTGTAGCAAAGCATTTATTATTTAAAATTTTCGAGACGAATTGAATCAGTTTATTATGAATTCTTGAGCATCAATAAACTAAAAAATACTTGCGATTTATATAAAGTTAGATTACCCTGCAGATTCGTAATTATTATTATTATTATCATTATTTTATATATATTATTTATGCTTCTTGAATTCTATTTTAAGTATTCAGTTTGTGCATACATTAAGTTTACGTATATATGTTAGAAAAACTTGAAAACTTACATATATTGTTTAGTAGTACAGTCCTCATAGTCCACAAAGTTGAAAAGTGCTTACCTGTAACAAATAAATAATCGAAAATTTAGAATAAGAATCATATAACATTCGAAGCAATCATAAAAGATTAATATCTTTTTATATATTACATTCAATTACTTCTTAGAATTTTGTTTATATACATATAACCATATCAAATTACTTGTAGAATATTTTGCGTTGAAAATTTAATGCATGAAGATATTATGAAAAGTAACAAAGTGTTTTATAATCTGCATATTTCTTTAATTTATATTTCTCAACTCTGGTGAGAGCGGTTAAAGCAGGTTAATTTATATGAAATTGAAGATTTATCCTTGCACACATATTCAGGAATTTTGAATGAATTTTTAACTTGCAAAAAATCTCTGTAAACTTTTCTAAATATTAAATATAAAATAAATACGCATACTTCGTTCTATCTAGGTGCGATTTATTTGACGAAGCAACGCCCTTCAAACGATGCAGTTGAAAATGTACACGAAATATTTTGCAAGTAATGCTGCAAATAGCCTTAGCTGGTAGGATTAAATGAACCGAGGTGACAGGGAGAAAGATAAACAAGCCGAAGAGACACGGGAAAGAGTCTGTTTGTCGATGTCAAAAATCAACACAAATTGAAATCAGTGATGGTCCTACCTCGTGTTGACTGTAGAAAATCGAACTTTTACTTTTTGATATTTGCGAAAATTACGGATTTGCTGCTGCTGTATTTTTTTCAAATTGGACTAAATCTACATAAATTTACGCTTCACAAAATCCACAACGTACCGCTAAGCGTGTGTAATCATCGCTTTATAAAAAATATAAAATATTTCAATAAAATGATTCCTTTTTTATAATTATTTATAATTTATTTTTGATAATTCCATTTTTTCTGTTTAAAAAAAATGTACACTGAAAAAAAAAATTTGTTAACTTGACTAAACCTTTCAACTAAATATTATTTTGTTAATTGAACATATAGAAATATTTAAATTAAATATAACATATTAAATTTAACAAAACGTATATTTGACTCAAGTACTAATATATGTTCAATTAACAAAATAATAATTTAGTTGAAAGGTTTAGTCAAGTTAACAAATTTTTTTTTTCAGTGTAGGGAAAAAAAGAGATAATTGAATGTTTTATCAGAGTTTGTAATATTTAAAAAATCAATTGCGGTGGTTAAGAAAAATACTAGTAAGCTGTTACGCAGAATACCTACGCAAATCTCACATCGGATAAGTATAAAGCAATTATTTTGACGTAATTATATCAGAATGTCGGTATGTCGATCATAATACGGCTAAAATGCTATCTCGGGAATAGAAGAGGGTTATTGGTTTAGGGAAAGGGGAGAAGCTTGCTTCGTCATCCCGCAGTAATTCCCGAAACCCCGAGTCCCTTGTCGACCTCGAGCTCCCTGTTTCCTCTCCAGTGAGCAGAGTCAATTAGAGAGTCGACTGGAGATTTTCAATCTCCAGTCAAGGTTACGGCACTATGTAAGCGGAATGTGTGGAACAAGTGGAGGGATCCGGAATGTAACAAAAACATTGGATTGTAAATCAAATCGCATTCTGACAGAGGCGTTCGTCTCTATAATGCGTATTTCTAATGGCTCATCTGCGTTTCTTCCGTTACGTGTAGGTATGCTCCGAGAATCTAAATAAATTATCATTACACTACTTCGTCTAGCTCTCGACTGAAAACTTTGCGTGGTACGCATGGAATTAATCGCTTAATGTGGAGGAAAAATTTTGCGTCAATAATTCAAAGATAATATATACCCTTAGTATTTGTCTAATATTCCAGCCGACCAATAATTTCCAATAAGTACCTTTTCATATAAGATATATTACGAATCGTTGTAACATTACATCTTGCACGTTATAGAATATCGTTTTCTACGATCAAACTCTCTTCTCCATTTAAATAAACGTACGCATATATCATTAGTATATATTCAACAGCATATATTCATAGTCATTAAAGTTTGTGTAACTTTTTCAACGTCCTCCCCATTTCGTAAATCACATATTTTCTCTAAATCTCATAAAATAATACGATATGATAATTAAATGAACGAAATATGATGGAATTAAATTTTCATTAATAACACATTGCGCATTACTGCCGATATTTTATCGGAGCGTATACGGCGCAAGAATTTAAATGATATTATCCGTGTAGGCAATCAATTAGCAAAATGTGGTTCCGATATATATGTATCTATATTCCTTATCGCACGCGATCTCACGACACGTGATTACAGGAGCCATTAATTTCTTATTAATCTCCCCGGAGCGCGCGAAGTGTATCGAATATAATTTTCTCGATGAAGCCCGTGTCGCGTAAGAAACAAATTAAATTACACGAATGCATCCGACGACCACAATTATTTTTATCATGTTCCAGAAATGAAAACTTCTTTTTGCCTATCGGATTTATCGACCTCGTGAGTAAATGCGGCAAACATTGACTTATCCGCGAAAAGTAATTCGCAAAGAGAGTAGGAACTGAGAACGATAATTGCCCTCGTATTTTCATCAAAAGATCGTGGCGATCTTTATGGTACACGAGCGCCGTCGTGATTAATTTAAAAAAAAAAAAAAAGTAAATCAGCAAAGTGGCCCCAATTAAAACCTGTAAAGGGTATATCGATAGGAGGAGTTTTCGCGGCTTCGCGGTTATGACTTTGGGACCCGATTAGACTCTTCTACGCTTCGATTTCTAATCTGGCGTAATGTCGCCCGTAATTAATACAAGTTGCAATCCCGCGGCGGCGGTATTCCGGTTTTGCGCCGGACAAGATATTAGTTGCGCGGTAGTTGCGATACTCGCGCAACGGCCTGCACGTAGATAGAGATCGGCATTAGATAGGCTGCCTAGTCTTCTCGGTATCTGCTTTACTACTCCCGCTACTACCTATCCTTTCCATTTCCTGTTACAGTTAATGGAAATTCAGAAACGTATGTTTCCTAATCTAAGCAATTTTGCCGTTCAAATAAGCTCCTTCGTGGCTGTTGCAAACCTAATAGCCGAGCGCATTCGCGATTCTGCACGTATATAAAGGTAGGCATATCCATCGAGCGAATATCCTCGCACTCTTCGTTTATTCTTTTGGAATAAATGATAAAGGGTCGATATTCGTATAAACGACATACGAATACGAATTATCGAATGATTGCAATCGCTATTCGTTTGTATTCTTCGACAGTTTGCGTAGATCCATCTTAATGCTCGCGTGCATACGTGTAATGCGTGGCTGACGGGATTAAGTAAAGCTTACGCACAATCAGTGATGACGCGAAACGTTATTGGAATGCGTTTACGCTTTACATGTTGAGCGCTTCGCGTCCGTTAATCTGGCATCCCTCCTACAAATCAAATTCAGATGCATGGCACAATTAGGTATTGATTTAATGTTAATTACTTGCGTTAATAGAAACAATAAATTTGTTTTTATATCAAGTAGCAAAAAATTATATTAAAAAGGAGAATGCTCTGATTATTTTTTGAAAAACATTTTTAATGAGAATCGTAATAAAACAAATATATGCCAGAATTAATTTTTATAATTAACATTTTTAACGTTATTGCAAATAGATTTAAAAAATATTTTATAAGTGTAACACAAAATACTATAACTATATAACAATGAAATAATCAAAAAATTAACAATATTAGCTTGATATAAAATTTATAAAGTTTCGAATTTATTGCTCGCAAAAGTACATTTAAATAAGTTAATTTAACGAATATGAAACGTTCCAACATTCATGTCGATGCAAAAGTAAATTACATTAGTGCAAATTAAATACTACTCCTTCAATTTTAATTAGTATGTTTCCTGAATTATTTTTCTCAAGATATATCAATGCCGAATTTATTGCTCAACGCTCAATTCAAAAAAGTTGTTAAATTAGCACTCTTCTGATTAATATCAATTTGCTCCTAATTGGTACGAAGCATAAATTTGAGAATTAGAGCAACAAATTAGCAATAAATTACCGTTGAATTATGGCATACATCCGAATTTATCATGATGGAGATGTCAGAAACAGAGGTGACTGCTATTCGGTTCAGAATATTTGATGTTGCATGTAATTTTTTACACAGTTCTTTCACGTAACACCGAAGCGCTATTGGCGACCGAGGTCGATTCCTCGATGAGCATAAATATGGATTGAGCTCAATTATGATTTAATTAGAGCATTTTTAAGCTACTATTTGCGGCGTACACAGCATAGCGATAAATTTTAATTCCTTTCCTAATTAGTTATCCCATAACGGATGCCATAAATTGTGCACGTTTAACGAAAGGTTCGCAAGAAAACTCATAGATTGTGAGAATTAATCAAATTGCTAATAAAGTTGCACGATGTTTCGCAGTGAGTGATTATTATTGATCATCAGATTATATTGAAGTTATTTCATACAATGAATCTCATTTGATTATGTATCAGAGATTTTTCAAAATAATATGACTATGATGCATAATTACTTCTCACGTATTTTTATTCGAAGAAAATCTTTTTTTTTTTTTTTTTTTTTTTTTCTCAGCAAAGAATTATATTACACAATGTGAACTTGATAATTTTTCATAAAATATTTGACTCGCTCTCTTGTTACCGAAATAGTTGACATTTTCAAGAGATTATTTAATATAAATCAACAATTTCAAAAGAGCACGATCTAAATTGTATCTTAACTACATAAATTGATATGTAATGCAGAGACTATATCTCTAGTGGTTTAATAGTTGCACAAAGTGCTTTCATTGATTGTACAATACGCGCTCTCGTAATTGCCCCAAGGACAGGCGATATCAGAAATCTTTAACCGAAAATTGAAACAACGGTCGCGTTATTGTCTTCTCGATAAAACGCAGACTTGGAAGCAATCGCGATCCGATCGAGCCATCTATCTAACACATGGCGAGATTTCGCTACATATTTATGGTTCTTCAATACTTGTTATTTTTCTTGTTCCAACTTTTTATTCGCGCAGCGGTGGTCTATCTCTTGAACCGCGTGATTGGTAAGGCTATTTCTTGATGGTTAGTGGCACGAAACGCGCTTAAAGCGAGATAGCGGATTTAGAAGAGATGAAAGAGGGAGGAGGTAGAAAAAAAGAGAAGAATCGGCAGCAAAATAACGTCGCTGTTCTAACTGCGGTACGAATTGTCATCGCGTTTCCGCGTATTTCTTACTATCCGCGTTTCTATATGAGTCCTTTATCCTCGATGACGACGCGAGTCATACGTACGTGATACCGTTACAGGTCCTTTCTTCCTCTTTCCAACACTCATCTTCTCTTTCATCACTATTCCGACAATGAACAACAGTCGTGGCGAAGTTGCAGGAATACGTTGGAAGCGTGTCCCATTGATCTATGACCATGGGCGTGCGTCGTCTCGACCACCATGGTTTTTCGCGACGTACACGTGTGCGCGACCAAGCGTGTATCATAATACCTCGACATCGCTCGTGCAGCTGCAGGTGCATGCAGAAAGCGAGCCCGGTAGAGCGCTTCCTACCAGAACCAGCGCGTAGAGTACGCGCGGGAGATACGTCTACCTTGCTTATTACGACATTACTCGCGCTCAACGTCCCTCGCGCTATGATTATGCTCGAAAGAGAGAGAGACAGAGAGAGAGAGTGTGTGTGTGTGAGAGAGAGAGAGAGAGGAAAGAGGTGAGAGAGAGAAAGAGAGAGAAAGACCCACTTCTGCAACGCACGGTCGCAATTCCGAGGTGTATTTTAATTTATGCTCCGCGGCGTGAGCGCGTCCCTTTATTCCCTTCCGGCGAATTTACGGCGCACGCTGCGTAGTAAATGAACGTTTTACGTTTAATGTAATTAGCGTGCGTGGCGCGTAAATGGCCGCGCGGAAAACTGGGATAGAATGACTGCGCCAAGTTCAACGACATGCATGTGTCGTTTCTCAGAATTAAGAAAAAGCGCTTGATATTGAAAAGAATTGTGGAATGGAGGGGAATTGAGTTTCTCTCTGGAAACATGAAATTCTTTTTGCAATTCAATCATCTCTCTACAATATATGCTATTTATATGTTGCGCTTCTGTATGTCGCTTTATCTGATAGAAATGTCGTGCGAATATCAGTAGATAATTGGTTGAAGTGAGTGACTTTTAATTTACCGTGCCATTCACACCTTGCAAATCCCGTTTATGCATTCCGTTATCGCATAATTATTATCATTATCTTAAAGCGTGATGTTTTGCAGATTTATAGATTGTAAAGTTGCATTGATGTTCTAATATATATTCGTTAGCAATTACTACTACATATATATAGCGAAGTTCTGACAAGCACGTATGCCACATATTGCAACAGGTATTTTAATGGTTTTGATGAAATAGATATTCGTATCCGTTTACACATTTCTTCATCATTTAACCCATCATACTGGTCTCTATGAACAGATTTTTAAGATAAATCTTTCGTAGTTAATGATGTATCGAACATCGAGATTCACACACAAAGTAGAAAGATATACTTCTAAATAATAAATTTCAATATAAAGTTAATAAAGTAAATAAAAATTGAAATGTATATAAAAAAAGAACATATAGATATATTCACAATATATATACATATTTATTTAATGCGAATATATCTATTTAAACGAATATTAAATCTTCATAGCTCTTTTAAGGCCGACATATATTTTTATTTAAACATCGTTGCGACGAGCTATCTATGTCGATAGAAAAACTCGTACACAAAACCACGGGTCGTTATGGCTTCGTCTTTGGCGGATCACGTGAAAGTCGTAAAAGTTCCCATAACGCCAGATTAAATCGAAGAAACTTTGCGAAAGATTTATTATGCATCCGCAGTAACGTAGCATTCTACAGAGGATGAGGAGGGGAGAACTTGCAATTTTTTTTTTACACAACAACAGCGTGATAGGATAGGTCCGATAGAATTCTGTTGCAATCCGAGGTAGTCCTGGTCTGATCTCGTTACATTACTCCGCAAATAATCTCGTTGAAAGACCAGCTCGCGCGAGAGACGAGGAGAGGCAGAACGTCTGTTCGCCATCCAGGTGAACATACTCTGCCGTAAGTACTAGCTCAAGCCGATGATTATCACCTGCTTATATTCTTGGTGCATATAAGGTACATCTTCAGGGTCATAGAGCCGGAAGGTAACCTCTTCCAGTGCGCGTCGCGTTCGAAAAAAAGAAGAAAGGAAATTCCGAACTCTTTCAGCTTCGCGACGATGCGATCTCCGGTCTCGTTAACTGTTCATAACCCGACGACAACGGCACTCATCGGTGGCCGCTTTCTTTCTATCTCACCGTGTAGCTAGCTCGCGTCTCGCGCCCGTCCGATCGATTTAATGCCACCTTTAGATATCCGTAGCGGTTTCACGACCGGCCACGGAACCCTCCTCTTCTCTCCACCGAGCAACGAGTCGTCCAGAACGCAGCCTGAATATCGGATAGATATCGATGGTGTCCAGAATAGCGGTGCTCGCGTCTCGTTCGCTGTAACTCGTTCGTGGGCGGACAGGTCGAAACGAAGAGACAACGAAGTATCGGTTTAAAGGAGATCGAGGCCGGCTCAGGTGGCGAGCCAAGAGGGTGTCGCCAAGAGGGTATCAATATTGAAAGAGAAAATAATACTCGGCTACAGGATAACCGCATTATCCGTTCGCGCGCCCATCTCTACTGGCGTCTTCGCCCGACTCGATGCTAGGCGCGACGAATACTAATTTTAAAGATGAAATTGGCATTTCCTTCTCCTACCTCTCTCTCTGTCTTCGGTATTGTGTTGGATTGATAAATAAAATACGTGCCGTCCCCCATCCTTGAACAAGAATTCGATGAGAAAGAAGACGCAGTCTTATTCTTGTTGTATTCTCGCTGTATATATAGTATATATCTCTCCGAGTAATACTACGCTGGTTGCATTTCACGATCGGCATTGTCTGTAACGGGAATCGTTATGATCTTTGTTCAAATACCTTCCTGCCGTATCGGTGATATATACGACGCATAGTGACCACCGATGGGCTTGTTATCCGTCGAATTTCCTCGTGCATATATTGAATGAGGTAACTCAAAGAAGTCTAGAGAGTCGTATAAATTTATGAAGAAGAAAATGTAGAAATTTCCATCATCGTTTTCGTCAATGTTGGGGTAGCATCCTTAGATTGCAACAAATATTGTAGAACGGTACTTGTGAGGAATCGATGGTATGCTATCAACTCCGTCGTCGATACGAAAGAGTTACTTTTCTTATATTAAAGAATTTTATACTTTAAAAAAGTGATGTAAAAATATTTTTTTTTAAGTCTCAAAAATCGAAAATCTTTCGGCCTTGCTGCAGAGTGTAATTATTTACTAAATATTTTTTATTGAATGATTTATATAAATACATAAATATATAAATTTACTTGATCGTAACCAAGATAACATCACAGTTGCCTTGCAATGTTAGAAGAGCGCGTGATATTCGTATAAAAATAAATTTTATCTTAATAACTATTAAACCATTAATTAACTTGATCTCGAATTATTAATTAAGTTCGTAGTTTCAATGAGAAAAGTATCTTGTAACACGGAGGATGAGTAATCATCCTCAAAAGATCATCACGATAGAATTATACTATGCGTTTTACCGCGTACACATAAACCACCACGCGGAAAGATCATCGAGAGCTGTTTCATGTGGCAAGAGAGGGGATCAGAGGCCAATAATTTCGCCCGCACGTTGTACCGTGCATTATCGCGTTGGTATCGTACGCTCCGTGATAAACGTGAATGGTGAATTCAGTCGTTACCGAGAAGGGATCCGCGTACAGGTGTATATGTGTACATACACCTATCCTATGCTCCCCTTTGCACCACCAACCTCCGCGAGCGCCCTTTCTATTTCCCCCTATTCTCGCGGCACACCGCATCGTTGGCCGGCTACCACACAAGATGAATCATTGAAAATGCAGCGCGCCGTAAGATCTCTCGGATGTGCCTGTGGTAGATAACTAGGTACGCCGCCGTCGTTGGCCACAGTGGTGGCGGCGACACGACGACGACAACGACGACGACAGCAGCGAAGGAAGACCACGACGAAGACGCGCGATGTGATGGTACACGCACGATGTACCCGCCCAGGCCTGTAGCCACGTACCGATCTAACGAGGGCGATTGTCCCGCGCGGATCGAGAACGATTTTCAGGTGCCTCGAGTCTACGAGGAAAGTCCGCAGAGTTAATGGCACGGATGAGGGTAACATTTACAAGAACGGCGATACGACCGCGGTCGCTACGTAAACGCGGCTCATACGGCCTAATGTATCAACCACTCTGCCGTGAAGATGCCAGCTAAGATGCCAGTTAAGAATCGCTAGGTATTAACCCGCGCGTGGAGCTTCAACGGTTCGGTACATCGTCGGGAAGATGATTCGCGGTAAACCGCGAAGAGGATCACCCGCGCAAGATGATGACGGTTGCGTGCCTGGAAGAAGAAGCTTGACAATATCATCGTCTTTTTACCAGCTTTCAGCGTATTAATCACGTTCTACGGCTATCACCGCATGGTACAGTACAGTACAGTAGAGAAGCTAGACTGACGGCAGTCAGCGGGGGTAGTAATTATTACCTTACGGAAGAGCGAAATAATCATCGCGGCGCGACTTGGAGCAAATTGCTGGATAAACACTTTCCGTATAATTATTCGCGCGGTGCCGCGCAAGCGCGAGAAATAGCAGTGGTAAATGTTATTAATGTATGAAGTGTGTCGTTGAACCGAAGATCACACGGAGAATGCCGACGATGAGGATTATTAGCTTATGTATTACCGTGCCCGAAGAAGATCGCAGTCGGGCTGATGTTGCTCTTTCGGTGGCTGCGCAGTCGCGACATAGTGATGCGAGAGAGGCGGCGAGAGGGAAGGTTGCAATATAATGGCGAGGTGGCTCGATGATAGAAAAAGAGCCACGTAAAAGAACAGAGGGACCGCGAGACGAGAGGAGGCAGAATGCGGAAAAAAAGGGAGAGAAACGAGAGGGTGGCTAGCCGGAACGGAAAGGAGAGACGGAGGCAGGTTTATAGCGAGGATTTAGATGCGAACGAACGTTTCGAGGCATTGTTCGATATAAGACACGACTTCATTAAGCATTCAAGTAATGTTCAAACGTTGTACATTGAATTGTACTTGCGTCCCTTTCGTTTGCTGCGCCCCATCTCATTTCCCCGCTGTCGCCCCGGATGATACCCTGAGCCCCCGCCGTCTCCGAGCGAGCGTCGTCCACCCCGTGTCTCTCTCGCCGAAGACCTACCGTGTATTGCCGTGTGTTGGCGGCACGGCATACAATGAGAATATCGTCTCGGGGGAACTCGTGATGCCGCAATATCGAATAATGTATAACTATATCATAGTGAGAGTGGATAGACAGAGAGAGAAGAGAATAGAGTAAGAAGAGTGGTAAGAGGAATAGATGGGAGCGAGGTAAGACGACGGTGAAGGAGAGAACGAGCGTTTCGTGGTATGGTGAGGCATAGTGTCGGAGGACTGAGATAACCCGATATATCTAGATGACTGCGCGCGCACGGAATACATCACCATATAAGTAAAAGCCCCATGGTCTCCGGGATCACCGCGACGAGTGCGCCGCGTTGGTTGCGGCGCTTGATTCATGGTAGCCGAAGAAGCCGCCGCGCTTTGATACCGCCACTATTTTACGTCCTTTAGCGATATCTGCGCGCCCGAATTATTTCTCGAAATTTCCGCTGGTTCCTTCCTTCCTCGGTCTTCATCTTTTCCTTCGTATTTCGCGACAAACGACGAAATGTAAGTCGAAAATGTTACCTACGATTTTATTTTAAGCAACCGACTCTCGTTAACCCTTCAACGTCTTGGAAAGTCATCCCCGTTTAACGATTCGTTTACACGAGTAAGGTGAATAATCGTGAAAGCGCGAGTATTACGGAGATATAGCGCGATAAAAATAAGGATGTTCGAATATTCGATCATGTTTCAAGTAGAGTCAAATTCGTAACGTAAATATATTTCATATGTCGTATAAAAATCGAAAAGAAGTGACATCGGGCGGGCACGTAAAATGAGAATGTCATCACACACACACACACACACACACACACATACAGAAATGCACGATTTTCTTGGATAAAGTTAATCGGATTCTTACGTCGTCCACGCACGTTCCGCAGCTGCGCCATGCCATTTCCGCAAAAAAATAAAAGTGAAGCCACCAGAGCCATTTCTCAGAGAGCTTAGAACGTCCGCTCGCACAAGTCCGAAAGGTCCGGATGATTTACTTCTTCGGGATATTATAGATGCATGGATCCGTTAGGCTTGAGATATTGTAATCTTATCATTCTCGCGTTTAATTAATAGCCTAGTTATAAAAGAGAATTCTCTCGCAGCAAATTTAATTAGAGCTAACATAAATAAATATTGCAGAACTTGCATCCCTTTTATTAAAGACTATCACAACCGTTCAATTAACGTTATTTCTTTTTGCTATAAATTCACATGGATGTAGGACGATTTTTTAAGAAATTGTCGGGAAGAGAGTAAGCACGGAAAGATATAATTTAGTATTAGGGAAAGCATCTTTTTCGTGAAAGATCACGTATTACTAATTTGTTAAAATATGTATAAAGTTACATGTGGCGAAGTGTTCTCGCGATGATGCGAGCTATATTTCGTGTCTTTCGTTTTGATCACGTACAAGCTCCGCGAAGTAAGAGCTTTTTCGCGGCGGTATTTCATAAAAAGGTCCTATGGGTTATGAGGCACGTTTTAAGATCGCGGAAGTACTCGGTTTATGCATGTACAAAGTTGTATGGGCCCCGATGGATTCTGCTACGACAGCATAAAATTTATACCCGGCACCTTCAGTAATACGCGTATCTTTTACATTCGCGTATAGTTTCAGTCCCGTCGCACGCGAGATAGGCGATCGCAATTTCGACACAGATTGTAGAATCGATACTTCGTGCTTCGTATATCTCGTTTCTCAAGTTTTAAACATCCACCGCCGGCAGGAGGTATTTTCATCTTGCCATAAAAAAAAGAAATGTACACGATATGCTTTATACATCATAAAAAGAAATTTTGAACTGATAAAAAATATTTTCTATAATTTCTTTTTACAGAACATATTATTAATTGAAGTAACTATTTTTATCATTAATATTCAAAATGATAATTTTGATGAACAATTTTTCTAATTTTATGATTTTTCTCCACTAAATTTTATTGGTAGTTATTTTTTTTGCTCTCTCTTTCGTTCTCTATAAAGTTCTCAATACACGTAAAGCATATATAAATGCGGATAATACACAGATATAGTTTCAACTCTCGTGATAGTTTCAATCCGCAGTTCATTTTACTCGCGTACATTCCAGTAAGTTACCACTATGAACTCGTTCAAAACTCATAAAAATGGTAATCGGCGATGTGAAATTATACGTCTCGTAAAATATGGAAACTTTTTTAAACAATTTATATGTATATATATCTTTTATTGATATCTTATCAATCTATTCGAATTGTATGCGAGGTGGTCTTGGATATAAATTTACGAAGCGATATTCTCGTTGGATGACGAAGAGATAAAGCATTGGTTAGAAAAAAGAAAAAAACAAGGACAAGAAGATTTACGGCTACGTATATACGCGGGAAATTTTCGCAATGTGCGAGAGAGGAGATCATCTTGTCGACATCGAACGACGTCGAACGAGCAGAAATCGCGTAAAGGGAGCACGGGAATCGTTGCGACGTGATTGCATCAAGTGCGAATAGCTAGTCCGTCTTCGTGAACGCGTCTCTTCACGAAACGCCATTGTCGCGGCATTACGGCGTTTCGATACACCGTTACATCACACACAGGTATATTGAGTTTAAGTGCATTCTGCGTAATTGAAGGCGCAGCGAAGGCTACGGAAACGTTTTCAGCGAGTGCGGTAATAATATCTGTCTCGTGAAGAATTGTGACTGCAATTTTCGAGTAGTCGCCGCTTCTCAGCGCCACCCTTTCCACCCCATCCCTCTCTGTTCTCTTTCGCCTCCCCTTTCGACTATCATTGGGCCTCGAGCGCGACGCGGGAGAGGAAATAAAAAATATGACACTTCTACCAAGCGGAGTAACGCGAGCCTTAATGGCATTGTTAACATAATTCTCGCGCGATGCGCACGAGCGGCCGCATAACTTACCGTCGAGCGACGACGACGAATTATTTCGAAGAAGATATGAAGGTATATGGGCCCCGTATACATCATACCGTATAGTACACGTGGAGAACCGCGATCTAATGGATTTTCGTCCGCAGCGCGAATAATTAAAGGATTCATGCAGCACATATTAGCATTACATGAGATGGCCTAATTTGTTAGATTCTGTTAACTATTTATATAAATGGAATTTTCATAAAAAAAAATCAATGCATATATCTCATATATTACAAGATGCATAATTTAATATCCAATGCAATCTGTTACAATCCGTTCGTAACGAGAACGATTTATATTGTAAAGCATGTTTTTTAACATTTATTATAATTAGTACGTGCTAATAAATGTTGGAATTTATTACAGAACCTCGAAAGCAAAATAATTGGTCCGTATACTATATCAGAATTTTGATCATTATGATAATCTGTACGGTCGTTCGGCGGAACGTAAACTCACCGCAAGTCTACATTACGTGAATCTGATGTTTTTTTACCACGTTTTAACGACGATACTCATCGCCCTTATTAAGCTACTGACAGCCATAATTGTTGTCATATTTTTTCCGTAATGAGTACTTCTCCAGTTGTAATAAATCCGGTTTTTAATAGCCCAACGCACTATCTTTCCAGCTACTTGTTTCTTGATTTACAAGAACGCTTAATTCTATATCCTCCAAAGAGTGCTCTCTTGTCTGCGCCCTTTTTTTTACATCAGTTTCGTAACAAATTCTCGATTTATTACGCACGAGGATCTAGCTGTAAAGCCCGAATGTGTCGGCCGAACAATGTGTCGCAAGAGTGGGATACCATTCATTAACGACGCGAGCTAATTGGGCCGGCTGACGGTAGATTGGAACCTGACAGCACTGATAATCGGCTAGAATGAGCTAACGGATATTTGAATCAAATGTGCTCTGTCTTCGTCTCTCGATCGAGAATTCGTCGTGGGAATGATTTATACGAAAACTATTCTCGTTACTGGCCGCTGCGTAAGAGAGATAGACAAGATAGTTTCCACGCGGTAAAAAAAGCTATTCTACAGGTAAAGAGCGGCGCGTCGAAAAGAGAGGCGTATTATTATCTACGCGCTTTTAAGGCATCATCAGTTGGCAATAAAAAGACGATACGCAACCGGCTGACGCGCACACAGATTAGGCTACACTGACTCCACTATAACTCTGTATAAGGCGAATCGAACGATTAATAACTCAACGTGGCAAGTGCGGGTATGGATATGTACAGACGCGTACGCGAGACAGGTAGTCGTAATCGTCAATAAACCGTACATATTGAAACGCGTATAACGAGACGTACGTCGCTTTCGCCGAGCAGAAATTCCACGGGCAAAGGCTGTTATCGAATAAATTGGTATGTATCGGTCATTGACCATCGTCGGGCAACATATGACGCATGCTCTCTCGCGTACTAATCCTATTAAATCCCATTACGAATAATTTCGGGGTCCGCAATGACAGGCCAAAGGGCAGCAGATTCGATATCACGGATACCGAATAATGGAATCACGATGGCGTTTACGCGTATAAGCGATATTATATATAGTTTAGGACACAATGTGCTAAAAACAACGCTGCTAGGGAGATGAATCACGCCGATCATTGACAATCCTGTGACGTAAATCAATACGAGATGATGCGTGGCAGTAGGTCAGGTGATGCGTCGATATTGATCCACCCTCCTCTCCCCAGTTAAGCGTATACAACAATTGTTCATTCGCCTTTATTTCCCAAAATATGAGCAGAGCCTATTGACCATTGTGAAAGTTTCAGAAAGAGATTTACGAGAAATCTCGTTGAATTGGCTAACGTCCCTAATACAAACGCGAATGCAAATAATATGCACATAATTGCATTATTTGATAAATTTATACGATTCAGCCGCAAAATTTCATGAGCGCATAAATTTGCACCTCGCAATGTGTCATGGTTATTTAGGGGAACGGGAGACAAGAGACCGCTATTTATCACAAGAGTTGAAATCCCACTGTTTTGCTTCAAGCATTAAATCTCTACTGTTGCATTGCATTCATGTACAGATTATTTTTCATCGAGTCTTAGAATCTCAATGTGATAAACACATGTCAAAATGATACAACGGGCCAATCGGAATTTATATACTTTAGATATTAAAATTTTATAAAAACTAACAAAATAGCGACTACATTGTATTAAAATATTCCTAACGATATCAAACTAATATTATTATTGGGAAAGTTTGAAAAAATACCAAGATGAGTATATTATTTTAAAAAATATTTAATTTAAAAAATATTCGAAAAAGAGAGATACAGATAAACAGATAAAGATTATGAGATGCGATAATAAAGATGATTTAAATACTATCGCGTCTCATGATCTTTATCTATTTATCTGTATCTCTATTTCGAACATTTTTTTTAAACTAGATATTTTTTAAAAATAATATACTTCTCTTTGCATTTTTTTTCAAATTTTATCTTAGGTCCTCCATGTAACGCACCCTTATAGAAGCGCGGAAAATAAATTTTGAGAAAAAAAATGGCTACATCCTTTACATAAGATGACAATACAGAAAAAATCGAGCACAACTGAAAAACATACGGACGCAATTGATTAATAGATAACACATGGGCTTCGCGTATGTATACCAGTAAAACATCCTTTCGACGAGCGTACAGCGCATATTAGATTTTTGATGGACGGCGACGTGGGTAGAGTAGACGTCCGCGTTCGGCTCGCGGAATGTGGAACAAATACCGATTTCATCAAAAACCGATATCTGCCTGTCTCTCTCTTTCCACATGCGGTACCGTGCGAATTCCAAACGTTGCAACCATCGTTGCTATCGTTCGCTTGTTGTTTCGTTCCACTTGACCATGCAGATAGAAAAACGGAGCAGCGACAAAACTGCAAACACGCTATTCCACCATGATTCGAATTTCAATGGACGATTCTATTTTTAGCTGCGATTAATTATCTCATTTTCGAAACTATCTTGGCAATTTTTTCAAAAATTAGTACGTTTATTATTTTTCGAAAACACATAGAGTAATTGAAGAATGTTTTTCATTAAAAACTCATTCAAATTAGAGTCATCAGATGTAATAGTTATAAATTTTTCAAGTCAATTATTCTTTCCTATTATTCTATCCGTTTAGCATATTTCACGATACACAGCTATAATAACTGAAGTGAAACACCTGGCGTCGTATTTTCTAACGTTTGTCTTGTAAACATCGATGCTTAATCAAGATCATATCGCTGTATAACCTCGCTCATAGCTATCCATCATCCCTGTGAGAGAATCGCGACTCACTGGAATACACTAACGCATTAATATACATTGGCAAATATACGAATGGGAATAAGCAATTGATTGGATTATGTCACGCGTCATTGGTCACGTACTTGCAAAGGTAAATGCAATGCGTCATTTTGACAGACACTATGGTATATCGTTTAACACCCCGGTGGACGCGCTGAATAGAAAGGACGCAAGCGACGACGCAGCACGCTTCACTTTCGCACGCGAGATGCGTCGAAACGGTCGTTTCTCTTGATTAACAATTTTACTTAGTGACAAGAGGATGATTCGTGAACGAGGATGACAAATCACTGCGGCATTCCACGCGCGCGCTTCGCAAAAGGTCACCGAGTAATCAGACGCGGTCATCGTCGGATTAACGCTACGGGACAGCCACGGTAAATACCATCGCGCCGACTAAAAGCGCTGTAATCTCTGCGGCGATAATAAAGTTGCCTCAAACATTTTTCCTCTATGCAAAAACGACGCGCACTATCTGCCTAGAAAACTGCCTCGCCTCAATCGCGCGGGACGCAAAAACGCCCAGCGTCACAAACGATCTCCTTCGCCGAGAGCCGGCGCGTAAGAGCCTCTACACGCAACATCCGTTAAATCCTTTCTCGTCGGTCTTTTCTTTTTTTTGCGCACGCAACAAAACTGAACACCCTATCTACTCTCGCGCGCACAAAGGCTTATCTCTGGTATACGTGATACTAGCGTAGGGAAACCCTCGTGGGTCCGAACGGTCCGCTCGGTTCTATACACATACATCCGCGTACCATGCGCTCTCATTAAACGAGTCCAGCCGCGTTTTTCATTTTCATCGCGTTCGCGGGAAAAAAACCGCTCGTTCACGAAACGAAGAGTCGTCGTGTATGGCGCACGCAAAGTCAGAGAGTGAAAGAGACAAAGGGAGAGGGAGAACTCTCCCTGTGTGTGTGCAGATTGTTCTTACTGTTCCCGAAAAGCCCGTGAGTTGCCCGGCGATGTCGAGCTGTCGCATCGTCGTCGAGAGATAACGCCGCGCTTCCTCCTCTTGGCGATACCTGATTAGTTTGAAAACAGCTCGTCGGCTGCTGACAGCTACGACTATGCTAACATCGCTCGTCGCCTCACCCTCGCCTGGTCGGTAGCGCCGGCGCGCCGCTGATGAAGCTATCGCGCATTGTTGTGCAACCAGCAGAAGAGGATCCCGCGGTAACACATGTAAACGAGCCGTGTAGACCTGCTATAGGTTGTAGAAGTGCTATGTACCGGTTTGCCGCATCCACATAAACGTACACATTTCTATCCGGCATACACGTGCCCGCCTGCCAAACGTGCAGAATGACCGACCGCGTTTTGTGTCAATACACGGGCGAAAAATCCTGCTGTTATTCGCCTTGCGGATATTGCGTCGCAATGCCATCAGTGATAGGATATTATCCAGTTTTATCATAAATGAAGAATATGGACTGTGTGTTAATGAATAAGAGACGTATGGGGAAAAAGCTCGCAACGCGAGAAATATTCACTATTTGCATCTCACGGGCTACTGGTTGCCGAAATAAAAATAGCTGTATATAATTGATATATAATATTATAATTAGTATAATTAGTATTTTGCATAGAAAAATATATGGGAACTAAAGAGCATAAAATGTAGAAAAAGGAGAAAATATACAGAAACAAACAAGATCGGAGGAAACGCCGAGTAGAACGTTCAAAAGAGGAACTATGTCGAAGAGTAGATGGAAAATACTTGGCGGTAGTGTAATATGCAATTGCGATGACGACGACAACGACAAATCCGTCGACTAGAAGGGCTTCGTGCCAACAACTATACGACCGTACAAGGAATGCGGCCTTTTAAGCCCTGTTCCTCTCTTTCAACCCTCGACTCCCGTCGACTTCCGCCGTGGTTTCGCTTCCTTCTGTGGCCTACCGTTCTTTGACCGGGACTACATAATGCACATTCGCGTTCCTAAGCGTTTTAACACGTACGTTAACTTCCGCCTAACTTCGTCGGCGCCGGTATCACCTGTGTAGGCAGGTAAAGCGACGAGACGCCGTCGCATCAGCCCGGGGGGAATGTGCAGCGACACAGCGGTAGATTATGCGGTACCCACGTAGAAGTTGTTTGTACGCGGATAAGAGGGGTCAGGTCTAGTGTCGTCCATTTTTCACAACTTTCCTCTCGCCGCCAAGGTTCTCGTATCTATCTCATCCCGTTGCTCACGATCGTTACCTTCCCTCGTTCGCCTGCTGCGCTCGCTTCTCTATCCCCTGTTTATCCCCGCGTATCTCTTCTCCTGCCCTTTTCTCTCTCTCTCTCTCTCTCCTCTTTGTGGATCTATTAGCGAATAGTCGCGTTTTGCCGTCGCGTCCTCTCTCAGCGTGTATGCCGGCCTCGGAAAATCGTGGTTCCCAAAGGGTGGGAAGGGATGATCGATATCTCGACCGTGTGACCGCGCCGAAAGTATCCACCGGCCATTATTCTTCGCTCGTGAGCTCGCTCGTTACTGTCCGTTAAAATTTTTACGCGATGAAAACAAGTCCTTCCACGATACGAACGGGACGCGAAAGTGAAATGATTCGCCGTACTGACGCGACGATAATTCTTGTCGATATCACGAGAACGTGGTGTACGGTATATTTTCCGTCACGGAGCGTCCGCGTGCGATAACAACACCCACTGAATTCGTGAGTTTCGACGCGTGTTTCCACGCGGACGGTGCAACTTTTGCCCGACAATGACGCAAGAGGAACGAACTTTTCCTCTGGAATGGCATGGACGGTTATTCGGGGGAGCTCGGAAACGTAACTTCATACCAAAGTTCCAACGATATTATTTCCCTGATAAAAGTTTCTCAAGGTGTCAGTGGAATCGGGGCCAATGTACAACCGGATATTACGTTTCTTAGAGGCTATATGAAACGGTACTTATTCCGGAGAATGATAGAGAAAGGTTACGCTGTTTTGTAAAATGTAGATGTACCAGAAAAGTTGATGATATCCAAGGCACGACTTGCATAAAATATTTCTAAAATATAAAGAGGTGTACACACATATATATATATATTAAAGTTATATCAGATGCAAAATAAAGAAAGAAACTTACACGAATGATTTACAATTTATAAATCATCGTTTCTAAAATAATAATAATATTATAATCAATCATAAAATTAGATGCCTAATTTATGAATTGGTTTAATATATTTCGAAAATAAAAAATAGTCTATTATTTAATAAGCTTAATTTTAATTAACTTCTGAATATATTAAAACAGAATTATTAATTTTAAAATGATCAATATCCACTGCAGAAATCAAATTTCTAATTATTAATCAATTTGTATATATTTTGAAAAAATTACCTGCTCTTAAAACAGGACTCAAAATAATCTTCAAAGTTATTAAGAAAAGTTTTGAAAGAGGTTGAGTTTAAAGCGATTTTAAAAAGTGCAGGAAAGAAAAGTCATTCCTTACTACGTAACGCTTTCAAGGAAAAGTAAGAAGAGATATTATTTAAACAAAATTAGAATTTTCCAATAGTTAGATAAAATAAATAAACTCAATATTAGCAGCAGAATTGCTGCGCTATCATGAGATTCCGTCGAGTTCGCAGGCGGCCCTTCAAGACCACAGACATGAAATATTTTTCTCTCATTCCGCGTGATACGACTTTCGAACAACTATGCAAAGTACTTCTGGAATCCGCATATTTCATATGCGCGGCATAAAGTATGCTTTGAGCGACTGAGTTTTTTTTAGAGAATTATTGCAGATGTAATTTCTCAATTCTGTTTCTTTTAATTACATTTGGAAAAGCGTACAACGAAAGGCCAGATTAGTAGGCTTAGTCACCACTTTATTTCAAGTAAAGCTAACTTTGGTCACACATGTATGTACGGAAACCACGCCGTTTTGTAATGTCGACATTACAATGTAATTTGCGTCAAAATTTATTAAAGATGGACATAATTTCATTATTCTGGATCATGTCAAGATTAAAGTGAATGTCTACAACATTTTATTGTTAAATTTCACTAAATGACGACAGGAGCGAGAAATAACTGAGTCGACCCGTCGCAAATGAGCAAAATTAACCCTTTTGCCCAAATCATAAATATCAGAATGTAACAGAACAGAATATAAGGTATTTTATGCCGAGGAATATGAAGCTTGAAATGTAACAAGAAAAGCATGCATTACTAGTTGGACATTTCGAACAATCGCGACTCTGCTTTTCTCTCTTTTCTAAATTTCAATTACAAATACAATTAAATATTTTGCGAGCGCGATAATCTCTTATTAAAATTATAAAGATAAAATATAACAAATTTTTTTTATTTGCATGAAAGATTACGAGATGTAAACGACAGCCGATCACGTTGGAAATAAATTGTAAAATATTGAATTAATTTTATCTTTATCGCAGGCCTCATTCCCCGCATGCTGTGTATATTCCGCGCTGTCATATTCATATATTTGTGGCACATTTCGAAAACAAACAATCGCCGAAAATGCATAACGAATGAGCCCTCAGTTTTCGGCTACAAACTTTGCTTTCGTGTAACGGGATACGCAAAACGATAACCTGCAACCCGCGCCATCGCGACTGTGTGAGAACGCGCGACACAATTTATGTGAATTCACGAATGGCTACGTGCAACAATGCATAAGTACGTATCTGTATGCGCGTGTACGCCTGATCCATTAATTTTCGTCCAAGCTGCTTCCTCGCCGCGTCAGAAACAGCTATATAGCTGTGAACGGTAGAAAAGTTGGTCGATTAAACCAGCAATAGCGGTGTCCCTATCCATACAATCTATAATAAACCACCGGTGCTCCAGCTGCGACGTCACATGTAGGTTAAAATAATTTAAGGCTTATACTATGTATATATATTACTACTACTACTATATATACTCTATATACTCCCCTGTATTCACCCTCTTTTACTAATTATCATAACTGTAGAAATTGATTGCAAAGAAAGCTTTCTATTATTTTGATTTACTACATGTGATTGTCGTAAGAGCAGCTCTCTCATTAGAGTTGCTGTTTCTACATATATTGTACGCAATTTATTGCATCAACAAAAATTTCATTGTCATTAGTGCCGTATTAATTTTTCTTGTTCTCGAAGTGGTGCTGCGATAAAGCGCAAACTCATGTTTATGACATTTAAAAGTCGCATAATTTATCTATCACATAATCATAATCTTTAATCCCACGAATTATACAGATTTGAATTATGGACATTTAATAGCGGTTTCAATAATGCCTGTGATTTCATGAGACATCAAAAAGAATATATTTCAGTTAGTAATTTATAAGAACCTCGCGTAGGCATTAACGTATAACGTAACTGCATCTATAAATTTAGATGTGGGTTCTTGCGCGAGTCTCGAAGTGTCTTCAAATGGTAACGTACGTACAATTAGATACGCCAATAAAATTTTTTTTCAGAATGATCTCCTTGCCGTAGCTTGCATAATTCATTAATGTTCTCGCGACCATCTTTGCCCGTTAATGTGTGTTCTACCGCGCGCTAAAATATTTTAATTACGATAATTTAGACACATGCGTAATAACATTAGATTCTCGTATTATTATATCGATGCTATATAATAGCTTTTCTTCTAACTTGAAATATATTTATGTATTTTCACAAAAATATATACTCTTTCTCTCTTCAAAAATGGTAACAACTTTGCAAATTTTAAAATAATAATATGGTAAAAAATTAAAATAGTTATATGTTGTAAATAATATGTTATAATATACCTTATTCTCGATTAATATTTTTTGACAGAAATCAGCTGATAACTGTCAAAAATATTAATCGTGTTTAAAGTATTATAACATATTATTTAAAACATTATTTTAATTTTTATAACATATTATTATTTTAAAAATTAATTAGCAAGTTAACGCTTTAATCAGCTGATTTTTATCAAAAAATATTAATAAAGCGAAAATTTTCTAATTAAATATTCTAGATTATATATTTATATTGTATATGTTATAATTTGCTAATTAAATTTTAAAATAATAATATGGTAAAAGTTATAAAATAGTAATATGTTGTAAATAATATGTTATAATACCTTATTCTCGATTAATATTTTTTGACAGAAATCAGCTGATAACTGTCAAAAATATTAATCGAGTTTAAAGTATTATATAACCTATTATTTAATACATAATATATTATTTTAATTTTTATAACAATATTTTAAAAATTAATTAGTAAATTAACGCTTTAATCAGCTGACGCTTTAATCATATATGTCATGTAGAGCTTCGATTAATTTTTTTTCAGTAGTAATATAAGACATTAATCAGACGTTGTGATTGCTCGGTAGATACACTGACAAATTATCCAAATTAATTATTATACAACAAATTTATTATATAACAAATTAATTATTTTTTACAATAATCAAGCTTCAAATACACAAGACATCTCGAAAACATTTCTATGAATACGAGAGAGAAAATATTATTGCGGAGAAAGAGACATTCTCTCTCTCTCTCTCTCAATGTCTCTTAATCAGCTGATTTTTCTGTCAAAAAATATTAATAAAATTTGCTAATTATATATTCTAGCTTACCTATTTATATTTATATTGTGTATGTTATAATTTGCTAATTAAATTTTAAAATAATAATATGGTAAAAGTTATAAAATAGTAATATGTTGTAAATAATATGTTATAATACCTTATTCTCGATTAATATTTTTTCTTTCTAAAGCTATATCTTTTTGAACGAATCTCCTTCGAATTTTAATTAATTATTAATATTAAGTCATGTATATAGTATCGCGCGCGCGCTATTAGCATGAAGTTGCCGATGTTTGTAGCTTCGGCCATTACCGAAACGTCGCGAGTATCAGGCAGTTCGAGCTGCGTCCCGCTGTGATTAATTAGTAAGCATAATCGTTAAAAATGATTTCTAACCTTTGTATTGTAATATTTATCAATCGCGTATCATAATTTCAACGTTAATATGTAGGCGTAATTGTTCGAAACGCATATTTCGCGAAAAACTTGATTCAAAATCTCTTGCCAACATAACCCAACTTAATCTGTTGTCGCGCGCGAATGTGTTGCGATCCGCAGATATATCTATCGTTAATTCTAGCTTACATATTTATATTGTGTTATAATGCGAAATAATAAGATTATTTTAATATATGTATGTATTTTATTTGTTACAGGTAGCATTGCGATACACAGTGCGATTCACGCGTCGTGTCGAAAGTGCCGTGTAAAGTATCGGTGAGTGAGAAATTGTTTATTTTATAATTTATAATATTTCTATAGCGGTAATGGGGATGTATATGTAATATGTTGAAAATATTAAAATAGTAACATATGTTTTAAATAATATGTTATAATATCTTATCCGCGATTAATATTTTTTGACAAAAATTAGCTCTGATAATTGTCAAAAATATTAATTGAATTTAAAATATTATAACATCCTTTTCTAAAAAAGGCACGTTAAGTCGATTCTGCCAAGTATTGGTGCATCTTTTCCGATGCGGAAAAGAATCAACAATACTTGTCAGAATCGACTTAACATGCCTTTTTTAGAAAGGGATATCCAAAGTAAAATAATGATCGGATCTTCTAAATAAGGTGTTAATATTTCCGTGTCGACTTACTTTTACACGTAACGATTTTATTATACGTTTCCTTGAGATACCGTAATCGGGGCCGGAAATACGCATACGATATACGCGCGAAATATCGCGAGTGCGGAAAGAGAGAACTCTCTGTGAGACTTCATTGTATACACGTATGTATATGCACTCTGATACGTGTTATGTGTACGACCGAACACGATCCCTCGCGCGAGTTTACAGTCCTCGACTGAGAGTAGGCAAACGTAATCCGCGTTTCGGATCTACCTATCGGCGACAAAGAGTCAGGCCGCGCCGGTGAGAAATATACGAAAGAGACCTATTCATAACGCTTCGATTGCAATCGACATTCGCGAGTTCAGCCGAGATCACGGAAGTAACATCACGAAGTAACGCAGACATGGCGCTGCGGCCAAGACTGGTTTTACAAGTAGTAGTAGTAGAAGTAGCGGCGAGCGGAGTATTCCGAGTACGATTCCACAGTTAATGCGAAAATGATGAATTTTCGAAATCTTAATTAAGCTTCTTAGATGAGAACACACTTCTCTATTTATGCAAATCGGATTCTGTTTTCAAAGCAGTTTTGCAAGAGGGATATTTTGCGTTTGAAAGCATAATATATAAGAAGATATAATATAGAAGACGCGATTCGCGCAAACTAATTTTCATTTCTTTCCTTTTCCTCAAATTAATTTAGAAACACTTTTTAGACAAATTTGATTAGATATCTTTTCTCACGCTGTCTTCTAATCTTTAATATCAGATAACTTTATAATTAATCTTTTGATTTAAAAAAAATCCATTAAAATAAAGTCTATTAAAATTAAATCTTGAGATTAAATAAGGAAAGATAGCTAAAAATATGTTCAAATAATCTGAGCGTAGAGATTAGCGTAATATATCTTCGGATGCATACATGTGCTCGCGAGATGCAACATCTTAAATAGTTTTACGCACGCAACTAAGCTTACAATTATATAATATTCCATTAAAATGAAGTCTATATCTCTGGAATTAATTAAAGAAAGGAATAATATAAAATAAGAGGAAAGGAAAAGTTGGAGCTAAAATTATTAATTGAGTATCTGTGCAGAGATCAGTGTACCATATATATGCACGACGTGTATTAGTGTAATATCATCTTTTTTCCCCTTATTAAACTATTATCGCGCCTTTGGATACACAATCGCGAATATCAGTTCGGTCTCTCGGCTCGACGATCTACATATATATACGCACAAAGTACTGGTTCGAGTCGCTCTCGGCTCTGAGCTCCTGGAAAACCGGTCGATCGAACGCCTCTACTTTTTATTCCAACGTCAGCGATGCGACATTAATGATCACCGGTCGTCTTCTTGTCGTATTGCAATCTTTACATCGTATCGCATTGATTCAGGAATGAGTTAAATGGAAAATTTAACAGCGTAACGCACGATTGTTTTAGTTCATAATCCTTCATATGTGCTCGTATATGAGATTCAATCGTTTCACGCTCTATCCGCAAATCTCTCAACTCCTTTGGTAAATCTGACTAGTCATGTAACTCGTTTTGTATCTATGTGACGCGCTGTGGGCTAGTAACGATGTTATCTACTCGGACACAATCATTGATGCAAGAAGAACGCTCACTGCAATCAAATAGATTACGCGTGTTTTATCACGATATAAATTACTCTCTGGCGTTATGACACTAGATAGCATACGTTGCTGACTTTACGTATAACAATGAATCACATCCGTATGTAAACGAGTTGATACAACTTAATAGTCGATCTTTAACTGTCATGCTGTCGATTAATACATGCAACATCTAAATCTTATAATTTCGCACAGCTTAAACATATTTAATATTCAAGAATATAATCTTCAGAAAATATGTATAATAACACATCATTTATACTTGCAAGTTGTTTCGGCAGAGAGAAAGAGAGATTCCCAGAATAACGAATTAATTAAACACTATCACGAGCAAATAAACGAGATATCTAGATATATTCATTACATGTCCAAGTTGAAGGGTTGAATTCACATTGAAATAAGAACTAGAAGACTGCCTTCTATGAAAGAATGCGCTCGCAAAGCCCGTTTTGTCATCCGAAGGTCCTGTTCAGAAAGGTCATGGACTAACGGAACGAGCGCGTCTCTGATGGTGGCAGGATTTAGGGTACATTGCACCGATTTTTCATGCAAACGATAGCGCGAGCACGCCCGGACGCGTCGCGAGGCACGATTTCTTCGACCGGTGCATCCGTCAACGTCGCGCCGTCGAGTCGTAGAAATTTAACCCGCCAGAAAAATGGACAGCTTCGTGGCACGCTTCGTTCACGATCGAAGGAAGGGTGGCTGGACCCACTATCACGCGGACACGTCGAGCGTTCGTGAAAAAACCCCTCGATTTGTATTCACGCCGTGACATTGTAGACGAAAGGAAGCATCGTTTTTTACAGTTTATCGCCTTTCACTGGAATCTCATATTCTTCGTTGATGTAGTAATTTTTGTTGTCGCGAAATCCGTTCGCGTCCGATTCAATGCGATAAGAAATGTATTGCATTATGAATGAAGCATATAAAATTCTTTCAATCATCGCAAATCTTTTTAATATAATTTTATTTCCAATATAATATTGTTGTATATGTAATATAAATTCTTTTATGTGTATACTAAAAATGCTTTTATTTTTTATTTTATTTTGAATCAGTAATTGTAAAATGATATTCAATCTTATATTAACATAATTTATTCCAGAAATAACTCACCTCTCGCGATGAAATAATTGTGACAAAGTAATTTCAATTCGCCATTCCATTGTTGGATGCGTAATATGTGTACATACTCTGTGAAACTTTTGCCACGATGAAATAATGGCTACTAGAATCTCGTAGAACGCACGATTCAATGTTCGAAACGTGCTGGGTCCGCTAGTTATAGCGCTACCGCGATGTATACAATTAAAAGTTGCGTCGAACGTTCGCAGTAAAGTTGTGTCGCGTATTTCGCAATTACACGTCCGAATGAGACACGCCTGCAGCATGTGTGCATCCGTTTCTGATCCTCGAGACGTAGGTACTCCCGCTCTTTCCGGCGGTTTTAATTTCGTTTCAACAAGCAAGGAATGTTAGCTCGGGAGAACGGAAAGAACGAGAAGGATGGTGGGGAAAAAAAGAGAAAAAAACGGCGGAATCAAGAGCATTCTTCGTTCTTCGTTTCATCCTCGGCGGTTTCGTTGCTTGCGACCATCGTGACGGCGGTGGTGGTGACTCTAAAGGTCGAATTAGATTACCGTCGACTCGATTAAACCTCCGTCGTCCGAGAACCCTGTATGGGTGTGGGATATAATCTCGGATGTTGCATTCTCAGCGTTGCACGTTCCGACCGCTTTCGACAGTTATGAGGGAACAGCGTGATTTTACGTAGGCGTCGTTATGCATTAAAATATACACTAATGATGTCAAATTCGCACACATATATACAGAGGAACATACAATAAGTGTTCAAAAGATTGGACCAATACAGAACTGGGCCTTTGATATTAAGAGACATCAAGGTACTTATTTCTGTGCTATACTATAAGTATACTAAATTTTTTTTTATCAAAGTAATGATTGCAACATTGAACTATACGCGATACGTTACTTGTTTCATTCAGCCGCTATAATTCGATCTGGCTATCGTTCGATAAATATAATCTTTGTGCAATTTGGTCCAATAAAAGGACCGGACCGTATCGGGAATCGCACGTTCCACCTGCCATCGAGATAAAATACATCGATGGTTCTTAGATGCACCAATTTCTTTCGGCGGTATCGTGCCAAAATGCAGTACGTGCTGCATTTTCGGCAGAAGAAATCTCATGAAATAAGTTCTAAAAGCTCTCGCGACCATTTCACCGCCAATTCCGGGAATCGGACGCGAGTTTCCCGCGTTTTCCCGAGAAACATGGAGCAGATTTCGAGTCGTGATAAAGAGTTGCATGCACGCTGCATCGACGAGTCTTATAAATCCGTAAAAGACTTTCTCTCCCTGCTCTCTCCCCTCTTTTTCTCTCTCTCTCTACCCTTAGGCTCTCGCTATCTTGCGGCTCCCCAGCATCCCCCACGCGCGCATTATATCGTACCGAATTGCAGTACGTGCGATACGCCAGATCGCTGGGAGAAATCCCGTGAAATAGATGCGCGCCGGCGGCGCACGCGATGCAACGCGATCGTAACGATTAATTGAATGCGCTAATTCACACTCTCTAATCTTGCGTAACCGTATTTACGCGTAATAGGACAAAATGGATGCCCGCGCGGCGGTATTGCTCGCGGCGAAGCCCGCGAAGGTCAACGCGGTGTCGGCGCGAGGACGCGCAAAGCGGCGAGGCTATTTGCAGAAGGCATCGGGAATACTAATTTGCGCTAGCCTCCCCTTTCGCGCTGGGTGTACGTGTGTATACCACCGTGGCAAATACCCCCGAACGCGTCAGGCACGTAACATAAGGCTGTATCTCTATAGAATTCACGCGGCGCGCTTCGATTAATCCCCCACCACCATTCGTGATAAAGAAGATTTTGCGCGTTATATACGGAAACGCGACGTAACTTTCGATCGAACTGGGTAAGTCAGCGAAGCATTTTCTTCGCCGTGATATACGACTTGACACATACGCGAAACACCGAAACGCGAATCTCTATCACACATTTTTATACGTATGCGCTTGATCGATTTTGTTGGATTGTCGCCGGGAAAATTTTTATTTTATTTCGGATCAACTGTATGTCTGGACTCTCGTCGAAGTTTGATAAATGTTAAAAAGCCAATCTACTTCATCGGATTTGTTTGGAAATAATTCCTTTCGGATTGCGCATAACTTTCAACAAAGTGTATCTATGAAATATTGTAACACGTATTTGTCCATTCGAATTTAATAAAGTATTTTATGAAACGATGTTTAAATAATGACTTGAATATAAATTCCTGTAATTAATTACATATAATACTAAGCTCTATATAATCGAGAGCGTGTTACAATAATTTAAAACACATCAAACGTAAACAAACCGACAGATGTAAACAATTTTGATGTCGATATTAATATGCGGTAATCTCGGAAAAAATATCAAAAATGGCAAAAGTATTATATACATGCACGCAGAGATTGCTGTACATATATGTTATATGTGCGTATAGGATTATTTGTTATTTCGCATACATGCACTTTCAAAAACCGAGAGATTATACTGTTTTGAATGCAGAATACATATAGGATACACAATTTTCATTTGTTAAGTTAATTATACTATCAACCGGAAGAGAGACTAGTAAAAACAGAAAAGAAAAAAAAAGGAAAAAAAAAACGAAAATCCACCTGCCAAACCCGTGCGTTTCAAAATCAAATTGGCGATTAATGGTAAAAGCGATGATAAACTCGTACCGTTTCACCGAAATTGATCCATAACGTTGCGAGAGCCTCGATGCGTGCGTAACAGAGGTTTCGATTTAAATCGCTAATTGAACACGAGCCTTTAGGATCGTTCGCGTTTCAATTTAATAGAACGGTTATTCTTTCGGAAAAAAAGATTTTAAAGTATTAATTTTTTTTCGCGAATAAATTCATAGTGTGCCGAAATAAGTTGGACTATTAACAAACTGTCCATCTTTGTTGCACCTGGAACGCGCGAATCGTGGCAAAGAGGTCGAGGGGAGGAAAGAGGAAAGTTTCGACGAAGGCAGCCGACGACCTGGACAGACGGGCAAGAAAGGTTGATTAATACCCGAGGTATTGTTTTATGGAAATTTCCGGCCGTCAGAGCGCTTTTTATCTTTCGCTCTCCCTCCTCCTTTCCCTCTTCCCCCATCCCCTCGTCATCACCATGTAACCCATTAAGGGCGAGTCTGTCGTATTGTCATGCTAAGACGCTGATTTTCCTTCGGCCCTCATTATCAGTCTTAATCCTACGAGAAGTTGGTGAGAAAGTGAGAGATCCTCCCTCGGCGAAGAATGGTTACTACATCTCAAAGAATTGAGAATGAATTGGACGTCCGTGAGGATCGTGGAAAAACTCTCAGGTCGCGGCCTGAATATTGCGAAGGGAGATGGAGGGCGCATTTCAGGAGGACGCGGAAGTGCATTCGGTCTAAGAGGATGAAATCGTTCTTTAGAGGATATGCATTATCCATCGTAACAACTGCCGGCATTATACTCTGTTTCTTTGATAGTAGTATTCTTGACAATGCGTATCCCCCGCGATCACCCGCGCGAGTTCTTGTATAAGACGGAGATGACGTGCCGATAATCTTCGATGAATTACGTAAACTCCAAATTTGGGAACGTGCTTGTCCGTGGCGGCGTATAGAGGGAATAACAAGATAAAACGGAATAGAATAGAATGGAATGAGCGTACAGTGGCATATAAAAGAAACAGTACCATATACGTAAGCAAGAATGGACTATTAAAAGATAGTAATCGTGCGTTTACGTAAATTGGTCCCTCGCTCTTTCTCCATCTCCTTATTTTTGCGTTCAATTTACCGCCACCCGATTATGTCACGCTGAACCATCGAGTGTTCTTTTCATGGTTAAGGCTTCAGCATTGCTACGGTCAACTCCATACATTGGATCACTATTCACTATTGCGTCATCACCCGTTTACTATACATAATAAAATCGTGTCTGCGTTCGCGATCGACAAATATCTTGTGCAATACGATTCTACAAAAAAAAGTAACGTTATATCATTTTATCTATTTTTTCTTTCAATTTGTAACAACATTTCGTAACACTGTATTTCCGCGATATTATCGTGATATTATTATCGCGCGAAATTCTAATATAGATATCTCTCGCGACTTTATACAGATTACATTCACGCGAATGCATGTCTAATCGCCTTTTTCTATTATCGCGCTAGTCGCACTAGCGTGTATCGGCTCGAGATTCGCTAATGAGGGTAACGCGAGCAATGAACCGGAGCGAGGTGCGCATTTCTTTGTGGATAAAAATCCACGAAAAATTGAGACAAGTCGATCTGTCGGAAATCCATGACGCCATTAGGCGATATACGCGATTACTGATGCCAATCCGATAAAGCTCTCGTCTCGGTCACTCACTGGCAAGAAAATCCAGCAGCCTCGGTGAAATCGTGGCAAGAAATTGTGGTATGATGACATCGGTGTGCGACAGAACGATCGATATTCCGGATAATCTTGTTCAAATAATGAGACATGTGGCCTAATTAATACGGCCGAGTCGAGAGAAGGGAGGATAAAATTCGGATGATGTCGGCAGCACTAACGCACCTTGAATTACCGCGTGACTCGCGTATAAATAAGACGTAACGTGAGAGCGGGTAAGCAGATCTACTGTTTAAAAAATGCTGTTTGTGCACGCGATAAGACGATAAGACTGGTTTGCACAGGCCTGACGCGAATAACTGCAACGGCTTCGGAAAAAATTCGAACGCGCTATCACGTTGATCTCGATACCGAGAAAACGGGACCCTACACGAGGTTCGAAACCGCCTTGGTCACTCGCAAGGAGGCCGACAACAAGATTTACCGTCGTTAAATTCATCATTTCTGGTCATTTCTGCCAGAAATAAAGCCATTATCATAAAAACGTCAGAACTAAATGCGAATTTCGTAAAAGATTCAAATACCACCCGGTGCGTTTATTTTCTTTTAAGTTCGTTGACCTTGCCCGAAATATCCAAGAAGCCGATTAATCGCCAAGAATGTAAAGTGCAACTGGTTCGGTGTATGCAGAGATCGCGAACCAGAAAGCGTATCACGTTTCTCGTTTAACATCTCCGCGAATCATTAATTTATGCGTCAAGTGGAAATAGCTGATAAAAAAAAAATCAACGCCTCCGTTGTAATTCGATGTAATTTGCGCATCTTAAGGATCTACCTATATATATAAAGCGGAGTTGAAAGCGTCGCGTAATTGGCATCTCGTTCTGCTTATAATTAAATCTCCGTTACCGCTTAACGAGATTTCGAAAATGCTATGAGAAGCGGGCGTGCTGGGCTTCTGCGGATGACGCCGCGAAGAAACCGCCGGAATTGCTTTCACGAAGCAAGAGAGAACGAGATCTCGATCGTTAATTTAATAATTTCCGCGTTGCGATAAAGGTCGACGCGGCAATGAAATGGTAATTTACCTAGATAGACGCGCACATGATTGTGTGTGTGCGAGTGTACCTATATAGAAATAAGACGAAGAGTTCGAGTATCTTTTCGAGTAATACCCAGGCTACACACGAGCAATAGAGACGGATTCCGCAAGAGAGTTTCTCATAGCGGACATTATATTTTCTCGCTGGACGCACCGCGGAACATCAGCGGCTAACAACGCCTCGTAATTTAGCCGGGCGTTCACACGCTCACGCGTGTCGGTTTCTGCGAGTACGATTGGCGTCGTGAGTAATTTCCATTGCTGTTAACTCAGTAATATATCATTCTCGCGAAAGTTTTATGGTACCTATCGCGATGACAGATTACCGATTGTATACTGACGCGTTTACTTTCACGCGGAGCACTATTACTTTCGCGAGCTTGACCAAGAAGCGACTCCCGCGGTTGATTGATGTATGAAATCCCGATTTTATGCAATCTCTCTCGTTGTACCTTTATCGTTCTCACAATCTATTTATTTAAAAAAATATATTTAAACATTTTTTAAAAATATTTTTTAAAATTAAATTTCTGTTTATTATCTGTAATATTAAACTTTATAAACTAGTACAAATATTAGCAATTTATAATTTTGCGATGCATTTTAAAGTTAAACGAATTTTATAATATATAATTTTCTTGTGTGCAATTTCGTTGCGTAATAGTAGTATGGTAGAAAAGTTGTTACATCATTATATAGGTACAGTTCTAAGGAAAGCATGAGGGATAAAGCTACAGCAGTTCGAAATAGATAGTCGAACCAACGCGTTACGGTTTTGTTTCCAAGCGTGTATTCAGAACACGTTGTTAGTGTTAACATTGCTCTCTCACGTTTCCGATTCTTTCTTAGAGCCAATTATACCGTTTACTCGAGTCAGAGAAAAGGATAAAAAGATGCTGTCAAGGCTAACACCGGTATCTAGAAGGCTTGGTGTATTCCGCATATTTAACTACAACTCGTACGGATACTTGTTTAGCAGCACGATTATACGAGAGTAAAAAAACCTGTGCGATACGAAACATGTGCGCGTGATTTTGCAAAATTAAATTAAATTTAACACTGGCAAAAAGGAGCAGAGGATTCTATCGGAGCGAGAAGCCGTAGTGCGAAAGGAGAGCACGAAATTTTATGATTATTACGTCCCGAACGATCAGGATCGTAATGTCTCGGAATCAATCTCGCAATCTCGAACTCTTCCGTGGTATTCGCCGTAGAACGATGGACCATCGATCTCGCGGTCGGAGTTCGCGCGCGGCTCGGATTATATAATGGCGCCTGGTCGTTTTTGCTCGGTGAAAATCTCTCCGAAGCACCGACACGGTCGATTAACTACCGGGAATATATTGTGCGTAACGCCATGGCCTTATGTGTACGCGTAATTAGCCGGTCTTACCGCGCGACCGGCGCTAATGAAGGATATACAGACATACATATGCGCGTACGATGTGTATATATATATATATTTATATAAAGCCCCCGCTACTAAGTATCCGCGGATAACTAATCTCCGCTTGTGCCTAGTTGACCGATCGTTATGGCCCGGGTAACGACACACACATACGACGTGCCTTCTTGTACCCTAACGAAGAAGAAAACGACGAGCACGAGAAAGGAGGGGAAGGAGATGCCGAACCAAGACGCACTCCTCTCTCGCACACCCCTGGGAAACGCTTAACCCCGCGCGATCGTATGATAGAACTAATCGCGTCCGCATGCCGGTAGAATCGATGAAGCAACGACGATGATCGACGATCGATCGTCAGCCCTTAATCACCGTCGGTGAATCACGAGTGACGCCGGAGTGGTCGTTGCGAAATCCGTCTAGAGAGAGAGAGAGAGAGAGAGAGAGAGAGAAAGAGAGACCATCGTTTCTCCCATCCCCTATTCGCACCCTTCCTCGCGGAAAGTTCGCGAAAGGGTCAATGAGCGAGATAAATCTGCTGCGCGGAGACATTGATAATCATTTTACCGCTTATCTACGAGTACGCGTATCGTACAAGCTCTCGCTACAACTTCCACCGGTCGCTCGTAAAACATCGATTACGATAACGGATTACGTATACACGTATCCCTCGATATCGAGACGATAAAAGCCCATAGCTCGGGAAAACCATGGAGAGGGCTCGGCTCGTATTTCGTAATGCCGTCGTAAGCATTCAACAAGCATTATTGACGATATTACACATACTCGGCCTCTGTACGAATCATCGAGTTATGTTTTCTTATCGTTTTTGATAGACATAATAAAAATAAGAACGTCGCGTTTTATCGCAACACTCGGAGCATTTGAATATCGCAACTTGTATCGGGAGGAGAGATCTATGAATCCGCGACGTGGATTTCTTCTCGCGGTAAACATAATTATCGTTATCGATAAGAAGAGGCAAGCTGTTGCGCGTTAACATCGCGACGAAATGCTTATCGAGAAAATAATTGAACCGCTGATAACCGGAGTGAGAAATGTCGTCGAAAAGTTGAAGGATTTCATTAAAGTGGAAGAGAGCGTCTACGTGATGTGCTCTATCGAGTCATCAGTGGAGAGAGAGAGAGAGAGAGAGAGAGAGAGAGAGAGAGAGAGAGAACGGAGGAGATGAAAGTAATACCGTATAATATCATCCGGCAATCGACCGCTCGTTGCCCTGAAAGTAGCGGTGCTAGGTGGATAATTCTCCAGGATCACCTTGACCAAGACGGAAGAAAGGCAGCAGCGTGCTCGCTGAATGAGACCCGTGGCTGAAATTGTTATAAATCATTGCGGACAGTGGCCGCTAGCTACCGCGAAAGTCCGTTCGTTACCGACGCATATGGGAAAATAATAATTTATTATTATGAGCGATGATGCGCGCGCGGGTGGGAAACGGAGAACCGTAACATAGTTGCAGAAATACAGATTTCGCGACGGATTATTTCTATATCGTCAGGTCCAACGACCTTGCCGCAAAGGGTGACACGTTCGTATAAAAGTGCGACGTAACGGTCGAAGCGCGTTTTACGGCGGTGCAATAATTTGCGTGCATTTAAGTGGTAAATATTAGCTCACTTTAGGAGTGCGTAATCGAGATATAATTTGATCGCCTCAAAGCTATATGTGGAAACGCGTACGGATTTAGATGTTATGCTCTGTATAACCAGTTGCGCCTTGCTATACGATTATTGCTGGAATAAAATATGATTATTAAAATCGCCGGTTAAAAGTAACGGTAAAAGGAAGGCGGCTCGGACAATATTTTATGCGCTATTTAACTAGTGTCTCACGGGATATAGGCGTATCTTGACACTATTTCTTGATAACTATTATTGATAACTTAATACGCCAAGATTTTTCCCTATAAAGAAAATTACTTTCTTATCAGAAATGAATATCGCGCGGCAACATACACCTTCTTACATTTTTTAATTAAACTAAGTTATAAAATTATTATTGTTTGCATTACGAGATAAGAGGCAGGTGAAGAAGACACTGGTAGAAGCGAACGCTTATTTATAATCTTCCTGTCAGAAACAAGTGAGGCAAAATACATTCCGAGAAGATTGATCTGATCAAGTTTTCTCACCTAACTGGGTATTCAAACTAGGTTAAGCTCATGAAAGCTTTCGCGAAGTAAAGAAAAATTCGCATGCACGATTTCGATGCGCAAACAAATAAGAGCGCCGCGTTTATTTCCGCATGATGTAGCTCGAGAGCGCTTGGTAAACGTGAAATTTTACGGAGCCGCTTAAATCGCGAATGCGTCTGCTCTCGACGATTTGCTCCCTCGCAACGTATCGGCGAAAGGGTGCGGGGTTTTGCAAGAGGAGAAAAGAGAGAAAGCGGAATGGAGAAGTGCACGCCATCGTTACCGGAGGATATTCCACTTGTGTCTATCAAATAAAAAATTGAACTCGCCGATATAATTGAAGAATGGAAGAAGAAGAAAAGGGCGCATTAATAAATGCCCACTCGAAACAGGAATACCGCGGCAAATGACATAATTCCATGTGCATGTTCGCGCAATTTGTGACATCTAACTTGAGGTGAGGCTAGTGTGGCTCGATGGATCTACTTGCACGCGATAATATATAAATATTAAAATACACTCAATATATCCCCCCATCTCGTTTGCGCAATCGAAATAATATAGAGTTGCATTATTTCGTCGTTATATATTGAATCATTATAATTTTAGATGGAGGACGACAAATTAGAATCTTTAAAATTGCTAAATATATCATATCGCACATTGTATAACGAGCATTAACAATGCGCATAGGTATTATGTAAATGGAGATGTATTATTTAGCCATTGTTAGCAAATTTGCGAGGCAACTAGCACATGTACCTTGCTCCGTACAACGTCATTACATAAACAGATCGAACATCCCAGCTAATGCATTACATAAAGCTATAATATTATATACGGTTACCCCAATCCAAATTATTGTCTCATTTACTGTAATTTCTCTGTGATGTAAAGTAATAGCGTTATTATACACGATTGGAGAATATTACAGATTAAAACAATGTTTAACACACACATACACACACACACATTTCAAATTTAGAATAAATTATATTATAATTAATTTCAAAAAATACATTACATTAATTACCAATTAGTAATTTTTGAAAAATGGTCTAATAGTTTACAAATTAAGATTGAGAATAAATAATGAGTCATTTCATGAATATTATATATAAAGTCCGATAATGACGTGTACATACACATAGTATTCTCCGAAATATAATATTTCGTATTATTACGTGAATGTAATGATCGATATTGTAATCCGCTTAATCGTTTGAATGCGAAATTGCAAAACAGCCCTCAGCTACGAGAGTTTGAAACTAGATAGGTGCGCAGTTTAAAGCGTTAATTATCGGCAAAGTGTCGGCGGTGATTTCTGCCGATAAACTTTTCCATCTTTAAACGTTACGCGGCATTCACCGATAACGATCGGAGAACGATAGTGTTTCTCTCCGCAACCGTTCGTCCTGAGAACGCGAGTCGTGGAAAAGCTTTCAAAGGGAGTCCTCGACGAGAGTCTCGAAGAGCGTCATAGGCTGGCGGATCGATTCCCTTAGAGGAGTCAGTCAAGCGCCGCTTAACTAAGATACGGGCGGAACGACTGAACGATTCGGTAAATCGAGCGTAGTCCTGAACTTATGTTCTGCACGATCGAGAAAGTAGTTGTCGTTGCGGTAGTCGTCGTCAAGATTTACGCTCGACGATCCAACAGCTTTCGTCGCGGTTATCGATCGTACACGGGGGTGAGTTAATTGCTACCGGCTGTCGCTCCCGTCTTCTATCCATCTCTCAAACTCTCTTTCGCTCCTCTCTCCGCTTCTCGTAGCGATGCGAATCCATTCCATCGCATCCACAAGCATCGTTAATTAGCCCTCTATTACGACAGTAAGTAACGTGACTCTCCGAGAGAGATAAAGAGAGAGAGAGACACACAATAGTTGCCTGATATATGTGGCCGTAGATGAGCGACGCGTCGGGAAATATTACGTTGTGTCACGCAGTTAAAACTGAAGAAGGCGGATCATCGTACGCGGGGGGATCGCGTCAAACTACATTTCTCGGCGATTTATCTTCAATCAACGTTTTCCCTATGCCGAGCGCGAAACGCCGAGTGCAGTAAACCCGCGCAACCGCGCGTGTGCAACTGTGCGAAGGTGATGAGCGCGGAAAGCAACGGTAATGACAATCAGAGAGCGGTAGTTCTATTATGCGCGCGTAATCGTCGATTCACTCGCAGGTAAGCTCGCGCAGGTGTCTCACGACCTTGCGCGAACGCGTCTGTCTGGCGGCGGCATATTTCTACTCGCTCGTCGTCCCTGTTTCGCGAGACACACGCGTATATTCTTCAACAACGGTGAGAGATATGTTTTTTGTTTTTTTTTTTTTTTTTTGCTAAACATACTCCGAAGCGCCCGTGTTTTTACGTCTTACGTTATGGAAAGTACGGATCGGATAGATTTCATTCCAATCTCAGCGTTGATACTCCAAATTCATGCGGTGTAGAAAATTCAATGGGATACATTTTCGCGGGATACACTCGCTTCTCTCTCGAAATTCAGCTACGTTTCCGTAATGGACACTCGTCATTTGAATGAAGGATTCGATGACGCGCTACTCGGAAGAAAGACTCGTGCATTGACACACAAATGTACATTTTCTGCGAAGAGCTCTTCGTCGCAGAATACGTACGCATACGTGTACGTTTAGAATACTGGATTGAGACTAGTATTACCATGCCAGCCAGTCCGTATCCCGAGAGAGAGATAGAAGAAGAAGAAGAAAAAGGGAGAGCTAAAAAAATGTCATGAGAAGCTACCACCCCGGCGCATTAGCCTCTATGCAAATAAGCTGCTTCATGCAAGGAGCGAGTGAGCGAGTGCGATATAGAGACTCGAACTTGCGGATCGTAATGCCGCTCCCAGCCTCGTGACAAGATCTTCTATCGCGATTGAACGCACGAGTCGCAACACGCCACCTTCCCTGCGCGGTTGCGATAAGAGAACCACCGAGAGAGCGAGAGAGAGAGGACAGAACCAGGAAAAGCACGACACGTCGTGGAAATCAAGCGCAGCACTGCGTTAGAGGCCTTGAGGCGACGTGGATCGAAGGGAGAGAGAGAGAAAGAAGAGGGAGAGGAGGAATGAGAGGGGTTACCACGTTGGGCCACCATCAATCTCTCGGCGACACTTCGCTGAAACGTTCTCGCGCGCTCGAGCGAGAACAAGTTCGAGGTGCAGAGAATGGAGCGAGATACTGGCGTAAATGCGACCAAAGTTTAATTACCGCCGTTGCCTCGCGAGCGGCAAAGGGCTCGCCCGCTTCTCCGAAATCGCCCGTCTCTACCTTCCTTCGTCGACGGATTCATCAGCGGCTACGACAGTATCTCAGCAGACACGTGAAGATAAAGCCATAGGAGGAGAGAAGAGAGAGGGAGAAAACGAGGGAGATAGAGACGTGTCATCCTTAAGTCGCTCGTCCGCCAAGTTCCATAGCCATAGGGTCTTCCTGCGATTTGCTTTTCTCTCGTTTCATCTTTCCTTCACTGCCTTCCGAGTGTTCGTTCGTGCTCGTAGCTCGCGCCGTGGCAGCTTATCCGCGCCGTTTCACCGCTCCTTCTCTCTTCATTCCCTCCTTCTCTCCGCCTCTCCCGGTTTCTATCCATCCGCTTTCTCGTGTTCTATCCAATTCTCCTTCCAGCTCTGTTCCATTCTATTCGCCGCGTCTCCGTCTCGCTTCCGCCGACGATGTTGGTGTTGGCTTATGAAGATGGTAGTAGATACCTACTTAGAGAGCCACACAGCGCGCAGCCACGCATAAACCAGTTTCCTGGTTATCCGACTCCTCGCATTTTCCTGGTCGACGCATAGCGCGTCGAACCCGAACACGGAACGTACCATTAACGGAGGCTTCCTCGGCTCGATTCCGCGGGACTCGCGGCGCTGCCGATCAACCATCAACCAAGGCCCGGTTGTAAACCGGCGGTTGATGCTTAAAGGTCCCCCCTCTCGTCGATATCGCTTTAAAACGATGTAGTCGGTGCACGGAGAGATAGATGCGGCTTTCAGGGAGACCGTGAGCGCACACACGTCCCAACGTCGAGCATCGAATAATTACGTAACGAGCTCCCGTCTCTACGTGCATACTGTCGCGAGACGATCTTCGAAGAGAGACGTTATCCGTCCGTCTGGTATGCGAGACGCGGTGTGACGAACGGAACGGGGATTTACAGAGATTACCGGTGAATTTTCGAGCGAAATCGTTAGTCAACAATGCCTGCGCTATCTTGTTGCCCTCCGTGTTACGAGGGAGTAGCTTGAGCTCTTCCGCCTGAAGATACATCAATCGAAGGGGGATGTTATACAGATGCACATTCCAATAATTTAATTTAATTTAATTACTTGAGCATGTATATAGAGAAACGAAACGTACTTTTAACAAGAGAACGTTATTCCATAAAATTTACATATCTCTCTCTCTCTCTCTATCTCTCTCTAGCTGTACATCTAACTCATGGAGACACGTCGCGAGAATTAGAAATTTAGCGCTGCCTCGAGGAGAGAATCTCGCGCGATAAAGTGGTACGAATTAAATCACTCTGTGACTCTCTTAACACGATGCGGGTAGCGTCCATAAATCTAAGGAGATCGTACCGTACGTGGTCGAACGTACCGTGGAATCCACGACGTGGCGCGCGCACGCTCACGAATGTGCACGCGGCACATTCTTATAACCTTCTGCATAACTTTGAGAATCCGCTTGACCGAGAACGGGTATCGAGAACGGTCTTACGCCGTTATGTGATAAGTCGCGTGTCCGTTAATGTTGTTGTGCGAGTCACCCGCGTGAGTCACATGAGTCACCTCGTCGTAACCTCGTAACATATTTGGCAGTCGGCCGAGGAAGGTATATTCTAATTGATCGAACCGGCTAGATTTTATGCGACGTTCCGGTTTTACATCATCCATCTCTGGGAGAAACGGACGAAGGGAAAACGATTTCGCAGCATTTACGCGAAGCGTAATCGACCGATGCAACAGAAATCCAACAGAAATAAGTACTGGTTATCCGTTCAATTTCCATAAGGATCGCTTATAGGTCCATCCGGAGCGGTTGATACAAGTTAATGCATCGCTTCGCAACGTACACCCTACGTATGTAGCGTGCTGCGTTGATGCTATTGCCACCGATTGCTGATAGTAATTATCTTATCGCGCTGCGCGATCGTTCTTCTTACGTGTACCGCCCCGTTACGCGCTATAATATTACTTTATTAATAATAACTAACGCGCGCACGTTAATAACATCCAGACTATTCTGCAACGTTTATTAACCGCGAGGTTGACTAATCGGTGACTATATCGCGATGATCGATCGTTTCCTTAGATTCTGCGGGAAGCGAGCGTCTCGTTCGGTCGCACCATCTCCGACTCGCAATTCCTCGAGCGTAATTCCAATGGTGCTCGCAAAACCCGGCGGTCGACGACGTAAGACTGTCGCTGTCCTCTTTATCGGAGGACGTTCGCAAGATGCGCACGACCGCGAAATTATGGCGCGAAGAGGAAAGGAGAGGAGGGAAAGGTGACGAAGTGAGGGGGGGGATCCATCGGATCGATTGGTACTCAAGGGCGGACGGATAGCGGCTGATCGTAAATCGATGGCCACGACGAAGCGGTCGTTTCCCTGCAAAATTCCGCGGCGCGAGATAGCCGATTGCGATTGAACCCGATGGGACATCCAGGAACCGTTATTCCGCCATGGTGACGCGATGGTATAGGCACCTGGTACGAAGTGCTGTGGGGTCTGGGGTCCCCCTTCTCCGCAACTCGTCTTTTCCCTCTCCAGTGTTCTTTCGTTCCTTCTCTCCTCTTTTCTCTTTTTTCCTCGCGCATTTTGCGAGGTGGAAGCTCATCGAGCTCGTCGATCGTTTCCGCGGAGACATCGACGGGCCCCGGCTGTGTGGGTCGCGTTGTTCACACGTGAACATTCAATTTTGCTCTCTTTGAGTGACCGACCCCTTGCTTTTCCCTCTCTCGTCGTTCCCGCTTCCACGTCTCCGCTTCTTTCGCCGCGCGTCGTCGTACAGCGACTCCACAGGTATGCGTTCTCTCTCGCGCGACATAATTATTATTTTACCCGACACGCATCATCGGCTCATTCCGCGAGTCTTCCACGATCGCAACAGGTACCTACTAATGACATAGAGCGCCTCGCGTCCGCAGACTGTCTCGTTTCCTCCGCATCGTGCAAATTATCCTCGCTGCGGTCGGGCGTGTACCGTTTGTAATGTCACACGTTTCTGCTTATACGTGTGGTGTGTGCTTGCAGCGTGTATATCGATCTACGCATTTGTATTATCTATTAAACCTAACTATTCGATACGTACGTATCTTTGAAATCCTTGATTCGCGCGCGTTATCAACGGCAAAAATTTGCGATACCGGATAAATCTGCGAATCTGTCGACGTGGTTGAATTTACAAACGATGCCGTTCTCACGCTAACGGCGAAAACGCAATTGCAAAATAAATTAACTTCGTGACGGATTCGGTGATCCCTTGAGGCGACCGGTCTCCGTTATATGTCGTGGAAGAATTAGGCTAGGATCCGGAGATCGCCAATATGAAGGAAAAAAATACACTCTATTATCTCCCACAGTTATATAGAACCGTGGTAAAGAACAGTCGGGCGATAATGCGTTTAGTTATCCGCTGTCAGATCCCTTCACTCGTATCTTAACTGTCGACGTGCGAAAGAGAACGTATCAAATATAAACGATGCCGAGAAGACTGCGTATTCTAAAAGAGAATAAGAGGATGTTAAGGGGCTAGTAAATCCCTGTCAGCGTATGTGACTTAACGCATAAAGTGTCACGGCTTACCCGCTTGCGCGAGCACGTATATAATGTAAGCGTCATCGTGCGAAATAGTTGAACCCCGTTGAATGCGCGATCACGGAAGATTCTAAAGTAGGTGGGCGGCAGTTTTAGGGTCCGCGTTGAAATCGCGCTGTCAATCGCGAGTCAGGCCACGCTCGTAACTTCACCGATCCGACCGAGAATGTAAAAAAGAAAGAAAAAAAAAAAAAAAAAGAACAAAAAGCGGGAAGTGTGAACGCGGGGAATCTGGGCGGGGATAGCGCGAGGTAGCCGATCAAGAGAAAGAGAAAGAGGAGGTAGGAGAAGAAACCGGCGGTGATGTTTTCAATGGTGTTATACCGGCACGATCGAATTGTGCGTACCGTTCTGTCCTCCTTAGAGCCGCAGCGGCCTCGGTCCCCTCCGGCAGACGTCTTCGGTCGCTCGTGGAGAAGAGAGCCACACTGCCAGGTGTACACAGTGCCTAAGAGGCAGTCGGCCGACATAGTTACATCTCCAGTGAGCGGGATCGCGGCGAGTCGCGAGAGTCTCCCGCATTACCATCGCGAATCGGCTGCGTGCGTCTGTGATTTCGTGGTGGTTTACACCATGCGCGATAAACAAAAGTAATCGGTCCCTATATATACATATATACCTTCTCTCTTCTTCGTCGCGAATCTCTCTCTTTCTCCCTTTCTCTCTTTCTCCGTCCTCGGTCGCGGCAACGACTTAGCCCACGTTTGTGTGTACCGTTTCAGCATATTGTGCGCTAACGGCCACTCTCGAGCTCGCTCGCGCGCGCTTACCAACGCGAGAATCCCGTGAGAAAGGTGCCCGTGAAATTTGCCTTTGCACGGCGCAAGAGTGTCAGGATAAAACGCCGCCGAATTGCAAGCGTGCAGCATCGCGCCTGCGGCCAGATAGCCTCGACGACGATTCGCCTCCCGCGAAATTCGACATCGATATATCGAACGTGCCTCTCTCTCACTCTCGACTGTTCGGTTCCAGGTACGTGCCATGTTCCCTGGAATTTCACTGTGCCGCGAATTGGGTACACCGACAATGTGTGCGTCGGTGTAATTATTTTTTAACGTGCGACACGTGCGTAGAGACGCACCGTGTATCGCGATTGTGAAACACGACGTTGTATTTCGACTGCTATTTTCGGCAGCAGAACAAAACTGCCAGAGTTTGCGCGGATTGCCGCACGATTCCATGGAGTCATAGTGGTGTACGAAAATATCCGGCGATTTAAATTCCCGCATATGCACGTCGTCCTGTTTTGTTATTTATTGCACAATGTATGCAACAATGTAAAACGGAAATATGAACGATTTTCAATTTATTATCGTTACTGTGTTATTACTACGGTTATACGTTCGTAATATTTTAATTGCCATTTTAATTTCTTCGCGTGTCGTATTCATCTGATTTGGTCATGCAAAATATGTGATGTTAATTATATTAATAAATGCTCACTGACTTTTAACAGACTTATAAATTGTGTGTGTCTATATTTATATCTTATAATTCGAAAGCATTTTAAACTTCATAATCGTAATTTTACGTTTGCACGTTATTAAATGTGTAAAACTAATCTATATTAAAGTGTGAAAATGTGTCAGTTTATAGAATCATTAAGAAATATTATATTGATTTCTATAAAACTTACGTATACGTAAAGATTTTACTTTTTAAAGCTGCTGCTGTCTGATATACGATGTCTCAATGTCATTAACCGAACGTTGCTCCGAAATCTCTACGTTTTATCTCTGCGACTTTGCGCAGAATTCCTAAGAACTTGTCGTCGTTAAAAATATCCTTGCTCCAGCTCGCATTATTAATGCGAGCAAACCTTATTTTCCAATCTACTATTCCCGTTCTCGTTCTGTAATAAGAACAACGCGACACTTGGCCAACGGCGGTACATTCCATCCCGTTAATTCCTACTTCCGTTAATTCCCCTTTCTTCAATCCGTCAGAGTATTGAAACGTTCGCTCAAAAGCAGTAGAAAATACAGTCCCATATCGAAGAAAAAGCGGTTCGGAAAAACGCTTTGAGATGTTTAATTTTATATATAGTCCTTTAATTTTGTATTTAATTCCAGAAAAAAGATATTAATCTAGTAATTAACTGTCGTTATAGGTACATTCAAATTATCTCTTCCTCATCTTTAGCTTCTTTTATAAAATCTTTTTAAATCTATCTTGTCATATATATATATCATAAAAATGAAAAATAAATATTAAAACAAGTTTTTTTTCACAATTTAAGTGTGTGCATTTTTCACATCCTAGTCTAATTCTAGAAAGTGTAAAGACTTATTGATTTTTATATTTCTGAGATTAAATGAAAAGGTAATCATAATTCTGTGAAAAATAAATATCTTTTTATTTCTTGAAAGATAATGAGTTAATTATTTAATGATTTAATTATATGTGCTTTCGAATTATTTCGTGTCTCAAGAGGTTTACTGTCCTCTTCCAATAGAAGTAGAAGATGTAATTAAAGATATTGACATACTTGTAATATCTCTCGTGTCTCGAGCAATAAATAATCTCATGTAAAATCTCATTTTTGTTGCAGATTACAAACACACGTCCGCGAAGTTATTTCATTTTGAACGTCTAATCGAAGTGCGACAATGACGAGGCCGTACAATCGTCGACAGTTCGTCGCGTTACTTTTACTGTTGCAAACTGCTTCGAGATACGGTTACGCGGTTCACGCGGTTTCCGCGGAGTCGACGCACGCGGCCGACCTGTCGCCGTCGTCCGCGTCCGTGCCGTCCGGTCTTTCCGGCCCGGATTACACCGGGCCATCCGCGGGTTCGGACGAATGCGATCCCGAGATGGTTGGCTTCGAGCTGGTAACTGGCTACGTGTACACCGCGCCTACGAACATGCTCGAGTCCATACCGGGCACGTTGATGCTCACCGACTGCCTAGAGACCTGTCAGGCAAACGACTCCTGTCAGGCGGTCAACTACGAGACTGGCCTATGCGTCCTATTCAACTCTAACGCCGACAGCAATCCAGGTAGGATTGAATCGTTATCGTATCTTTCTAAAGACTGTAGTAACAACTATCGACTATGCGCCGATAGCTAGCGAACTCCCGAGGCTATCCCATTTAATAACCGATCCATGGTGGATGCGAACTTTTTTCTCTTCACGAGGAAAACGTGTAGACTATTTCCCCCCTGGATGTTTTAAATACGCGAGCGTGAATTAATTACGTTCTATTTTCAATTTTATGATATATAATAATTTTATGATTTATAATAAAAAAAGAACAGCTCCTGCTGCAAGAATTTTCTTTTAAATATTTCATGGGGTTTGGTTATACACTGTGTGTGTATACGTAAAATTAATAGTATTGCTCTAATAGATACATTTACGAAACAATATCATTATTTCTTTCGTAAAGAAAGTAAATGATTAACAGCAATACAATATTTAGAAAGGCGAGAGAAGCAAGATGCAGTAATATTTCTTGATTCGTTATCATTAAAATTAGATTTCCATATGTACATGCGGGATGAACAAGCCTCGAGGTCCAGCGGTGTCTTCTTGTTGTTTTGCACAATTACGGCGCTTCATAGGATAACCGAAGTATGTTAAGATCGTTTCACATCAGTCTCGTACGAACATTTTGTGTAATGTAAGGATCGCTTTGGGCGAAGCGCGATAATTTTCTGTACAATGCCTGCGGTACCAATTGCCTTGATCTACCGGATGAAAATAAGCGAAACAAAAGTGAAGGATAATAGACGGTGTCGTCCGGTACTCACGTCGGTGAGAATCGGGTCGATGTGCTTATCACACGTTCTTCACAAACTGTACGCTTAATTTTTCATCTGTCTAATCCGTTAATTAATACATTAATAAGGAAAAGATATTAAGAAAGAGACAAATTTTTCGCGAATTGATTGAAGATTCTACAACAAGTACAAAAGATTGTATACTACTAATTCATATAGATAGTGAATACTAAAAAGACAAGTGTTTTCGCATTTATGTCAAAGCTGTAGAGAACTCTATCAAAATATTAAACATACTTAAAAAAAACTTGAAATTAAGATAAATTTATTATAAAATAAATACTTCGTTTTTATTATTATAAATTAAGAATGTGACGGTAAAATAATTTTTTGTTAGTTTGCTGCAAATTATTTTTTCATGATAAGATGATGATTGAATTTTGCTGTTGATGTACGCAAATAACGTTCAAATATTTTCATATAGACTACTGCAAACATTCTGCATAGCAATTGCAAGAATTTAACTTCTAATATATATTTTAAATGGAATTTTTAATGTTGGAAAATTTCCAATGTGCATGTCGATTCGTGCAAAAATATTGGGAATTCTGTATCGAATTGTACAATAATTGTTTCCATTACACGTAATAATTTGTCACGAATATTATCTTTCATAATATCCGTTAGTTTTCATTTTCTCCAAATGTGTATCGGACATTTCCTTCGAAATCATTTTTTATGTTTTATTTATTTAATTACATATTTGTGGCACTAAATATTTCAAAAGATATTAAAATGTGCAGTTTAATAAATATACAATAATACAATAAATGAAAACCGAATCAGATAATTCTTCGAATTAAAACGCGTAAAGTTAATAAATTCTGTAATACGTTTCATCAAGTGATATTGATTTCTTTAGCGAATAACACGAATAGTAGTTGGTGCTCTCTGGCAAATACCTCTGGAATTGCATCCGTTTTCGTTCGCGTGTTCGAATCTTATTTAAATTTTTGCAGAGTACGAAACAGCTTTCGCACTTTCAGTGTGGTTGATTTTTCTAAGGAGAGGCTGCACCCGATGGAGCCACATATTGAGTGTCGCCTGAGGTACACTTTTTCTCGAGTATTTCTTGACCTATTATTTTTCCGACGCTGTTGAATGCTTTTACGGCACATACGCGAATATATTTTACTCGGAGAATGTTGAAATGTGTTGATAAATTCTCGAATAAACTGCATTGCAGTGTTGTTGTCTTTTAATTTTTTTTTTGTGTGAAATAATATGCTTTAATGTGTTACTTAATCAAAAAATCAAATAATGTGAGAAAATATTTTTCAAAGATTTATACTATCTATATTTGGCTTAGATGTATATAATAGTTGATTTTCGCAAATATAGTTACGCGATTGAGCGTACAAGATAGTTAAGAGAGGAATAATTTTGATAAGAATAAAAAGTTTATTCTTTTCACATCGAGAAAAACGCGAGTTAAATAAATATTTTTTATATATCACATCGAAATAAATTTCTGGTTTTTTCGCAAACATATATTTTGCGTGCTTTATATATAGAGAAGAAGATCGAGATATATATATATATATATATATATATATATATATATATATATATGTTAGAGATGCATCTACATATATATATTCGGTTCCGACGATGAATTATAAGGATCACGTGCATTGTCAGAGGGTGCTACCGCGGTGGTTCCTTATGAATAATGGATACCAGTATAAGTAAGTGTAATGAGAAACGCACTAATTGAATCTTCCGGGGTATAATTAATATAAACTATACGTCCGCAGACGTCGGACTTGTGGGCATTAATTAAATGGCGGGATGAGATCTTATATACCTATGGAGAAGTGGTATTGTTCCATAATATTTTTCGAGCGCATCTGTCAAGAATAACACGTACACTAGGTAATTTGCTTCCGAGATGAGGAAATTAAAATTGACGTATAATAATAGATGTATAAATGTACAATCGCGCGTTGCAAACTGACCAATGCTTGAAATAATAATAGTACTCGAAAAACTGAACTATTATTATTGTACGTATCTCAAAGTAGTCTATAATAATTCACCGACTAACAATGAGCATGATCAAAACAGCAATTGCATTTTGTGCGATCCGTGCAATCGTTCCTTCCTTGATCAGACACCCATATTTGTTTCCATAAAATAATATAAAATAATGTAATTGTTTTATAATGACATTAATTAACGCTTAAATTTTTCTAAATTCTATTATCGCCATGAGATATATCGTTTCTAACACTTTTTGCCTGCGGTTGGAAGTCCTTGCACGGCAAATAAAAATGATCTAATAGATGAATTGTGCGCAATTCATTTCGTGTCAGTTTTTACATCGAGAACTAACTATATGACCGGAACAGATTCGGTTGAAAGATGGCATCGCGTTCCAATTGCGTGAGCCACGGCTGTAATTCGTGCTGCGAACATCTGGTGAACGGAAATAAAAAGTAAGCGCGTCTCGCGATCTCTCGTGCAATCTACGATATATTTTTTTTTCCTTTTTTTTTTTTACACCATCATGTGCCGGATAATTGCCAAAAGGCACGGCGCGCCAAAGTCAAAGGAAACGCGCAATTGTTGTTAGTCTTCGTTTTACGTCTTTTGCGCCGCCGTATAACCATCAAGCGAGAGCATAGGTACGTGATAATCTAACGGTGCGGCAAGGATACGTAAAGGAACGTTAGCGTTTACGGCTGAGATGCAGGGAAAGTAAAGGCATTCACAGGGCGCGGATATGCAAAGGATCTCTGAGCATTTTACGCATCGGGACGACCACTTACGGCGAATTTCTCTAGAAAATCGGCCCTCTCGGGCGCGCAAGTATGCCTGTATGTGACAGCTTGACGTCTACAAAGTACCCTTTTTACTGCCTTTAATCCTTCCTTATCTCGCTTTCACGCGCTCGTTGTCATCTGTTTTCCGCGCGCGTTCACGTTTCTCTTTCTCTCTCTCTCTCTCTCTATGAACTTAAATCGCGAAAGATTTAATCGCGAGATTTCGGCGACACGAAATCCACGTTAGACGTCGTGCACGTCAGCTCAATAGAATCTTCTACGAAGGCAGGATAGAAGGGAGGGGAGATGGGAGGAGAAGGTTAATTCGATCGAACTGCAAATCGGTCAGTCGTGGACGTCCGAGAGCGAAGAGGATCTCGGTCACGCTTTGATGGTCTCTTGACACGAGTTTCCTTTCGGCACGGCCGTCGAATGGATCTTTTCGTCGCCATCTCCGCCACTTGTCCGTTGAAAAACTAAAAGAAAAAAAAAACCCCACGCGGATCCGAACTTTTATTCGCCGAAACCGAGACGAATAGCCGAATAAAATGTTGCTCTACCCGGCTATACACAGCACGTGATCGTGATCGACGACAGGACCTCGATATCGGCAACAAGAAGACGACGACGTCAGCTGACGTCAACTGACACACCGACGTCACGATCACGAAACTTGTGAAGCCGTGGGCCCCGTTAGTCGATGATAGGATCGTCGTTAGACAGGCAAGCGAGCGAGTCGCCGACCTCTCTCATCGTCTCGTCTCGTCTCCACGCGTGTCCCTCTTTCTGTCCTCGATGCTTCGTTCTCGCAAAGGACCATTTGGTCCAGGAGATACGCAGTAGCAAACCGACAGTCTGTCGAGGTAATTAGTTCTGGACGATATAATCCGGTTTAGAAACGCCGTCCGATCTGGGACTTGAATTCTCCGCTAATACTGGCGCTTCCTCTTAATGCGTTCTTTCTCGTTCTTCCTCGTGTCTCGATGTCGTAATCGAGGTTCGGTCGCGGAGAAAATTTGCTTCCGTTGACTCGCAACAACGATTTTCCGCCAGGCACATGTAAACCACAAGTAAACGCGCAGCTGCTTCTACAGTTTCTAAAGGTTTCCTCGCTAAAAATCGATATTGACGAATAATGGAAATATTGACAATTCTCCTCAATGTATCGTGGCTGTAGATATATTTCTTTTCCGAGTCTTTTATTCTATCGCGATCGCAGAGAACGATAGAAATAATTAATATTACATGAAGCTACGGGTCATCTATATTCATCTAATAGCCTGCAAACGTAATGTGCAAAACTTTTCGCAGCTTCGTGACTAAAAAAGAAAGCTTTCTCGAGGTGAATGTAAAACAGTTTTTCCGCACGCCTAAATTTGTTTCAACGTGTTAAACATTCAGGCGGAAATTATGCGCGAATTTATATTAATTTATTACTTTCCAGTTGAAAAAGTAGCGTGTAACGCAACCGGATATTCATTTATCTTTTTTTTATCCTTATATATAAATGCATTTCTTCTCTCTTTCTTTTTACGTAAAAGGTAAAAAACAAAATTAAATACGATTCACTCTACATTTATAAGATTCTTTCAACATATAATACGGCGGCGTGGATTTAACGTGAATTCTATGAGGCTGCGCAAATTCGAAGGAATTCCGTATATAAATGTAGGATGACGGAATACGTACGTCCATCAAAAATTTATATATGCGTATGTACAACAGCCCTGTGTGTACGTAGCCATTTCCTATCCTTTACGACTGCACTTTCCTTCAATCGTCGTTCGTGATTCTATTTTCCTCGTTCCCGTCGTCGGTATTTTCTCGCGGGCCCACGTACGTATATATAAGCGGCGTGTAGCCTCCTCCCTCCCGACGACAGAAGGAAACAAAAGCGGGATCCGCATACATATTTTTCTTAAGAAGAACAGTTGCTCAGGTACACCTAGGCGAAATACCTCCGGCTTCCGCGTGAGTCATTTTTTATTCTTATCCCGCCGCCTTTATTTAAACGGGAATTCGAGCGCCGCTACGTGTAGGCGAGTGTGCATAACGGTCCCATCTTCTTCGACGGCATAAGAGAAAATCGTGACGGTATCGCGCGAGAAGTTTATAACGATATAGACGGATAAGTGATCCTGGAGGAGTAACCCGGTCCCGGAGCAAAAGTTTCCCCCGCGCGCTTTGATGAAAAGCGAACCAAGAGACCGATATCAAGTTCGCGCCTCGCGTCCAGGGGATTTAACTTGGCTGGTATTATACAGAATTTTGATACACCACTTCATCTGTGAAGTCTGTATGCCGCAGTCCGACCTCTAGTAGAAAGGCGCTTAGAAGATTAAATTGTTTATTAAATAGCCCCGACACTCGATCGCTGTTCTTCTTTATTACGAAAAAAAATATATATATATAAAACAACTCGCAGTTTATTCGAGCGGGCACGCGCGACGTTCCCGGATTTATCGGATTTCGTTAAGTCATGGCGGGCGTCGACTTTAGGCCAACTTACGATTGTTATTTCTCGTGCCAAAGCGTCGGATATAAATCTTCGCGGGAATCCGCGCTCATAAAGTATCCAGTGATTCGCTCTGGCGCGGCTCCAGCTTTTAGCATTTCCGACTTTAAAATGTACCCCAGTGCTGTTAGCTCTTAAACTGCCGATTTCCGGGAGGATTTATGCGCGCGGACCGATTCGCGCTGAAATTGCACCGCGCGCTTATTACGATCCGCCGTAATTAGAACTATAGATCAAACGCGCGGATAATACATTCGGATACGGCTGACGTCCTCTCTCTCTCTTTCTCTCCTCATCCTTTTTTTTCCAAGGCGACGACTAGTATAAAACGACGAAAGAACGAGTCGCCACGAGAGATGCGATTGTTCTCGTATTTATTGTGGTCACCCGACATATCTCTCACCGCGAGTTCTTCGCTATCAAATCGGCGTCGACTAACGGATCTTGCCTTGTCGCATGCCATCAACTGCAACGTCCACAATGCCGCACGTGCATAACGTTCGGGACCGATGCATAATAACGATTTCCATATAAAACGCGAAAGGGGCACTCGCGCTACCAGGGCGCTGTCTCTTAATGAGCGATATTAACATTTCCATGTGTGTCATCGAACGGGTCGCACACGATCGGTCGACTGTATGGTACATATATACTTTCGTCCTGCATCTGGGGAGAACGACCCGTGCCCCAGACCGGCTTCTTTCCGGAGTGACAATAATGCAGTATCGCCGCATCATCGCGCATTGAAACATGAATTGAGTCGGAGCAGGCAATATTGAACCGTAAGCTATTGGCACTCGGTCGCTATCTATGTATCTATCTATCGTGTAAAAGTAGTTTTACGATAGAATGGAACTGTATGAAAAGGAAAAAGGAGAACAGTTAACCGATTAGCCTTCGTCGTAGTTCATCTTGAATTGAAGATAAAACTCGAGCTTTTAAATCGCGATCTCAATACGGTATTTGTTTGACATTTACAGAGAGTATATATCCAAAGTCATGTGTAATTTCTCGCAGACGAAAATCTGAGATAATAGAGTTTATTTGTATATTTTGACAATTATCTCTATTGGCGTTCAATTCACAATATCAATAATATAATGATAATTGATAATAATGTATAGAATTAATAATAATTAATAATATACATAAGTAAAAAATTGCATAAGCATAAAGTAAAATGTATTTTATTCGAGTATTTTATTTGCCATTTAAAAGACATTTGACAGAGAGAAACGCACATTAATCGCTAAATGCATTTTCGCGGTTTATAATCACAAAGTCACAGTCTGACATTGTTAATTGGATAGTACGCCAAATACACATAATTCACAAGTCAATTTCACACATGGTTGTTTCGTTACGGAAGATAGAGTACGGTCACGGTGGGCCAATTCGAGAAACGAATGGACTTCCTCTAAGAGATAAGACAAACACGAGATTTTCACGGTATAAAAGAGTTATAAATATTCAAAGAGACTACTGATTTAATTTCCTTTTTCTAAAATGCTTATTTAACTGCGATCCTATCTTTCTATCTAATGTACATAACGTAGATTTGCATAAAAGTTAAGTAACTTTTAGTGATACTCTACGAGTCATTTCGAATATTATACTTTTCTTATCATTCTATATTTCAATGCAATCGTATTAGTCATATATAAATATAATAATATAATAATATAAAAATAATATTGACAGATTTGAAATTGTTCCACATTATACAGAAAGTAGTGAAAAGAATCAAAGTAGTAGACGTTGAGTCTTCCTTTCGCGATTCTATCGGACGTTCCCCCAGGCAATTATGTTACGCGGCTATTCTCAAGTGATACACATGCTCAAAGAAGAAGAATGCATTATGTCTGTCACCGGTACGTGTGCGAACAATCGATGGTGACTTATGTTAGCGAGTCGTGCCCCTTTTCGCATATCCAGCCCGATGGACGATGAACATTGCGTGTTGGGACCATAGCACAGATACTGAATACCCAAGTGCCTTATACTGTAGACTGGATTTCAAATAGCCGTGGGAAGTACTGTCTCGGTCCGATATCGTCGGGAATACTAAATACCTCGTGCCGTATAATACTTACACGAAGTGCCACACGGCACGTAAAACGCACTCAATCGTTCGGAATCAAAGTGTTTTGCGAAGAACTTTGTTCCTCAGAGATACGAATACGTGTATATATGTTCGCGTGGCACAGACACGCATGTAAATGCTTTCCGCATACGTTTATCGTAGCCACGTGTCGTCGAACGATTGAGGTAGAAAAAAACGACGAATTACCTGGAATTTATTAATTGATTGAAAAAGGAACATTCTTAATCGATGCCGAACATCATTACTGAGCCACGTGACTGTGTATTCTTTATATTTTGCACTCCGTAAATCGCATCTAATTTTTGACAAATAAACTAAATATGTATTTAAATTCCTCTGACAGAAATTTTATATCTAATCTATTATATCCGTGGAAGAGACTTTTGATAAATCTATTTCGAAATAATCACTGTGTATTTTACATATATAGATATATGCATAATGAAAAAGGAAAATATTTATTATTACAATATATATAACTCGATAATAATAATTTAATAAACTTTCAGCAAAATTTATAATAACATTGATATATGTAAATTCAATACTTTTGTTTTAAATATCTTTCGTATTTATAAATTTCTAAATGTTTACTTTTCATGCAAATGGAGAGTCAGTTTATCCTTATAATATCAAAGTTTCATTTTATTAATATAATTGCAACAGAGAAACGGAGAGTCTGAAATTACTATTGTTAATAGTCTGTTCGAAATCGGAATGTTCTAAAGATAATCATAAAATCGTGTAGTCATTCTCGGAAGAAATCTTGGAGCATTTTCGAATCCAACATGCAGAGTCATCTTAGCAGGTTATCAGTGGTCATGAAGGGGGGAATAAACAGTAGTCATTGCTTTCGTCATACCCTAACTAGTTATTCCCTTGACTCAATCGAGCAGGTCAACAACCAAATAATTATTATGTGTGTATCGCGAACAATGGTAATTGGATTTAAATTATTAGAAAAAATATATATTTCGTTTAAATAATATCTGGAGCGGAATAGAAACGATATCCAAGTCTAATATTATAAGAAACGATATATTTTCTCTGTATGTGACTCGTATGCATGTATACACACACACAAATGGATTTTCAAGCAAAAGGACTCGATTCTCTCGCAACGCAAACGCGATTACGTTCATGTTCTAACCATTTGGATATAACTAAATAGCATCTCCCGCGAGAACGATAATCACCGTCGTGCTTAATTAAGTTTCGTAAAACAGTGCGCGCTCAGTGTGTATCGAAATTATCGGAACGCAGCCATCGTCGCGTGCACGGCGGTAACGTTAATGACAAGAACTTAAGACAATTACTCGACACTTTGCATTCCCGGCGAGCCGGGAACGAAGTGGCGTAGCCGCGTGATCTCCTTGAGCGGATCTTGAGCGAGAGTCGTCCTTGTAATTCCGGCGCCGCCGAATATTCAATTCCAGCCGCGCGAGAACGCGCAATCTGCGAGGTGCGAATAGTTTCCGTAGAACCATCGAAAGTAATTACGTTATTGGCTCGTTCCTTCTCGCGCCTTGCCTTCGCTCGAATGCAAGGCCGAATCGCGTGCTCGTTTCGCTTCGACGTCGTCGTGCAAGCAGGATGCAAAACGTTTGCATATACATATATACGCCCTCTTTTTCTTCGTAATCCGGGTCCCGCCTAGATGCGGTTTCGTGTATTAAATTCTTGCAACAGGCCGCGCGATGCACGCAAATTAGAAACATACCATCAAGGATGTACAGTTATGTGGAACGTAACTCGCCCTGACGACATTACACGACGTTAAAAAGTGACGAGGGACAGGTCGGGCCTTGACTGTGTGCCTTTACCGCTGTGTCTCTACCGCTCCTGCATATTTATGACGATAGCAATGAAGGCGACCGAAACGTGCTTTTTTCACGTCGGAGACGAGTGAGAGAAAGCAGCGGATGTGTCGGCGTGCATTGTACTTTGCGGTAATGAAATCTTTCGTTTCGCCAACACGGAATGGTGTTGTTAGACACCTGGACTTTGGACGTAACGCAAAAATGACGGAGCGCGTTTTACATAATTATCGCAGAATTAGATTTTTTTTTTTTTCCAGAAAATCGTCAAGTGTAGTTCAACGAAGATATAACACTCGAATATTCGAATATTTCGCAGTCTTTTGCGCAACATGACGGGCACTTATTGCGGAATGCGATATTGTATAGTAACAAAATATGCACACAGCTTACGGTTTGTATTTTATTCCTTGGGCAAGACAAGCACACAGTCGTGCGGTTGACGGAGTGCCGTATTGCCGCGAGGAATGGACGTCGATACATTTCTAAAAGTAAAATCCTTGCGACGTGCGCCGCAAGCGCGGGCACGAACACTGAGTGGCATTGAAAAACAAAAGTGTGGAAGTAGGAAGACAAGTGGGCACGACGTGGATGAGAAAGCTGACCGTCGCGAGATACGTTAGAAGTACGAGCGCATTCAATTGTTCCGTGAACACAGCGCGAAAGGGAATGGAAATTCCGTCGAGTGTAAAGGGCGATTGAAAATGTTGGCGTCAATCCAACGCAGGGGCATGTTTTATTCGGGCTTCGTATACATGTTAAGAACGCGTCCCCTCTTATCTGTAATATTAGCTTTATAAATAAATTCGATAAAAATGCAATATCGGAAATATACGGGTATAAAAAGAAATACGGACGATAGTTGGAGCAGAAACCAACCTGTCACTCGCAAAACTTGAAACATAATCTTTCACTACGATTCACGTGTGATGGAATTATCTTGCTTCTGAAATGTGTGTTCTAAAAGATTTTAGTTCCAAATATAATGTCGACCACAGGCAACAGTGGTATAATTTTAATTCTTCCATTAAGAGTATATATACGACTACACGGTCAGATAAATAGATGTATAACTAGACAGATTTATGTACCAAGAGATAACAGAGAATTATTCAACACCCTCGCATCTATTAGCCCCTAAATTTTTTAGAGCTTATAATGCGCAGCTTCGTGTTCTTTCAATTTGAATGAGAGAAACGGGGGTGACAGTGTCATAGATAACACGTCGAGTCATACAAAGGCAAAGCGATTGTACAATTCTAGCTTACGACTTCTCGTAATATTATACAAAGAAATATGTTAGATCATATCTCGCCAAGTTTTCGCGTGTACAAAGAGTGTCGAGTAAATTTGTAACGCTTGTCAGACAGACACGTCGCATATGTACATGCCCGACGTTTTAGAAAACCGAAGCGAGTCGCAAAAGCGGGGGACAATTATGCCGTCCGACGTGGCAGCTAGTTGAAAAACTGCGACTTTACACGGCGCGTTAAGTACGTATAACAACCATCCGCAATTATGCGACGGGAGACAAACGTGCAAATAAATGTGCAACTTCTATATGCGCACGTTTCGGAGTGCGCGGGATGACTTCACGAGTGTGTCTCAACTATTGTGCGCCTACGCAAAGCAAAGCGCATGACATACTGTAAAGTCAGTCCTGCTACAACAGTATTAAAATATCCAGACACAATTACTTGAATAATAAAATAGCTAGACACAGATAATGATACACTAGGCTCTGTTCTGTTTAGCGGCATAATATGTAATCCTCTATACCTTCCTATATAAATCATTTCCTCTTCTTTTTTTCATCTACACTCTGTCTATACACTTCAAACAAGGAGAGAATCAAAAAATGACAACAATTAAAAGAAAAAAGAAAAAAATCTCTGTCATATCTTAATAAAAAACACACGGATAAGAATCATAAAATATTTTATAGACATAGTTTAAGAAATTAAGAGAACAAGATTAAAATATTTCAATAATTAATAATAAATCTAGTAATAAACAAATACACAGACAGAAATGTAAAACAAAGATATTTAGTTTAATAACTTAAATTAAAATTGTGACTTAAGCTTTTTACGGATGAATAATCAGAAAGGTAAAAAATCGGAGTTGAGGTTAAAAACCTCATCCTCGAAAAAAAAACATAATGATCGCGAGCAGACGAATAACTAACTGCTTGTTAACGATTAAAAAAATGAATGCCTGTCAGCATACATGTACATACATAATATAAGATCCGATTCAATATCTGACCGTGTCCAGTTTCATTTATTCGCCGTTATAATATAATTAGCGTAAATTTTCGAGCAACATGCAATAAATGTCCAATCATGAATAAAATTTAAATTTAGAATCTTAATATACGCAGACATCGCTATCATCATCATCATCATAATCATCATCATCATCATTATCGTCGTCGCCGTCATCGTCTTCATTTACTTGATTTGCATTGATTTGATTCGCAAAACCATAAAAGTGTTATCCTATCTTGGCAAACTAAGCTCTTACATTGCCGCTTTTACATATGTCGTTGTCCAGTATTTTACGATAAAAACAGAATTGATTAACACATGTAAAAAGCATTAACAACTACGCGGAACCAGCGGTTGGGTCATCTTACTTCACCTTATTTACGATTTTATCGAGCCACCTGCGGCAGAGATTACGCCTTCCGAACAGGTTTTCGTACCGTGTTCGCAGTGACATTCACTGCTTGTAGATCGCTGAAAGTCTAACCGCGTAGAATGTAGAAAAGGAATCTCATTGCCTTTGTTGGCGCGCCGGAAAGAGAAGCTGGGTAGAGAGAGGAAAGGAAAGAGAGAAGCTTCGAGAAAGCCCAGATTATACATCAGATTCAAGGCGCCGACGTCGACGGGCGACGACGTCGTTGCCGATGCCACTAGAGCTCGAATCGTATCTAAATGCACCCTCGTATATCAGAAATCGAACTATTCCTCGGCGCTCGGTTACGGGACGGTTTACATACGTCATTTCGCGAGAGATGGCCGCACTACTCTGTTGCAGATGCGTCCCGACCATCTTTCGTGTCTCGCGACATCGTGACAAGCCGCGAGCGGAAATTTTCTTTACCCCTTTCTTCCGCTGCTGTCGTTGCTTACGATTGACTCACGGGACGTTTCGAATATTTATGATAGGAATACGAGAGGCAGCGGATATATGCAACAGGGGGAATGAAACGTATCACGACAAGATTATCAAGGTGTTTTTCCATTTTTGCCGACAACGAAGTTTACTAAGTCCGTAATTTAGGATCATCATTACGATAAAAGTCGCTAGGTGCTCGTACGAGTCATTTCCTCTTGCATAAGTATGATGCAAGTCAAAAGTGTTGCTTTCTCTTAAGTGTGATGTTAGCATGAAATGGCAACATCTAATCTTTATAATATATGCCAGAGCTGTCCACGTTTTGCACTTTTCGGCCAATTTCCGAGGCTCACCGCCTAGCGGCCCCCACTTACGCTCGAGACCTTAGCAACGCGTTACCCGGTTGGCCCGATAACCGTAGTTGCTAAGGTCTCGAGCGTAAGTGGGGGCCGCTAGGCGGTGAGCCTCGGAAATCGGCCGAAAAGTGCAAAACGTGGACAGCTCTGATATATGCATTCACTCTGTTAAGCGGAATCAGGGTACTTTAACTGATAAACAATGGTTTCAGTTATACAATTACAATGTAGCATTGCAAATAGTGAAATCTTGCCGTTGTTTTAATCAGTATTCATTTTCACTGTTTCAGTTTAGGAGAGTAAAGTTTCATTGTAGTTCACATTTCAGTGGAATAAATGCATTTCACACACTTAAAATTGCACTAACGGAAATACAAATAGAAGAGCGCTAGAAAATTGATATAACGGTGAATCTTTATGTTTCTTATTGTTAAATATGCAAATATGATCTATAGATACGTATTAACTCTTTTGCATTTTGAATTTCAATTAACGTTCGGTAATAAATTTATGTATGAATAGATATATCCATTTATTTCACAAGTGTAAGACTACACGGTACGAAGCTAAGTAATTAAACGAAAACACGTGACGACACTGCCAATGGGATAGCACACGTGTGCCATTGTATGCACACATTGCATTCTCCATGGATCGAATATAACAAATACGCGTCCCACGTAAAACAACGGAATCGATCGGTGCGGGGGAGTGCTTGTTCCGGTGATGTTTTGCTATGCGTATGCCGATTCCATGGTGAATTGCGCTCTGCGCTGATCGAAATAACGATTTCACGCTTTAATTGGAAAGAGGTCAGAGGTTACAAATCGTATCTCAAAGTGCAAAGGTTCGCGGTTATAATGCATGTGCGCTCGGGAGAAAATTTTTTCCTCCTTTAATCATGATCACTCTGTTATTATCCCCACTATTTTCTTTTTGCATCTGTGTGTTCCTTATATTTCTTACTTTAACAGATTTCAAAAGTATGAAAGAGCTATCAGGAAATGTGAAAAAGAGAGAATAGGCATAAGAAATGACATAGATGAGGTAGATTAAAAGTTAAACAAAGCATTTTGGAAAGTTCTATTGTATCTAAATATTTAAGATTCGATAATGTTTCATTATCGCATATAATATGGCAATATTATAAAGAACAAGTGATATATATCTATCTCTTCTGCGTGTGAACTAGTGAGCTCCGGAAGTGGGCATTCATGATCATAATGTGGCACGTACTGTCTCAGTCCACAATAAGTAACATCTTCCTACAATTTGAAGTTTCACGGGTAAGTCGACCGCGGTTGATCGCTGTAAAGAATCCATCTATGTCGTGGCCGCAACCTCGACCACAGTCTCGCGCAGTCGCCATTAAAAACAGGCAACGGCATTAGCTTGCACGGCCTCGCAAGGCGTGACCTGCTGATGGCAGGTAATTGAATATCTTTAGCGCCTCTTTGAAGATCGACGTGCCGCGTTTCGATTCGTCTCGCTTCAGAAAATCTCTCTTCATACATTCCCTCTCTTTTGCAATCTCTCAAGTATTCTTCATTACCTTAATGGCTTATTACGTCCCCTTCGAGTATTACGCAATTTTTCATCTTGTCTCTCACACACTAACGCATCCTTCTATTTTTATATATGTATATAAAACAAAATCTTATAAAATAAAGCATCGATATTCCTCTTTTAGCTAAACGACATAGTTTTGGATTTAAATTTTTACAAGTGCTGTAAAGTATATATTTAAAAAGAACATATCTGGATTCTTTAAAGTATTCCATTAAATTTTTATTATTATTTTCTCTTTCCTCTTTTATCTCTTTAGTCTTCTTCTCTTTCTCTCTCTTTTCTCTTTCTAACAACCCTAACTTCAACTGCAAGTTTTCCACGAGTCACGATCGAAGCTCCCGTCACATAGCGGAGATTAATTACGATTTAGCAAAGAGCGGATGACGTATGACGAGACGTGGGTGGAGTGCCTACTTTGTCGCTTATCGCAATGCGGGCCAATAACCTAGGAAGAACATGGTACCGCGCGCCGGCGAATGATAAACGCGCTGATCTATCAAAATTGTAGTCCAACCCGACAACGTCTATAGAATATCGAAATCACATGCATCGGACCTGAATGACATAACAGTGTATGCCACTTTGCTGATGACCTACACTTTATAAAACTCGGTTATCAAAATTAAATAAAGGATCTGCCGCACGTAATTTTTCAAACAAAACATGTTACATTTGATAAATGTATATGAAAAATGTCAACTTTCACACGATAATTTGGATTATAAATATTTTAATTTTATAAATATTTTAAACAGATTACATGGAGGATAGATAAAGTAACTTTATTAAAATCACTCGTACTATGTTGCGACAGTCTTTGAAATATTTTTAATATATCGTTATATGCCCCGAATCTCTTATTTTATAAGTAATTAATTTGGAATCATTTTCCTATCTGTTTCAGGCGCGCTATCGCAGTCCCAGTTTCCCGTATTCACGATTTACGCCCAGAAGAGTTGCCTGGCGGTGAAGCCGTGCGAGCGCGCTTGGTGCATCGATAGAGTCCAAGGATACCGTCTTCAGGGTCACGCACGCAGAACCATGACCGCTTCCTCGAGGCAACACTGCCTCGAGCTCTGCCTCGGCGAGCGAGACTTTCTGTGCCGGTGAGTACCCCGCGCAACGCGGAGCAATTTCCAACTTATATACGTAAGCGTAGAATAGTCCGATTGCTCGTTTTCCACCGATCTGCTTTTCTATCCGCTCCGTCGCGGATACCGTGTCTATGTGGAGCAAAAGGACGAACCGACTGACTCGTCGTAATATTCGTTGTGAATCGGTACGCGGAGGGAACGCCGGTTCGAGTAGCCTTCGAGGAGCGTACGCTCCAATGCATTTTCCACTTATTGGATTCTTGGACCAGCTAGACGACGTTACACCACGCTCCTATACACACTCGAGTGTTTCTCAGACGAGTGTTTCTCATGAACCGTACGCCCCAACATTTCATGCGAAAGAAAACGGCTAAGAATACGGTGAGGGGAAGAGTTGGACAGGGTCAAATCAGCCCGCACTAAAATTGCTCTGTTTTTGAGAAAAGTTTCCTCCATAATATAAGTAAGAATAAGATGCAGCATAATCTTAAAGTTTATTATACGGAATAATATTATAGAGAAAATCTCGTTAAAAGAAAGTAGGATATTCTATATATTCGCATGTGATATTTTTGGAAATAAATTAGCAGATGTGCACATACGGAATTAATTAAAGACGCAAAAGAAAACATTATTTAAATATTTCGTCGCATTATTGTGCGACAAGCACACAGTAATATAATAGTCAATAATTTTTCCTAGTATTATTAATTCTACGCGAAAAATATATAATCAATCGTATCATAAAATGATTATAGAAGAAATAATAATATTCATGTCAAATATGTTTATTCTCATAAATGCACGGTGTGATATATTATATTTCGCCACACTGACATTATTATGATAGGTCATTATAATAACAGCACATACAAAGATTTTAATCGTCGAAAAATTTGAATTTTTCTGGTCCATGTATTCGCGAAACTCGAATAATGAAAAAAATAATACATTATTAATGCGGATAATCTTTTCTCTCTTTATATTCATATCAAAATAAAATTCATCCTCGATGCCCTCGAGCATTTTACAATGGAATGATGTCGATTAATTTCAACCGCGCCTTGCAATCATATTTTAAAATTTATAGACAATTTCCGCGTGTGTAACGATCGGAGAAGTTGACATGGCATGGGACACTTTACTAGCTAACGAACTAGACATCGAAGCCAGTCGCTGTTTTACGAGTGTAGGCGCCGCTAATCCCGCAATTGACGAACGTGCCCTTGTTGCAGATCACTTGTATCGTATCGCGTTGATCTTATTTATCGTAATGCGTAACGGCGCGTAACCGGAATGCAATAATGCGTATCGCGGCGTCCTTATTGCGCGCGCGCTTATAAATAATGCAGTTCCGCGTGGACCTCGGATAGCGCGCGGTCTATGTATGCGCTTGGTGTGGTATCCGGAACGTAATGACCGATGCACTTTCATTACTTCCACAGCGAGCAAGAGAGAACAAGAGGTAGAGAAAAATGCTCGCGGGAGAAAAGAGATATAGAGTGGCACGCGAGAGTATCGCGTTACTTTACGGCACGATTATATTGCATTTTAATTGCTCCCTTTCATACGCGCCGCTATATGGCAAACTGTTCCGATCGTGTAATACGAACTCTATTCCTCGTATACAATACATTACATGTATATGAAAATCGTGTGAAAAGGGGATATCCCGTTTCAACGGGACGGGAGTGAACGGATGCGATATTCATGCGGTACCAATTATGCGGTGTTACGCTCTTCCGGTAAACAGATTTATTCTCGTACGTTAAAATTTGCGAATTTTGTCCCGCGCGTCAAACCTATTCGCGCACGCATTCATCTCGTATTCCCTTTGATACACAAGTTAAACGTATCGGATATTTCTCAATGCCGCATTCTTTCTAACTTGCGAGAATAAGGAAGAGGGAGAGAGAAGGGCGTTTTTATATGTGCATCGTTATTGCCAATTCTCTTTCTCTGATCGTTATCATAGGTTACAAGTAAGCATCTAGACAAGAATGATTTCTCTCGTGCCACGATCGACCGTTAGACACTTAAGAATTTTTCTCGCGAAAGTAATGATTATATCGATCCAAAGACTTTCTACGATTCACTATATGTTGATTTATATGCTAATCCGTACAACCCATCTATCAATTATAGCGCTGATCTATAATTACATTCATCTTTGAAATGCGCTTTTTACCACACATCGTAGTAAGTGTATTTTTACCTCGCTCTTCTTTGAATACGCCAAGCATTTCGAACAAGACACGTGCTTGCTCGAATGGACAATAGCAAGTCACGTAAAAAATGTACTTTTCTCCCTGTTTGACTTTAATTGAATTGAACAGGTTTTTATCGATTTTAGCATGTTCTTTTCTACATCGTACGCTATAAACTTTGTACATGTAAATCTTGCAACGCTTCTTTCTCACATTCGTTATTAAAAGAGCGCTACTCCCATCAATTTTCTACGGCGATGCCGCGGCGACATAAATGATATTGGATTGGTTAGTTGTGGGAAACCAAGTGTCAAGGTATCAGATACTTTTCATTGACCAAGTATGCGGAAGAACGACGGGTCAGCGCGTCTTCCGATTTCGATAAAGCTCGGTGTTGCAGCGCGCGTTTATGCGGTATCACGCCGACGCGTCAAGGTTCGCGTCCGTGAGGCCGAGCGTGCCGGGTGAATGTGCACGTGCACACTTTGAAAGCCTCCAAAGCGAAAGGTCTCTGCCAGTTGGTCTCTCGCGGGCGACCCCAAGAGCTGGCCCCCGGTCGGCTGCGACCCGAGACAAGGTCGAGAGGTCCTTGGCCAGGCGGAACCGTATCAAAAGTGGCATGGCTACGCTTTTTGAGGCCCCCGGTGTTTGAGGAAACCGTGGAAAAGAGAGCACCGGCGTGAATATATGCATGAGCGACCCAACTGCTGAAGCAAATTTCCTGAACAAGCGCGCCACCCGGGCTGCAGGCGTAATCCGCTTTAATCTTCTTCTCGAAGAAATGGAACGGCGTGAAAAGAAAAGGAGAAACAGCTAAGAACTAAAAATTACTATTCTCCGCTTCCGTCGTTCTCAATTTTCGCCCTACGCGCGATTTCCGGGCGAAAAAATATCACTACCTATATAATTGCGGTTACGCCCTTTTAATCCGATTCGATATGCGAGGAGGGTGCTCGGCTAAAACGAGCAACGCACTCGCCACGCGGAATTCGGTCAAATAATTAGCGTTAATTTATTTCGGGACAATTTATTGTGAGAGTTGGATGCAACGTTAATATTAATTGGCATTGCAAATTGAATAGGGAGAATAATAATTATTTCATATACGCTCGTTCCAGGGGAGACTGTTTAATCGTGAACATCCGTATTCATAAACGCTATGAAATAATTCGGTACGAGAACTCGCGCGCGGTGATATCGACTAGAATTATATAAATCGAGCCGGTATCGAGGCGAAGCGATCGACAGAAACGTGCCCAGGTCCCGGTCGCGGCAAAGAGAAACAACAATGAAACATTTATTCACGGGCGAGATAATGCACGGATTCAGAGATCATTGCGAGCGAAGAGTATGTATACACAGGTCGTACACATCTTTAGAGCTCGCATAATCTCTCTCTCTCTTTCTCTACTCTAACCCCGGGCTAACCCTGGGAGGTCAATGGTGTGTATAGCGGTAGAAAACATTTAGGAAATTACGTAAATGCACACTCTGTCGTTCGGGAAAAGTTCGGAGCGGAATGGAACGGCGAATGGAAGAAGGCGAATGCCGGGAGAAGAAAAAGAAGAAGAAGAAGAAGAAGAGAGGAGGGTGACCCCGGCGCTTCGACATCAACGCGGAAGAAATCCGCGGGAAGGAAGTTGGCTGTTTCATTAAATGTAGATAAATCTCTGCAGCTGCGCATCCTCCGTCGGCGCGCGCCCAACTGCAATTGTTTGCTCTCTGTACCGCTCACCGCTCGCGGATAATCAAGAGAAACCCGCGGCGCATTATGTTATTGCGCAACAATGCGCGCGTGTGATCTCGAAGGTCGGAGCAGACGCTCTGTCGTGACGCTCCGGTTGTCTCGCACGAAGGGTAGAGGCCCTTCGCGCTACTCGCTAAAGAAGAGCGCCGATGAAGATTGCATTAACATTCCATGGGAACGGTATTTCCTCCGGTGTACAATCGCCTGATTAGACATTGTCGACGCGCGGAATTCTTTCGCGGGAACACTCCGATTTCCAACACGAAGGCGCCTGCGAACGCGGGAAGATCCCTGCTAACGCTCAAACTATAACGAGATTATTGAGATTTATTACGTTGCTACTTAAGATTACGCCCCACGTTAATAACAGCTGATATGATTCATTTTCTAATTACGTTTCACACATTAGCAAAAATCATTAACGGATTCTGTTTCTCCAAGAGATTTTCTTCGTTTTACACTTTTATAATTTTTTTTTTTTTTTTTTTTTTTTTCAATATTATTTATTTGTTTCAACAAGTTATTTCAAAGCTGATTTCTCTATAGTTTTCCTCATTATATGGAAATTTATTTCTTCTATAAAATTAGCGGGGACTGAAGAAACTTTTGAAAGTTGACCGAAGGACGAAAAAGACGCGATCGAAGGTCCATCGCGGAAACAGATGTATTTCTTTTGTCCCATGCATTGTTGATTTGTTGCGAACAAATAGTAAAGACTGAGCGCATCTCGAGTGATGTGCTCTAGATGAGCGTCGGAGAGAACTTGGTTCGAGAATAGCACGCGGCAGAGAATAGAAATAAGGAGAATGAGAGAAGATAGAGGAGGAAGAAGGAGGCTGAGAGAGCGTTGTGCACGCTTACGACCATCGGGACTGGTCGGGCGATCGATCAAACGCGAATCGGTCGTTCGAGAATCGTTCTGCTGCTACAGGGGGCTCGAACCTGGGCGATGGCTGTTCACGAGAGATAGATTATTACTGCCGGTACGTTGGTATCGGCGTTCTCCTTGTTACCGGATAATGAGTTTATTGTTTAAGAATCACGCCGGAGTTACATGTGCTGCAATCAATTACAATAATGTAATATAATCGTAGCAAGGTTCCGTGGCGCGCTGTGTATAATGAGGTCTCTTCTCCCTAATGAGAGTATTGGCTCACAAGATGTGCTGCCCTGCGCTCATTCTAGGCACGTACACACGTACCGGCATATATATTCGAGTAACGCACGGTATAAGTACGGTAAGATGCACGTACGATATAGCATATCTAGTGGATGTACCCACATGCCTTCTGCACACGCGTGCGTGCATAAGGCGAGGCGAAATGAAAGAGTAGAGAGCGAGAGAGCGGAAACATTCGCGCGCGCCAACTTTCGCGTATGCGGGTGCGAGTTGTAAATCTCGGGGAAAAAGTTTAGTCAAGTACCTCGCGAGCTACGCGTAGATAAAAACTTGCGCGAAAAGTTCGCGACGAAAAATTCGAATCTTACGTCTCTCGACGGCGGCGGGCCGGGTGGTACCCGGAAATCATTAATCTAACGCGTCACATCGGACATGGCTTGAACGAAGAATCTCGGAAATAGCAGACACGAAATTCCTTTTATCTCGGGGGTTAACTCGGCGATCCGAGAATTCAGACAATTTGCATTGCTGATAATAATTGTAGGAAGCTTTCTTATTCTCTACTTCACGCCTCGACGTGAATCCGCGCGCGATCGCGGATCTCGGACGCCTTTTTTTTTAAGTAGATATTGATATTCGCTGACATTATTATTCTCCTCCCCGTAAAATCCCCCGGGTTTGCACTTTGTTCGCTCTTCGACACTTCTCCCTCGCGCGTTCGAATCGAATTCTACAAATGAACGAGTGCGAGAGCCGAAGCTGGCGAGAATAAAGAGCACTTACGCATCGTGACTGCGCCCAAGTGCCGAGAGAGCGGCAAACTTTCTGCAAAAAAAATTAACGTTTTGAAACGGAACGACGTCGAGGACACTACGGCGTGAATGAGAGTTTGGCTCCGGCTTTTATCCCCGCAAAGTTGAATATCGCGGACAGGGATTCGCCGGGCAGGAGCGGTCTAGGCAAGAGAAGAGAACTTGCGTGGAATGCAAGCTGGGAAATGGCCGTGGCAACCCGAGTATTTTTGGTACGAGAGAACGATGAAAACGCCACCACGCCCACTGTACTAATTGTGACATAATCAGGAAGAATGGCGTGAATTATGCAAATTTCCCGCGGTATAGTGTTTCTGTTTAAAACATTACACTTGAAAACTCACATTAAATCGCACACATAAATTTTGTGCAAGCTTAATTAGCGTTTGAAATTAGTGCGAGAAGATGGACTAAAATAGACAGAAATGCAGTAAGCTTCGAATACACAATTGTTTAAATATCAAAACTATTAATTTAAATTTATCCACCATTGTTTTTTATATGCATTAAAAATTGATCTCTATTCAAACAAACTATTGTTTCTATTTGAATATTTTATATTTTGCATTTTAGTGCTGATTTTCTTTAAAATAACTACTAAAAATATCTAGTTATATTAATATATATATCAAAACTATATATAATCGACAATATTAAATTGAAGTAAAATACATTAAATTAGCTTAAATTTGCGTAGTTATAAATTATTCATCGCACAATGCATTGAATCTCATTTCTCTTAATCTTACACGGACTCTTTGGCACATTGAGTATTATTATTCTCTCGGTACTACTTCTCTACTACAAAAAAAATCTGATCCCTCTTGCGCTGCACGCTTAGCTATGCACTTAACTTTAGGAACGCTGCCCGATGTAACACGTCCAATTATAAGTGCGAAATTCATTGTTGGAGAATCCAGGAGAATTCGACTCTCAGGCGTTTGAAAGACTGCCAACAGGCGAGATACGCGTTTCGGTAGAATGTACCGGCGAACTACTTAGAGCAGCAACAATCTCGAAGTCGAGATACTCCCACGAGAAATCTCCGTGGATCGTGCAGCGAAAAGAGCGTTGAAAGAAAGTAACCGCAAAAGGAACGAAGGGGACATCGACATGTCGAAGAAAACTGGAGCGAGGAAGAGGAAGTAATTTGGTGGAGTCCTCGACAATAGAAGCAGAGAGAGGGAGAAAAAACAATGTTTATATATAACTATGTAGATAAAGCTAAAGAGAGATGAGTAAAAAAAAAAAAAAAGAAAAAATATTTCATCGCGCCTATCGATATTAGACGCTATAGATCGTAAGAGAGCACAAAGTGGTAATTAAAATTATCATTTGATTTTAAACGGAAATATGTGTTTTTCTTGGTAATATATTTGAAAGAACAGTTTCGTTACCATGTACCGCTGCTTATTAGACGATATATACGCTAGCCATAAATCAGCGAAACACGCCATTTAATGTCGCATCACGGATTAACAATCGCAACTTGGTCTTCCCATTGTATTCGGCTTGTCACTCGACTGTACCTTGCGATGAACAGTAAATGGGCCCCTATAGTGTTCCATATCTCGGTAAGTACCGCAATCTGCTCCACAATTGCGGATAATCCTGGCGATTTGCTCGAATTCGGCGCGTCCTTAATTTTCGCGTGCAGTTAACCTCCAGCATTCGCACGTTTCTTCGCAATATTCCGCTGTGTAATTTTTGCTTCCCGTGAGTCGTTACATAAATAGCTGCGTGACTAGATACGGTCGCGAACTCGATTGCGTATTCGAGGAACGGAGGAACTTCAATGGCATCGCGCGATAAAAAGTCCGGTAACGAAGTTTGAAAGGACACGAATCGAATATGAAGAAAGTTCAAGATGGGTTAAATGAGGTGCGGCGAGCGAGAACAGCGCGTATGTGTGTGCGGAAAGGGCGGTGAAAGAGCGAGAACGGCGTTGCCGATGAAGAGTAAGCTTGATCCGAGCTTATAATGCGCAACAGCACTTCAACTTGGCATGCAACGAGCAATTATCATCACGCAGCTGAGTTAGAGATGCTCACGCATATGCGGTATACCACTTTCCGCAGTCGCTCGTCGCAATATGCATCTGGATGTGGGAAAATTATATAAAAAGATAGTCGAGAGAGAAAGAGAGAGAGAGACTTGTTACCGCATGAAATTCATACTTACTTGCATCGACAACTGAAAAAGTCACAACACGCTGACACGGTAATTGCGACGAGAAGAGGGACCGCGCCGAGTCGCCGGAAAAAGGCAAATTATTGCCGCATAGTTAAGAAACTGAAGACGCGTAACGAGCTATGCGATGCGGTTTTCAACGTGTCGAGATTTTTCGCGACGAAATAGGTAATATATGTAGGATAGGATGGAATGTATTAAGAAGAAAACGGACGTCGGCTGAAGCGACATGTGCATATAGTCGTATTACATACACACATAGTATAAATAGTTAAATAAAATTAATAAAGGTAAAACGACTGAGAGAGCTTTAAACAAGATGGATTTTGGCGTGGAGGCATCGTTAAAAGCGTGGAACACGAAGACGCGCGAGTAAGTTATCCGCGCATCGGTAGGTTGCAGGGATGCCAGAAAAAGCGTAGGATAAAGAAGAAGAGAAGGAACGGATAAAGCAGCCATCTCCCGCGTGGATAGCGTATCTCTCTGCGAAAAGGTTTTAACGCCGGCGAGCACAAAGCAATCAATCATCCGGCAAAGTTGTTTAATCCCAGCAATAACTTGCGCCACGCCAACATATCGTGCTATGAGACCAGCGTAAGCAGCGACTTGTTATCGGCGAAAAAGACCTCACGCAAGAAAATTATAAGTTTTGCGGAAACCACATGTGGAACATTTATTTGGATACGCGAATACGATTCCGTTCATATCCGATCCAAGTAGAAAAATTCGCGAATAATACGAATCACGGTTCGCCTCTTCTTCGACACATCGATAATAAATAAATGTCGTGATAAAAATTTTCTTAGCGGGCAAAAGTCCGCGAAGTCTTACGATTTTACGCGTACAATTAATTATATATATTATCGACATTCTCTTCGCTGTAACTTTCTTCGAGTAATATCCTTTTTACGCACGAATACATTCTATATATAATATTCGCGGACGTTGATAATAGCCAAGTGCCTACGTTGGCGGATCGTCGAATCATCGTTACCGCAGGGTTACGTTTTCCCGTATACAGTCGTTCTCCATTACGCCTCGGCGAGTTACGCCAGCGGAACGCCTATGAAATCGTTCGAATACCGCATGCCGGTAGTGGCTCGACGCTTGGTCGCTCGCGCGCGCACACTTGCGCGTGTACAATATCGCAAACGGCACCCTAACGGCAGTTCCCGAAGGAAGGTAGAAGGAAGAAGAAGATCTCTAAGCCCAATATGCCTAATTAAATCCGTTGGCGCGATCACGAAGCGTGACATATACGAGCAATCATTCCGGCCTGTTGTGATCTCGGTTGCTCGCGCGCGCGATGCATCTGCCCTTGAACCATCCTTTTCCGGCTGATGCATCCTCCCCGGGAGAGATCGTTTCGTCGACGATGTTTCTCCGCGTCTCTCCTTTTCACATTCAGCTTCCTCGACATTCGTTTTACCGTTGGACACACACGCTCTCAGCCGGGGGGAAAAGCCTCCTGTGGGTCCGCGTCGAGTATTATCGCGAAACCGCAAGGGGTATTTTTCCCAGTCGCGCCAAGTACGCAGCTGCGTTGCGCGGTTCCGCACGGGCACATGCGTAATTACGCGCGGACGAACCATCCTCTCTAAAAGCGCGCGTCCTCGAGATTCTCCTGCGCCGACCACCGACCTGTACCCAGGCGCTCGCAGGTATATCATCGCATGAACCAGCGGGTACTGAAATGAACCGGAACGTGTCAGTTCGTTCAGTTGGAGCGAGCCGGCGAAAGAGCGAATGATTAGGAAAGACAGAGAGAGGGAAAGCGGAATCTGACGCGTACACGCGGCTGGATAATCGTCTGGACGCTGCGGTCCGGTATTGCTCTCTCGGCCTCCGAGGTTAAATTGCGATCAAGGGCTTAACGGTGATTCCCAAGGCCGGTACGAAGTACGTGACTGATTTCTACGATTTATTCGCGTTCGTCCCGCACGTATTATCGATTCCATCCGGCGAATTCTGTCCGCTTCACGTGCGTTCCGTCGCGTCGCACGTGGAAGGACGCCGGCGGAGACTTGGAGGTCGGATTCGTGCAGCCTCGTTCTCCTGTAGAAACTCTCAAATGGCTCTCTCTCGCCACGTCGTACTGTCCGCGCTACGAAATTGAAGCGGGGATTAACTTTACTATCCGACTGGGAAAAGAGACTTTTACTGGGGGGGAACGGACGATATTGGCGACAAGGAGTATTCGCCTCGATTGCTGCTCCACTCGTCGACATAATTTAACGAAGGATCTTTGAGATTTCTCCGTGTGCTTGGGAAATACGTGAGCTACAGAATTACCCTTTATTCCTCTAATCTAATATGTATTCTGTGATAATGCGCTGTGCTGCATTACTTTAATCCGGAATTGACATTTAAAATGTTTAAGATAAAGCAGTTTGATCCTGAAAAGCTTTATGAATATTTAATGCAATATGCATTTAGTTGTACATGATAAATTTTTACTTAATGTCTGACAATTTTATTTCAACGTTCTCATTTATTATCAATTTAAAAATACTCATTTATTACTAATTTATCCGAATAATTACGTATATTAAATATTTGAATACATATCATATTTATTGTGATAAGAAAAGAAATATGCGTAGTAAAAGATGCGAAAACATCTCATAATTTACAATATTATTATCATATTTCTCACTTGGTATACATACAGTAATAAATGCTAAGAAAAACTTTTAGCGTAAGATCAATCAGGTTTTTGTACGTGCAAAATAGGATAACTGGATGAATCGTGTTTTGAGGCATAGTTCTTGCCGAGTTTTACTGTCATTAGAAAGCGAAAGCGTTACTGTCAGTCTGTCCACTACCACATTCCATAAGCTGATGTTTATGAACATACTCGAAGATTATGTACGCGATCCATCATCGTTTGTTAGCAGCTATAAATCACGCCCGATATATAGAGCCCGAGATATCGTCGCGGTCAAGGTTTAGCAAATAGAGGAACTTTTTCAACGAAACGCAGTCAATATTTTTTCCCGAGCGCGATACGCGTTCATCGGGATTACCATTAAACATTAGCATTCATCGATTCGCAGATTGGCGACCGTCCATCGCAATTTTGCCTCGGTCTAACGGAATGTTTCGCACCATTTGCCGGAGGAAATTTATTTCACGGCGGCGTAATAGCATCGGGAATTCGCCGTATTTAAACGCGGCACCTCGCTGCGCGATGATCTCGTCCTTACCGCGATTGCGGATAGGGTACTTAAGAGGCCAGGGAACCGCCGCGCGAAATTAACGGCACCGGCCGCTCGCATAATCCAACGGACGAGTAACGGCGCTAGTGTGGCAATTAGCCCGCGGAAAACACACAGTCAAACGAACGGAGGAATATTCCTGCGTGGTATATACGTAAGCCATGCCGACGAGATTGCGCGACCGAGGTGGAACCGTAATGCGAGAGACGGCGGGAGGAGGAAGTAAGCACCTCGCACACCCTCTCGATACACAACGACACCGTTACCCACGACGATACTCGCCATTGTACGCGACCTACCGTACGAAATGTCGTAACGAAACTTACAGATACATGCGCACAACCGGGTTTCACGCATACGCTCGTCTGCACCGTGGGTCACCGTAAATACGTACACACACACACATACACACACGACATGCAAGGTCGGCGATCGGCGGTAACAGTAATCCTTGACTTTACGAGTCGTTCGAGTCGCGACGCGAGAGAGAAGAAAGGACCGAATACCGTAAATTCTTTTTCCATCTATTCCTCCTTTCTCTTCCCTATCCGCCCTGGCCTACGTCATACTGTCGCATACCAGAAGTCCACTCGTATCCGTTCACACTCGTTAATCCCGTTGCCCTCGACCGTGTCGCGCGCACGGTATTCGCGCCATCCGCGATCGTCGCCGATAACGATAGCGGCCGCAGTATCGGCGATGGCTATCGCCGAGTGTCATCGCGATCATCGCCATATATTCGCGATGCATCACGAGCGGCGTGCGGTTCGCCGACCGAACAAGTACCCGACTCTCTGTCCCACTTTCGGAACGTGCGCTCGCCGTATATCTCGTTAGACAGCCACCCACGTGGTCCGAAATAACCCGTTCTAGTAGTATGCTGGATGCTGATGCAAAGCAGCGAGCGAAGCAGGGGAATAACCAAGGAGAGATAGAGAGAGAGAGAGAGAGAGGGAGAGAAGAGAAGGCCCCATCATGGTAAGCGGCGAGCACATGCCTGTCCGATCCGACATAGCCGCTGAGTACAAGGTGGCATTGGGGATACAGCCGGTCCCTCGATCGCGGTCGGCCGATAGCCGCCGCATGACAAGCCCAAGGGATGTACGTAAACGGCTGAACCTACCTACCGACCTCTCTACTCGGGACGATGCAAGGAGCCTCTTGTCCGTTGTGTCTGGCCGCATTCCCTCATTCTACTATCCCGCTCTCGCTCTCTCTGTCTACATCTCCCTCTCTTGCTTTGTATGAATATGTACATAGCATGAATGTGTCTCCTCTCCTTGCACATCTCTCTCTCTCTCTCTCTCTCTCTCTCTCTCTCTCTCTCTCTCATCGCTCTATGTTACGCTCTTAACTGGATTCGGTCGATAGCCTACATTCCATGCTTGCCTTGATACCCACTATCAGTTCGATGGTAGAGTACACACAGTGCCCAAGTACGAATAATCGGAAGACGTAGGCGTCGGTAGCTCAACTCGGTCGACTCGCATGATCGGTTTGTTGCGCAGATGGTTCGTTTCGCGAGACAGCGCGGACATGCAAAGTGGCATGGATCTCCTCTCTCGGCCTCCTTCGGAGGGAGACGACGCGGGCGAGAACGAGGACGAGAATGAGATAGACAGGAACGGCACGGAACGACAGTCTAGACCGTACGAGACGATATCGTTTGACCGACCGGCCGCTTGATTAGCGATTCGCTGCAACGCAAACGAAGAAGGGAAGACCGGTACTATCGTGACGACGACGCTACGTCGTAAATATGTCACTAGCAATCGTCGTATATCGCTGCTGCGCTACTGTCTGTCCGATATTCCCTCCGACACGAATACTTGGCCTTTTCGTCCTGTCGTCCTGGTATCGACTTCGCCAAGTTCGATTAGTATTCAAAAATATGCCGTTGCATCGCGCTCGACGATCGCAAAAGAAATACAGAGAGAGAAAGAGAGAAAAAGCAATTACGAGTAAATGCACTTACTGCATATGCGTGTAAATATTCTGTTAATTCTTTCGCGGATAAATTGTAATTAATAAACAAGAATATTAATTTACCAATTTTCATTAATCGTTTCGTGCGGCATACGTTAGCACATTAAGTGCGCTTAGTAATTGGCTCGAATGAGTATCGAAGAAATTAAATTATTCTTGTCAGAAAGAAATACATCGCAAAAAAAAAAAAAAAAAAAACTTGATTAATACTAAAATATTTCCATATCTCATTCTCACGTGTGTGAGTACGTTACGAATAATGCACATTAATATCCTGCGAACTAAGTAGCAAATTCTCTCTCATTCCCATCTTGTCGTCTCGCCATCGGATTATGATGAATAATACACCATCACCTTCGCTATGCATGGCGGGCGAATTAAGTAGCCAATATGCATGCTCGTATAGATTCACGTGTGCACAGTCATGCGTTGAGAATAAACGAACCACGTTATTTGTGGAGCGGAAGTACCTCGCAATGATTTTCCGTGAAATAGATGCAAGTCATAAATACACACACACACACCTACATATACATATACGCATATTGGAAATTATGAATACAAATAGCATAAATGACAATGTATCCCATTAGAAATCAAGCATGATCGAGCTCGCCCCCTCGTCTTTGCGCCCCGCGTCGCAATCCTATTCATTCGATACGATCATTCACCGGAGCCAGTTTTGTGTTGTGGCATTTTCCTCTCTTTGTTTCTACCTGGTACTTCCATGGGATATCGCGCGGCGATACGTATGAGTAACAAGAATTAATATCCCGCGGTCCCCGTAGGGGAGAGAGCGTTCACTCTTTTGCCCTGTCCGCTCCTCTTTCTCTTTCTCTTTCTCTCGACGTCGTCCCATAATAAATATATCTTCCCTCTTCTTATTCTACTTCCTTTCCTATCTTCGAGCGAGTGCACGCGCGTCCGATTCTCGCGGGTGTGCTCGCGTGCACGTATATATACGCGCAGGGGTAACGACACTAAAGGAAATTTGTAATGAAACGTACAAGACATAATAGCGAATGGCGCAGGAGGCCGGGGGAAGCCACCGAAGCGATTTATCACGAACGCGATGTGATCGGGGCTCGCTTCTAGCACTCGGACGTTAATAACGCCGGCTGCGAATCACGAAGAGCTCTATCCGCCGCCTCCTCCTCTTTTCTCCGCCGTGTCTACTCCGATGCATACCTAATAAAGCGGCAGGCCGCATCGGCCTGACGCTCTATCGGCATCGCCTTTTCCGTACAATCGCATAAGAAGCGCACGACGACAGCGACAACAAAGACGGCGACGACATGCCTCGATGAGGGCGAGGAAAAAGCGCGACAAGGTCGCGCGACACGCGATTTTGCTCCGATCTGGAATTCGAAAGGGAGTGCCGATGCGCGATCGGAAGTTTCTCCTCGTGGAAAAATGAAACGCGCCTCGCGGTCTTCCGATTCAGATGAGTGCCGATAATTATCGTTGCGTCCGCGCGGAATAACTGGTTTTCCTTACGAGGATGACTGAAAACACGCTGTTATGCACGACGGTTAAGTCAAATGACATAAGAATTAGTCTCTTTTCCTCTTTTCTCACAATTATGTTAAATTCACTATTATTTCAATATTTAATGTATGCGGAAAATAAAAGTTGACACGAACAACAAGGTGCTATTATTATTTATCACGTTATCTGACGTTGAGTACAATTTGAAAGAGAAAAGATACTAAGAGATGATTTGAAAGAGCACCTTTCAAGCTTTCTTTGAACATGTCTCTCCGAGGGCGTTTACCCTTCCCAAAGGCTATTTCTACGGTCAGCAGAAAATGCGATTGTTCCCGCGCGACGCGTCCTAATCGTATATTGTCCCGGAAAGAGCGGCGAGGTGTAAGCTTCTCTCTCGAACGTACTTTCCTTAAGGTCAGATCAGAGAGATACGTAATAGAGTAGCTTTCTTCTCTCGGATGTACATTCGGAGGGACACCAGCACACGCGGGCATGTCCACTGCAAAAGTTCGTGTCCGGTATTCGTAGCAGCGGTTTCTACATCGCGGTACGAGATACGTGTACTAGCGACCGAGTTAGTGGTGGTGTCGATGGAGGTCCGGAACTGTACGGACGGATGTATCCTGCCAGGGCTAGATAGCTCCGTCACGGCTGAGAAGAAGTTGGTTGAAAGAGAGGAAGAGGACATTTGCGGAGAAAGAAAAGGAGGGAAGAAGAGAAAGCGCGAGAAAAAGAGGCTAATGCCGAAGCCGATGCTGGCGAAACGATGGTATGTGTAACAATCTCGTGATTGCCGTACCGCTGCTAGGTTCGACGCTCAAGATCTCTTCCTCTTCCTCTCTTCTCCTTTGTCTAGTTTCGCACTCGCAGCGGTTGCCTATACCTCGCGCAGTTTCGTGTCGATCTGTTGCAGAACGCGAGAGAGAAAGAGAGGATATCGCAGAGGTAGGAAAGGGTACAGCTGGTTAACGGAGGGTCCGGAAGTGGATAGAAAAGATCCGAGACGGTGTATATCGCGCGATGTGAGGTAGACGTTTGATGTAAAAATAAGAAAAAAAAATTAGCCGGGCGAGGGAATGCGACGGAACGGAGCAAAAGAATCGAATCGGACCAGCTCGCCAGCTTGGCTGCCCAGACAGCCTATTGAGAGTTCGAGTCTCGCTCAACGAGTTGGCAAACTGTTCGTAATGCTGCTCTCGTTGTGCGTTGCCGTGTATATGTAGCTCTGAACCTCTGAGATATAACGAAAAAGGAAAGCGAGAGATACGGCGATTTAGGAAGAGAGAGAAAGACATGAAGCATTGCATTTCCAGCCCTCTCTTGTAACTTTTATGATCCGCGTAAAGCAGCGATTTTCACTGGTTCCGCTCGCATCGGTTCCGACCTCTCCTCTTTGCCTTTCTCCTGCTTTTTTTTCCACTTTCTTACTCTCTCTTTCTTCCTAACTGGCTCGCATTCTCTTTCTCTTCTACCTTTTGCTACTCGTTCTGCTGTGTGCAACATTCATTCAATTAGCTCGTCTTTCTTTACTAACGCGAACTGATTCGTATGGTTGATTTCTACCGTATAATTATGTAATATACTTGATGGTACAATACATAAAAGAAAAAGGTATTAATATTACAGAATAATTAATAAGTACAGAGAAATTTTACATTATGACTTTATATCGTCTAAAAAAAAGAAATTAGCTTCAATTATTTAATTAATCTTTATATTCTCCGAATGAGAGCGTAATTATCATTTGCAATAAAGCCCTGAGGTAAAATTAAATTAGTTCTTAACTTGACCAACAAATCGTTTAATGGAAACTCGCAATTGCAATCTCGGAAACTCTTGGAATCGTCTCGGATATATACATACATCGAAAGCTACGGTTCAGGTTATCCTAACTCTGTCCCCATTTCCTGTGGACTTTACGATTCCGCTTGGCTTCGCGTGCCGAGCAAGAAAAATGTCACGGAAACGATCGAGGTGCGTCACGCTCTGTTCGATACGAAGGTAGCCGTGAAATTGGGGATTTAAGTACGGAAAGCGTGATTCGCATTGTCGCCTCCCCCTCCACTGTACAAGACTTTAATTGAGTCGAGCTTTTTACCATTAGCATAAAAGATTTGCTTATCCTGCCCGGCGTTTTAGCAAAACGAGGAAAAAAGAACGCGAAAATTAAGAAAAGCATTACTATGCTCTTTAACGGCCTCCAACACATACCATCGAGTTATTTCATTGTTCCTGGACGTAAAAGGAATATTTTTCTTGGAATTTTATTTTATCATAATCCGTTTGCAGTTAGATAACAAAATTAGCGATAGATAAATAATGTTGAATTGTTATATTTCCTTTCTATTTGTTTCGCGTCGTCAATATATAATATTCAGGAGAGAAAATTACCTAATTAATATAGTTAAGAACATCAAAAACTTTCTTATTGCATTCACGGTTCATGAAATATATTCGTCGTACATCTCTCTATCTAAATATTTTAATAGAAACTTGATACATATTTCCTTGATAACGTTAATCTATTTTTTTTTTCAATTATATTCATGAATGTCAAAGAGTAGCATGAATAAATATTTTTCTTAAATCCATGCCATTATACTGTCTCTAAATACAAATTTAAAAATTTAGATATCTTATTTTTGTTAAAAAAAAAAATATAGTATATAACATATTTCTGTACACAAAGAAAGGGCACAAATGTAGGAAATTTTCATCATGTTACTGTCTACCTTAGCCATCTGTCGAGTCGGAATAGAGTCGAGAGTCGTTTTTAACAGACGTCTCTCTGCGAGCAGGAAAAGTAATAGTGTCATATTTGCGTAACAAGTGTCATACTAGAACTTTATCTTGCAAAGCCGACAGATGGGTCGACGTTTCGAGCTTATACCGCACGATGGAAACGAATACGCCCCGGATATATGTCTAGTTACACATACGTGGGTACACATACCGTTTACGTTTCCTCTTAGCTTTCTAGTGCTCGGCACATAATCCTTTTTACACTTGTAAACTTACCTGTAACAAAAATAAACAGAGAAGAACATTAGAAAACTAATAGTAAAAATAATTGTGAAGGAATTGCGAGAGAGCAAACACCGCCGCGCTGTAAAAATTTTCATTTCACTGATTACATTCTCGCGAAACTTGTTGATATATCTGATCGACTTATTGGTCTTGTTTTTAATCAAACCAGCGGGAATTTTGCGGCTCAAACTCGATATTATCGCAGGAAACCGATTAAGAAGTCTTATAGCTCATGTGTATCGGAGGGTGTGGTTGGGGCTAATTACCGAAAATGCCTGACTCGCTACAGGCTGCTTCGGAACCGTGTATTAACGTTAATACACGGTTCCCAGGATAGAAAATACTATATCGTGCTGTCAATAATGATATATGCCGATTACACGCGACAACGTCGTTATTATAGCCCATCTTTTCATCGTTGGAAACGATTTTACCAGGTGCCAAACACCGGCTAAGCGGAAAGGCGATAATTAGCGTTATTATGTACCTCGTTTTACTTTAATGACCGCTTGTGCCATTTCATAAGCACGAGCAATAAAGAGGCGGAAAGGGGGAAGTAAAAAGGAGCTGTGCAGTGGCAACGTCGTTTTCACGATTGCTTGAAAGACGGCAATTTATTTCAGCTTTCGCCTCCTCTTCCTCCACGTAGCATAATGTACATAAACATTGCCACTCAGTTGCGTCCGTCGTTAATTGCGACAGAAATGTTATCTTAACGAACTTAAAGAGACCACGTATATATAATGACTGTGTCATTTTCATTCGACTTTTATGTGGACTGTTTAATGTAGCAAAAAAATTAGCCTCGTGAACGTTGTCTGTTTTTTTTTTCAATTACATAAATAATGTGAAATTATGTGTACTTATCGTAAGATATTAAATGGGACATTTTATGATCCTAATCAATTGCAAGTCAATGTTATAACATTGAAGACGTCGTCAGCAACCGAGGTGCGATAAGCTTATGGATTTGGTATCTGCACCGGATATCGACGGTATTTCTCGCAAAAAAAAAAAAATGAGTAAGGATCTGATTTCAATTCAATAGCCCTCGTGGCAAAAGCTCGCCTCGCGCAATGTTCTCAAAGATTTCTGCTTTTCTATCGTGTAGGAGACTTCTTCTATCGCTTCCTATCTCTCTTGAGCTTTTATAACCAGTTGAATTCTTGTGGCGCATAATGCAGAAGAGGGAAGGAACTAGAGAGAGCGGTACTTTTCGTACTGAATTTAATAGTGCTAAAAAAATTGATATTCATAGTATCTGTTAATCTCAGAACAAGTATACATTTCTTTATCTTTTATCAGCTGCAAAACAATATTATATTAAATTTTATATTATAAAAAATATTAAATACATTATATCCCATAGATCTAGAATTTGGAGCGAGTTTTGTTGATTACAATATCGTATATGTTTTTACTAATATCAATTTTATGCGTATTATTAGCATGTGAATATATCGTTGCAGCGTACTTAAAAATTAAAATCTTAAACGTAATCCGATTTAATGCATTAATTTCGCGGATTTTGATTGCGCTTATTTTTTACCCACAATTCATCCAGGGAAGATTAAAATGGTATGGCTATATATTGAGAATATTAATTAATCTATCCAAGAGATACACTATACATATATAAGCTTAAGGTAAGACTAAGCCTTAATCATGGACGACCGTGCGACTATAATTTTGCAGCGAAAGTCCGTTGTATATAAAATGCCTCTCGGCTGCGTGAAGTGTCATAAATTGTCTCATAGCGCGCGATTCGCGAGAATGGTTAATAAATCGAAATAATTATCTTCTATTTAATGTTTCACACATACGTACATTCTCTCTCTCTCTGAGCAATGTCTCGTTACTCATCCACCACTTCGTATCCGCGTTCTTAAGCATCACGAAAATTCTCACGCCCTTCAGGCGAGGCACCTTATGCGTCTTATGCGCCTTATGCATATCGTAGATAGCAATAGACACCGCAACAGGGGGCCTTTCGTTGCAGAGAATAACTAGAAATATGTGGGTATAGTCTTCTAGGTATATTAGCATAGTTATGCTGTGTTCCTTCGCCGTACTTCTGTACGGTCGTACAATACAACAAAGTAGCATCGTAAAATCAACTTCACCCGTAACGCGCTGCTTGTCCACTTTGTACGCCGCTTACATTTGTACAGTTGCACATTCCGAAAGAAGCCATACACACAGGGTGGTTTTGCACTTGTAAAGGCTAATTTGCATTACAATATCGACGATGGAATTTTATTTGCCGAGTATTCAGCAGAAATTTTCTTTTTGCCGCGCTTCACAATTATAAATTAGATTACGAAATGATCGATAAGTGTCTTTCGAAGTTTACATTTCCTGATTATTCAGATAGAAAAAGATGTAGAGAAAGATCGTGTTCACGTAACGTTATGATTGAGCAGATTCTATAAAGTGAAAAACTTGGCGCAGATTCTATAAGATAAAGAATAAAAGTTGGGGATTATGTAAATGGTTTCTATGTGCCAGTCAACCTGGGAATTGTGCGCTCTGCGGAAACTTGGATCGATTACATTAATATGCATTCGCCATATATCATCAGCCCACCTGGCATAATTTAAATATGTAGTATAATTTTGCAATAATGTTGAAATGAGATAATTCTGTTTACAATCGCATCGGAAACCGCAAATTGGAAATACGCGTTATTATGTACGTGCAAATATTGCGTAATTTTTAAACACAGACGTGTAAAAGGAGAATGATTCGTAACATGTACGTTTAATGTAAAAGTCCTCGATGGCCTAGCGGAATCGAAAGTCGAAAGAACTGCGCGAGTTTTTCTGCGACACGTAACAAGATGAAAGGTTCGAACCGATATAAGTGGAATTCCAGGATGCATCTATCTTCCGCATCTTGGTTTTTCCGAACGGTTCTTTGTGCTCGCTTCATTTCGTCGAGTAAAGATAGATGAAGTCGAAGTGACTGAATCAACCACGAGTAATACGATCTATCGCGGCGACGAAAAACCGTCACGTCACCTCACGTCCTCCTGTAACACTCTTCCGGCAGCAGGCAATCCGCGGTCTAATATATTGATTTCGCCTCATCGCGCTTCCTCTCGCGAATAAGAATTATCGCATAATCATAACAGAAACGACCTGCAGATATCTGCATGCGATGTTCGCGACGCGACGTGTCAAAGGCCCGCCGCAGATTTTCTCTATGCAAATCAATGCCAAGGTGACGCGACCCGCTAAAATAACCGTCGAGAATAATGGCATAGATTTGTGCGGGACGAGCGCGCGCATTGCGAGAAACGGACAATATATCGCTGGGCCGACCATTACGTAGAACCATTAAATAGTCGACACGCCGAGATAACGAGCATTAGCCACACACAATTGCCACATTAGGTACATACCCACCGTAATACGTACGAAAGCATCGCGCATCGCAACTGGCCCAAGTCAGCGCAACACACACATATGCTTTCTCCACGAGAATATTTTATTCGTCCATTCTTCTCCGAGTGTCTTCACCGTAATCGCGCGTTCGAATCAAGTATTTATTCCGAATCTAATTGGCTCAAATCTCTTTGAGCCTTGCAGTATCCATTATCGATTTGCATCGTACTATATCTCGGCTCCAAAAATTGTATTTTTCTTATTATTAGAGATATATGCGAGAAATAAATCTGATAAATATGGCATTATTTATATCGTAATATCAAGTTTATTTTAATATTTCTAGGAGTTTATTTCTGTATCCATTTACTTTTTTTTTCATACATATATATACATATGACGTATAAGTATTTAGATGCATGGATTTTTTAAACTTTATTAGAAAAATAGAATTTTACTTAATGCTAAAAATAAAAGATATACAATATACACGACAATACAATTCAAAAATATTCACTTATTGGAGAATATCGGGCTTTGTTACAGCTCGCTTTTCTTTCCAACGTTTCTCTCTGCCGTTTTAATTGGCTTTCAAACAACAAAGAGCACGTCATCATTACGCAGCCAAAGTGTGCTAATATTGTATCATTCGACGCGCAACGAGGTGATTTATAAAATAGACTTTATATAGCTTCGCGAGTAAGCTCTAAGGGTATTCACAAAACAGAAAATGTATTCCGGTTAAAGTGTTCGAGCGCGAGATGCGCGTCCTGAAAGGAGGCACTCCTTGCGATGCAGGACATTTCCTTTTCCGACGAGGTAAATGTCGATCGACTCCGGCTGGCTTCTTTGCCTCCTCCCGCCTCTTCATCTCCCAGACACACGGTGCCTCTATTTCATTACTAACCAAGAACATAAATGCCCGGATTTCCTTCGTTCTTCGCACGCTCGCCGCAAAGAGCATTCTTTCGATTCTCGGTCGATGGTGATAAAGATGAATACGCACTGTATATGCATGCAGAGAAATAGTATGCCAGATGTAATATGCCTTTGTTTTCCTCTCGTCGTTAGTTGCGATTTTAGAAACAATTCGATTACCTCTGACAATTGTGTCTGTACTAGCGAAAAGCTAGTTGGCAAACAGCTGATTCGCGTAGCATAATATACAGATAATCGAAAAAAGGGATTAAAAGGAATACGAAAAGTTAGAAAGGTGCACAATAGACGGAGAACGTGGCTGAGGCGCCGAATTACGAAAAAACGAGTAATTCTGTCGTCTGCCGGACTATCGGAAGTAATCCAATTTTACAATGATTTACGGAACTGTTCTCTCAGCCTCTGCTCTTTTCGCCAAGGCGTATCGTGGTGCAAAAATCTCCAAAGTCAATTTTTATCAAGCGAAGAATTGAATAACGACGAAAAAAAGACAGTGATTCTCGACGTGCGTTTCTGCTCTGTCTAAATCACTATGCGCATTCGGAATAATCCCATCTCCACTTATTTCAGACAATATAATTTTAGAAATGCGATAAGAGAGAATTATCCAATTATCGTAAACACTTAATGCTTGTTAGCGCATCAGTGAAATAATTATATAATTTCTTGCTTTCCACGGATCGTCTTCCACTCGACCTAATGTCAAGGAAAAAAGTTATTTTTCAGGCCGCGAGCAAATATAGAAAATCTAAGATATATTGCGAGAATACTCTCCGAGTGGCCATAAATCATTCATGTGCAGTCTCGGACTCATATACTTACTTTCAACCAATGAAAACGGGATAATAAGATTAATGCGTGACATATGCAGGCAAAGCTAGGAAAGGTAATTTAAGAGGACGAATGGTTTTCTAAAAATTTTCGAAAATACATATTGCTAACGAATTATATTGATTTTATTATAATATATTTTTTCTCTTATTTCTTTTTTCTTGAAAAATATATATGATATAACGAGAATCTCAAAAGCTATAAGTTCTTAAACATTAATTGATAATTAGGCGGGAAAAGAATCGGAAAGAGAGTTGCCCGTGATGATTCTCTTTGGTCGATCCTAGCCGTAAGTTGTTTTTACTACTGCAGCCGGATCTGCGGTCCGTAGCAATGAGAAAGAGCACCTCGTTAGTCTCAAATCGGTCAACCGACCATTGAATCTAGCAAAGAGACGGAGGTCCCGTTCTCCGAGAGCCAAATTCCGCAACAGATATCGACTTTTCAAGCGCTCATGCGGAATCTCTCTCCCCCCCCCCCCCCCATGTGTGAGCGTCACAAAGGAGAGCTACGGAACGGTGGTTGCAAAGAGGATGGCTGATCGTTAGGCGATGCTTCCGAATGGCGTCGAAGTAGCGACAGGAACCCGGTAAAGAAAGAAAAAGAGAGAAACGAGACAGGCAGAAAAAGATGAAGGGGTTCCGAAAAGAGGTGGAAAAAAGCAAAGGGAATGCCGTTGATGTCGTGGATGATTGCACCGTAATCGGGTCCGCTTCTCTTCGCGTTACAGTCCTCGGGGGGAGAGAATCGTCGTCATTCCAGCGTTGGTTCTTATCACTTTAACACACGGCCGCGCAACATCACGGAGGGGATGGCACGTTGTTACCGCACGTACGCCAAATAACGGCCATTCCACGACGCGACCTCGACCGCACGAGCTATTAAAATGTAAATTGACCAGCGTTCGTTTGACTAAACAGTCATCAGAGACTCCCTCGCACGGGTTAATTTCGCAGTAGCGATTACTCTCTGTACACTCTTCACTTTCCGCTCTGAAATCCCCGCAGGATTGGGGACGTAGAGATTTCTCTTGTATAGCTAGTAACGTATCTAGTTACTTAACAGAAACCTTTCGATAAATAATGCAATATATGTATAAGTATACGATGAATAGTCGGAACATGGTCTGAATAATATTCACCTTTCCTTGCGTAATAACAATTACTTCCGGTTCGTAGAAGCGGCAATGTAGTAGATGTATCTCGCCCGATATAATATATTCGCGGCCTACGATCCTAGGCTCTCGTACCTTTCGCGGATGTACGGGCGCGATGTCCTACGAATTACGGCAATTCAGCAAAGAGTAATGTTTTTCCGTCACGTTCCGAGAGCACGCACGCGGACTCGGACAATCGTGTGGATCCGTAGTAGGAATTCATGCAACATTCATCTTTGGCAACGTTCAACGCACCGCGCTTCCGCGTCTATTGTCAGCTCATACGTTAGAGCCGCCTCTTCCTTTTCTTCCTCCTCTCTCTATTGGCGTTATCTGTTTGACATCCGCGGGTGGTTGCGTTGGCGATAGCGCGCGAAAGGCGAACGTCGGAAGGATTAAGTCGTCGTTGCACTCGTGTATCATTAATCACGCGATAAGCGGGCACGCTAGAAAATCGTTAGTGGTCGGGGGAACTTCGACTTTGCTTAGGCGTGGGCGTTTGCGATGGCACATCGCTATGCACGAGATTCGGAATGAATAGTTCGAATCCTTATACCTTAAAGACCGATGTATGAGTATTAATTCAATCTGATTCTAGATAAACGTTTGCGGAGAATTATAATTTTTCTTTTATTAGCAGTAGAATCAAGCTTGTTCACAAAGATATTTTATGTCAGCTGTTTCGATTTGTCATTGCGATTATACGCACGATTTCCGAAATTGCAATTTTCCCATGTATACGAGTGTATATATGTTAATGTATTCGCCACAGAAATCACTGTTACGATCTCGCGGAAAGGGTTAAACGCCGTTTGAAAGAATAAATTTCCGTGGATACCTCTTGGGAAGAAATTACGCTCGATCTGCTAACGTAAACCGATAGTTGCTCGATCCTGGTAATAAGGAAAGTTTAGCCGTAACGATGACTAGAAACGATGAGGAGAAACGAGTTCGATCGAGAAAGAAAGAGAAAGAGTGAGATAGAGAGAGAGAAATCTAGAAAACAAGGAGGAAAAGAGTTAAGGGGAATAGGTTCGTTTTTGCTGATAAACGCTCTCCACGAACGTTAATTGCATTCCGCGTGAATGCTCGCGATCGAGAGATTTGCCATGGTTGCCCCGACGAAGCCGGCCAAGGCGTCGAGGAGCTTTAGTTGAAAGCATGGTATGTCTGGCTCTTGAAATTCCTCAGAAGGGTAAAATTATGCGGAATGGCCGCGCGCGACCGCGCGGCTCTCAGTTACGGTGGTAGTAGCCGTGATTACCGATTCAGAAGATTTTCAAGTTCCTATACTCTCCCATCATTTATGTCGATATTCCAGCGGACACGAACGCCCGTTAATTAGCTGGAACACCCTGCCATCGCTTTCTTACGTTAGTCTTTCAATTACCACCGTATCTTGCGTATCGTGTTTTGCGGTAATCACGAACGAAGGGATTTGTACTTGATGCGTAATATCCTATGCAAGGCAAAATGATTCTCGGCGTCTGTGTACTCGTTCCGTTAATCCGCATCTTTTTTTTTTTTTTTTTTCTTAATCTTCGTAAAGTAATGAAGCAAAATGCATGCGTAAATAAGAGCATTTATTATTATTATTAGATTTATTATTATTATGTATATGATATATCATTATTATATCTATATACATATACACATGCACACAGCAGAAAATAAAAATTAATATATATACGCGATTTTACGCGCATTATATAAAAATATTGTCGAAATCTTATATTTTTTAAAAATCTACTTCGTAATATTGTCGCGAAGATACGGCGCAGCGTTGGCGTTTCTCAGCAAATAGTAGAAAAGAAAGGATTTTCTGTGATGTTTAAACGCGTATTAACTTGTCCTTCCGTGTTGTCTCTCTTTAAGAATATATCAGGGAAGGGAAGAGCTTTACTGAGAAGTAAACGACAATGAGTATTCGCGCTTAACGATGTAGATGTTGCATAGCTGCAAAAAAGTTAAGATAAAACGCGTGCGATATAAATAGAATATGCAATAGAAAGTGTGCTGGACAATTTATACAAAAATAATTCTAATACAAAAATAATAACGTATAAATATAAAAAAATTAATTAATAAAAATAAACGTTGTATGTATTATAAAAACATTATATACACAATTTGTTATTAACAGTTAATTCTTCCTATAGAATAGAAAGGAATTTATAGAAAATTTTAATACACGCTTCGCTGAATTAAACAACGTTTACCATTTCATCAAAGTTATTAACGATAAAAAGACCCTTTTATGGATCTTGATCCATCCTTTCATATAATATCTTTTACACAAGCGCAATTAATAGACACGCGCAGTAATCTTTAATAGATATTCGAGCGCACAGCGCTCGGAGAGGAGAATTTCATAAAGGAGATTTTCTTCAAACTGTGATTTACGAGCGTGAGGAATCAATGTCCATGAAATAGTCGCTCTGCGTCAGCGTTATCTCCGACGAGATGCGCCTTGAACGTAGAGTAGGTATAGGTGTACTCGACGGTAGAACCGGCGGCATTCGGGCACAATCGCCCGTACTCATCTCGGCGGGTTGAAACCCCCGCTGGGGAAATATCGCGCCACCCCCGTCACAGATCCCCCACACCAGTTCCCCTACAGCAGCTTGATGGCAGTGACAGCCTTCTAGACAGCAGCCGTTGCGATCGCGGAGAGACCACCGCGCACGATAATACCTCTCGCCAACAACCGGTAGCTCTCCTGGACGACTATCATTTAAACTCGGCGATTGGGAATCCGAGTAAATCATTCGAGTCGCCCTCTTCATCCATCTTCGCCTTCTTCGCGCCGCCGCGCCGTGCGCGTTCATACAACTCTCACGACGGTTTATTTGCTAAATCGAACGACTGCGGGATCGCAGCACGTTGCCTCTATGATAAAAGTCATCCGATTATAATTGAACCGTGAAATTCTCGTGAAAAAGGAAGGATGATGCGCCGCGGAAGACAGGGAAAGATTGGAACACGTTAAAATGACGAACTCTTTCGACGTTAAAGGCCAAGATTTAACGAGCTGGTTCGTTTCAAGCACGGTCGAGCGACGCGTGTTTAAGGACTTTTTATATCGGCGGCGCGAATCTTTCTCTTAACTCTTCATTTTGTGTGACCTTACCCAATGTCATTTTCCGTCAGCAAAGGGATGTCGTTACCCTCATTCCCTGGTTTATGTCTTTCGTGTTTTTTGTTAATAAAGTAATTTAGAATAAAAAAAAAAAAAATGTGATACTAAAGGAAATATTGTATAGGATTTTTCTTCAACCTTATGTTGATATGAATAATTTTTTAGTGAAACAAGTTGTCCGATCGCATTGATCTTCTACATTTGACGTGCGTATTAATAGCGGCATCGCTATCAACTGTCGTTAACAAGGATTGTTACAAGAGCTCACGATAGAAAGGAATTCCGTGATAAGTATGAGATATCCTCGGCATTGCTCAGCGCTTCTCTCTTTTTCCGTTCCACTTTATTTCTCTTTCGCGCGTAGCCGGCGACGGCATTAACCTCCTTTCCTCCGACCCTTCTCTCATTCAATTCCTTCGTGTCTGCAGGTCGGTTGTGCAATTTGCATATGCAAATGGCGTGATATAAGTAATTAATTCCCAATCAGAACGGCATTAACGTTTCGTTATATATCGCGCAAATAGACCGCGCGATTCATTAGTCGTAGCGTATATTTATTAATTGGAATCGCGGAGGTATAGGTGAAGATTTGTGATTAAGGATTCAGTCCTCGTTATCGATCATGCCCCCCTCTCTTTGATACTTTGAAGCTTGACCGGTCGCTGCGGCGAATTGCTTTCCTTGTCTCTCGATGCAAAACACGGAGACCCGGTGGCTACAGCTAGCCGAGTGTACGCGATAAATTAGCAAACTGTCGTGTTTTTTGCTCCGAACACGGTGGATCGAGGTGTAAGACTTAGACACAAATCCGGGATTCAGATCCCCTGACATCTTTGGCGAAAAAGCTCGTGGACCACGCGCGATCAAACTTTCGAACTTTCGACAAAATATATCCGGTTTAATCGTCAGATACGTATACGGGAGAAAAGCAAACGCCAACGCTACGAAACTCGCGAGATAGCACCTGTTACATCCCCTGTCTTTGTCGATCGACCGCAGTGCCAGCTGGGCCACCCGACACCCTTACATTAACTTTATCGTAATTACATCGAGCATCATACACATGCACCCACATGTGAATCTCGACGTTGTGTAGAAGTTCGTCAACGCGCATGTATGAGTATATATCGTCGTGGAAACATCTATCCCCGGCGAACGCATCTTCCGACGCCCACCTTCCGTTTCCCAATCTGCGATAGAACAAGTTTCTCCATCCTCCAGTCGAGTAAGCCGGTCGTCCTATTCTTGAGAGTATCGAGATTTCTCCGAAACTCCTACCGAAGATACAACGACGCTCTGCCATTATCGGGATTACGCCGGTCTGAAATTTCGTTTCCGCTCGTCAGAGACTAACTGTGTCAACCTGAGACAATACGCGATTCGATCGTGTTTGCGTTTCCTAGCAAACAAGTTTACTTCAAGAAAGCAGCGATGGAGCGTCAGTCAATAGAAAACAGAGAATTGTTTGATACATACCGAGACCTTTGTTTTATTACGATTTTCATGAGGGCGACTTTAATTCGGGACAGTTTAGCGTTGCCGAAAGTAATCATCGTATTGTAAAAAAAAATATATATAAATGCAAAAAATATCAAGTACAACTCGAATATATAATGTAATACGAATCCAATATACGTTACGATTAAATACTGTTATTTTCTTCGTGCTGCGTCTTGCGTCGCAAGAATCGTCTATAGGAGACGTTGTTTGTGCAACAAATTATTTAATCATACTACGAGTAACACTTTCAAATATCATTGTAACTTCCATCATTTCATTGCAATAATAACCTTCTGGTATCACCTCGCAGATCCTCGCGTCACGTCGAGAGAAATGGAATTTCTCATAATGGAGTAACTTTTTAATATTGTATTTGTGCAATTATATTTTCCTTCAACAAAAACCATTCCTTCACAGAGAGAGGAAAAAAATGCATCTCTCTCTGGAATACACTTCGTTTGCGAAGAGAGTAGGAAAACAAAAATTACCGCGCGTGCATCGATATTGTGTTTGTTTGCGTCGACAACCAACGGCCCGTTTAATTTCGTGTATTTGCTCCCTAACCGGGGCTGTGAAAGCCGCGCGATCGCGAAGACAACTTGAGAAAGCACGCGGTGACGTACTACGTAAACGATGTCTCGTTTTGCTCTGGTGGATAACTCGTCGACGAGCGAGAGTTCGGGTACCTTTTCTCTCTCTCTTCTTTCAACCTTACGCGACGTCTATCGCGACGCTATTGAAGAAACAAGAGAGGAATGAAGGAAAAAGAAGAAAAAAAGAAAGGGAGAGATAGAAAGCGGGATGGGAAAGAAACGAAAAGAGGGCTGCTGCGAGAGGATCGGGAAAAGCGAGAAAGAGGAAGGCAAACGACGACAGAGTGAATCGTGAGAGAGGGAAGGTGCGGTATCGGACGAGAACATCGGAGAGTAAACGAACGACTACTCGTGGTGGTGCACTTTGTCGAAGAAGGGCTGGCGGGAGAGGCGCGGCTAGCGGTGTGGGTTATGTATTGGCACATGTACGTAATTGTGGCCATTTGTCGAGAAAGCGAGAGGCCGGAGGAAGCCCGGGATGGCAGATGGAGAGAGATGGTGAGGGATGAGGGCGAAAGGACAGAGAGAGAGAGAGAGGGAGAATTTCGTGGAGAGGGCGTCTCGCCTCGCAGTCGCGGCTGAACGCGCAATGCATCACGGGATTGCGTAGACGACGTATATCTCCAAGTAATAGCGCGGAGGTGCAGGGACCAAAGCTTGCCGGCAGCTACCTAAACGCTCGCCGAAATCCCTCACCCTCTCTCAGAGTGGCTCTCTATCCATATCCTTTCCCCAGATCGTCCATCCCGTGACGCTGCATTAAGCTCTTATCTTTCATTGGACCGACATTAGCACATGCGTCGCTGTAATTTTAATCATGAGGGATGAATAAATTTGTTTAACCATTTCCTCGCCACGCAATGAATAAAATGAAATATGATAAACACGTTAAAATCGTATGAAATATGGATTTCCCTGCGTTAAAATCGTATAGAATTATGTGTGGTCATTAGCATTTGGCATTATGAAAATCGCATTCACTTGTAATTTACATTGCAATCAAGGTATTACGAATTTCTCTACGCGGATAACTGTTATTATTAACGGGATAATATGACTACTAATTAATCATTAATAACTTCGATCATAGTATAAATGGAAAATAGTTGGGTAGCAAAATACTTAACTATATAAAAACTTGTTCAAAGATATAAAAATATCATTTTTTTCAATTTTTCTGCATGTTTTTGAAGAAATATACAAGGCAATCGGCATAAATTATGTTCTGCCAATAAAGATTTCCATCATTTATGTTATTATATCATTAAATAATCTCTCTCTTTCTGTCATCCTGAAAATACTTTCCGTGAGATTCTTCTTTCAATCGGGCGCACAATTTGCGTTGTAAAACGCTGCCGCATACGCGAGTATCTTGTTGATATATGTTTATGAATAATATACGCAGGATTTCCCTCCAATGTTCCGTATACACAATATAAAGCTGATTAGTTCATTCCAGAGAGCACAAGGCTAAATAATGTTACCAGATATGCGGGCGCGGTGGCGTGCATGAAATTTGCCGCGCTGGTTTTTACGCAACGATCATTAATATCGTCGCTTATCCGAGTCTAGTGGGATTACCCGGCGTTGCGGGTCAACGGGCTAGGGCAGAGTGAACAATCACAAAAAAGTAATGCAAATTAGCTTTGCTTTTTTTTCACCGGCCGTTTATACTCCGTATATGGACGTACTTGAGATATGTCCGTACATGACGCGACACGCCCAACGCATTACATATTTTGTTATCGGATATTGTAAATTCCCCCATAGCTTCCTTATTTAGTTATTATCGTCGATTACGATCAACGGACCGATTTACGATATACTAAAACTGAACGTTTATCGCTAGGACGTCGTACTGACTCTTTTTACGCGATTCTTTCAATTAGCGATCTTCTCTTCTTCTTTCAACGATATTCACGTTAATTGTTAGCATTGGACACATATTAATAACTAATAATGAAATTAAAATTTTCTTAAATTCCCGATAAAATTCAACAATATGCGGAAAAAAGTTTGATTTTATTTTGCATGTCATTATATATCCCTTGTTGAAAATTTTATTCCGTAAAATCGTCTCGTTCCATTCTATCGATTTTCGTTAAACAGGAATCTATATAAAAATTGAATGAAGAATAGGGATAATATTCAAAATATACTTTTTCCTTCGGCATTAAATAATGTAATGAAAATACCTTCTTGTCAATCAATATTCATTCGTTAAAGGGAAAAAAAACCCAGCACTTAGCGAACGAAAAGTTTAGACGGGCAGAAATTATTTCTACGATTGACATTTTCCAATATAAGTATGCACGCATATATATATATATATATATATATATATATATATATGTGTGTGTATTCTTATTGCAAGGACACTTTTTCGGAGTGACTTCGCGATGGAAGTCCTCGTAGCAAGTGGGAGGAATAATTTGTGATTCATCGAGAATGCAGCGGGGCGACCTACTTGTAATTCTTTTCCACTGTCACCGACGGCGCCGCGCTTTCGCTCACTTTCTTTACCTTCATCCCTCTCGTGCCGGTTTGATCCGGCCTGTCTTTTTTGTCTCGCCATTTATACGGAATAGTACGGCGTGGAAGTAAGGAAAAAGAAATACGATGGAGCGACAACACACACATGTGGAGACAGGAGAGGATGTCGAGGGCAGAAAAAGGGAAGCAAGTCGGCGTGAAGGGAGACGGACGGAATGTCGTCTCGTCGCAGTTAACTTCGAATTTAACATCCGCCTGGAAGGTTAAAATTTCCCTCGATGTTTATTCTAAGTCGTACAAGACGAGCACCGGGGGTATCTCTTGTCCCGAATCAAGGAAAGAAAAACAGAAAGGGCTTTATCGTTGCGCAATAGACTTTCAACTTACTCCCGTATCTTTTCCTGTCTCGTCGCCAGACTGCACTCGGCTCCTGTTGCTCTATCGCAGATAACAGGAATTCTAGTCATGAAATAGAAGAAGGTATGCCGAATGTATATCGTATTTCAGGTTCACTGTAATATCCTCTTGTATTTTTATACGTTTTTGGAGAAAGCTTCCCTTTTTTAAGAAAAAATGTCGCACAATAGTTTTTGATTTATAATTGAAAACAAAAGCTTTTCGTGAGTTAAATTGGAAATAGATAACATTCTTCATTTTATTTTGATTAAATATTTTAACTTTATATTTATATAGTTATAAAAAGTATTCTAATAATTTATTCTTAATAATTTAATATTGAATATTAAAAAAAAATCAATTTGATTAGGAAAACGATAGTGGAAGGAGATATGAGTGCGGAACACGTTGTGTATACATGCCTTTACCCTTTCATCTATTAATTATTTACCATGGGAGATACCCGAATCGTTTGTCCGAAATAAACTTTGAGGGGCCGGACCTTTAGTAGCCGTATCTCCTCGCGTTTCTCCCTAAGTAGAGGACTCTCGTCGATAATGCCACCTAAGAAGCTAGTTTGACGATATACGACGAACAAGATGTTCTACACGAAATGAGAAGGGATCCCTTAAGTTCCCTCAAAAGTAGAGTTACCCCAAACATTCTCCATAAAGTTATCGATGCGTGGCGAACTAATAATAAGATATACACGAGCATTATAAATATTCTAATCTTCTTTCTTTTCAATTTACAAAAGAAAAAAAGAAATTAAATTTAAAAATATATAATTTTCTTTCTTCTTTTTATATCACGTTATTCATCGCGCGCGCGCGGGCAATGTAATAAATCTTATTACACTATAAATTAATATCATGATCGTTACAATGTCAACCTGTCGACACGGTGGACAAAAACATTTTATAAAATAACATATCCATTGTATAAAGCGATATAAAATTTTTATATAAAAATTTAAAGCACTTTATCACAATTATTTTTATATCAAAACAATTCAATGGATGTAGTTATCTTTCGTCGATAGCATAATTATTTCCCTCATATAATTAATAACCCGTGATAAACTGTATGAATTATGCCTGAAAAAAAAAAAAAAACTGAGATACATCGCGGCTTTTAGCTTTGCAAGAGTGATTGACGCACTCCATCATCGTTAGCGACACCGCGGGTTTGTTGCAACTTGTTAGTGCAACTCATTAACTACGATTTCAATGTGTTTTTATAATATCCGGTATATTTTCAACTCAGTAGCGTCGCTACAACTCTTTTTACACCATCGTGCTTTGTAATCGTTTTTGCGCGTCAACGATAATGAGATGCTGTATATCCAACGCACGATTTGATATCTTCATCAGCGAAGCATGAATGACAAATCTTTCGGTGAGCGCACATATAATCAACGCGGGGCGCAATCAGTGAATAGGCTAAAAATAATTTTTCGAATAAAAGCGATTGTCCGCATTTGCATGTAAAATGAATAATAAACGACGTATTGCGCCGGCGAAGGGATGAGGGACGGGAGGAGAGAGGGAGCATATAGCATCGGACAATTATTGTATTTGAATCACGAACAATTGGACCGAAAACTTGTTGATTTAACGAGCAAATATTCATTCACATATACATATATTTGATGCGCCAGCGCCGTGAAACAAAGCTGGGAGAACGGGCGTTTTTCGTGACCTATTCATTTCGCGTCGTCGGTTTTACTGCGGACCATTGTCGCGGTACCGCGCTCTGCGCAACGTTGACGTCGGCAACCCTTCCCCACCGATACCAATCGATTCGCGAAATGGTAACGCGGAGGGACGGAATATGTAAGGACGAAAGGCACATTGATAATCGCGCAACTACAGACGGCCGCTACCAATTCGATTATATTTCTCGATCGAGTTCCCGGGGGCTTATCGCACCCGGCCGCATCGCGGTGATTTTTCGACTTTGCCTCGGCAACGGCACGGCGGAGCGCCGAGGAATATTGAAATCATAACGTGGCACCCATGAATATTATTCAGGTCTTAAGGCAATATAATCCAAAATCGATGGAGCGACGTGGAATAAATTTCGCGGCCTCACCCTTTGCCGCTCCTGGGCCCCGCGGAAGCGGCTTCCACCCCATCGGTCCGGGTACCAGTTCCGAAGACAAACTTCGATTCGGTGATGATGCCGCGGCGAAAAATCTTGTCTGTGATTTTCCTTTTTTGCTTAATTCTTTCCGAACCTCTCTTTCGGGAGAGAGGAACAAGATGGTGATGATTTCAATGTCTCGGTCAAGCCGAAAAATATTCCGGATTATGTCTAGGAAATGTTCGACGCGGGGAATACGTAATCCCGGATTATAGAGCGGCCAGAGGTGAAGACGTGATCTCGAGGTACAAAAGAACCGTAGCCGTAATTTTCCTGGATTCTTGTCTCGAAAGTATGTTGCGTATGTTGAACACGCGTTTACGCGCGCTACATCAAGCGGACGCGAATGGAGGAAGTTGCGGTTGCGACAAGAATGCGACCGCACATGTTCTAATGGACAGCGCGTTCTACGCTTTTACCCTTAATATCTTCTCGTTTCCCTATCGATTTACAAAATTGCAGACCCGAGAAAACAGATTATAATAATCATGGTAATCGAGATTTCTCGATTGTTCGAAAGAGTAGTCATTTGCTTCGAGAAAATTAGTTAGATTACAAGAGCTTGGATTTACCGCAGCCATTGTATAATTTTCTACAATTTAATTTTTGTAAACAATATATATAAACATATTTATTTGTATGTGCGCACACATAGAATCATTTTCTTTTCTTTTTTTTAGACTAATTTAATATTAAAGTGCATATTAAAGGCATAAAATGCATTTTATTAAGTTGTAAAGCAATCATCAACACAAAATATTCAGTTCCCATTAAGTCGTAAAGTAACTATCGAAATGAAAAATATTTTCAAGTATAGTTATACTATAACCACACAGATCACATGATGAATATAGAGAAAGATCAAATAAAAAATATGATAAAATATGCTGTTGACTCTGTTCCATACACCGTATGCAATAAAATAGTATCATTTCCCATCGATATGTATAAAGTTGCAATATAAATGTTTACAAAACAATTCTATAGTGACCAGTGTACATACGCAATGCAGGCTCGAGATAAATATTTTTGTAACCACGAATAATTCTGCCGTTTTATATTTGGAATCTTCCATCATTTCCGGTACTTCTATCGATTTCCAAAACCGATAAAATATCTATATATTGTCGGAAAAGTTATTCACGGTTACAAAAATATTTTTCTCAGATTTGGATTTTTATGTCTCGCGCTGTAATTTAATCAAAATGTATCATCGGAACATTAAATAATCATATAATTCTCAATTAAAGGAATTTCAATAAATAGGAAATTTCAATTAAATAGCAAACTCAAGTGTCGATCACTCATACAGTCATCATAGATGTGATCATATAGCACTTGAAACGTTAATGCGAACGTCGCTCCATCATTTAAATTTTAAATCATCCATATTTATAAGATGAAAATGTCAATTTGTCGAAGAGGTTGCCACTCAAATTTGTAGATTGTTCTCACTGTTACAATTTTACAAATATTGGCATATCGTGATGCGATCTTTCTTTTCGATTTACGCCGAATGCATTATTATCCATACAATGCACGTGGTGGGCGTAGAAGGAGGAAATGTCAATGGACCAAGCGACATTCTCCTGCCCTCTCTTTTCTCTCTCCTCGTCTCAAAAGGAGCGTTAGTAAATTAGCGTCTTCTTAATTGTTCCTTGCTTAGTTCCGTTTAGTATCATTAACCACGCATCATTACGGCGCAGTAAAGCGTGGCGGAAAGCAATTATTCCAGCGGACAGACTTCGTGCCGTCGCGTCTCCGCTGCCACTCTGGAAACGAAACCCGGATGCGCGCTCGGAGCGTAGGTGTTTTCTTTACAACTTGCCTTCCGAGATTAGCACGGGTATGACGATTATACGGAGACAGCACGTGCGTCCTCTCGTATGTTTTTACATACTGCGAGACAAGTGACGCCATGCATGAGGAATAAAACGGATTGCATTTCTCTCTTTCATTCTTAACTTCTGAGTATATTCAATTTTCCGTCTGGAAGCGACATATGTATACATATATCATATTTATTGTAAGAGTTTATACTTGCAGATGCATTCAATTATATTTAAAAAATAATATTTATTTTTATATTTTATCAATTAAAGTAATATGTTAAAAATGTACAAAATTTATTATGCTATATATAAGTTATTATTGTTATTTGCTTATGCGTTCGAGAGAAATATTTTTGTAATCGTGAATAATTCTTCCGACGGTCAATATCGGTCTTTTTATCAGTTTCGGAAATCGAAGAAATTACAGATATGATGAAAGATGTGAATCATCAGAACGACAGAATTATATATAACAGTTTCTCGTGATAATTTATCAACGAACTTATCTTCTCTGCAAATCGCAGATAAGAAGCTAAAATAACTCGTGATTAGCTTCACGACAAATCATTTATGAGAATTTTCCTCTGGATTTCAGATCCGCTAATTACATCAACGCCACCAAGCAATGCGAACTTTCGGAAATGGATAGGTTGACGATTGCCGGCTCAAATGCCTTCCAGGCCGCGAAGGGAGTGGATTATTTGGAAAATCATTGCGTGGAAGAGCCAGTGAAACTTTGCGAATTTAAGAAGCTGACCGGCCGAATACTCAAGACTGTGGACTCTGTTTATCAGGATGTCGGCACGTCTGACGAATGCCGGGAATTGTGCCTAAATTCGCCATTCCGTTGCCATTCTTACGATTATGGTGATACTGGTGATATGGTCTGCCGTCTCAGCCATCACACCCGTGCCACTCTCTCCGATATTCAGGTAAGAAATTCCACGAGTTTTATAAAATGGTTATAAAAACATTGCGCGAATTCCCCGATAAACATGTCATAGCGAACAATAATAACGTGAAAAAAAACTTTGATGAATTAATAATGCTAAAGTTCTTGTTACGCTGCGAGAAGTAGACATTGTCACGTACCGATTTACTTGCTCGTCCTGTGTGATTTAATTTATCGGGAGTGTTTAAAATAGAATTCCACGAGCATCGCGTCGTTTCGCTCATCGCATCGCAGTGCGGATTCTTGAAAGGGCCAGTGGGGATTTTCTATAAACGCGATTACGTCGCACACACGCAAACCAGGTTGAACAATCCGCCGAGGGCGCATTCGCGGAAAATCGAGTTTCCATCGCAGACGCTTTCCCTATCGAACTCTCGGATAACACTCGAGTTTGTCCGAATCGCGCTCGGTATTTCGAGAGAAAATCAAAAGAAAGATTTAGCGACCACCAATTCGTCGGAAATTCAATTATCCGCGCTTTAACAGAAACAAGTCGTAATACAAGCATTAATCAATTCTGCAAATGCAAGTAATTGTTGTAATGAGGTATTTAAATATTGTAGTATCGAATTAAATTGAAATATCGACATTGACGTCGCGACATGGATAATTTATGACCCATACGGGTTTCATGGGCGATTATTCGTTCGGAGAGAAGCAAATAATATATGTATAATGGGAGAATGATCAGAGAGTGCGCGTAGAATCCGCGACTGGTTGTACCAGCATCAACTGCGGCGCACATCTCAAATATACAAATTATTAACTGCAGAAATAGTACGAAATGTCAAGTGTATTTATCAGCGCAATATTCGCGATTAATTTGTTTCATCGAAAAGGGCCATTGAGCTTCGAATGGAAAGCGATAAATAGCGTCATGTAAAGCGATTTCGAATAATTCTTTGTAAAGTAACATGCACGCGAATCAGCGCGGATTATCATTCTGCACGATATAAATGAAAATGTACGTGTATGTATCATTCTGCGATTGATAATTATTGGTTTTCGATATAACAGATAAATGGAAATGCGATGCTTTAGATGTTGAAAATAAAGAGTATGGTTAATTATTTTTACAAATAAATTATCATTTGATGTAATATATTGCATCAGAAATGTGGAAATCAATTCGATAAGATACAAAATCATATATAGTTTTTGTTAGGCGACGTAAAAAAATTTTTTTTAATGAAAAAGATCTTTGGTCGTATTTTCTGTATAAATTGCAGATACTCTACGCTCTTATTTTACCTACGTTTGTTGTTGAATATTGCAACATATTAATTGCTATGCGAACTATATCACTGAAGATCAATACAGTGCGTGGAGTTTCGATGCACCCTTTTTGTTCGCTGTTCGATTTTCGTCATAAATTCTCTGGGAATTTTTGTGTAAGCCCGATGCAAGCTATCAAAATCTCCCAACCACGTGAAGCGAACAAAATAGAAGAGTGATCAATAAATCGTGAAGTAGCTTCGTGAAGTTTAATTGCGAAACATATCCGCATGCTTCGTGTACTTTAAAATTTATTATCACTTTTATCGCGCCCGCTATAATTCTTTTAAATTAATACTACGACAAATCGCATTAATGTGCGATTTACGTCGAATAGTATAGATACTCCCGGCGCGAGGAGCAATGATTAACGGTCCAAAAATAAACGATAATTTCAGGAACCGTATCTCGATGTACCGGAGGCGTCCACGTATGAGTTGAGCTCCTGCTACAACGTGACCATCGATTGCCGCGCCGGCGATATGGTGACCAGAATTCAAACGAGCAAGCTCTTCTATGGCAAGGTGTACGCAAAGGGTTCGCCCAACTCGTGCGTACAGGACGTCAAAGGTGCGCTCGAGTTTGAGCTACGAATGGCGTACGACGATCTCGAGTGTAATATAAGGCAGCAGGGTCTCGGCCGCTACTTGAACGACGTGGTTATCCAACATCATGACACTATCGTCACCAGTTCCGATCTCGGACTGGCTGTGACCTGTCAGTACGACCTCACTAACAAGACCGTGTCTAATGAAGTCGATCTCGGCGTACACGGGGACATCACGCCCGCCCTGTCGGAGGAGGTGATCGTCGACTCGCCGAATGTCGCCATGAAGATTACCGATCGCAGCGGAAACGAGGCTATCCCATCGGCCGAAGTCGGCGACCCTCTGGCGCTCAAATTCGAGATCCTCGATCCCAACAGCCCGTACGAGATCTTTGTTCGTGAGCTAGTCGCCATGGACGGTGTCGACTCTAGCGAAATCATTCTGATCGATTCCGACGGTTGTCCTACCGACCACATCATCATGGGACCACTTTACAAATCGGCCACCACTGGCAAGGTAAGTCTCAACTATCACGTAATTCCGCGATAGATATCATTTTTGCAAAAAGAAAAAAAATCGGACCCAACACTTGATTACATACAAAAAAAAAAAAGATCGATAAATACGCAATCAAAAGATAAATAATCGCCGAGCGATGCAAACAGACAAAATTTTACTTTTGTTAGATGAACATAACACTGCCAGCAGTGAAAAATTATTTTCAACCAAGTGAATGTAGGACTAAATGTCGCTCTTGGCACGGTTCTAACAAGAACGTCTTGGTACTCGATCATCTCGCGCGTCGCAGCTGTAAGCGGATGCGAAGTGCAATAAAGGAAGAACTGTGGGAGCAAAAACTATCATTTTATAGAACCGCGGGCAGATATGATATCATATACACTTCGCATCCGTTTTATATATATATATATATACTGAGATTAATTTGGCGGTCGTATCACACCTGGAAACGACAAGGCCTCGAGATGATCGAGATGATTGACGCCGATAACGTCGATGTTCGTCAACATCTTGGGAACGCGCCGCGTGCTTTTACTCCTCGAAATACGCGCGGTTGAGTGGAAAAAAAGGCGAGAGATGGAAGCGGGCGCGAGTCAACCGGTCGATCTGACTTCATGTTAATCAATCATTCGGACGGATTTTATGACGGCAAGCAATTTGCCCAGACTGTAATAGGTCGCGTCGATGATGCGCCGCCGTCTTGGCGATGACGTGCCGTGACATGCCTGGCACGCGGGCACATTGGTCTGGCAACGATCATTACTTTCGCGTGTTCCATAATAGGGAGGGTAAGATTACCCTCGGTTCCGAGCTTAAGAGCGGGATTCGTTCGATCATCATCTGTATCCTTCGATATTTCGATTTTTATCAATTACTTGATGGATATATTGCGCAAAATAATATTTATACGCGTAAATTAATTGAATACACCCTCGTCGCGCAAATTCTTTCACGAAATCCGTCTTATGGGAGGTTATAAGAAAAAGAAAAACACTCGCAGATGACGCGTATATATATGATTGAGAACAGACGTTCTTCCATTCAAATATATGAAGATGGATCATTAAATAATGGAGCATACCGGTACGTTCAAAACGACCGCGAGCTCGTAGAGAGCTGTGATTATTACTTCCGCGTTTTCCGCATAAGGTAACACGGGAATTGACTTTGCGATCCCATTAGATCGTGCGAAAAAATAGTTTAATCCTCTCTCTTTTCTTCGCGACGCGTGAAGTATCGTGGGTGAGTTAGAGCGAAAACGCATTAGAGCGGAAGTACAATAATTCTTGCACGGTTAATAGGTAGGCGATTGCCACGTATATGACCTCGATAGACCAATTACACATATACCGCTCGTACATTTTGCACCATGACTTGCACGCCAAAATGAGAAATACGATTTCGCGGTGCTCCGGAGCACATTAATAAACCTGTAAAAATATTTCCCGATAATTCGAGCATCCGTTCTTACGTTCCGGGATCCATCCGGGAGAATCCGCGACTTTTTTTCCAATTACATTTTCTTTTGCATCGAGACAAGTATCGCGCGGACGAGGAGGATTTTCTTCAGCTACGTATTGTGCTTTCGAGCTGCAATATTCGAGACCAGCTGTGCTGGACCGAGCGCGGATGACGCCTTCGTGTGTCGACGAGTAAAACAAACGGATCGTTACTATAGTGGCAGGTAGGAACGAGCGTGGTGGAGCGAAGGTGGAGTAATAAGAGGCACACGGCCTCGTTAACTCGTCGTTCCACATCATTTGCTCGCGCGAGAGCACGGCTCGCTATACGGCGCAATATCGCTTTATTAGAAAGTAATAACAGTCGTGGTAGAAACAAAGAGTAAATTTATATACGAACAAGTATATGTGTGTACGTAAGACGCCGAGCATCAAGATATATCACCCAGCCGTTCCTGTATCAAGCGTCGTGCGGCGCCCTTTTCCGGTTACGAACGTGCGCACCACGTTGCTTGATTTCCTGATCGCGGTTGATCATGAGAGCTAACCCCATTTCCTGTCGAGCGTCAGAAACTAGAGATCTCGATGCCGCTGATCTCTCGTTGAATTTTGCCGAGCGAACAAAAATGTGTGAAAGTCTTTCGCTATATTCAATTTTTATTTATCTCCTCCCTCCCTCTATCTATCTTTCTCTTTCTCTCGTTTAATCGAATAGGAAAAGGAGTGGGCGTGTCTGCAAATTTTAATCTGCAGAAGCGTAACTTCAAGAAATTGCATCAACATGTAATCGCTCGCGCCGTATATTATCCGTGTATTATCCGTACGTACCTCTATTTACCTGTCGACATGAGTGATAAAACGCCTGAGACAACTTTGATATACGCCGCGCTATCAGCTATCAATAATCTCCGCCGTTTGCGATAGTATGTCGTCATTATAGATTTGGTAATAAATGCTCGCAACATTGATTCTTGGTAAACGAAGGGCATCGTTTGACCCTAGATATATCGATAGTAGGAAGTTACTTGTTGATTCTTTGTCTTTCTTAATATCTGGAAAGCTGAAAGGCCTTCCTCTCTCGTGGTCTCGCGGGCACGAGCTATAATAATAAATGACGACTAATAATTAATTATTATCCCAAGAACACTAGGTAGTATTTACGTTTATTCGAAATTGATGAAAATATTTATGATGTACTGTTTACTATTACAATAATAAATCACCTGAGAATTAATATCGTAATTATAATGCAATTATTCGGAGTGCACATAAATTAATTGAGTTGAAAGCTATCATACAAACATTAGAAAATATAAAATATGGAATAATGTAAAATTCTTAGCGAGGATGTGTAAAATCTAATGTCTCGGTTTTATTAGATGAAGCTATTTTTGCAAATGTAAGACAGAAATTATAAATTTTTATTTATTTGTTAGAAAACATATTTATCTCCATATACATTATATTATTATTTGTGAAGTAAACTGTTTAATGCTGAAAGATATAAAATCAAATTCTTTCTGAATTTCTATATTATTAATACAAAATAAATCAACACAAATATAGTTTCCTATATACAGGAATCTAATTGTTCATGTCGTTAATATTTCCTATAAATAGAAACGTAATTCTATAAAAAAGTGAGCAATCCCGCGACAAATGGGTCGCGAGAAACAATTGGCACATCGCCGTTGGATTTTATTAATCCTAGATCGAAAACGAAAAGAGAAATGATCGTTGTCGGAGGGAGCGCAGCTCTCCGTAGTGCAACATTGCATCCCGTCTCTAACCAGAAATTTGCCAAAAGTTCGGCTTTCCAGTATGTCCGTCACGTAACCGGGCCGCGTTACGACGCTCTCTTCCATTTCACAACCGGTTTGAATGAAATTGGAAACATTTCTCAGCTGCCACACGCCACACATCCTTGTACATACGTATATACTCGTACACGGAAGCGCGTACCTACGTATGTTAGGACTAACCGGAAGGATGAGGAAAAGGGGGAGGCGGAAAGGGGAAAAGGGAAGAAGAGCCTGCGGCCGACTTATAAAGCAGACAGGAGGATCAAGTTGAGCCGCGTCGTAAAAGCGCGGGCGCGATCCTTACGATCTGACTGATCTGCCGCGGTACATTTATGACAGTCCCCTCTCCCTCTCCCACCCCCATCCTTTCTTTCTCTCTCGTCCTTTCCCATCGCCGACGTTGTTCCCGCTGAAGGAGACTTATCGTCGGCGTGTACCAGATGCCGCGGATACAACCCGTGTTTCTTTTCCCGGTGTCTAGGCTAGCGTATCTCTCTCTTTTTCTCCCTCGGATTTCCTCGGCGTCCCCGGGCTTTTCTCTATATCCTTCCCTCTTCCCTTCGATCCGCTTTTACGCTCGTCCTCTCCCCTCGCTTCGGATGCAACCGCTCGCTCGCTCTCGCTTTTCCCCCGCGGAGAATGGACCTTCCGCTACTCTTTCTGCGCGGGATGACGTTGGGTTAATAAAGTTCCGCTCGTTCCACTAGACGCGCAGCGCAGGCAAAGAAACGGCTAAATGAAGCTGTACGTGGAACGAAGCATATTTTAATGTCTTACTTCCCGCTGATAATATACGTGCTCGGTGTGTAAATACGATGAACTTGGTAATGCGCCGCAGAAACCAGTTTTCGACGTGTACACGAGCGTGGCGCTAAACCCTGCGTACCGCAGACCTTTAACAGTTTCAAGAGGAGAATGGAAAGGACGCATCGAAATGAGGGAGGGAGGGGAGGCTTGACACCGCGACCTTGTTGCAAATGATCTGAATGAAGAGAAATCAATGATGCGCGTTCTATACGTATACATGCAACCGCTATGAATATATTACGTCCGATGCTTCTCGTTGAAGCGAGCTTATTTCGCGGACGACAACTCTAACGAGCGAACACGAGTGATTATCACATGTTCGTTTTACAGAAGATTCTACGGATAATACATACTTATTCTTCTTCTATATACCCGTAGATCAATTCCAGCTATCGCGATATCAAGAAGGCGAAAAAAAGAAGAAAAAATATTCGCGCAATATAACTCTCTCTGCCATGTAGAAATTGTAAAAGAATAAAAAAGATTTTAACGGATAGGTCCGCCTGTCGCGAGAAAATAGGAATTGCAGCGATGCGCTCGGTCGCACCATTTGCGACCAGGATGGATATATGTGTGCTCTAATGGCCCGCGTAAAAGCGGGTACTTGGGCTGTTTTTCATGTCATAATCCCGTGTAATTGCCGTTATATAGCCTTACCTAATAAAGAGCAAAAAAATTCGATGCAGCTGCCGCGACATGCGAAAAACCAGTTTGAAGCGATCAAGCTCTTACGCATATTGCGTGTGACGGCCGACGCCCGCCGAGTTACGCGATATCCTTGATACACATCCGCATTCTGTGTATTTATATCTAATTTTTCTTTGGTATAAAAGCTTGTTTTTTCTCTCTCTCTCTCTCTTTCTTGCACTGCTTACGACGCGTCATCGTGAGTGAAATCACGCCGTTTGCGACTTCGGGATAAGGTTGAAAATTTATATGGGAGCGACATATGGATAAGATTATTCCGCATCCATGCTGAATCGTGCGAACGAACGACCGCCCATGTCGGAATTTCAGAATTAATGCGACACAGCTTAGTTGAGTCACCTACACGGCACCGACGTCGCGTATGAATTACGAGTGTGCGAAATAAAAATAAGGATGGAAAAAAAGGAAGAACTGGGGCGCTTCGCGCCTGCCCCACGTTGATTACGTTTGTTATTGTTGGGCAGTTCCTAACTTCACGAAAGAAAAAAATCTGGCATTTCGGAATTCGACGCAAACGTCTCTCTCTCAGTTAACATAGGCGCTTGATGGCACTTTAATTTGTTTCTTGCGTACAATGAAAAAACCGCGGAAATTGTATACGCAGCTACCAGAGGATAATAAAGAGCGGCGAAAGAGAAGAAGTGACGATGAGGAGACGCGCCGCAAATCTCATAATATCGGCGCTGTAGTTTGCTAACGGTATGCGAACTCGGTATAAAAGCACTCCTCCTTCCCCTCTTCAATCCCCCCGCGAAATCGTTGCGTTTCGAAGAGCCATTCGGCACAGGTGTTTATGTATTATCCGAACGACAGGTAACGGCGTGAAACAATTGGTTACGTGACTTGCAATCCGTCGAAAGAGACCCCGATGGAGTATGAGGAAGTTCGTTTTATTACATTCCACGTATCGAATTCTCTTGGTTCTGTGAAATGTATTTAGTGCGCTGTGTGCCAAAAATTAGAAGCAAAGATCATTACTGAGACGTTCGATACTGATTATTATTATTATTATTAATAATTGAATTTTATTTGTTTATAAAAACTGTAGGATCTATAAGATCTTCTTACCAGTCTCATAAATAAATTTATGTATTGAAACATGTAAATGTTAATGTAAATTTGAAGTCAAGTAAATTTTAAAATCACTAATAATCTTTTTTTTTTGTTTGCTCTCATTACAGATACTGTTGTCGCATTTCGACGCCTTCAAGTTTCCGAGTTCGGAAGTGGTGCAATTCCGCGCCCTGGTCACCCCGTGTATGCCGGCCTGCGAGCCCGTGCAGTGCGATCAGGAGGAGACGACCGGTGAGCTACGTTCGGTGATCTCCTTCGGCAGACGTCGCCGCCGTCGTCGTTCCACTGGCGCAGCTTCCCAGAACCGCGAGGATCTCCTTTTGGTGCAGTCCATCCAGATCACGGACAAATTCGGCTTCGAGCGTGACGGTAAGTTATCGAACGCCTCCGCGACGAGGGACACCGTTTTTATCGAAAGCGAGGACATATCGACGATGGGCATGTGCATCAACCTCGGCGAGGCCATCATCGCCGGCACGGTCTTCCTTGTCGCCCAGGTTGCCATTATAGCGGCATGGACCTTCACCTGGCAGCGACGCCGACAGATGCTGAAGCATCAGGAAGCGCTCTCGGTTTCTGTATCCGTGCCCGGAATGCATTCCGTGCCGGGGCGCACCGACAGTCTTTGTAAGTTGTACGATGCCGGATACTCCGGACGTCGCTTCTGAATCATTTCTCTTCCCATTCCGGTATCAATCGTCAATCTCGTCTTCCTACGTAAATATCGCTATTACGAATTTCGGGCTGACTCTTCGCATGTGGACGTGAGCTTTTTTTTAAACTCGCCCGCGTGTCACGGTTCTCGAAAGCGATCAGCAGATAATCTCTCACTTTAAATCTTTCTGCGAAATTCGGACAAATGCTATTTTGCTATATATATTCATATACATATCATATATATATATATCATATATATCATATGTATATCATATATATCAAATTTGTACGAGTGTACCGTGTTGCGAGATTGCAGCCAATATACGTAGCTTTTAGTGGAGTATGCCCTTTACCACCCACGCTTATCTTGTAGTCGGGTGAAAGCTTTGCAGAAGCGTAATTCCAATTAGATTTGGTTAGATGGTCAGATCGCGGAGTCTGTTGAACGCATCGAAGTAGAAAGACTGATCGTTCCGATCAGAAATAAGAAAATAATCATTGCCCATTTGTACGAATGTCTTTGCATCCACACATTTACTGCATTAGGTACTCTATTACATACGCATATTCTTTTTCTTCTACTCAAACTTCATTTCCTTGCAGCTGGCAGCGTAAAGAAAACCGATCGATTTCGCGATATCACTTAATCGAAGTTGCTTCTACGCTCTTATTCCCCGGGCGAAGTAACGCAATTATATATTCGCATATGTACATGTGCTAATAATGCCGGTGAAATTACTGAACTGAATAATTAGCACAATTGCGTTTGATTACTTGCTACATCTGTCGCTTATTGAGGCACAAATATCAGTGTTTTCCGATCGGTATTCCTAGCCAAGGTCGCGGCGTAACGAATCGTAATACCGAATGTATCATCAATCTCGTCGTTCTGTCTTTGGAGCGGCCGGTTATTTCGTGGAAGGAGCGAGGCTGCAATTACGATCCGTACCGGCAACCTTTAATTAAGCGTATGGCGTTCAATGTCTAGGCGACCTTCGTGCGTATGCGTACCCCGGTTACAACGAAAGGACGCCGTCTGTGGGGGACGATTCTTAAAAGCAGATTGAATGGGCACGATAGAGGGGAAAAGAACGAAAAAGGAGTGGAGGAAATCTCTCGTAATATCGCGTCGATACTTAATCCGTATCTGATCGTGGACGGCATACCGAGAATCACACGCCTCGCGCCGTGGCAAAATCGATTTCTTACTTTGTTCCGTGATGAAAGTGGCGATCTCGCCACACCTCTTCCGTCGATAAGTAGTTGATAATGTAACGGCGCAAAAATTCAGCCGCGAAGAGAGTAATCGATTTCGCGCGCGAGTTTGGTCGGTTTCTTGCGCCCGCGTGCACCATCCCTTTCCTCGCCGCTCTTTTCCTCTTCGTTTCGCCTTGCCCTCATAAAGCGCTTTTACCGTCTTTTCTTTTCACGACGTGGTGACGTGACGCGATGCGAGACATCTCTCAGCACGCTATGGCTCCACAGATGATGGAGGTCGACGTGTATTCGCTGGCGTCGGGTAGGCTACCAGCGCTGACCTCTAATTAGCATTGGGAATTGAGCATGATTATGCAAATGTGTAGAGTGGGACATCAACGGTATGGCGCGACGAGATCGGGCGGCGAATTAAGCACGGGGATGAAAGAGGGAGAAGGGATTGAGACGGAACGAGAAACGGTGGTAGGATCAAAACATGGTGAGCTCGGTGAAGAGAGGTAGAAGGTATGCGCGCAAAGGGGTTGGCGGAAGGTTAATTGCCTCTTGTGGCGTCTCGGGGTTAAGCTAAGCTTGTGGGAGTAACACTTGATGGGGTTGAGTCTAGCTTCCGGAGTAAAGGAAGAGAGGGAGAGGGAGAGAGAGAGAGAGAGAGAGGGAGAGAGAGAGAGAGAGAGAGAGAGAGCGCATAGAATCACATCAAGGATAGCCATCTCTCCATACTGGAGCCACGTAACCTCGACTGCCGACTTAACCTTAGCCATATCCCTTATCCTTAGTCATCCCGTGGCGGCCAGGTTAATTTACATCGCTACTCGTGAGCTTATCAATCTAGATTGGCTTATTCAAATTGAAGGAAACTATCAAAAATTGTTTGGATACGATCGAAAGAATTTTCTTCATACTGGTAAGCAATAGAATAATTCTCGGTTCACCGGATATCTTGAGAAAATTCTAAAGGACAATATCGTGTCGATAATGTCAAACACAGAATAATCCAGTTCGCAACGGTTATTGTACATTTTCTGTATAAACTGCAAATAAAATGTATTTGTCAAACTCGTGTTACTTTCGCGGCAAGTTGAAAAACGAAAAAAAAAATAGAAAAAATATTTACAAAATTTTTAAATATAATATAAAATATTAAAAAATTTATATATACCGTACAATTTTATAATAACAATTGAAATAATTGATTAATTTAACCAGATCCAAATTCAGATTTTATCTTGCTTTAAGATACGCAAAGCGAAAAAAAGATAAAAATTAGCATCGACAATACATGTAATACACCATTAGAAAAGAGAAATACAAATCGAATAGCTGTGCCAGCGGCGCCTTATCGATTTCACCAAGGCACACAAGGCTCAGAGAGATCGGATTAATTGAGAAACTTGAGGATTAAAATACACTCGTTAAGACAAACACGAGGCATGAGAGAGACGAAATGAAAGCTTCCAACCATTCTGAAGTGTTTGCATTACAGTTAACCGAACTTTGGATTGTTCTGATGTTTGACGTTTACTTATGGCATGGCGAAGATTCGTGTACCTCGGACCCTTTTATTCATACGCATCGTAATGCACCGTTATACATGTAAACAACGATCGTGTATTTGCTCGCAACAAAACTTCATCTTACGCGCGATAATGTTATCGAGTAAAAATTTACTCCGTTCGAAATAGTCGTATGTAGGATCAATTTAGGATTCGAAAAGCTTTTCGCGACGCAAGCAAGACAATATCCACTGACACATGTTTCGTATCTAATAACCATGTGTAACGTTTGCCACACGCGTAACTCACTATTAACGTTTAGCGGTCGCTAACGCAACAACAATAGGCAAAATTGAATGAAAAAGGACGAGCACACAATGACAGAGAGTGCGGGTATGTTTTGTCCATCCGGAATTCCAGTGCGCGCTTTAATTATTGGATCTAATTGCCGTGGATATTGCTAGGCTTTGCCCGTGACTACGCGAGACCCGTTGGAGCGTCGACACCGAACCAAATGGAATTTCGACCTTTAAATCAAGCACCATTGATTCCGCGAAGCACGCAAGGCAATAATTGAAATGCAGAAAACACAACGCGCGACTAGCGTTTTTCCGGTGTATTTCCGCGAAGCGCGGTTTAATTACTTTCGCATTACCGGACGTAAACGAGTACACCGATGTTCGTATCGCTCTTATACACAGATACGATACTTGGTCCATCATTTCCTCTCTCTGCTTCACCGCTGCCTCTACGCGTGACCCGCTTGATATAAGTATCAATACACGTAAGTAAATATAAATATATAAAAATATAAATATATACATATATACGATGATAAACATGCCAACGAAGGTGCCTACGCGTACACACAGTAGTAAGTGATGCGATACATACACGCATAACGCGATTTTATCTTTTGTCATTTTTACTTTTTTTGAAAGATAACCCTTGAATTATATCGATTTACGTATAAGAATTTTTTTTTTTTTTTTTTTCGCTAACGCTGCGGTAGTATATCCAACCTGCTTGTGGTGAGAGGGTAGAGCCAATTTTATACATGTTCGACGATATTTGTACGGACGTAATTTCAAACGTGGTGTTGCGCGCGCGACCACGCGCACCGCGCCGATGCGTGCGCGATGAATGCGCTCGAGGCGCAAACGTGCGCGTGCGGTTGCTCCGCGCAACGCTTTAGCGATGTAATTTCAACAACGTATATATATATATACATACATATATATATGTATATATATGAGTACGTATATATGGAGTGGCGCAAGAAAAATCTGACAATTCTTCGCCTCGTCTGCGAGAGGCGGTTTCCGAGACTAGGGAGAGAGACGCCGAGAGGCGCGGAAAGAGATCAAGTTGTCTCTCTGGTTATAAAATGCGGGTAACTTGCCGGAATAGATCCTAAGTCATTACTCTTCATAGGGGAAGATGTGCAAGATTTTCTCGCGTCACTTCGTAGACAACGAGCGTTTCGAGCTGTAACACGATATAACGAATGTGTGAGCACTTTTCATCGACTTGATCGAACTGTATATGCGCCGGCATGCGGTCGCACTTGACGTTTGATCCAACTCAATGGAAACTGCCGAGTACGCGAGGAGTATAAGGACTCTATCATTAATTAATTAATTATCTTACATTTTAATGCGTATACGATGAACGTAAAAAGGAGCAATCATGTTTCATCAATATAATAACATAATTAAGATTAAGTTAACGCGCCCGCGGTCTTGGCGCTATTGAGATCGAGACCGCGGAAGGCAATTGCGAAGGAAAGATAATATTGGGCTCGAGGACGATCACTTCTCTCGATGATATCAAGACGCGTCTGCAATCCCGAACGGCCGACTCGGGTAGCCGCGAGCAATTTAACGCGGTCGGCGTCGTCGTCGCTGCGTTTCTTATGCGTATACAAGTACCACACTTGCTTCTTCTTCATCCGTCCGTTTCCCCATCCCTCCGCGCCCCTATCGTATCCATCTTAATGAGGGTTATGTTTATACCTCGTACTTTTTATCAAGAGTCCACGAGTTTGTAGAGATGTCGGTGCTTGTCCTCGAGCCTGAGGTGCGCGCCTGCTCCGTCGTAAGCTCGAGAAGCTCGAGTCTGTTCTGTACCATGACAAGCGTGTATTTCTGCTTTTTCTTACACATCCTATACATCCTATACATCCTTTTCATCCCCCATTCCCCTCGCATCCATTCTTTCGTTTTCCCTTCCTCCCTTTCATTCATTCGCCTCTTACCCTCCATTCTTCCCTCCCCGTTGCCACCCTGCTGCCGAGAGTGCGCGTCGCCCCTCGCTAAATTAAACCATTTTCATTCCTGAATACATGCGTCACGTACAGAACTTACCCGACGATCGCGAGCGTCCTTATATATGTTATATCCGCGCACCAGCATTAATCGCTTATTTATTTTTTACGTTAACGTATATTGCCCTTCAAGAATACTCGTACCCTATCACGCCTATTTTTTTTCCCTTCCCATACACGACTGGCATATTAACTACCGTTTTAATAATACACCCGTCACACCAGCCACGTACTGAAACTGCTATGTAATTTAACGAATCACTCCGCTGACATTAAACGTAATGCGTGCGTGTTTCTAATTAATTTCCATTTTTTTTCTACATTATCAAGACATATCTTTCTCCAAACGTCGTATATGTCAGTACCGTAACACACACACGTTGTACATAGCATATATGGTACAGAGAAAATAAACTCATTTTATAACGAAAATCGTCATTTTATTCTTTTCACATACGAATCCTCGCCCTTCACGTTATGTGTAACTTTCCGCCATGATGTAAGATACAACGTTGGATTCCGTCGTCACTAGATTCCTACGTAAGAAAGATCCTTGACTCGCGCAGGCAGAGAAAAGATTTACGATGAGAAAGTCGTTATTATGCCTGTGGCAGGGTGTCCAGAGAAATCGCCGTTAACAACAATAAACCATCTGTCGTTTGACAAATTATTTTCATGTATATATTTAGTGAGTTCTCAATGAATGTATTGTTAATCGCAAGTTAATTAATTCGACAAATTCAACAATCAAATTATTTGAAAAAATTATGCCATCAATTTTTCGTCGCAGGAATTATTTTTTCACAGAAGGAGGGTGGAAATAAATTGGTAAGTTCCTACACATATTGATTAAAATACAATTATGCATTGTATAAATGAGTAGAAAGCTAAGTGTTTTTAATTGTATTTAATGGTAAATAATTTGTCCAATGTTTTATATACAATTAATAATTTTGCCTTCATACACATACAAATATATATCCATATTTTATAATATATAAAAATAAAAGAAAGAGAAAATATTAATATAACTATTTTTGATTAAGACAATTATTTAAGCCACATTACAATAAACAATTCGATTTAATAACATTCAAAGAAATAAACATCGTTTTTGTTAGAGTATTATATTTAATAATTCCTTAAACAAAAATACACATATACACAAAAAAATGTATTATCCTTCTATATGACTAAAAGGGCCAATTTCACCAACGTCGGTTAACTTTAATCTTCGGTTAAACTATATCTTTGTCTCTTTTCAGATACGTTCTTAAAAAGAGACAAAGATATAATTTAACTGGGGGTTAAAGTTAATCGACGTTGGTGAAATTGGCCCTAAGAAATATAGTATCATATGTATATCATATTTTATGTAAAGTAATACATAATTTCAAAATGAGATGCCTGGAACTTGAAATTCGTATACGTAGTTAGCTTATGATAGCAACGCAACAATAACTAACAATCGATATTTCATACATGTACATGACTAAGTTGCCCATATAGATTATACATTCTGTTAACAACGATCAAGAGTTTGAACGCATAATGGCCGCGGGCATTCACCAAACTCTACTGACCGGTGAAAATTAAATCTCTTCGTGACGCTTAGAGTTTCGAGCGCAAAACGGTTTGTATCAGAAAAGAGACCTCGTGGGTAGAGAGGACGCGACGCGAGAATATAAGGTGGATCGTGCTGCACGAGCGAAAAGTAGACCATGTAAATGTCCAAGAGATCACCGGTTTCCAGTCTCCGTTAAGTTCACTTCTACGGTGACCGAATAAGCGTGAGAATCTTTCAAGTGACAGCGAAAAATGTCAGAAGAATATTTAGGTGGAAAATATTAATAGCCAACATTCAGCTAAACCATTAAACAAATATTTTTTTGCGTAAAAAAGACACAAGTATCGCGTTAATGTAAATACAGTCGTATATGGAATGTTAGTGTTATATATTAGTAATTTCATAAAAATAAAATTATCTCGAACTATGAATACTACGAGTCTCTCTTTATTTCAGCAAAGATAATATTTCTTCAACTAATACACGAGCATTTTATTATTCCATTTTGTCTTTTCATGTCCATAACATAAATCTATACATTTACAGATAGATGACAAAAAAAATGTATAAATATATATTCTTATAAACCAATTTTTTCTTACAAACATGGTACAGTAAAAATACAATTAAAAGAATTTGAAAAAGTATTAGAATATTATATGTAGGAGAAAAAAAATCGAAGGGATATAATTAGATCAATCGAGTATCTATTTAATCGTATTTCGTTGCATACAATCAAGCATATGTTGCAAAAGCAATGAAAAACTTAATTCCATGTTATTTTGCATAGTCTAGCGTAACAACGCTTCTCTTTCGCAGCGATGCGCGACCGTAACGAAAAAGAAGAATATACTTTCTCATCTGGAAATTGGTGCAGCCGCCTAGAGTTTTAAGGCAAGCTCCGAGATTACCGGCGTCTGGCTTCTTCCAATCGAAGCGCTTCGCCAGGATGCAATTTATCGCGCATAAAACGAGAGCGTAAGTTGCCCAGGTACGATTTGGCGAGTCCATTCGGCCGGCTATGTTAATGAACCGGATCGAGATAATGCCGCGCGATGCTCCTCTAGTTTACGATTCTGCCGACGCGGCCGGAAGTACGGTATATGGCTATCGGGTGACAAGCATAGCCCGGCGTTATCGACCCGAGGCTCGCCGCTTGTTCGCAAGTAGAAACGGAAGAAGAAGCAGCGAGCTAGCGTTAGTCTGGGATGGTATAAAAGTCCCGATAGATTCCTCGTACTTTCCGGATATCTCGTTTCGACAAGGCGTTGCCGTCTTCGTCGTCATCGCGCGACGATAACGGAGTTGCATCGTAGATATCAAACGCCTCGGTTGTACGGTTTTCTTTCGTATGTGACGTGAGGAGGAAGAGGTGACGGTGGCAGAACTTCCGGCTACATTCGCCAGTGGGGAAGAAGAGGGTAGCCGCGGAGTCTATATACACACACACGAGAGTGAGGAAGAAAAATGGAGAATAGGATTGTTCGGGAACACGGATGTAAGTATGGTGGTTCGAATCTCTGGGTCTTGGAACGTCGTTTTTCACCACGGCGACGTTGCGTCGCTGCGGAAAGTTACGTTTTGTTTATTCAACCGTGGAAAGATGTCACAGAGAGAGATGTCGCACGCCGGTATATATGTCGCGATTACGCGCGGACATATCCGTTTACTGATCAATTATGAATTTATACGCCTGATTATATCCACACGCGTCGATCGGTCGTAAAGCTAACATTACATTCTGATTAAAAATTTTACGCGCCGTTTTTACGGTCGAATCGATATAAAATGGAAAATTGTTCCATATCATATTTATCAGCTTATCGATATGGCGAATTTGTATTATGAAAGAATATTTTCGTATTTTTTTTTTTTTGTAATAATATTTGAGAAATAATTAAGAAAAATATAATGATAATTAAATATAGTAATTGATAATCAATAAATTAAGGAATTGTTTGTTAGCAATAATTTATCAACAATGATATATGATCTTAAATCATGAAACGCGCTAGGCGATAATAATTATAATAACAATATTAATTATCACAATATTAATTAATTCAAAAACGATCTAGGAATTGACAGTAATATTCAATAAACGATGTAATTCTAAAAACTGAAAGATGTCTCAGTAATTGGAAATCGCGTTCTATTTCTAACCGGATAATATACCAGCAGAAAAGTGACGTGCACACCCGAGATCATCAGCCACTGCATCATCGTGAAACGCCGACTATAAGACGTTCACCTGGAGCCATTTGTCAAAAGTCGAGACAATCCTATCGAAGTGTCTCTCCCCGAAATTATCTGCCGGCGGCGCCGGACCCACGAGGTTCCGGACAATCTGTCCCGGTCGAATTATCCAACATTAACCCACGGGTTATCGATCTGCCAATTCCACTGTTCGCTACTTCACGGCAGTCCATTTCCAATCCTCATGCGATTTCCACGAAATATCTCTTTGTGCTCTTTCTCAAAGTAGGTACTTTCACAGCCGGGGTTTCTTCCCGCCGTTTTACGAGTCGTCCTGTTTCAGGTAAAATAGAACCTGTACGAGCGTTTTTAGTTTTTAGATTCTTTACTACGACAATGTAACGATTAAATTATGCTAACGATGATGAAAAGCGCAGTAATAGAAAAATATAATACGATCCGAGTCGTGAAACGCGTTCTTATGTGTATTGGGTATGAGAAAGAAGTATTTGTCGATGAGAGAGTATGCAACGAAAGTCATTTGATTCTCAATTCATAGTCTATAAATGTTCCAACATCTCTTTTAAACGCTTGCTTCTCGTCGTATAGCTTAGTACACATTTCAAAGATATAGCCCAATAAATACATCGTAATTCCTTAGGATTTTGTGTGTCTTCTTCTCCACATACATATATATCGTCATACGCTGTATACCGCGCGCAATCCACTTAAACTTCGTCTCTCATTCGGTCACAAAGTTGTAAACCAAATCGGAATGTGCATCGGGCGATCAAGGAAAGTGGCGGCGGAGTAAATAGCGCGGTGGTTTTGCCATCGGAATGTCGATGTTGGGATCGGGCAAGTGGATCGGAGTAGTGTGGACTACCTCGAATGACAGGGTTGCCTTGCTCGTCTTAGCTACGGTTGCGCTTGGGTTAGGTGAGGATTGTTGCGCGGCATTCAGGCAAGAAAAGACGACAAGCAAAACGAATGGAGATGGGAGATGTGACAAGAAATGGGAGCGAAATCTGGCACATAAAAGGCAACGAAGAAAAGTAGATAAAAAAAAAATTGTACATGACGGCGAATCAAAACGGCATATACAGATGATCATATACTTTGCCATTTGCTTTGAATCTTTTGAAAACTGGATAGTTTACTTTTTCACAAGCTCTTCGTATTATGCACCATGGAATGTTTAAACTACTCCGTAACTACTTAAATTATTTTGCTCTCGCGAAGAATGAAGTAAATATATAAAAATGTTTTATTTCTTTTTACTATAAAATATATGAAAAGATATGACATCTACATACATATATCAAATATAAAAAAAAATAAAGAAATAGATTATATAATTAACAGTTACAATTATGTATATAAAAATAATCCAACATATTAATAAGCATAACAACATATTTGTAAATAATGTTTTAATATAGGAAAAATAACAACGTAAAAAGATGGAATACTCTCACAATATCAAACATGAACGAATTGATACTGCTGCTAAAATAATATACGTATTGTTATCCCTCTGGTTCGAATACGAATGCATATACAGCAAAGGAAAAGAATAGCTAAATGGCGGTGAAAGCAAACGCAAAAGCTAGTCCGTTGTTAGAGCTTTCATTCACATGGCACAAACTAACGGAATAATACGCAGTTCCTTTTTGTGATACGCTGGATAATGTCAAAACGTAACGAATGGCCTGAGCTGTCAGGAAAACTCAATGAAAACACTTTTCTGTTTTCGATATCCTTTGCTGGTTCAACATTTCGCCAATTACCATCGAACTACTTTCTTGCATTTTTGTGTTGTTTTAAACAAGTAACGCTATATCATTCTCTGAAAAGATCGAAAAGAAAAATGTGTACACGATGCATATGCATATAGAGAAAATATTTTTTAAAAAATTAATATATTTCTAGCATGAATAAATTAGTAATTGCGACATTCATTTCATTACTCGTCCTTGTTTAATTAGATTCACAGGCAATATAAATAGAAGAGATTCAACACATTTCCTTTCATTTCAAGTCTCATAAACTCTTGGATTATTTTTTCCCTCCACCACTTATGCATATCTTTCGTCGCGTTCTTCTCGTTCGCTTTTCGCTCGAACGTCTACCTCCGCGTCTTCCAGTCATTCCTCCAAGAGCCAATCCGTCCGACTTCTCGCCGCACTCGTGAGTCTCAAGTATTCTACCGATTGCAGCCACGCAAGCATTACTCAGAAAGGCCTCTTCGTTTGTTCGTTGACTGGAAATAGTCTCGTCGAATTCAGCGTGCTCTTCTAACTTAATGCGATAAAATCGTATCAGGAAGTACTTGGATAACCAAACAGTGATTGCAAAAGAGATATTCAGACGCATTATTTTCTCACTACGCTCAGCCATTCAAACGATGATCCGGTACGTCAACGAGACACTAACAAAATACCTACTTAGATAAAAGATCATTCCCCGCCAATCGCGACTACTGTCTCCATTGTAGAAGCGTGTTTGCTCGTGGCAACCAAAAGTAAGTAGGTTTTCATCCGCATTCACATTGTCTATGAGGTGGAAGTAAGAACGCCATTCAAACTTTATTCGGATGTATATCCGCCAATTATGCTAATGGTTGGTTCAAACTTACAAAATTAAATTGGTTTCGCAGACAGCCAATTTCAACTTGCCGACTTTCGAGAATATCCCGCGTGGTTTAATGTAAACTGCCATCTACCATTTGCGGACGTATATAGCAGTTAACAGACTAATTATGAGATCGCTTCACCCGCTATAAATTTCGAAATCTCCCGATGTATGTACCTGCCACTGTTTATTAATTACCATTAAATCGCTACATACACGCGATGTGTGTCACTGATAATGTGTATTAATTGCTATCTATGCCTTTTGCACATTTATCCTCTAAATGCGGCAATGGAATGTCATCGAGTAATTAAATAATTTTTTGGAAATTATTATTTTATGAAGATTCCCCTGCATCATATTTTTCTTCTTTTAAATAATGCAATCTCATAATAGTGCATCCCATTGCGAAATAAATGCAAACTATTTTTCTCAAACAAGAACGAGCGATTGTGTCAGCTGATGCCGCGCTGGGATAATGCAATTAATATTTCAGCAACGTCTCTGAATTCGTGACAATTAATATCTTAAGCTTTTATTAGAGATCGGAACATCTTCGAGAGACTATTTCTGCAGCAACTGATTTCCCGTGGGATATTAATCCTATTCTGGAACGACAACTTTTTGTTACCAACTAAAGCAAGGCATCGCCCAGCTTACAGTAGATTACAAATAAAACCTATTTAGATTATATTTGTGCTACGTAAATTAATTATACGCAAATATCATTATTAATATTTGAATAAGTTCTGTAGATTTAACTTTTTTTTACATATTAACTTATTTTTTACATATTAACATATACACTCTAATAAGAACTGCGAGTTAAATGTTATTTATGAATGTAAAAATTGTCATTGTATGCAATCTTTTTACTGTTGAGAGAATATATTATTCAATTTTCATTAATTTAATAGACTGAAATCTTTTTGTTAATAAAACAAATATGTACCTATTAATTTAGGATATATTATTATACTTTACACATTTTAATTTATTATATCCGTTCCATGTGAAACAAGGCGTTACAAACCTTGTAAAACATAATTTCAGAAAACAAATGTGATTTTCGAAGGCACAAACTCATGCTGTCGCATTAAGTGAGTTCCCAGTTATGATCGCCTAAAGTTCCCGCATAGGCACGCTCCACGAGAAACTTCGTTCTCTCCTTCAACGAATTATGCAAATCTCAAAGCTGTTGCTATCCGCCGTGCGCGGCTGTCGACCCTGTTTCTTTTTTAAACTAGCATTGTTGAAGACGCGAACATCTTTATTCGCTAACGGGATACTTATAAGGAGAACGATAAGCTTCTTTTAAGGAAGCAGAGGAGTACTACAGAAATTTGTAACTTTATGTTTTTCAAAATAAAATTAACAGTGATTTTCGTGATAATTCCAATTATACGATTTTAAAACCCATTCTTTCTGCCATTAGGTACGAGGATCTTAATTTTATTTAAACTATTATTGTTATATAGAAACGATGAATATAATTTTTTACATAAAAAAAAAAAAAAAAAACACAACGAGATTATACAATTATAATTTATCAGAATGAGGTACGTGTAATATAAATGCATATATTTCATATCGTTAAGTGGAAGACTAAAAAAAAATCTCACATTCTCGATAACGGTCGGACCATCGAAAAGCCAATTCCAATCGTTATTTTTGATCGCGATGGGACCATTGGATCGACCAACGATATTCTTTCGATTGCGGTACACTCCGGACCTGACATAGCCGCTTTAATAAACGGCGATCATATCGGCGAACAATATCCGCGTGGAATATAAAGAAACATGTATGCGTAGTTGTAACGTTTCGCCGCGCCGGTAAGAATTATGTAATTGCCAAACAGCGGGGAGTACGATAATGACACATGGGCCAATGATAACATTCCGTTTCAACGGACTGTCGGCCGTTCGTGGATGGCTGAGCTCTGTATATACCGGTCAGTGAATGCACATGGATGGTGGAAGGGGCGAGAGGACGAAGGGATGAACGTAGAGCATGGCTCAGGGGAGTGTAAAAGAGCGACGAGGGGGGTGGCTGAAAGCGGAACGGAGGCCCCGTAAACGTGCAAGCGCCAATGCAGCATAACGACACAGCCAAATGGTTCGACCATTACCGCGCCAATATTACCTGCTCAACTGAATTATTGTGTCGAGCGGTCGCGCGAAATATCTGGCATCGATATTGAATCGGTGTGGTGGCCGACTGGCGTTCGAGGAAGGAGAGAGAATAAAGAGGGCGGCGAACGCGGGAGAGAGTATACGGCAGCAGAGAGCAAAAAAAAATTCCGACGGAGAGAAAAAAAAAGGTTGACTTTAACGAGAATGGATCTTCGCGGAACAAAAGCCCAATTTTATAGAATAACTTTCAATAAATTCTATTCTCGAATAATGCCGTCGATAAGTAAAAAAAGAATAATAAACACGGAGCGCGCTATCGTTTCCGCGTTCCTCGGACGCTTTGTCTTCCGCCGCCTTAATTATCGAGTATATAATTATATCAAATAAATTATCGGCAGTCTAGTTCAATAAACTGTGTCTGGTAAACGATGATAATTCATTTTGTTTTACACCGAGAAACGTTCTTGCAGTTTTTCGTTCCGTTTGCGCGTTTGCGTTATCTCTTGTCGCGTTCGATAAAAGATAAAATAAAATTAATAAGACGAACGGAAACGGAAAACGGGAAAATAATGTCACTTCTGAATTTAAAGCGTTTGCTCTTCGATTAATTCTCACGATCGAAGAGGAACGAATTGAGCAAAGAGAGAGAGACATACAGGAAGAGAATAAATAAAAGCATCCCCTGGCGTTCTGACTAACAAAATAGGATTAAATATTCTGGCACGTCAGTTTCGGTCCATTAATGCAACGATGCACGAACGAGTCTTCATATCAGTATCGCGAACGCTTTTCGATGAGGCTTCGTTCGGCAAATGGTTGCTACTAAACCGTGAACCATACGGAAATCGAATTATTCGGTGCGTAGCCATTTTCTACTAAATGATATGTGATACTAAAGTTATTTGGCAGGATGCAGCACAACGACGCACAGTGAACCCAATAGAAAATAGCTGTTTATATATAACCTGCATGCGGATTCTCGCTAATGTTCATCGAATTCATTTCAGAGAGGCCCATCAATTAAAGTTGTTGGTATGGCTGGGACGAGCGCGCCGAAACAATGGCCCTCTATTTCGAGAACAGATAGTGACGATTATTTGTTGTCATTATCACGTACTGCAAACGAGAATTGTTTGTCAATTTTTACGGATGTTTGTGCATGACGCATGAAGGGCGCTTAAAAACGAATTCACAGAAAAGAATGGATTGCAATTAATGTCGTTGATCAATTTACTCTTTCATTATATATATTACACTCGTATTATATCAATCTTTTATATAATTATTGTAATTTGTGCTACAAGACCTATGTTAGACTTAAAATATTGTAGCAATAAATAAAGTATTCATAATCCCTCCCGATTTTATTATGTGCATGTGCATGTATACATATGTGAAAGAGAAAGAGAAGAAAAAGGGAAGGACTGAAGGGAGAAAAAATAAATAATACTTTTATATAATTCTGGGAAAAACGAAAATTTGTCTTTATAAAAAATTAAATAATTTTGTGGACTAGAGTGTTGAATCACAAATTATCATTTTTGTAAAATCCTCTATAATCTTTGTAGAATTATATTATAGAAAAATAACGAATGCATTCATTTTCCCTTCCACTGAATATACATATTTATCAAATGGAAAAATCCTTAAATATTTCATAAAAATATATGACGGGTATATGATGGATCACGACGCGTTGATTTAATAAATTTATACGAGATAGAGCAATTAAAAGACGATGCGTACATTACCGCAGGCAATTACTATTACTCAATCAGATGTCTGTGGTTTATGGTGAAACACTTCGACGCGTTGTCGAGCCAGACAGGAACATCGACATAAACTCCATCACCAAGAGACCGGATCCCCCGCAGCTCTACGGCCAGCTCTTGGTCAGCTAATGCGATTGTTATTACACATATTATCTCTGCGCGAGTAATCATGTTTCACATTACCATGGCTCGTTCCTCGATCACGCGGCCTCGCCTGAATCCCGAGCTGTACGAGCGATGCTCGTAAGACGACTTTGGAACGCCCACCCATACGCAAATCACCATTCGCAGACGTGTGCGTATTCTTTCTACATGTTACTACGGAAACGGAGAGTGATCAAGCCATAGTGTTGGTACACGGACGCGGTCTTTGTACGCCCCAAGAGCAAGCGATACCAGCAGGAATAGTTCCCGATCGCACGGCAAGTAGTTTTACATACACGCACGAAGGCGTGGTACACAGATTCGCTCAAGGTAAGTTGTAACATCATTCGGAGATTACGAAAGAAAAGGTTCCTCGCACTCACATTCGCGGACTGGTTGAAGCCAGGAGCTACCTGCACATCAGATCTTGAATAGCTTTGAAACTTTGAATTTCTTGAATTGCGTAAATTCACCCGGGAGACTAAATTATATTGTGAACAGTCTATTAGCGTGGTTTACAAAAATGCTTGTATATGTGAAATATATATTGCTATATTAATTTTCTTGTTTTACAATTGGTAATTAAATAAAATAAAGAACCAGTTTGAAAATTTCAATTTAAATACATACGAATAGGTTTAAAGATAACATAATTTATTAGTTGAAACATTTTTTGGATATTGTGTATAATTGGTATATAAATTTTACTTAAACAAAACATCGTGGCAAAGTTTTCTGCGTATATATATTGTTATAATAAAAATTTTATAAAAAATTGACAAAGAGAGAGAAAATTATTATTAACCAAGTTGTATATATATATTAGTACTAATAACATTAATTTTCCAACCCTAAATTAGCATTCTATTTTGTCGCAAGATCTTACAATATTAATCTCGTCTATTTACAATAAAAAGTTTACGAGTAAAGAAGAAAGTTTAACGGGTGATAAAGTAACCGATAAACGAGGAAACGCGTCAGCTCTTGAGAACAGCTTCATCCAAATTTAATTCCAACGATAAGTGAAACATCGATGGCTCCGCTAAAGGAGCCTCTGCCTTCGCGTCGTCGTCGCTTTTTATTATCGCTAACTTCCTGCGCCGAACTTCGTCCTTCTCTTTTGACGGGATATACGATCCTTATTCGATCTTAAGGTGCTCACCGGGAGCTATATCACAATCGCTGCCCATCCTGATTATCCCCTCGCAGAGATCGAATCGATTGAAGGGAGCCGCGCTCGCATTTTTCCAACGTTACATCCCATTACCGTGAAAGCACCCGAGTAGTCGGAGAGGGAAACTGCAGATAGTCGTAACGAGATTTACCTGATAGAATGGTGGAGTTCAGAATGCGACACAGTCAACGCGAAAGCAGATTCCAGAGAATCTCTATAAGGGAGTTATTACAGCGATATAATCAACCTTCGTAATTATTGAAAGAGCCGATTTTCTAATTATTGAAAATAATCGATTCAATTATAAGATAATTATATGAGAAGCATAAGCGCATATATATGCAGCAATGCAGAGGGATAGATGCAGAGCAGCAATTCATGCCAATCGAATCCGTATATAATCCGCGCGCGTTCCTCTGTTTCTCTTCTACATCGCAACGATTTCGATGTTTATTGCTTCATATTGGTACATCGCAATTCCCTCTATACTATATCCATCGTTATGTAGAATATTTTTTATTTGTTATTGAGACAATATGATTTTTCTCTATTGTTCTCCAATGTATTCCTCGATTTCTAAAAGCAATGAGCTGAACGACGCCGAATAGCAAAATCGATACGTTGAGTCGCATACTTGAAGGATTTCGCATAAAACGAATTGTGCTTGTTCGGTCGAAATAAATTTCATTTCATGAGGATCGGCTAAAGCGACTTTCCCGAAATATGGAAAGTCGTATCCCGGCCAGTTTTTCGCCTCCGATGGATGAACCCGAACCTAGGAAATTTCGACAAGAAACCGCGTTAAAGATTCACCCGCTCTCACGTCGATCGTATTACGGTCGAACGAACCACTTTGCGGATGGAGATTCGAGGAATATATACGTATGCATATATACGTACGCGAATATATATACGTGCATATCGAGTAACGATTGAGAACACGACGATAAAATTCTTCACCGATGTACACGGCGCACACTTAACCGTCGATTTTATTTACCTCTTTAAATGCATTCCGACATATTTCTTTCACTCTGACTTGAGGAATGAAAAAAAAAAAAATATGTATACGCTCTTCGACTTCGTTGGATAGAGTACATCTGCGTTCGCGAATTACAATATCCCGGCGAACTGGGGCGCATTAAACTGACACGTTTACACATTAACCGTTACGTTTGATGCAATTCGTATCGACGATTAAAAAGCAAGAAGTAAAATTTCAATCGAAATAACGGCTTGCATTGTCTCGCGGGTACAATGCACGCGATGATAATGCAATACGTCTTTTGTGCTGCTAAAACTGTGACGTGTGCGTAGCGTGCGTTTATTTACGTCTTCAGTACGTGTAGATATGTATACATGCATCGTGTATAGATGAAAATGTTAATTGGACATAACGTTCTCGTAAGAAATTTCTTTTTATCTTCCAGTTTGACGGTTTGGCTGTTTTAGACGGTTAATAATGTACGCGTTCCAAAGAAAAAAAAAATCATTATAGCAAAAATAAATGATGGTTCAACGGATCATTTGTCTCCGAAACTATACTGCAAGATTCAATATAAGCTCAGGTGTCGCTCCCGGCAAGACCTAATCAGTATTGGAATATAATTTCAGTAATCTTGGTAATCAATCTTTCCCTGTCCCGACTCTGAAGGATGACATAGACGTCGTGAGAGTTGTTCACATCCAACATGTATGTGCATACATGCGTATATGCACTCATATTATTCTCTAGATACTAATTAAACTAGTTAACAAGCAGCAGGTATTATTGTGGATGTTAATTGTACAGGCACGAAAAGTTGTATTTAAGTTAGTTCCGCGAAGTGAAAAGGAGGAAGGGCGGAGGAAAGGGGAAGAACGAACTTAGGTCGCGAGGGAAAATACTTCCTATGGTTCTCGAGGCGAAAATTCAAGGTGATTGCGCGATTGCCCAAGATGTCTACCATACGAACAAACTTCGTCAATTCTGTCTAATTGACCCCCATACAGAGACCAAGTTTCCTAGGAAGTGGCGAAGTTTCAAGACGACGTCTTCCGTGTGTTTGACCCTGATATAACCACGGGTTTCACCACAATGTAACGGGTACGTGTGTATTCCGGAATCTGCACTATCACGTTTCCAAAACAACGGATATCGATCCGAGTTGCGTTAACACTGCGCGATCTACGGGTTTACCACATAAACATCCAGAAGAGCGAATTCGATTTTCCGATATGCAATAATTTTTAGCTTCGACATTACCAAAGTATCGATTATATATTTCTCGTTCATGTAATGTAGAAAAAATTATTGGAATCATCGCTCGTCTATAAAATATAATGCAGTATCAAATAAAATTATAATATTATATTTAATAATATTATCAAATAAAATGAAAAAATAAACATACCGATGATATTATTTATCTTAAAGATATATTGAGGTTTACAGAAACTGAAATAATAGATAATGATCGCTGGGGTCAACATATAACAAATTTTTTGTCCGTTAATTTGTCTTTCTCTTGTTATCTCATCCCAAAACCCCGCAGCGGTCACGTAGACAAACTGTTAATGGAATTAATAGTTTCGACCTGAAATTTACTCGGAATCGAGACATTGCCAGAACCCTCCAGTAATTAAATCCCGGCCACAGCTCCCGAAAGGCTGAAATTGACATTTCGTTACTAATACAATGTTCTCTAAGCACTATTGTTCACATTCGGACAAAGATTATGTATCCTATTAATTTTGTATTCACAAATGTGAAATGTTTCGAATAAAAGTAATTAATTAATTGACAACTTATCTCTCGACCAAACTGGCAGTATATTTATTAAGAAAATATAGAGGTCGAAACGTTGTGATTTTCTTAATAAATATACTGCCAGTTTGGTCGAGAGATAAGGTGTCAATTAATTTGTTTTTATATTACTGGTGATTCTGATTTAACATACTACCACACCAAAAGTAATTAACTTAAAATTTTCATCGCGATATGATATTTAGATCAGTTAATGTTTAAATATTAACATTTTTAGTAAAAACATTAAACATACTTTGTATTTTAACCTCTCTATTAATTACATATAAAATATAATAAATATATACATATTTGCAACCAGCTTTACAATAATGTTTATTTACGAACATATAAGCTTTTGATTTTAAGCCGATTATTTAATGTATCATAAATATTTATTAAATACACATATACATATGTATATATACACACACCACACACGCGTGTGCTTGCGTGCGTGTACAAGTGCAAGAAAGCACAAAATAGATACTTTAGCCACAACATTGTAATTTAGATTGAAATTCATCAAAGTAATATAAGCCAATTATTCATATTGTCCATTTTGTCATATCATTTGATCTCGTAATGCAGCTTGCTACCCGGAGATTTGTAACCGCAATTACATTTCCGTCCGCAAAATATACCGGTACGACTAGTTTATAATTTTCTCGTGGAGAAGAGACAAACATAAAGAGGCAAACATTCCTCTTTATTGCAAGTTTTCTCGTCCAGTAATCTGTTACGCTAAATATATTGTTAAGCTTACTCAGCAGGGAACGATCTCGCTAAATATTAACTTTCCAATCGTGATGACGTTCTCAAAAACAGTTATCAAGAATAATTTGCTGGTAAACATTTTCTGTGACGAACGAAATTGTCATGAAAAGTGACGACAAGTGACAGTGCGCTAATATCAATGTTTCGCTTAGCAGGGAACGAGTTAGTTTCTAAATCGCATACAAACGTTTCAACGAATGCGGGACACAGAGGAATCATCGGCTCGTGACAGGTTCATGCATGGGCGTTTTTCAATGGATCGATCGATTAGATCGACACATTGTCTTATTTATATATACGCCCACTTCTATATGCGCACCCGTTCGGCACGCTTAAATGCATCCACCCGGTTTTATCGATAGCTGCCTCTTGAATTATGGTGCCACCCACTAACAGCTCCCGATCACATAAATTATTCAATACCGATTTCGCATCTGTAACGGAACAAATCAGTTCCGTGTAAACAAGATAGGTCACATTTGCAATTGTTTTGCGGTTGATTCGATTTTCCGGCATAGTTTGAGTATTGAAAGCCGCTAATCACGCTAATAAAATAATTCAATTTACGAATCAATACCTCGTACTGTCTTTCCTTTCGACCCTTAATTTTTATTGACAATGTATATATCACATGTAAACTGGATATACTTCATCTATTTTTTGTTTAATAAATTTTAAATTAATGTATTGTTAATACAGATGTTTAATTATGTACTAACAAAATGATTAATAATTTATCGATAATCTATATCACATTAATCCTTTAAAATTATAAAACAAATTAATTAATTTATTAATCTGTTATTCGTATCGATGCAAGAATATTTCAACAACAAAATAAAATCATTATCTCTTTTTATCAAACAATCTTAAATATAAAAGGAATAATCAATCAATTATCAGGCGAAAGGGTAAAAAAAAAGTAGAATCTCCGAACGCGATATGAATAAAGTCACGCACAGTTAATAAGATAAATGTAATATTTAGTGAATGGAGGTCAAAAACTTACTAATTAACGTATTTATCTTTTCTTCACACAATCGATAATATTAATTTCTTATTAACGTTGAAGAAAAATCATGGACAATCGTGCCACAACACAAAGGTACATGGTAATTCCGCAAATTCATTTAGAGTTCGCGTCGGATGAAAAATTTACGCGCTTGTGCGTAGTTTGTCGCGTGTGAGAGGCCTCTAGGTTTTTTTTTTCCCCAGTGGGTGACAAAACCGCAATCGACCGTATGCACACGTGTAATTGGGCCTGTATGACGGTCTCGTTTCGCGTTGTTTTGCCTGCAGCCCACTCGACTCGCCCCCGTCACGTAGAACAGAGAGTGACGCGCGCCGCAGCAGCAGTTGCATTCAATTTGCATCCGACAGATAAAAGGCGCGGTTAACGCGGCATCGGCAGCTATATTGTACAACAAGGGCGAGGAGGAAGGGAGGGTGGAGGGCGCGAACGAGAAAATCGGTAAACTGATATTCCAGCAATAACAACGACACGGCAAGAAGCTGCCGCAACCTGCCTTCAATTCCATCCTCCTTCAGCTACATCCTGCTTTAACTATGGCTCGGCCGCTCCACCAGAGTGGGCACGCCCTTCCCAGTGCAGGCGCGATGTACCCTCCGGTGGTGAGATGCCGAGGTTGAGTTTATTATGATTATGAGGCGAGCGTACGGAGGTGAGACTCACGACGACTCTCGAGGGACCGGCTTTTCTTCCTCGTCTTCCTTTCTTCTTCCTCTGCTTCATTCTCCTCCGTGCGCTTCGTGGTCTTTGCTCTCCCCCGCGCGTACTTTTTTTTCCCTCGCTTTCTCGTCTACTGATTCAAGACGTTTGGTTTCTCTCCGGTATTGTGAACGTACTCTCTCTCACGTCTGTGAGTACCGAGGATTTCCTTCCTTCGCGATACTCTTTTTCTTCTTTACCCTGCTATCTAACCATCGGTTTATTTCCACCCATTCTTTGTTTGTCCATTCAGAGTCTTTCGCACTAATCGCAGAAGTAAAATGAGATTCTAAGAAGCGTAGTCAAGGATGCGCCCCGACGCCTCGAGCTTTTCTTTCAATGAACGCTTGCGAGAGAGACTCTATTCTGTGGTCTCGCTTGCAACGAGAGCGCCGTAAAAAGTTTCAAGTACTACGTCGATGTGTCGGGAGAAGGAATTGGGGAGGAAGGCGGGGCAGCAGCAGGTAGCTAGTAGACCAGCACGAAGAAGGGTCAGACTGGAGAGAAACTAAATCTAATCGGAAATAAACACCGAAAACTAACACCAAGTTCTCTGTCTTAAGTTCGGAGAGAGAGAGAGAGAGAGAGAGAGAGAGAGAGAGAGAGAGAGAGAGAGAGAGAGAGAGAGAGAGAGAGAGAGAGAGAGAGAGAGAGCGAGATGTACTTTAACTCTGTTACCAAACTTAGTTAATTTCTCAACGTTTTCGTCGGAATACGGTTTAGACAAATTACCGAAGGCTAAATATTATTTTAGCGTGTCATTTAATTAAAAGAACCATGTATTAATTCTTAATCTCTTTTGCAACGCTCACCGCTATTCGCTATGAATAATTGCAGCGATGAATTAAATCGATCGACCGCTAATTGAAATCCAGCTTTCAGCCCGCAAGGTGAATCGATTTGTATGCAGGGCGGGGATAAACGTCAGTAGCTTCCGCAGAAAAACAGGACACAATGCGAAGTGTCGAGTCACCCGACAGCGGCTCTCTTTATCCCGTGGATCTTAAGCCACTGCCATTGCCGTTTCCTTAATCCGTCGTATAAACGCGCGAGAAAAATACATCTTTGTGTGCTGAACCGCGAGAGAATATGGCGATAAAAGTATAGAATAGAGAGCTACGAGACGTCGAAGGATGCGGACAAACGAGCGTGGTCCATCGCGCTTCTGATCGCGGATTCTGTCGTGCTTTTAATATCATCGGCTACCGCCGACGAGGCCTCGCGAGATGAGTACATACACACACACACACACAGTGGCCTTCGGTGCAACAATAACGATCGATCGATAAGATCGACGATGACGGTGCGTGCGTGACCGAAAAAAAGTATCGAGCAGCCATAAGGAAAACGGTGCGGCATCGATACAGTTACTGGCGATTCCCCCTACGGTCTCTCTCTTTCCTCTCGCGTTCTCGCGAGTCATCGTCATAACATATCGACGGCATCACATCACGTATGTTATACTTGAAACAAGACTCGTCGGAAGCGAGGAGCTCCGAGCGGCGATAAGTCGTCGTATACCGCGTAATAGACGCTTCGACGCGTTATCGCGATTTTTATCCAGTCGACGAAATGAAGGAGCCAACGCGCGTGACATCGCATACACCGCGCATCCGTCAACTCATCGCTGCCGGGTAATTGCTCGGCACAGGAGGAGGACAGTCGAAAGAATAATCCCTGACGAATACGCGCTACAACTCCCGCTGACAACTCTCCGGCGATTATTATCGTTAATTAATGCGATCGTCCGAACTAAAACGAAGAATTTCAGACATGCGACGATGGTCTTCGCTCGCGAGATTTCCGGTAGAGGTACGGATACCGCACGCTCCTCTTATCGGTTGCTCGCGACGTAATAAGACAACGCGAAGGAGAAATAGACAGACATGGCGTGCGGGCATCGCTTGTCGTCTACCGCGAAAAGAGCGAACGAAAGAGAGAACGCACCGAGGGGAAAATAAGAGAGAAAGCAGGTACGGATACATACGGAGATGGCGAGCGAGGCAGAGCGAACGCTTGAAAAGATAAAGGAAAAGGGAGAAAAGAGAGAGGCTGGACGCGCGGAGCTGATTAACGCTCGCCGTCTTGTCTCATCCACCCACTCGCGTCCGCAACGATTTGATTCGGAGCGATAAAGTTTATGAAGCCGGATCAAGAGTAATAGATTAGACGAAAGTAAAAAAGAGCGACGCGAGAGGAAGCAGACGAGAGAAACGAAGAAGTCGCGAAGGAAGACAGGAGGTGGTGAAGAGTATGGTAAACAATGGTAAACAATGACGGTCAGTCTCTCGCGGCCAGTAACTGTCGCCGCATTCTAACATAGGAGCTCATTACAGGAGGTCTTGCGTGAGCGCGTCTATATTTGATTGCATTATAATACGGCCTCCTTCGTCGTCGTCAAGTGGCACTGCCACCGCCGCTGATGCTGCGAAACGAAGATCATCGCGAGATTCGAATTTCTTTGCGCGGAAATTATTCGCTGAAATTGGTTAGATCGGTAGAGATGCGAAATAAATGGCAAAAAGGGGTTTCATTAAAATCATTAAGCGGATGTGCGCACGCTGCTAATGGTGCGAGCTAATCATAGGTAACTCTGCGATCATAGCAACAGCCGTTGCCGTGTGATTACAACTAGATAAGTAGGTAACAAGTATATAAATACATACATGCATATTATATACAGGTTAAGGGATCTGAAACCGGATCCCGGGTGCGAATCGAGAAACTAGGTTTGTCTATTATCGCGTCTACCAACCTGGAACCGAAAATAGCAGCCGGCTGTTTTCAACGTTATGTTGAATTGCGTGCGAAACGTCCGGTCTCTCGAGCAATTGCCCGTCGTGCAAAGGACGGCAAGCGCGAGAGGGAAAAGTACGAATCCGCGTGTGACGTGCCACGATGTAGAATATATACGCGCGACGGCGGTGTAGAAAGAACGAAAAAGGCAAGAGAAAAGGGGACTCGAGGGGAGAGGCTCGAGGAGAGAAGAAAAAGGAGCTATGACCGTGCTTTTCTTGTCGCTTCCATTCACGTGTCATCAGTCACGCGGGTAATGAGTGTCGGAAATACAAGGTTTCTTGAGTCAAGCGGGGCTGTTTTCTCTTTCCGCCCACTTTTTCCACTTTTTCCTTTCTCCCCTTCCTTTTACCTGGCTAACTTCCCGACGCTATTTATTATTGTCCATAAGCGTATATACGTGCACGGAAAGTAAAACCCGTGTCTTCGGGATAGACGTCAACCCTGCCTAAGTACTCATAGGTCGTATACGTACGTACGGAGAGAAGATGTTCGTCATATCTGGCGCAGAAATCTACCATGTGATTTCACCCGCTGTGCATTTATTCACTGCGGCGGCCAGCAGATAAAGGACAAATGGAAAGATAGTTTGAAGGATAAGCAAAACTTACAAGCTGTATCCTTTTATAAGAGTTATTGTATGCTAAGCATGTGCTTAATAAGGATATACAGGGTGGAGAAACGCGCGAAATAAATAGATTTACAATACATTTTTCGTATTGCTCATTTGAATATAAGTTGGAAAAATGTATGCTATTCGAGTGTAATAAATAGATTATAAAAATATATTGTTCGTACAGTGCATTCGAATTTGTGATACAAGTTTGAGAGACTTATGCTATTTGAGTGTCAAGAAAATACCAGAAGGAATGTTGGGCGAAGAGTATACCACTCAATTTAGCGAATAGTAGAAAATACGAGCAAGACGTGCTTCACATATTTAAAGCTTTGATAAATTTTTCACGCTACAATTTCGACGTAAGTAGCACGAGCCGGTCCGGTTGGTTCTTGCCTGATCAAATGTTCATTGTTTATTTTGAAATTCAAAATCGAGCTTCGTTTATATTAATGTTTAAGCTTAACGTAATGATAATCGTAAATATTAATGTAATAATCTCGCGTATGAACTTCATTCGTGTTGAAAAGTATAATGAGAGGATTAATATCCGTGGTAGGCGAAAAACTCATTTATAACGATGTCGTTGTATCTGGAATATCTCAACTGGTACGTTTTTCCATAGAAATTGCACCTTGCGGAATTGCGTTCGGCAAGTAGACTGCAGTAAGCGCGAAGGAGGAGATATAAAGTGGTACTTTGCTTCCGAGAATCCTCGATTCTCTCGACTCGATATGACACTCGAGACCGTCCTTTCGTTCTTGATAGTCCTCCTTGTCGTTTCTGCAGAAGGTAATTTAAAGCGAAGCGTCTAGCTGCAATTTTGACACCGTCTCGTGCCGAAAAGAGTATAATAGATGGGAAAATTGCTCATCGGACCAAAGCGACGTAATGAGAAGTTGCTCGAAGCTATATACTCTTTATTAGAGAACGTTTCCTCAAGTTCGTCAAATTTCATTTCGCGGAACAGTCGTCGCTCGTGGCTTTTCCGCCCGATAAACTTTCTTTCCGCGATTTTTACGATTTTTTAGACATGAAAAAACGCCAAAGCGATTCTCCTGGTAATCGATATTATTAATATACGCGATTTCAAGGACCTGCAAGAATCGATACACGCGATAAAACAACGCGATAAGTAATAATCGGAGGAGGACGAAGGCGAGATAATATGGTTCATCATTTTCTTATAAATAGAACCGATGATCGGTTAATATAATTATAATTCGCGGATAAAACTAAAGTATCGCGATCAGATTATATGCCAGCCATTGCACGAGACGTCGTGATGTTCGTGGAACCGGATTCTATGTGTCCTTAATGAGAAACCAGATTAATTATCGTGCCACGTTATTAAACGCATATTTTTTCTACTGAAAGAGATCGTCAAAGCTCTGTTTTTCTCTCGTATAGAAGATCCCCCACATATGTATATAAATTCAAGAAAATAAACGAGGGTCGATTTTGAATTACGATAAACATTAACGATAACGATCGTCTCAATAGTTGCGTCTGCGTGTCTGATCGCGTCAACGAGGGGGTAAATGGGATAACATCTTTAATTAGCGGTCCACTTATCAGGTCGAATGGCCAGTACTGACCGTCAAACTGGTAACGAGTCTGCCAGAGTGTGTGGACGGGGCATCCCAGATCATTTAAATTGACCTGCATAACCGCGGGAAGTACGCCACTGCCGGCCGTAGTGGAAAGCCGGTAAAAACATGCATCTATTTCCATATAACAGGTTTATATATTAGGCCGTCACCGGCAGCACATAGTTACATTTGAATACGATGTCCTAAAGCCGAGAGCTACTGGCGGTTCAACGCGCGTTCTGGTTCACGCCAGGGCACAAATTAGGTCCGACGAGAGCACCGTGCCCTGCGCACACGCGATTGCAAAATGCAATTTGGCACTAGGCAAATGATTTCGGTCAATTGTGCGCATTAAAGTAATAATGGGACATGATTAAATACTGGCCGTTTAGCCAGTTTAAAATCATTACGGTGTATAATAGTAAAATTAATGGAATTTACAGATCAATGTGTAGGATTCTATAAGTTTTATTACGTCATGCTTTTTGCTTTATTAAATGTGTTATGCTGTTTTGAATAAATTGTTTATCTTAGCAAACTCGAAAGTAAAATTTTACATTATCATTAAATCATCTTCAAATTTTATTGCTTTTATAATTACATTGAAATTATAATAGAGAATAAAATCTTTGTAAATTATAGCAGAGCAAGAAGATAAGATTTGTATATATTTAGAATTTATGAAAATTGTGTGCATAGCAAATTATCCGTATAACTGCAACATGTTTTTATGCGAGTTTTGCCTATGCTGAGCAACGAGCATCAAAATATGTTTCACGGAAAACTGTACTCTCTTTTAGCTAGGTTCAGTGCATGATCTCATGATGTACTGATACAGACTGACATTTTAATCACGTTACAAGCGAAGCGTAAGCGCGGCTCCTTTTGCTTAAAGAGGAACTGCTCTCGTCTCGGCGATTGTGGAATCACGGTAACGAATAAAGTCAGGTATGTCGAATGTTCGTTGCTATGAGCGTCTCTTGATGTTTTCACGCATCAAGGATCACACGAACTAGATGGAAAATAGGAGGAATCGCTCTTGCGTTATTTCTCCCTGCAGATTTATTTGACGCTTCAGTTCAGAATAACGAGAGAATTTAATGTTTTTTACGAAATATAATTGAATAAAAACTTTGTAAATTTTCTAAATTTACATATTTAATATTTAAATGTCAATTTAAATAATATAAAATTACTTTTAAGGCATTTTAAAAAAGTGTGGTGTTTCAACATTCTTTTCTCTTATAAATTATAATCGTATCTAATTTCTCATACTTTTTCTATAAATATATAATAAATTTTTTTAATAATATTAATTGCATTTTCTTTCTTCCTTTCTTTCTCACCTCTTCTTTTTCTATCCTTTTTATAGCTCGTTTAACGATATCCGTACGGTTCTTAACCGTAGCAGATTATATTTTTGTGAATGGAATTTGAGCAATTAAGATTAGTTGATTGCCTATCAAGCTCACGCCATTGTATAGAATAAACTTAATAAATTTATGTTCGTATTTCTATCCGACGTATATATTATAAAATACAAAGAAAAATTTTTCACAATTTGAAATTGACTGTGAACTTGAAGTATTGTATTTAACACTGATAACAGCTTATCTTTTACAGAGAATCTTTCACATCATCTTTTTAATATTGTTATTTTCATTTTATATATCATTTCGTACTATTATCTGAAAAAAATATTTGATTATCTTAAGTTGACATATATTTCACTTAAATATTCCTATTAACGCGTGAGTCTGTACAGAAAAAAATATAGTGTAAAATCAATATAAAAGTAAAATAAGCCAAAAGGCTCTTGGAATAATTCTTTTATACAATTTTTTAAGAAGCGAAATTGCGTGCGTGAAGATCATCTTGTGCATGCATGTTGCATGTCGAGATCATCAAGAAAAATGCTGCCTTCTTAACAATGAATGAAGTAGAAACTTTTTGAATCCATATTTATACGTTAATGACTGAAACTAATGCTTTTCCTGTTATAAGTAAAACTCACTGCTGCAAGAAATAATGCTAATTCTATATAATTACTTCTTTTTAAAGACTATCCTTGCAGCACACGCGTAATGAGTTGGCTAATGTTTCACGAACTGTAACGAAAAAAAAAAATAAACGAAAACAACTTATCTTAAAAGCAAGATCGCGCAACGAGCAGTTGTACTTAGCAATACATATTTAGAAAATGATAAATTTTCTCAGTTAATGAAAAAATCTTGAATCTGGTGATTTCGCAATCAATTTTTTAAAAATAAAATTTATATATGGCTCTTTCAACTTTTCAGTATTAAATATCTTCATAATCAATAAATTATCACAATGGTCTTTCTCCTAATTTGAAATCGTTGAGTTTTGGAAATGTTAATTTCCAAAACACATGCAATGATGAACATTTAGATAAATAAATTTTATGAATTTTTAAATATACGAACTTATTAAATTATAAATTTCTCTCTCTTTACATTTCAAACTTTGAAGATCTGCTCCATTTTGCTTCACCGTACGATACAATATAAGAATACCCGCTCGGCATAATAGAAACATATAACGCACACATACGCACGCTATAATTGCACGGTTCGATTCAAATGTCCATAGACGATTGCAATAACGTTTACACGTTATCTGCGCGCTATATAATTCTCAAGCCGGCAGCCAGAATAAGGCACCGTAAACCGTACTGACGATCTTTTTTGCGAGCTTTACTTCCCGTTTGTAACGGCGGAAGCGACGATCGATGATGGGCGCACACACAGCGTGCGCCGCGCGAATCGTTACGGTCAATTACAAACAATGTAAGACTGGCTGGTGCTCGTAGATACAGGCGTGCCGGTCGAGCGGCCGGCTGTACAGCTACCCGTAAATTAATTATTATCAGAAATCGCTTTATCTAACCGCCTTATCGAAACCGTGATTAAACACTTAGGACGAATACATGTAGAGGATATATACCACAAGGAAGAAAAGAAAAAAAGGAGCAGGACCCGAGGAGCGAGGGATGGCGTTTTGCGTCTATTAGCGCTAAAACAAACGGCCACAACGTAATTATCGTGGCTGCGGCGCGCCTAACAAACGGGGACGGCGTGGTAAATATTCCTAAAACGAAAAGAAAATAGAGCGACGGGGGATGAAAGAGAGTCACCAAGAGATGGGGTGATATAGCGAAGCGGAGGAAAAGCGAGAGAGAGAGAGAGAGAGAGAGGGAAACCTTTGTCAGCAAATTCGAACGTCGTCGCAATGTGAGCTATGCGATATATACCGGGGGTTGTATAGTGTATACTATGTGGCTAAAGTTTGCACGGGGGCTTGCTTATCGTTTATCTCTGAATCAAAGCGGCGTCGTGCATGGATAGAGAATTGTACGTATGTGGGGTGGTTATAGCTCCGAGTTTTTCGTTTCGGGGAAATGCCGTGTGGAACGGTGGAGAGAGATTCGAGAGATTTATTGTTTCAAGAATGGTATCTCACGCAATATCATGTTACAAAAGTCGACCCCTCTTATAATACCGTGTAGTTTTCTTTGAAAAATGCCATGCTATATATACATGCACGTAAACTAGCAAAACGCAAACTCGTATAACGTAACGTCGTACGTTGCGTGGCACATGCTTATTTATACATCTCATTTTTTTTTTCTGTAAATTAATATTTAATTCAAAACTTGTTGGGAGAAATCAAGATAGTGAAATATTATGTCACACAATTTCGAAAATAATATACATATATTTTTATGTGTATGTATGTATGTATACTAATTTGTAATTTGCGATATTTTGTGTATCATCATAAAGTATCGATCACTGAAGATTATGCAACTGACAGCACATAATGGAGCATGCTAATAGGTTTCAGCGTCGACACAGCGAATGTATTAAAGAAATCGATCACTCCTCCTCCCCAAGACGCATATCAGGAAGGATAAGGAAGAAAACTCTCGCGTAGCTTCGTTGGGCGCAAAAAGGCGAAACCGACGATCACGGCCCCAGGTGCAACATAACAGTTTGAGGCACGTTAATTTTCCGAGGCTTCTCTGCGGCGATAACAATCTCGTTCATTGAAATGTATTCCTGCGATGAAATCTGCTTTTCTCTCTCTCTCTCTCTCTCTCTCTCTTTCCCTTTGAAAACACCAACTACGGTAATTATTCCCGTAGCGCACTTAGAGACGCTAGACTCTCGACTAGGCTTGCGATTTACATAGGCATAAATAACTCAAACGCATCTATATTTAGCGCATTCTGATCGCGCTCCTAAGAGCGTAAAAGACAACGGGACAATCGGCACGAAGAACGCGGTTCGTTAAGATAGATGTGGCACGGGGGGATCATTATACACCATCCTCCGCTTTATGCCGATCGCGTATTTATTCGACGTCACGTGGACGTCGGAACCCTGTGCGCTCCGCGCCACATCTCCCCTTTCGGTCCATCCTATCAATCGCGATCCATACTCATCCGATTAAGCCGAGCGCGCGTTCCAGCTTTAATGAACCCCGACTCTACCATCTCCTTCGCCCCCCTCTGATTCCAAATAATGAATTATACGAGCGAATGCTTCCTCGCTCCTCTCCGCGCCGTGACAAATATAGTCGAGGGATATCGACTCGGAGGCTGAGGTCGATAACGTGCGATACGATAGCAGGCAGTATGTATATCTTGCATACCCAGCATCATAGACGCCGAAAAACAAAAGCATCGAGAGGCGCGCGCGATGATCCACGACCGAGAGGCGCCTTTCGACGATAACGAGTCCCGAGGGTATTCGAATTATCCCGAGACTCGTTATGATGTTCGGAAAATTAACGATAGGCGGGTATATTACGTGACGAGTCGTGCGAACGTTCCACGGTTGTATCAGTGTTAGGTAACCGCGAGTTAGCGAGGACGACGAGAGCGACGTAGGTACAGGACGCGCGCAGGACCGCAAGGCAGGATCGAGAAGGACGAGCGGAATAGAGCGTGCATATAGGCAAAAGGAGAAAGAGGAAAGTAGCCGAGAGAAGGCTTTAACTATGAACGATCCGCGCAGCGGGAGTAGAGATAGGAATAGAGCTAGTTCTCTCTTCTCCCCCGTTCTCCGAATAAGAATCGATAGATCAAGAGGCTCTCCGACGTGTCCCTCTTTCATTTTCTCCCACCTTTGTCGTCTCTCTTCTCTTCTCTTTTCTTCTCCTCTCCTCTCTTCGGGGTCCACTCGTGTCCTCCGCGAAGGTAACCGCACTCGTGTCCACGAGGAGCTACTCGCGCTTGTAAAAGCGAGCCTCTCCAAACGAATTGCATAACATTACACGCGACTGCCAATGTTATGCATCGCGTAAAGTTGCAGCGAGCGACTCGTTGAAAAGTCACTTTATCATTGCAACGCGCGCGATCTCTTTCTCTCTTTCTCTCGTTGCATGATCGAGCTGAGCAAAGGAACGAGATTAGAGCACACGGCGCTCCTCGTAACCTGTTTTCCACTTATTCGCTTCTTATTAACGTGATATTAAGGCATGCGCGCACGCATGCACGTTGCTCGGAGATGAAGTTGAAGCGCAACGTACGTGAATGGCTCTTCAGTCGTGCTTCGCCAGCGAATTTATTACAGGCCGCGATATACATCAAGATTCTGTGCGGTTTTAATGTGAATTCGCACTCTCTCACCCGTCAGTTCTACGTCAGATATTACAATTTATATGATCGATAGAATATAATCGGAGCTTCGCGAGCGTTACGCAATGATTGGAGTCCAAGCAATGTCCGCGGCAACTATCCCATTTCAAATATCATTTTACGTCTCTTCCCCCGAGAAAAAAGCCACCCGTTTCCGCTTATCAGGGGATCGAAGCAAAATAAAAAAAAAAAAAAAAACAAAAAACAAAAACGTGAGCGTATTATAGCGAACGGCAGAATGCCGCACACGTATCTACCGACTTGATTAGAGACACTCTCGCCCACTCTGTGCCACATAAGTTTTATCTCGCCTCTTGACCGAGAACAATGAGCTCGTAGAGCTTCCGCTTCGACAATTCGAAAAAGATATTGACGGGAAGGGAATGGTTAGAGAAAAGCTCGCACCGTTAACCTTTCATAAAGTTCTCCGACTTCAAACACGTGACATAACACGTATTCGTATTTACAGGATTAATCTCGAGAATATTTCATTGCGAGGTTCTTCATAATGTAAATCATCGAGATTTATATTTGTATAGGAGCGCGCAAAAAAGTCCAGGGAGAGATAATCCCAAAATGTATGTTTATTCTAAACCAACTTTGGAATAAATTCAGGTGACGTGTTCCCTTCTTCCTCGCGAGGAAGCTTGATAACTAGCTGTAAACGAACGAGAGTTGGCGCGAACGGTACAGGCTCGAATTAGTTATGTAACACGAGAGAAAAAGACGTGCCGTCCGCCGCTGATTTACGCATTCCGCTTTTGCCGGGCAGCACAACAATGGGCAGGGTGACGTGTCCGAATACATACTTCCTCTTTCTACTTGGCTTTCTGTCTTTCGCGCTCTGTGCGGTCGCGCAATCCCTTCCCGCCCTGGCTATACCCGGTTTCTCGTCACCCTTTCACCCCCCCTTTCCCTTCTCCACCATTACCATTCCCCGGGATTCCATCTCGTGCTTCGTCGCTCCCACTCTGCCAGCACTTCCTCTTCTTCTGGCCGGTTTCTCGCGGCTGCGGTGCGGCCTTGCAATGCTGCAGGCCGTATAGAACCCTCTTCATCCCGCCAACTCTGCCGCTGTTGCACCGTTGCAGCTGCAGCAGCGACGGCGACGGCAACGGCCGACGCACACACCATCGCAGCGACAGGCAGCGAGGTAACTACAAGGTAGTTGCAGCGACGCTGGTTTACCTCGTAGTACGAGGACGAGACATTGGCCTACCACGCTCGACCTTGCCAGTTCGTTACTCTTTCCCCGTTTCTCTTATGCATTATACACGGCTATCCGCCTCGGCCTGTGTGTCGTCGTTTCTCTTCTAGCCCCCTTTCCGGCTCAATCTCCTTCTTTCTCTCTCTTTCTTGGTGTTTCTATCGTTTTCTGCTTCTCTCATCGTTCTCCTCTTACCCTTCCTCTCTTTTCTTCTCTTTTCTACGTGTCTCTCAGCACTTCCCTTTCAATCTATCTTCCTTTTCGCCTATTTTCCCTGGTCCATCTCGTTTCTGCCGGCTTACTCATCGCGCGATGCTTCTCTGTCTTTCTCTTTCTCTCATTCTGCGAAGACGCCGACCCGGCGCGGATAAGGCGCATCGTCATCATACGATCTCATTTATCGTGCCTGGCCCCCCTCGAATCCAGGCAGCGATGGCACGGCCAGGAGAGAAGAAAGCGATTGCAAACGGGAGCAGGTGGTAATGATAGGATAACGATAGCAATAGCGACGATGCTGCTGTCGCATCAATGCTGGGCAGACACGCCCAGTTGCAATCCTCCCTCAGAATTATATTAATTAATTATAATTAATTAAAATAATGTATCGATCGTGTGCACGACGACGCATATACATATATGTAAATATGTAAAGTAAGTTATGCATAAATACGTTGTCCGGTGTACCGTTGGGGCTTCGTTAACGCGGTGCTTCGTGACATTGCGGCCCGGGGGACTATAAATTTCACAAATTATCCCTATCGAATCGTAAAGCGGTCCGCGAACTTTGTATCTAAGCGACAAACTGCGGGAGACGTGGTGGTCCAAATTAATTTCAATTAGCGCGAAAAAAATTCATATTTACAAACTCTCCAATTATTAAAATATTTTGACACTTTCGCGTATCATTGTAAACATTACAAGATACTCTATCGTTTCTCGAGACGAGTAGCGACTGTTTTATCAATTTTGCTTTTCTTTCCGCGCGATCAATTAAAGAAGACGCCCTCGAAGATACGCCGATGACACAGCTTCCTCATTAATTGGTCTCGACCGGAATGATAGGGAGAGACTTTGCAGGACAAACGCAGGACGATCACGGTCGTCGCGCGTTTGATGAAAGAGAGAAAGAGGGAATATCTTATTAGCGTGATCGTGTCTTCTCTCGTTACCGTTTTCGCTCGCGACGGCGTTACCATTACGAGGGGGAAGGGAAAAGGGAAGAAAGAGGGCGGAGGTGGCACAATGTTTGTCCAACTGAAATTGCTTTCGCCACGATGTATTTTCTTATAAAACAGTCCGTGCTCGGCGTCGCGATAAGATTTCAATATAGAGTGGCGCATTGTACGTACTATTTCGAAATAAAGAGCGAGAGAGAGAGAAGGGGAGACTCATCGTGTGACTATGAGATGCTTTTTGCCGAGCGATAATAGGATATGGGCGATTCTCCAAAACGTTGCGAAACCGCAATCTACGCTTCGTAATCTACATTTCGTAATCTACGTCGGTCAGACGAGTGGCACGTTGCTCCTCTTTTTAAAGCGGTGTCGGTTTCAGGCTCGTCTATAAAAAAAAAGAAAAAAAGAAAAAAAGAAAAAAAGGAAAAACAAAAAAATCAATGGAACGCGCGTTACATCGCGCCGATGATTTTCTGCTTCAGATGCTACAGGAATTCCACGTTGCTATTGCACGCACACTGTGAGAGTGAATAAGCTTCAACAAGTAACTACGCACGGCGCAAAGCGCACGTACCCGAGTTTCATCGCGAGATTAATTCCTATGTTAGGTAATTATAATGCTCAATAGCATTTAAGCGTCGTAACCGTGCTCTTGCGAGAAACCGCTAAATCAAATATCGCATATACCTATGCGGCGGCGCCGAAGCGTTAATTGAAATCATTAGCACATCGCGGGCGTTTCTCTCTTCCCGCTTATTGCTTTCATCCAAATTATCTGTCTCGCACGCGAGCAAAATCCAACCGGCGAAAAACCAGTTGCTCGCGAACAATCAAGACGCAAAAGTCTTCGTACCGAAGCGTGTGCTTTTCGGGGGTCCAGACAGGTGGGCCGCGACGAGCGGAGATAATCGAGATGAATGTTTCGTTTAAGACCGCCGCCGATCAAATTCCTGCGGAAAGAGAGAAAGGAGGAGAGGGAGAGAGACGGGGAGATCGGTCTCTTCTGCGGTGAACGATCGAAATCTCTCTCTCTCTTTCCGCGGACTTAACGGTGGCAGGTACCTAGTCCGTGTCAAATCGTAAGTCGATATCCTGCCGCACCTTCCATCACGCGCCGTCCATTGCAGCCGATATCCTTGGACGCGGAGGATGGATGTCGAGGTTCGCGTTCTCTACTACAAGTCTCGCGCGGGTGCATTGAACCCGCACTCTTCTCTCTCGCCGTAACGCCGAACGCACATCCTATGCTTATAAACCGTAACGACACGTGAAACTAACGGACTTGGCTCACGGCGCGTCTACACCCGCGGGAGTCCCGCGCTACGATTTCCGTCAAGCTCGTTTGGAATTACGCACGAAATACGCGCGCTAAGATATAAAGAGAGAAAGAGAAAAGGAGAGAGCATCGAGACTCGACAGACGACTTTGCTCCGCGCAAAAAGATACGCGCGATATAAAAAGATCCCCGATGATGAATCCCCGCGCAAAACGCCGCGCCGCGGCGAGTGCGTCATTCAAAAGAGATAATTACTAGCTCCTAGTACTCAACAGTGCGATAGAGTGCAATATCTTGAACGGCCCCTTCAACAGGAAAGGTGTTCCACACTCGTATATTACGTGCTGTAATTTCGAGTCATAATTATACCAGACAGGAACTCTAATTAAAACTTTTCATCACAGTCCTAAACGAGTATAACACTTTGTAATTTAAAACGATATCATACAGTATGTAATAGTTGTTGAAAAAAAAAAAGAAACACGTTTCTCCGCTATCGTAAATTAGATAACAAGCATATACGTAACGTTAAATCTGAAATATTTGTAAATGTAATAAAACATTTTTTTTTACGTTTCGATTGAATAAACATCTGACTCTATACGCGTAAATAACTCTTGTGCGAATTTAAGGTATCTATATTAACGGTAAATATAACGTTACATCAGTCTCTCGAGAGGACACAGTCGTAACAAGGTATGTAATAATATTACACGCAAAATGCTGCCGGCTGCTAGCGGGATTCAGAGAAATTATTCCCGGTAACGATCAACGATATATACAGTGACAAGTGAGCCATGTCGTCAATTCGATTCGCTGGATCGCGAAAGTTTTGCCGACCAATATTAAGTAAATAAAGCGAGAGGTGCCGTTGCTCGCGTCGCTTCCAAACGGGCACTTTGACCAATCGAAGTGTACAGTCGAACGCTTCTGTGCTGCGCCGCGTGCATCCCCTTCCATCATCCCTCCAACCCTCACCCTTTGACACACAATAGATTCAAAGTAGTTTTCCAATAGGTGCATTTGCAATTCGAATTCCAATTTGAAATCGAAACCTGCCGGTTAGATATAGCCGACATCATTACGCGCCGATATGATCGCCACCATAAGGCGAATTTCACGCGAGGTCTTTTTTTTTAGCTCTTTTTCTCTCTCTCCTCTTCCTCCCTTTTTTTTATCAACGATATAGTTTCGTCAGGCTGATTTCATAGTTCTCGCCTTTGGGACCTCGTCTTCCGGCACGAACGTTTTCTCGAGCCGATGGCAGTTCGTGTAATCGATGAAGTACCCGCCGAACTTCTATAATTTCTAACCATCTCGACGTGCCGCTGCTCGATACATATCACAGGGGAAAATGATACCTGCGATAGCGCCGCGCCGATAATTTTCAAACTGGCACGTACGATATCATCATATATAGGCTTAGTCACGAAGCCGAACGAGGTCCCGTTCACAAAAGGCAGGAAATCGATCGTTCGATTCTCTCTGTCGCGAGATTGAGTCTTTTTCTACTGCGAAGGAAGGACTGCCTTCGATGGTAACAGATATAAATGCGGTACCCGACAGTCATATATAAATAATACATAAATATGGATTCTAAATATGATAGAATCCGCTCGAAGAGTCGAGCAAAATCTTTCTTTCTGTTCCTTTCGATTATTAACGTACACAGTGAATAAAAGATGAAAATATAGCTAATAATTGCATGTAATGAAAAGAGAAGAATGTAAAAAAGTCATAATGTATAGAAATGTTTAAAAATAAAATTATAAAATACTTTGAAATAATTTATAAAAAAATATAAAAATACATGGAGAAAGAGAAAAAAAAATATGTTTCTCATATGTTACACTTGCGCTGAAACATATGACAGCAGCGTTATTATACATGTCGCCGTTTCCATATAAATATCAATAATATTTAATTTAGAAAAAAATTCACCGCGATCAATAGATAAATTTAAATCGCAATTTTTTATTTAAATACTTGAGACTTTGAGAATTTTGTCATAAAGCGAGTTCATATAACTGCAGTTGATTTTTATGAAAAATATACAAATTGCTGCCTATTATATTAATGTAATTTATTATAATTGAATTGCATTATCTCTGTTTTGTACGTCATAAAATTTGCAAGTAATATTGTCAATTTCATGGCTGGCGCGCGGTTGTAAATATTTAATTATTTAAAAACCAAGGGTAGTATTACGCACGTTTCCTTTTAATATTGTTTTCTGTCCGGTGTTAATTGAAAATGAAAGAGACCGATATTGGATTTAAACGCAGCTAAATGAACCTAGCACCCGACTTTTTAAAAATTAATTTTTTAAAACGAAAAATGATAGCATTTTGTTTGTAGTTGTTTGTAGTAACAATAATTTCGTTTGTAGTTTTATCAATTAATAAATAAAAAGAATTTTAAAAATGACTCGCACTCGACATTGAGATATCGCAAATCCGCTTGCGCAGTCTTCTTTAGAATCGTTTGTAGTTGTTTGTAGTGATTTTCCTTTCGTTTGTAGTTGAACGGTTCAAAAGTTATAAACAATTGTTTATTCGTCCGAAAGAGCTAACTTTGTCAATTTTTAAGATTTTTTATATCCGCTTGCGCAGTCTTCTTTAGAATCGTTTGTAGTTGTTTGTAGTGATTTTTCTTTAGTTTGTAGTTGAGCGGTTCAAAAGTTATAAACAATTGTTTATAACTTTTGAACCGCTCAACTACAAACCAAAGGAAAATCACTACAAACAGCAACAAACGATTCTGAAGAAGACTGCGCAAGCGTATTTGCGATATCTCAATGTCGGGTGCAAATCATTAAAAAAATTTTTTTTATTTATTAATTGATAAAACTACAAACGAAATTATTGTTACTACAAACAACTACAAAAGAAATGCTATCATTTTCCGTTTAAAAAAAAAAATTTTTTTAAAGTCGGATGCTAGGTTCATATAGCTGAATAATACAGTAATTAGACATAATAATGTAGCGTTCAGAAGAATCAGTAGAATAAATTGAAATTAATCAGACAGAGTTTGCAGCTTACAATATTTTTCCAAATTTTTAACGTTGATATCTGTATATTGCAATAGTTTGTTTGCAAATATCATTTTGTTCAAAGAGATAATAATGATTTTTAAACAATCTAAAAAAACGACATGAGCAGAGTGTGTGTAAAATATATAAAGAAAATTGTTACTATTTTTCTCTCTGTCTCTTCTTATGTGTGTGAAAGAGATGGGGAAAAGTTAAAATAATCAAATAAAAAATTAATAATTAAGAATAATACAGTAATTAGACATTATAATGTAGCGTTCAGAAGAATCAGTAGAATAAGTCGAAATTAATCAGACAGAGTTTGCAGCCTAAAATTTTTTTCCAAATTTTTAAAGATGTTACTATCTACGAGCTATGTGAACCTAGCACCCGACTTTTTAAAAATTTATTTTTTAAAACGGAAAATGATAGCATTTTGTTTGTAGTTGTTTGTAGTAACAATAATTTCGTTTGTAGTTTTATCAATTAATAAATAAAAAGAATCTTAAAAATGACTCGCACCCGACATTGAGATATCGCAAATCCGCTTGCGCAGTCTTCTTTAGAATCGTTTGTAGTTGTTTGTAGTGATTTTCCTTTCGTTTGTAGTTGAGCGGTTCAAAAGTTATAAACAATTGTTTATTCGTCCGAAAGAGCTAACTTTGTCAATTTTTAAGATTTTTTATATCCGCTTGCGCAGTCTTCTTTAGAATCGTTTGTAGTTGTTTGTAGTGATTTTTCTTTAGTTTGTAGTTGAGCGGTTCAAAAGTTATAAACAATTGTTTATTCGTCCGAAAGAGCTAACTTTGTCAAATTTTAAGATTTTTTATATCCGCTTGCGCAGTCTTCTTTAGAATCGTTTGTAGTTGTTTGTAGTGATTTTCCTTTCGTTTGTAGTTGAGCGGTTCAAAAGTTATAAACAATTGTTTATTCGTCCGAAAGAGTTAACTTTGTCAATTTTTAAGATTTTTTATATCCGCTTGCGCAGTCTTCTTTAGAATCGTTTGTAGTTGTTTGTAGTGATTTTTCTTTAGTTTGTAGTTGAGCGGTTCAAAAGTTATAAACAATTGTTTATAACTTTTGAACCGCTCAACTACAAATCAAAGGAAAATCACTACAAACAGTTACAAACGATTCTGAAGAAGACTGCGCAAGTGTATTTGCGATATCTCAATGTCGGGTGCAAATCATTAAAAAAATTTTTTTTATTTATTAATTGATAAAACTACAAACGAAATTATTGTTACTACAAACAACTACAAAAGAAATGCTATCATTTTCCGTTTTAAAAAATTAATTTTTAAAAAGTCGGATGCTAGGTTCACATAGCTAAATAATACAGTAATTAGACATAATAATGTAGCGTTCAGAAGAATCAGTAGAATAAATTGAAATTAATCAGACAGAGTTTGCAGCTTACAATATTTTTCCAAATTTTTAACGTTGATATCTGTATATTGCAATAGTTTGTTTGCAAATATCATTTTGTTCAAAGAGATAATAATGATTTTTAAACAATCTAAAAAAACGACACGAGCAGAGTGTGTGTAAAATATATAAAGAAAATTGTTACTATTTTTCTCTCTGTCTCTTCTTATGTGTGTGAAAGAGATGGGGAAAAGTTAAAATAATCAAATAAAAAATTAATAATTAAGAATAATACAGTAATTAGACATTATAATGTAGCGTTCAGAAGAATCAGTAGAATAAGTCGAAATTAATCAGACAGAGTTTGCAGCCTAAAATTTTTTTCCAAATTTTTAAAGATGTTACTATCTACGAGCTATGTGAACCTAGCACCCGACTTTTTAAAAATTTATTTTTTAAAACGGAAAATGATAGCATTTTGTTTGTAGTTGTTTGTAGTAACAATAATTTCGTTTGTAGTTTTATCAATTAATAAATAAAAAGAATCTTAAAAATGACTCGCACCCGACATTGAGATATCGCAAATCCGCTTGCGCAGTCTTCTTTAGAATCGTTTGTAGTTGTTTGTAGTGATTTTCCTTTCGTTTGTAGTTGAGCGGTTCAAAAGTTATAAACAATTGTTTATTCGTCCGAAAGAGCTAACTTTGTCAATTTTTAAGATTTTTTATATCCGCTTGCGCAGTCTTCTTTAGAATCGTTTGTAGTTGTTTGTAGTGATTTTTCTTTAGTTTGTAGTTGAGCGGTTCAAAAGTTATAAACAATTGTTTATAACTTTTGAACCGCTCAACTACAAACCAAAGGAAAATCACTACAAACAGCTACAAACGATTCTGAAGAAGATTGCGCAAGCGTATTTGCGATATCTCAATGTCGGGTGCAAATCATAAAAAAAATTTTTTTTATTTATTAATTGATAAAACTACAAACGAAATTATTGTTACTACAAACAACTACAAAAGAAATGCTATCATTTTCCGTTTTAAAAAATTAATTTTTAAAAAGTCGGGTGCTAGGTTCACATAGCTGAATAATACAGTAATTAGACATAATAATGTAGCGTTCAGAAGAATCAGTAGAATAAATAGAAATTAATCAGACAGAGTTTGCAGCTTACAATTTTTTCCAAATTTTTAAAGATGTTACTATCTAGGTAAGAAGAAACACACGTTGATATCTGTATATTGCAATAGTTTGTTCGCAAATATTGCATTTTGTTCAAAGAGATAATAATAAGGATTTTTAAACAATCTAAAAAAACGACACGAGCAGAGTGTGTGTAAAATATATAAAGAAAATTGTTACTATTTTTCTCTCTGTCTCTTCTTATGTGTGTAAAAGATATGGGGAAAAGTTAAAATAATCAAATAAAAAATTAATAATTAAGAATAATACAGTGATTAGACATTATAATGTAGCGTTCAGAAGAATCAGTAGAAAAGTCGAAATTAATCAGACAGAGTTTGCAGCCTAAAATTTCTTTCCAAATTTTTAAAGATGTTACTATCTACGTGCTATGTGAACCTAGCACCCGACTTTTTAAAAATTAATTTTTTAAAACGAAAAATGGTACATTTTGTTTGTAGTTGTTTGTAGTAACAATAATTTCGTTTGTAGTTTTATCAATTAATAAATAAAAAGAATTTTAAAAATGACTCGCACTCGACATTGAGATATCGCAAATCCGCTTGCGCAGTCTTCTTTAGAATCGTTTGTAGTTGTTTGTAGTGATTTTCCTTTCGTTTGTAGTTGAGCGGTTCAAAAGTTATAAACAATTGTTTATTCGTCCGAAAGAGCTAACTTTGTCAATTTTTAAGATTTTTTATATCCGCTTGCGCAGTCTTCTTTAGAATCGTTTGTAGTTGTTTGTAGTGATTTTTCTTTAGTTTGTAGTTGAGCGGTTCAAAAGTTATAAACAATTGTTTATAACTTTTGAACCGCTCAATATCTCAATGTCGGGTGTAAATCATTACAAAAATTTTTTTTATTTATTAATTGATAAAACTACAAACGAAATTATTGTTACTACAAACAACTACAAAAGAAATGCTATCATTTTCCGTTTTAAAAAATTAATTTTTAAAAAGTCGGATGCTAAATTCACATAGCTTTTAAACGCAATCTATTAATTTGTTACAGTTCGAAATTTCGCGGGAGAAATCAATGTAGATATTTCTCATTAAACCTTTTATTGCGTAGAATATTTATTTATTTATTAAGGAACAAAAGTCTCACATCTCATAGACTTTTCCTGTACGTCTATAGATGGGGAAATTAAATCAAATAGGCATCGAGTGAATTATCCTCAATTTCCATTCTAGAATTTTCAATCGTCTTTTTAATGGATGTGCCGTGCTATTTCTAGATTCTAGCAGATGATATAAATAACGCCTGTTAATCAGGTATGATCAGATGAGACGAGACAACTAAACGCGTAGTCAATTTATTGCGATGTAACCGCGCTAAAGGAAATTAAACGTAATATTGCGGACGAACAATAACTTTATGGTCAAACGCATTACGACATTTTGATCCTGCCCACGTTGCGGTCGAAAGTAAATATTCCACGCGCGACGTTAAATCGTTAATACGTGTACTACCGAAGCCATTTGGGGAGTAGAAACGTGGTTAGCGTAACTGTACAACCTGTCGACTGAAATTCCCTGTTCGATCGTCAAACTAAATTTGATATGTGCAACATCGTATCGCGACGCCGAGAGTCTCATCGATATATGATCAGAGATGGGTGTCGAAAGGATTGGCTCGCACAAAATGAATGAGATGCAAGTTGATTAGTTGTAAAATTAACCATTATATGCATATATATAATTAATGGTAAAAATTTAAATGATCAAATTCCGTAATTAACGTTTTAAATAAGCAGATAATTTTTTATATTGCTAATTATTTCGTCGATGCATTTTTCAGTAAAAAATATTACGAAACGAAAAATTATGCTTATCTGCAAATCACAGTTCCGAGAAATAATTGTCAATTGTACATTCTATTAGTAAAAATTAAGACGTAATGTTACAACGATAATTTATACAGGAGTTTAATTTATTATTTGTTTGTTTCGATAATTTCGATAATATGTTTTATATATTATTTTACTATATATTATGAAGAAAAAGAGTGATTTGCAAAAAAGTAAAAATTTAAAGATTATATACGAAATTCCTTTTGCAGATATAATGCAACTTGAAATGTTTGAACTATCTTCACTAGTTTATACAACGTTGAAGATGGAAGATAGGATGGATCGGCGAAGATAGGAGCTTCCAGCGACCTGAATTTTTCACGAGCCATTTCCCTGCGTCTTTACATTTCATTGGCTATCAAGACCCGAATTAACGGTGGATCTTCCTTAACGTTTAAATCTACAACACAACTATTACCATATCGCGCGATACTGCACGGAACGTTGAACATACAAATGATTTTATTTCCGGTTGCTATATTTTTCAGTAACAGGTAATAAACGTTAGCCTTTATCGTCCCGTTTTAAACACCCTGTGGCTAGAATGTAAATGGTACTTTAATCACTTCGGTCCGCCTATCAGCGTCGCTCATTATAGCAAAAATTTCACTTCCATGCATCAAATCATAATACGTAGGCGAGAAACGCGATTGCGACGATTATTTTTCTGCTGTCTAATCAGGCGCGAATTGGAAACGAGTAACATTATTTACGATAACGCATCGAATAACAACCGAGATGGACGAACTATTTATAACGATATGCGCCGATATAATGAATATTAACGAGCCTTAATCGATCAATAACGGGTAATGCATTCGCGACCGATAACATGTCATGGTGCTGCGTTAATCTCCGGTGTTGTCGTGATGAAGGCCCGCCCCGGCACGTTTCGCCGATTATTAAACTGCGGTGTAAGTTAGGAAACGGGCAGACAGCTCGTATCAAGACCGAAACTCCAGGGACGATCGAAAATATTTTCCGAGCGTGCTTATCCGCACGTGCGCCGCATTCGCCTTGCGTTTTTTCGCGTTTCTTCCAACGTTTTACGGCACCGTTCCAACGTGAAAGATGCAATGACCCAAGACCGACGAGGAACGAAGCGCTCGTCTGAAGAGCACGTGTCGACGGCGAGATGTGGAAGAGGAAGCATGGTAGATCAGTCACGATCGAAAGAAGAACATCGCTACTCTCCCGAGAAAATAATACCGCGAGGCTGCTCGTAAGAAAAGTTATTATTGTACGAAAAAAAAAAAAAAAAAAAACGGATAGCATTAAATTTAATTTCTCGCTTTAGAGAAATCGTATATCTGCGCACTCGCTTGCGCGCGATACGGAAGAAATTTTGGACGGATGTTCAGCTATTTCGTTTATCAGATATAATTAATCGATTTGTAATTTAGTTAATCATAAAAAAATTTTTTTTTAATATATTACACTATACACTATCATGACACATGATGAAAGGATACTTAGCGATTATTGCGATTATTATTTCAAAGCGTTAATTTAATTAATGAATGAAATTGATTATATATATTATATATGTTTGCATTTATTATGTCATGGTTTCATTGTTAATTAGATATAATTATTATGCGGTAACAATTATTACGTGATTGTTCACTCATTTAATTTCGCGTATGTTACGTTTAAATTCCTATTCACACATGATAATTGCCCCCATCATTTGATGCTACAATGCTAATTATCTTTGAACGAACCAGCCTTATTATATTTGTACCGTATTCTCCATAATATTATTCAAAATACTCAAGAGAGAAATTTAAAATATAAGAAGCAACAACACACAGAGTGTATTCGACAGATTTACTCCGCGTCGAACAATGGAACATTGTATCTGCTCAGGCAGGTATAAGACGAGTGAAAGCAGAAAATTTAATAAGCCGCCCCATGCGAACAACGTTTTCTCCTCGGGGCCAAGATCGACTATTATCCAATCACCGCAGCATTCCTCTCATGCATACAAGTTATGACTTAATCCGCTGGTTGCGAACGCTAAGTACCAAATCGCACGAGGTAATGATCCTCCCGATGGACGATGATCCACTTCCAGGCCGCGGCGGGTAGGCGAGGCGCGTGTATAATGCACGATGACGAGAGAGTTGGCCATAAACAGGGATGCGTTACGTAAAATACGTGCGGCCGACGATATCGATCTTTCGGCCCGATCGAATCTCGAAACAAGGCCCTGAGTAACGAGACTCGCCCCGATCACGTGCGGACGAACGCGAAAGTGCGCGAGCGCGCGCGGATCTCCCGAGCAAATCGGAGCTTCACGCTCACGTGGCCGCTGGCTAGGAGACTCGCTAAACTCATCTCGACGTAATTCGACGATTGACGGATAAGGGATCGAGAGTAAATCCGCGAGTCCAGACCTAGCGCGCGGTTCGCCTCAGCCTCAGTCTGATCCTCCTCTTTTTCCTTTTCCTCGTAAATGTTCAATGTCAGGTCCTTGGGGGTTTCTCTCAAGAGGGATCGGAGTGCGCGAGAAAAACACGCCTTTTTCCGTCACATCCAAGTTTATATGGACACACGGCTGATATTTAAAAGAAAGCATAAACAAACGTGGTAGCGATATCTCTCTCGATTGCGTCTCCTGCGCGGACGATTTTTGTTATATCTATTCGCGGTATGTGTCGGGATCTATCGTTTTATCCGCGATATATGGTATCGGCTGATTTCAGTGAAATGATGCGGGACCGAGACGAAATCGGACATAGAGAGGGAGATCAGGCGCGATATTATCTCGCGATTATGTCGTCCCGCTGATTTGTACGCTCCTACGATTTTTCATCATTCGATTATCCTCACGAAGTTATTCATAGGGTATTCACGAAGCACCCCACCGGACAATAAAATTATACATAATCACTATCGGCGAACACAAGGCAAGGAAAACGAAGATCCTCCGTAAATGAAGAAATAAACTATCGTGAGACTGACAGTTCAAGGATAAATCTCTCCTCTCAGATGCTATTAACCCCTCTAGGGACAAAATTATACTAAATTCTTCGAAATGAGAAAAAAGCTGATTGCGCAGAAACGAGATGCAATTGACCCCCAAGAATTTCCCAAATGATTATGTTTCGTGTTAAACAGACGTCTTTCTCAACGTACGTAGGCCCGATTTCGCACAAACCATAATAAATTGTCTAATAAATAAAACCGGTTTACGCGTCTGATTGCTCCGCGTGAAATGACACGCGGTGCCGTAGGTCTAATCGCTCAACCGCTGCTCATTACCGCGACGCTGCGGGGTTATTACCGTCGGGAAAACTTCATCGGGCTTATCCCGCTTCACGAACGGGAATGTCAAATGCGACACATGCGCGTATTTGCTGTATTTATCTATTCGCGATGCGTGAGGCGACTGAATGACGGTCGGACTGCCGGCGATGACCGCATGCAGTCGTAAGCATTCGGAAACAATTTAACTGTAGCTGTGAGTCGATCTCGAGGCGCTTGAATCGCGCGCGAAGGTGGTACATGTCCGACACGCATGCATCCAAGCGCTATGGGGTGTTCGAGAATGGGAATGAGATGAGTACGGTCATTACGGGTGCAGTGCTGTATCAAGCGCTGTCGAGTCGTTACGGGACCGTGTACGGACTTTCGCCATTTTTTTCGACAATTTTCAGCTCTCATCGAGCTCTATGAATTCTCACGATTTAAAAGCGAATAGAAATTTAACACTTACTCTTTTATTAACTGTCTTTGTTACTACTCGTACCAGCAAACTGATCAATTTAAAATTAGCAATTCCTTGACCCTTCACACAGATTGAAATCTTACCTGAAACATAAAAAGGAAAGAAAAATTTAGTTAACGTCAATTTACGTGTCAATGAGATTAATGATAAAAATAGCTAATTGCTCAATCTGAAGTTTGTGGTTAAAAAAGCCGCAACTTTTGTATTTAATTTTAGTGTAAAAATGTTTTGCAGCTAGAACTTACATGGTTTAAAAAAAAAAGAACATTAATTAATAATATATAATAATACAAATAATGTATTCTGCCATTATATGTGTATTGCATTTGAAATACATCGCGTAAAGAAACTTGTTATAATTTTTCATACCATCAAATTAGGATTGAAAAGGATTAGTTTGCAAAGAGATAAGTAAACACACACAAAAAACAACGAACTACATTTTTTCGCAATTTCGAAAGAATTTCTACTCTCCATATTGTTTCTTCTTGCTATGAAAAAAAAGGTGCAAAAGTATACTTCAAGCGAAAAATATTATACAATTAGTTGCAGACGGCGAATAGCGCACATATTCTGACCATATTTATGCTCCTGTGAAGTATAATGCAAGGACTTGGTCGCTGTGGGAAATGCAAGAATGGAAGCCAGATGAGTAAAGTCATTACAGAATTCCGCGCTCTTGTAACCAGTGCACGGTAATGTCACAATGTCTCTGCTATTCTACATTCTAGAAATGTCCAGCAGAATCGGTGCTATACATTCAGCAGGAACTTACTCTCCCTATTCAGTAGCATACATTGCGCGCCGGTGCGACGATGTAGATTCTTTAGCAAATGAAACGATGAATGAAATCTCGAAGTTGAGAATTTGTCAGAATTCGTGTTAAATATTTTCGCAATAATATATAATATATATCTCGTCTCAACATTTTTTTTCGTAAAAATTTAACCGTAAAAATTCGTTCAGAAAATGTACTATTAATCCACCACATAATTTAAAAAGCAGATTTTTCATTAAATAACGTGAAATTTTTTAATATAATGCATGAAGCGCTAATATTTTCAATGAAACTTTACTTTTGTAATCTGTTAAAGGGGGGGGGGGGTACTTGGAAAAACTTTATACATCGCTGCTCGTATCTTCCACCACGGTTTCTTTAACTCCCGAGGCTGTGGCAAAGTCTCGTTTGCGTATACGTAAGTGAAAATCTCGTCTTGAGCGTGACAAAAACGATCGTCCATCGGAGACCGTTCATATTGCCGATCATTAGAGACGGCCATAAAGGTCGATTCGTATTATATAGGTAAGACAGTCGGCGTGGATACCTCGGGGGGTTCACGACATCGTGGAGAATTGCGGCATTCTGTTGAGCGAAGGAGCTATCTATGAATAGAATTTTCTTATATGCGGCATAAATGCGATATACATATATGTATATGTATATTTCTCAAGAAAAAAGTTTCGTAAATAAAAAGATATAAACCACTTATTTGCTTATATAGTTTATGTTGAGATATGTTGAAGACTTTACATCGACTATAAGCACGCGTTTAATATAAAATAAGTTAATAAATTGTTTCACAAAATGCATAAGTTTTTTTTCTCGAAAATAAAAGAATAGTAAAAAAGTTCAAATTGAAAATAAAATGTTGCATATATATATATAGAAGATGATAATAAAATTTGATAAAACCGCAGTGAAAAGTATCACTACATTTTCACGAGAATTTACCGGCTCCGTTATATTTTCTACGTGCTTTTCCGAACGCGCAGAGAATTTTCGCGTTTCCCATCGAGGTCGCAAGGCCCATTGCTTCCACAGCCAGTGCGTGGGATCCGTGAGTTACACATAGCTTGCGACTATAAATTTTCGTGAGTGAACGAGAGCCAGAGCCAAGTAACGAACGATCGAGAGCACTTAGTGAAATAAATAACGCGGAGCGACCTCTTTGTCGCCAATTGTCGAACTTCCCAATGGAAAGTAAATGTTGGGAGCAAGCACTTCACCCCCTTCGATTTAGAGGAATGTTTTCAATCTCAGTACTTTCTACGTGCACTTGGAAGGACGAAAATGTGTTGTGCGTGCTTCTCTCAAGTTTCTGATTGACCATTGTTAATTAAATAAATCATTTGCATTTGCCTTTTCAATAAACGCATTGTTTTATTGTATTAATGTGTATATGATATAATTATATTTTAAAAGCTCAAGAAGTTATATAATATCTAAGCAATCATATAAAAAAAAATCATTAAATAAATTACAGAGCTTAGTTAATTATTATCGATTAATTATTTCTATGAAATTTTTAATATACATATAGTGACTAACTTTTGAGAATTAAATATCACAATTAAATATCAGGAATAAAATTTTCGAATTATAAACAAACGAGAATATACGAGTAAGTCAAAAAGTAAAGGGACAAATAAAGAAAAACACATTTATTTTAATCTATGTGGAAAATTTACATATCATTTTTCGACATAATCCCCACCAACATCGATACATTTGATCCACTACTTAATAAGCTTCTGTATTTCATCCTGGAAGAAAGATTTGGGTTGGATGCGTAGCCAGTTATGCACCACTGCAATGACCTTCTCATCCGAAGAAAAATTTGTTCCTCGTAGTGCTTCTTTTAATAAACCGAAAAGATGAAAAGAAAAAAGAAAAAAGAAAGAAAAAGAAAAGAAATAGTACGAGAAAAAAAATTTGTCCCTTTACTTTTTGATTTACCCTCATATATAAGAAGTTCATGAGCTATATTATCTTGTTTGAATATTTATGTTTGCACGACAAGATAATGGCAATGTGTGTCATGTGTATATTAAAAAGGTTTCCTGAGGGATATACAAACTTTTGCTATGTAATATTTTTGTGGTCATGTAACAAAGTCACGCCATATCGCAATCTGAATAAATCTGAACGGATAACGAGGACGTGTCATAAACGTAAGACGATGGAGAAGATAGCAGCCTATAACGAGAGACACGTGACACGCGACTAGATCGAGGTTGTATGCATTCACCCACTCAGGCCGATGCAGCGTTCGCTCATCTGTGCATTAATGCGCGAATCGCACGCATCCATTTGCAAGCCCCATGTAATGCCACATGCATGCTCATAACTGCGAGAGCATAGTCATATTTTGCAGAACGTAGAAGATTTTCGAAGTAAAACAGACTACGTGAATGTTTACGTAATTACGTTACGATTCTAGAAATAACGGATTACGTGGTTTGTAAGTTAAGAGTTACACGATAATAAACATATACCCTATGAATGTATTACAGAAATTATGTTACGACCTTGTAGACAGCAATTACAAAGTATTTTGCAACAGCGAAAAAATTTCATATTTAATATGATACGTATTAATGGCAAAAGGAGATATTTCATTCTTACTGGTTCAAAGCGCAGTTTTTAAAGAGAAAACTAATATTTAACTGAGAAGTAAAATATTCATTTAAAATTGTTAGAATTGAATATCTTGCTTCGTTATTCATTAAAAAATGCGCAATATACTCAGAGAAACAATTTCTCATTTTATACAAATATACAATATACTTACTATTCTTTGCAACAATTGCTATGGTAATAAATAAAAATGTCATCTAAATCTGTTATTAAAATAAGATATAAATTTATCTGTGTGTTATTATTATTTTAACATTTTATATTCTATGTGATGATTATTAAAATGATTTAAATTATATAAATTATTATCTGATAAATTTTATATCGATGTTATCTTGTATTATCATATTATAAAATGTATTTAGAATTGTATCAATTTTAATGATACGATGATAAAATAATATAAAAATCCAGTCTCTAGCTGACTAAAAATGTAATGTTAGTTGTATGTAATACATATATGTGAGCTTTTTCTAACTAACAAGCATATAGAATTAAATTTAAAAAAAAATGAAGAAATCTTAAATCACAGAAATATAAAGTACTTTTAGCGCTTCTTGTAGAAGCTACAATTAATTTATATTTCTCTGATTTAAGGTAATTACAAAAAAGGTAGCATGCGTTTTTTTGCGAAAGTAACTTATAAAAATTTCAAGAGATTCTTTTAATCTCGAGACATCTCCATATTTTTTATTCTACATCACTGAGAACGCAAAGCACGTAAGAATATTAAAATTTTAGTCCGCTGCAATTTGCGCCGGACGAACGCAAGAGGAAAAGAAACTGGAGCAATGACGGCACAATGAAAATACGGCAAAACTTCATAGACAACATACTGTGCTTACGTCGAAAAAAGTTACGGGAGCGTATGATTTGAATGCACAGTCAAGTGCTTATAATTTGTATGTGTTTTGCATTTATTAATTTTTATGGTGGACACGTGTGTGGACGAGTGTGCCTACATTTCGTGAGATAAATTGCAGATGAAGTTTACTATACACAGCAGTAACGTTATATGATTTCATTTATATCCGCATGCGATGCGTATATGCAATACATATGGCATGTTTGTTATTAGTAATGTAATGTATGTACAAATTGTCACGTTCATGCTTAAATGTCTAATATCCATGCCGGATTGAAAATACCTGATTATTAAATGAGATTTGTATTCCGATAAGTTCTTTTGATCAAACACAGATGTTATTCTACATAATGCAATAATTTCCGAATCGAGCTTAATAGCATAATAATATATTTCATACAATGCTTATTCTATTCCTGATGGATTCTGAATGAACTAAAACTCGATCCTATTCAATAGGATCCTATTCCTAATCAATCTGACACTACCAGCTTGTTAATAAATCATCGTATTGTATATCACACATTCGCAAAGATCTTGTAGATGTGTACAGTGTACATACGGTTGCAGGAAAATCGTGTAACGGATAAATTGCAGAAAATTGATACTTAAATTCCACAAAATTACTACCAACCAAGATTACGTCAGCATATCGTTCCTTCATGTGCATTTAACGATCGTTTTACATCGGGCTTCTTAAAAGAACGATCGTCTTTAAAGCGATTATCTTGCTCGTCATGCGCGTTAAAGTTGGACCTAATTACAAAACTTTGATGATCTTCTAGTTATAGACCTCCCCATTGGTTTACTCGACGCCGGCATATATCTGCGTATTAATGTCGCTAATTAATTCGTAGTTGCGAGCCGCAAGTAATGGGCAGCGTGCGCACTCGTAACTGCACACGTGGCCGATATTTCACGCTAGCCAGCTCGAGTGCGGCTGTGGTGGCTTCGGTATGAGACACACGAGTCAATTTGTGCAACGTGTGTAACATGCGTGAAAAAAACAAGGGGAGCGTCGGCCGCGATGCAGAAGAGACCGCTGGAAAAGCAACTGCAGCCCGCACATGCATATGCGAGCTTGATTCGTGTCCCGGACGCGCGTCCAGCACCCTCGAGATTCTCTCTCTCTCTCTCTCAAAGAGAGGGAAAACGGATTTCAACAGTCGCGCGTGCGACACGTATGAGGAATAAATCCGAGAATGGGGCAGGCGTTGAGATGATATCGATTTATTGCGTCTCCGGTGCGAGGCGCAGCGGCTTCAGCAGATAGAAAAGTCCTTAAATATTCAAGAGAAACGATATCGAGGCAATGTATACGGTGAGGATATGTCACGGTTCGTGCCGTCATGATGTATCATGACTTATGGAGATGAAATTCGCGCACATAAACTGATAGCGACGCCGCGCAAATTATGTAGAAACTGCACTTGGTTGGGATAACGATTTTGAGTTATTACACGACGCGATAATTTCAAGAATATACATATATTGTGCACTGCAGATATTTTTCAATTGATATGACAGAAATTACTTGAAAATATCAGAGTGGAAAATGGCCACTTTGTTCCGAATTTTTAATAATGCGTAGTTATTGTTTAATCAGAGGAAAAATATATGCACGCACATTTGCATGCTATTATACGCTCCAGAGTTGTTGAAATAATGTCTAAATATACTGCTGGACGCGAACCCTACTCGCACATATATCGGGGATTTTTAAATAAAGAAATTTCTAAAGATAAAGATATGGAGAGATCGCGCAAGATGCGATGCATAGTATAGCATATTACGTTTAACGAGCGTAAACCGGGGCGCGCGCTTAAATCTTTTCGGGGGATGAGAGAGAATTTCCGGCATTCGGCGAAAGTTAATAACGCTTCAACCAGCGGTACTGCAGCACCAGATTCGTCCGGTACAGGTTTCAGCATTTAAGCAGCGCACCCTCCGTCTTCTTAACACGATGATCTCTCGAAGAAAAAAAAAAAAAAAAGAAGAGGAATGTTTTTGCGCGTAAGAAATTTGCGAGATACGAGAGAGTAGAAATTCGACATTATTAATAATCAAATCGTTCAATTTAATATTTTCAATGAATTCGACCGTATTTGCACGCGGTGATCGATCGTGAAACAACATAGCCGTCGAAAACTCTGGCGCGCAATCTTAAATCTCGCACGGCAGATTTAAATTTCCGATGCCACATTGCGGTAACGTGTTTGAACCGTATAGAAATCAATTTCGGGGAGAGTACAAATATTTTTACTGTCCTGACGGCATCCAATTTCTACTTTCCCGCCAGCAGCCCTGCGGCCTGTCCAAGGATTTCTTGCGCATACAAATGTAGGTCGTTGACGATGACGGAGATTTTTACGAACGTCGATCGCTAGGAGCTAGGAATCGTTCACGGAATCGTATCGGCGTAGAGCTCTCGTGACCCTTATTCGCTTTTAGCTCGACGGAAATCCACCGCACTCTCAAGAACCCCCGCTGATATATATTAGGTACTCGAAGAAGACGGTGAGGCAGGGGCACGGATGGGGGTCTCGGGAAGAAAACGCGAGTGAGAAAAAAGTCCAAGGCACCCGATATTATCTCCCGCCGAGGTTTATAGGTTCATGTTCCAATAGGACACGTCGACGATGGCGTATCTATACGCGCGACTCTTCCGCTCGTGTAAGATGCCTCTTCACACCGCGCGGAGCATCTGTCATACTTTCAACTGAACGTAGAAATCGTTACCTTCTCGCGAGAAAGAGAGAGAGAGAGAGAGAAAAAGAGAGAGACCGTGTCACGACACCGCTTGCATCGGAACTGACAACACCGTTGCGGTTGCACCAGATAACCAGATCCCGAACAGATATCTTAAACGGATGTCTCTCTCTCGTTCCGATATTTTATCTGATTTTTCAGAATGCATCCGCCGAGATTATTCTTCAACGGGATAAACTGTGTTTGAGATGTTATACAACGTGCGTTTGTACGACGATTGCATTGTACGACGGCGCATTTTCTCGGAGTAATGTCTGTGTTACTAATGAAATTGGCGAGTTTATGTTATATTTGCGAACACGAAGAGAAAGATATTATATAATTATAGATCTGCAAATGACAGGAAGAGCAACTACCTGTTCCAGCAGACGACTCTTCTATTCACAAAGCAGCTATTCCAAGGTTCAAAGATTCTACTCCACAGCTATTTCCACGCTGTTATTTGGAAGCGGGTCGTAAAACACGGCAAGGTACGGTAAACATGTCGGAGTGTCCAGCGATCGTACAACCACCTTAACAAACACCGTATTAACCGGCTCATTGCATTTGCAGTGGACTCAACCGCGGACCGGAGCTGCACTTAAAGATTTTTCACGGAAGAATATGACGTCGTGGAGCTGTAGCCGACAGCTCGTTTAAGACAATTGGATTTCATGATGCACTTAAGATCGTACTTTGCATGACGTGCGGAGACTAATAAAAATACGTCAACGTTATTAAAGATGCAGCTACATAACTAACGACAAGTATACATATATTATTTGAAATTATATACATTATATAACTTATTTAATTTTATACTAAATCACGAAGAGAAACCTTTGAGGAAAGTAGCAAAAAGATCGATAGTTAATATTCAAACAGAAGAAAGTGCCGCATAATTATATAGTAATAACATAGTAAAAAATAAATTATATAATATAAAATAATTATATATATACATCTCTTTATGCACGTATGCAATAAAAAGAAATAATATATTAAAATGTTAAAATTTGTTAGAGCCCACTGTGCAGTTTACGATTTTGCCAGAACATTTATAGTTCTTGGATTATCGCGAGAGATTGTCGCGCTGTGTAATTTATAATCCGACGTAAATCCGAATTTACGAAGCATCAAAGAAGTAATTCTGCGCACTGAAAAATTGTCATTAAAATTTTAATTCTAGTTTTAAATCAATCTAAAAGAGTATTTTAAATCATCTGACATTTTCGATTCTAATAAAAAAAAAAAAACACTTTATACAACGTATTATTAATAATAACGTGAAAACAAAATAAAAACTTATAAATGTGACAATTTGTCATAAAAATTTTACGCTTGCTTTGAATTAAACGTCATTTAATAAACATATAAATTAAACATGAGAGAATTATGGCCGATATGTGTGCCAATAAGTGATTAATATTTGAATGTGTCCAACTTCTCTATACATCATATTTATATGTGACTTTACACGTATGCGCAATAATTCATGAAAGAATATATCTAAACAGACGGCGATATACCTATAAATTCCAAATATCATGGTAATCAGATTCCTTACGTCTTTCATCATACCCATGTTTATGACTTTCTTGGAAGACACTCGTAACAAAGTTTGTTCCGTATGTGGACCTTGGCAAAACCTCGCCAAGCTTCGTAATTTACGATATCCGCGGATCCTCACACATTAAAGTTCAGTTACATCTGCGGCTGCTAAGCGGCCGCGCTCCTAATGCCGCAACCTTACGGCAGGCTAGTAACTTTCTCACTTGGTGGATTAGCTCTTTAGGCAGTCGCTGGAGGCGTGGATAATCGTGCACGACCCGTCGCGCGGTCGTATAAAAACCGTCAAGCATTACCGTCCGTATATATCGTTTTATATGTATCCCCGACTCAGGAGAAGCAATTTATGTTTACAAATGATAAAGCCCATTTGCGTAAATAGTACCGGAATGTTAAGATTTAATGTAACGCGGCGCGGGCCCATCAATTCCCGCGTGCGATTTAAAATCCAGCGCATTTTCGCAGACGCGACTGCGCTTTGGGAATTATTATACATTCAGCGTGAAACGCAAATTCTGATTGCGTCGCGCTGGCTGGAATAGATTCAAAAAACAATAACGCCTTTTAAATTAACAATTCATCGTGGAATGTAAATGTTACGTAGAAAAAAAATTCTGCTCGCGCATTTCACGCTTCGTAATCGAGCTTTATTCCTCGTAGCGCAATGATAGTTCATCGATAGTCCTGTACGATTTGACCCGCACGTCCTATTGAATACCAAGCATGAAAAGGTGTTCCTCGCAAAAAAAAAGTGTCAAATGCGACACCTTCGATCCTAAATCGGCGATTTTATTAGGTCGGTCTGTCCGCGTCGAGCCGTCAAAAATCGCTATTTAACCTGACAAATAACGACGCTCGGACGGGGATGACGAAACGTTTTCAACGTGCTGGTTTGCGTGAATATACATCGCGAGAGAGTCCGCACCGTCATAGATCACGTCAGGAGAGAGAGTCCTCACTCCAACACACGTTGGGGACCGCATTCGAAAAAAACCGCTGCTGGGGCGGCGGATGGAAATACATTGGACAGGGGACGCCGTGTCGAGGGCTTGGGTGCGCGAAAATTATGTGGTCAGCCTGATATATTTCCCATTCGCCTTGAATTAATGTATCGCCAATATTACGACGATGCATCAAAAGCCACGTAAAAATTGCCGTCGTTGATGTATTGGAGCATCCCGCGAATGCTCGACCGTGCGCAGAGAAATGTGTTGTACCGCGGCGATAGTGATGATGATGGTGGTCGACTTTCACGCAGCTGTGGTGCAACGTATATATCTTTTTTTCTCGTTGAACTTCTGCCGATAGGCATTCAATGTCTAGACCTGTATTACCTCTGCTAACGCGCAATCTTTGCACCGATAAAATTTCAGTCGATCGATCGTCGTAAAAAATAAAAAAATCGTGCGAATCTAGGAAACGAAATTAAAATGAACTAGACCCTGGAAGAAACGTTACCTCGACTAAGATAAACCATAAATATTCATATAATGCTTATATTCTCTAGCATAGATTCTAGATTCCGATATATCTTGTAACCAGCTTAAAGTAGATGAGACACGCTTACCGAATTGATAAATGCGATAATAGGCTTCTCTCTTTAGGAGTACCTTGAGTTATTTATGTCAGATTTATCTTTATCTATTGCAGTGTGCGTGTTGGTTTGCGAAGCATTGGAAATTAATAATCTGACCTGTGCGAAAGATCACGCCGCGAAGTATATGACGATACGGCGCGATTGGATTCACATGATATATTTTATACGACGGCGCAACGGCTTCTGAATATATCCCATTAACGCCCAGAGATCGCGTGCATCGGTTGCTCGCACAGGTATCTTTATTCCGACAGAAGTAAAGATAAAGTCTGACGCAAAATGAATATGATAATTTATGGTTCGAAACAAAACGTGGCAAGAATCGTGAAAAAGAATCGCATCTGAAGCGTATTGGTCATCGAAGCAATGCGTTTTAAGTCCTTGCTTTTTTTAGTACAAAGGTAATTTAATCGAACGGACGTTTTCCCGGCTGTGAAAGGTGAGAAACGCGGGTAGTATTTTCCGCATCGGACAACCCGCACCATGGGCCAGTTGCCATGGTTCCCATGCAATTAAAGAAATGACACTACGAATCAGGTAGATATATATTCTCGAAGCTTTCGCGTTTGCGTTAGGGAAACTGTCGTTTGCTTTTCCTTCTCTCTCACAGTCTAATTCTTTTGCGTTTTATTTTGCAGCGTTGCATATTTATGAGTTTTAACAAATAGTTAACGAAAGGTTCCGCGTTGGCACAGCTTATAAAAAAACAGAACAATTAGAGATACTAACTCGTCTTCTATCTATTGTTGACAATACCGAGTAAAGTGCTTTATTGTCACTACTATCAATAGCAATTCCTCGTTTCGTCGATATATTAAGTCTTTAATCGTATATTTAAATCGCAATATTCCTCAAAGAAAAATCTTTTTTATTTTCAAGTCTGATTCTCTCTTTTCATTTACCTATTCTTTATCGCGATAAATGTATCAATAAAAGTCGTGTAAAAGCGAGATTAATTCCATCATAAATTTGATACGTTGTTTCTGCACATATATGTATATATTTTGCAATGTGTACATGACAAAGTAGTCGTACTTTCTAGGATCGTTTATAAAAATTAGCCCTTTATTTTCGAATATTATCGATCTCTCTATATTTTTTATTCTTTTTAATATATAATAGAAGGAAAATAATAAAAAACGTTTAGTTTTCTGTCTGCTACAAATATACACTTAACCAGTTTCGCTCGAACACTGACTACTCCAGCGCACGTGCATTGCGCTATAACGGACACATGTGCCAGGCGTTGAGCGAGTTTTCATTAAAACTTTACGACATTCGCACCGACAAAAAAATATGCCCCGTCATTTTCCTATAAATAAATGCACTACCGTCGTACGTGGCCGCAACGAATTTATCTTTGTTCGGAGAGTTGTAAGAGTTTCGCGCCGTATCCGATTAATTAAAATGCAACTAGCCACGCGCGATAAATCACGAATCTCGAGTCGTGACGTCGTCGCGTTTGCGTATACGCTAATTCGCGTCGCGATGCGTGATCATTCGTCCGAAAGAAAACTCAATAACACGTACCTATATAAATGCATACCGCACTTCTATGTATCGCGCGGAGAGAGAGCACCAGAAACATCGAAAAAAAAAAAAAGAAAAATGAAAAACCACCACCAGGTCGATAATCCCGCCGATACGTACTCAACGTTACCATTCATATCGAATTATAACCGCGCATCAACGACAGATCGAGTGCGGGACATATTGAATATACGCTGCTTGCCGTTTGCATCGTCATCGAGGAGAGAAACGAGTGTCGAAGAGAGACATCATGAAGGGGTGATAATGAGAGGGAGAGAAAGAGAAAGAAATTGAAGGGATGTAGAGGCAGAGGACGAAAAGCGAGTCAGTAGAGCTTGGGGAATAATCAACGCGAGGCCAACGCAGCCGATATTCCATGGAATTGACCCCTTCCTGGACTGGCCGAAAATGCAAACAATGATGAAACCTGCGCCGAGGGCCGATCGATTATGCTCCCGGCGTTTTGCGCAACGTTAATATCCACGGCGATGCTTAACGCGGCCCTGATATTCGTCGATCACTATTGCGATGATCTGAACGGCCGTTTATTACAGCTGTTTCGCGAATAGTCGCGCGCGTCTACCGATTTTCTCATACTACTACAATATTAAATGCAACGTGTGCGTTGGAATCGATTGGAGGAGGTAGGTGTGAAAAGGAACGTGAACTTTGCGCGGTCGACACACATCGTTCTTTACTTATGGTTTACTTACGTGCGGATTATCAGGCCGCATCGCGCGAGCAAATCACGGTGAGAATTATACGCGTGAAAAGGCACGCGGATATAACAGAGAATGCGCGCGCGCGTACAAACATGCACGTGATTATCTGAACTCCCGTAATGCGCTTAGCGCGATTAAAAGCGTAATTAATGAAACGACGGGGGTTTTATGAAAAAAACATGCTGCGCTGTTCGCTGCGGCACAAATGCAAATGCCGCGCTGATACATTTATTAACCATGGAAGGTCATGTGATAAGTTATTAAGCTAGAAACACGTATAACGAAATGAAATATATTGCGCATAATTACGTTGTAACGAATATGCAGACTGTTTGCAAACATCTCTCGTAAAATGTGTCACTGTACAATGCACAAATTGTATGCATTATAATTAAATGTCGGAAAATATAGTTTAAAAAATTAAGTTATTCGTGCCTATTCGTGATAATCATCGTTACTCTCTTTTTTCCAATAATATGTATATGCATGCATGTAAATCATGTTTACGTGCACTGTACGGTCTCAGGTGTCCAGTGGTATATAATTACTATAGGATCATATAACAATGTACAACTCCGTTATATTATTTAATTAAATGTTTATCGCACAATCCAACGTTTTTTAAACGTGTGTAATTATTTAATTTTGTGTATGAGATCGCCGTATTGCAAACATTAATTACATTACGTATTACTCGTATTAACATAAAATAAACGTGCTGCTTTTCACGCTAAAGCAGGAATAAAGATTTCAAGTTTCATAAACATTTCCTTTAATTCTCGTATTAATATCATTAAAGTTTCATTATTCGGTTTAATAAACATTGTGTTTAAAAAAGTAGAATGGAGAAAAAAGAGCTTGCTTTTTTCCTTTTTTTTTTCTCCGATATTTAATGTTCCAAAATAAATAAGGCAACGAATGCAATTAATTTTTATTACCCGGAAAAACGTTATTGAATTTTTGTCACTTTCAGAGCGCGTGTCGATATTAATATTCACTCTGAATTATATAACACGGCGAGTTATTCAGCATGGACCAGGAAGAGCGGTATCTCCTACTCGCGGTATGGGAAGCAGCGCGCACCAGCGGAGCCTAATTCTTATTCATGTAACGTAAACCGATCTCTTTAATCGGTACTCCGACCAGAATTTAGGATTTCTCAAACTGCCTTTTCTGGTCCCAGCTAGTTTCCGTTGCCAGCGGCATCTTAACGATTTCAAACTGCTTTACCCGTCTCGCGTCCCCTTTCCACCCGCGACGATCGCCAGTAGTCTGGACATTTTCGATTCTTCTCTGCCTTTGAACGCTTCGATCGCTATTAAGAACTTGGCGATCAAGGAAAGGAATTAGGATTTGAGAAATAATGGGACGCTTTCTCATTAGCGGATTTCGATAGCATCTAACGAGAAAAGACAGGGATCTTCGCGTCGAAGCGGAAGAGGAGAGCGGAAGCGCAGAAGAGAGAGAAGCGCATCCGGCTAAGGCGCGGCAGAAACTGCAAAATGAAACGAAGTTGCAGTAGAATTCGAGCGTCCGTAGTTTATTCCCGTACTTTAATTACCTAGTTATCCCAGCGCGATTTACATAATGTAGCTCTCGCCCCCCATCGCGCGCGGCATTGACTCCGCAGGCGAGGATTTCCAATCGGTTCGACTCCCTCGCGGATACCTAATAGAGCCGAGGGAGGGATTCGCGAGGAATGGAGCAACTCTAAGGCTATTAATTCCTTAAGGCTCCGGATCGTTATAACCCATTGTTCCCCACGGTACCCGCGATGGGCCGCTCGTATACCAATGATATGTAGATCGGAGACACGCGTATGGGTTTGCCTTGGAGACACTATTCCCATAAGTGCTATATTCGAAAAACGCGGAGGCATATGGCAATTAAAACGAGTAAATTTATTATTTAAATGTACACATCTAATGTGCTGATAATTTTATGCTGATTTTATTTGTTATTAAAAATATAGGATATCTTCAAAAAAATTTTTATAAAGAAAAAATATAAAACTTTTTCAATTTTGAAATTTCAGTTTAAAACAATTAACAATTGAATAAAAATAATTACAATAATTTTAGAATATGACGTTATATACACAAGTATGAGAAATATTGTGTTATTATATATTAAACAATTTCAAAGCACAATAGAAAAAAATCCAAATATATATCAATATTTACAACGTAAAATTAATTAAAAATTATAAAAAGTTTGAAGTTATATTAACCGATGTAACAGTGTAACCTCACATAATAAAAAACGCAACATATACATATATTATATGATATGCATTATTAAATTACTAATTTACATGTGTTATTCAATAAATTGTAAGTACTATTGTAATATCTACAATACAAATGCGATGCTAGTGTAATGCTAATTGTCGATTCCGGTTACCTAATACAGAGTTCATTCTCAGTCTATTCCACATTATCTTCAGCATTATTAGTGAAAGCGAATATCCTGTATCACATGCCACACCATATGTGATAGATATGTGACATTATGTAGATATCGAATGGATACATCAAAATAGATTGTATATACATGCTACTATATATGTGTCACACGAGGTACGCCCATAGCACTAAGGTGCATCTTACTATGCACAGCTGATGACGGAAGGCAACCTTAGTCAGTACCTTAATGTAGTTTCACACAAGAACGTTTGTCTATTAATACAAGACTATATGAGATATGAGATTACATTGTTAATTATACGAATAAACATAGTGCACAAAACGTTTTATTAATAAATAAGTGTTACACACACTTTGATGTAATTTTTAGCAAAAGAAATAAATAATGTTTTATCAAGTTTATTAGATTTCTTTCTATATATTTGATTTTTTCAAAATATCGCACGACAGAAGAAAAAAGAGAAAAAATTTTCCATAAAATAACTTTTCGTGTCAATGTTAATTAAACTGTTTTTCAAACTGTTTGCATTAATAAAGTAATATGCGGGTCTCATAATTATTGTCTAGAGAAGAAAGGGAAGAAAATATGAGGAAGAAATAAATTTGTAGAATAAGTTCTAAATACGATTATGAAACTTCATATTTCTACGTAATATAGTTCAAGTAAGAAACATCTATTTTTCTTCGTTTTCCATGTAAAATATGTGGAATAATTCGAAAGTTTATTATTTAAAGATTTTATGTCTTTATATTATTTTCACTGAAAATCTTCTCTTGTTTATAACTAAATTAATAATTATTTTCTCCTTCTCTCTCCCTCTCGCTGTTGTATATATATCAACTAAATAGTTAAAAAAAAAAGTGATGACACAAATTGCGGAATATCTCGTATAATATCCTTTTTCTTTTATTTTTGCCAACAGATTATGGTCATGCGACACGGGCACTGAAATCCCGCGGTAATGTATTAATGAACGCAGCGCACCTTCAAGTACAAAGTTGGGGTCGTTTATGCTCTTTTTGTTCGCGCGCAAAAACCGAGGTGAGATTACGGCTAGTGCAGGAATGCTTTTAACGATAAACTCTCGCATTATGTATAAGTCTCTTTTGGCGTGTGCGGCTATTTCTATGAATTTCAAACTGCGCTCTCGCGGCTCGTAGACCCTATCTCCGAACGCGCATGTATGTATGTACGTAGACGAGTTTTACGCTCGCGGAATCGAAAGATAAGCGCACGCGTCAGCTCGCAAGATTTCGCGCGGATTTCGTATTCGTAAGGCGGCGGATTCAGTTATACGCTAAGATCCCACGGAGGCAGCGAAGAGGAAACGTGACTAGACGATCATAACTCGAAAGTAGCCGGCCGAACAACCGCCGAGGGGCGGGTTAACGAGGCCGCCCTGCGAGGGTTAATGGGTTAACAGGACAGCGAAGGCCTGTTGTATCGTGGTCGCGTCGTCCCTAATTCACCGCGCGTGGGAGCCGGCTTAAGGGGGAACAAGGTTCTCTCGGGTCTTGATAAAATGGCCTTTCTTCCCAGTAACGTCGCGATTAAACAAAAATGTACAACTATTCCATACTCATCTCGTTACAAGCTGATATACACGCGTGGGCGTGCCACAATAATTATAAATACTTTCAAATTTTATTAAGATTCTCTGATGTGTACTGTTACTTGACTTATTATTTTAATTTAATTTTCCCGATGTAGAAAGAGAGGAATTGTGAGAACGTGAAATAAAATAAAATAAAGAATAGTTGAATAAAATATTAAGCAAATTTTCTCTAGTAATTGAAAAATAAAAAATAAAATGCGAGTGCATACAAAAAAAAAAAAAAAAATACAAACATGTTTAGGTGGATTTTTTAAAAGCTTTTAAATCCTCTGAAATCCGAGTTGGAGATGAACGAAAATTCTGTGTCGTTACGCTACGAGAGATGCAAAAATAGAATTTTTTCAGAATATATACCAAGCGTTGTGCTATCTGCGCCCTTGAGAACGAGTCTGGATGAGTGCGTGCATTCGTTTATTCACACGTAGTGCTTCGCAGTTGTTACCCGTGCATACTCGTACCTCGGGAGAAGGTGCGAAGGACCTTGTCCTAGCACAAGGTAAACGCGAAAGGCGGAAAATTGCGAGCGAGAGAAAGAGAGAAAAGGAGGAAGGAAAGAGGAAAGAGAGGGATGAAAGAGACGCAGAGTAGAGCGTAAAAGAAATGAGAGAGAGAGAGAGAGAAGCAGTCCAGATACGAAACGAAGCACGTCGTAGGTTGAGTCTACTCAAATCGAGTCGAGAGTCTCGGGAATAAGGGAGGTGACACAACTGACACCTCGTAATACCAGGGACTTGGGCCGCTGCCAGTTTGCATAAGAACTGCACATCCTGTGCGCGCGCGCGTTCCAATGCGCCTGCATCGAGAGCTAGCAACCTCTGCAGCTCTTCGGTGTATCTATTCGATAGTCAATACGACGTGACACAACACGTCGCTACGTGCGCATCCTCGGTTTGACATTCTCAACCTCCGTTATACAAACTAATAGAATATCATCGTCGGAGATTCGAGTATTTCGCGATGTTATCTTGGAAATAGATATCCTGGATTTTCCCGACGTAGATCGGAAAATATATTGTGCAAAATGAACGAATGGAAATTGTCCTGTCTCGAATGTTTTTAAGAAGAATTCTCATCACACGCCTTTACAAAAGTTGTCTCAAAAATTAAAAATACACGAAACAAAATATAGATAATATATACATATCAGTCTTGATTAAAGAATAAATATATAAAAAATTCAAATTAGAATATAAAATATATCAAGCATTGAAACTATCAAAAATCCTTAATTTTTTCACACAAAAGATCTCTTTGTTCTTATATATCATATGTTGGAGCTGGCAAGTATTATGGGATTTGCAACTTGTTACTCTCTAAACATTCACGCAGTAATCCGAGTATTCCGGCCTCTCGAGAGATTTCGTGGTTTCTCAATCGGTGAGAGACGAAATTGCTAGAAGCGCAAAGTAAAGGTCCACGAACATATGACGAACACCTATCGCAGAGAGTATATTTATCTCTCACGTCGCGTATCTCTACGGCCGTCCAACTTTAAGCCGCATCCAGTGTATACCGTCGATTACAGAATTTACGGAGCATGTTATTTATCGACTATTGAATTTCAGATCGTCGATTTTACCCTCTAATATCCGTACGAGCGGCTTATCGTGGATACAAATCCATGCGCAAGAACACGCACGTCGCGATTATCATAAGAGATCGCCCATATACGTTCCGCCCGTGTAAAACGCCCGTACGATCTTATCTTTCCGCCACTGTTACTCAGCGATGTCATCCATTTGTTATCCTCCGCCGATTGGTACTGCCACTCGCGATTTTACGGCGCGCGCTATACAATTTTCGCTACTTCCGTAACTCGGAGCAACGTTTGAACAAAGTAGCGGGAATCTTGCGCTACACTTCTCTATGATAATCTCCGCCGGACTCTCTCGCGTGATTCTTATTTGCGAGACGATTCTCTGAAGTTACCGGTTTCATTAATCTTCGCACGCACGATCTGATACTAAATCGTATCCTCGATAACGTATTTATGGCGGGGCGCCATAAATAATAAATATCACGCTCGCGCCCTTTTTTATAATCAGCCCCTTATATGATTCGCAACATAATTGCCTGGAATTGCTCATACAGAATGTAATCGTAAGAAGGCGAATTAAACGCGTAATATATCTTTTTAGCGAGAGTACCTATACAAAATATAATATACATTTACATCACGCGATATTAATATGTATAGAAGCGGTAAATTATTGTAACAACAGTCGTAAGAATGTATACGCGTCATCTTATCTCGGAAGAGTGTACCTATGTGGGGGTGTATACTTGATATTGGACGTCGCCAACTTTCTAAGTAAAATAATATGTAAATTTCCATCGCTTTTGGTCAGAGAGCTATCAGCCACTTATTATCCACGAGATCTGATTCACGAAGGCATACTGTCCGTCATTCTTGGCAAAGAAACACTGGGCGATAATCGCTTAAACGATACGTATCGTTGAAACGGATGTGATACGTCGCGATATACCCCTATTTTATCGCGTCCAGCGATTCATGGATTTCAGGTCAGATGTGCCTGCCATTGTATGACAAAATGCTTCACTTTGGTATATCGCTATCTCTCTTCTTGGTACACAACTCCATCAATTACATTAGTTTTTACCTAAACGGAGAGTTCGACTTCTTGCTCGTTCGAGCCAAAAACCTCGTTCGACGACCTTCGTTCTCGTTGTCGTGGGAAAAAGCGTAGTAATTACATCGATTTGAAACCTCTCGGATTCGAAGTTAGATTCCATTAAATTCCACCATTTCCTACTGGCTTCCACTACGTTCATATATCTCCATGACGCACCTAAGAGTCGATTGAAGACTCGTTCTGTTTGACAAGTGCTTGTAAAAAGTTAACTAGCCATACGAAATGTGTTCTATCGAAACCGATCAATAATTCCTCGGGGCTATCAGTGAAACTGCGATTTTATAATGTCGCTTCGATAGTCAGCTAATTGAAAATGATAAGAAGTAGAGAACTAGCTAATTTTCAACTAGTTCGTTAATATTTTATAGCTTTTATTGTGTAGAGATTCAGTCTAATTTATGCAGAGAAGTTACTAATTAAGAAAATAAATGATTCTTTTAAATTTCTTTTTAAAATGCAAATCTGTAAATTATGCGAGATATAACGCATTCCTTTTGGAAGAATGTTATTATGTATAATTTATATTTTAAATCGCATTCTTATGTTTTAACATATCATAGCATTGTCTATCTTTATGCTGACTAAGAACGTACGTCCATAGTCAATGTCTGATTTTATCTACATACATCGACATTATTACTGATCAAAGAATTGCTGATATTCCTCCTTCCCTCCGATCACGTGAGGTACTACAATTTTAAACTGTCTATGACTACATGAAATTTTACAAGAACTTTTTTCGACAGTCATCCTTGCATGCAGAACGAAATCCTGCAGACGTTTGATAAATATCAATTCGCAATTAGATTCATTGTCAATATTGTATATCCGCAAATTGCATGTTTGTCGATGTTTGAATTTTAGTGGTTATAATATTGTCGCAATAATGAAATATGCCGAGCATTTCAATTTCATTACATCAGACTTTAGCTACAAATTTTTTAAAGTTGATAAAAATACGGGAAAGCCATCACAATTGCCAGCTATTCAATTTTCAGTATTGTACGTATATATTCGTAGAATTTGTGAGTTTTAAATTAAAATTCTCAAATTAATTTTAAATTTTGAGATATAATTTTGTCATTTTGCTAATCAGAAAGCAAAAATTTATCAAATATTTTTCCATTTAAATTTCTTCTAAATAATTTTATTTTAATGCCTTTATAATTTCATCGAGCAAAAATCCAAATCGATAACCTGTCATTACAGGTAATACGATAGCATCGGATAGTACCCACGTTGTACACGTTATGAGGATGAACGAGTGAATGGCAACAATGATGGAAATTCTCTTGCAAGACCGCAATATCCAATTAATCGTAACGAGATTTTCAAAAATCTTACGAGGCAAAACTCGGCTTTATAAAAATTGCGTTAAACTAGATGAATTTGCGAAATCAACGAAACTTTTTCTCACTTTGCTACGCAGTGAGAATAACGCGTAAAAAAAAAAAAAAAAGAAGAGGGAACCTTGTAATAGGGTGACACCTCGAGAGCTTCTGTCTCGAGGAGACAAGGAAATTCCACTCGGCATCCGGCGCACCGCCCGCCGTTTTCTCTACGGAAATTTTATTATGCTTCCGTAAAGAGTTCCTTCGCGCGGAGAAACGAGCGAGAGTTGAACAAGATGAGAAAGGAGATGACGAGATGAAGAGAGGAAGAGAAAGGACGGAACAAGATCTCGAGTCTCTCTTCTTTTCGCGCGAACAAGATACTTTAAATTTTGAACGTTGAATTGTCTTGTAATATCCATAGCTCCGATGAAACGCAGGTTGATAAATATTTTTCAGAGACCGCTCGCAATACGACGGGCGCATTTTGCATTCCCGCGAAATTACCGAATGCATTAAAAAAGAAGCAGTCTGCTTTTTATCCAAAAAATGCCACGGCACTAAAATAACGGTCCATCGTTTTTAATCGCGTGCTTCAGTACCTTTTTGGTAAAGAGAGATATTGAGCGAACGAGAGATAAAGTAATGCCATTAACCACTGCGTAATACTGTCGAACATTATCTCGCGCGTATCTCACTCTTTTAATCAATATTTCAATACTTCATTAACCGAATTATGCAAGTTTAATGATATGTGTTAAGTTAAGTGAAATATTGTGCTACATACGGAAAGCGATTTGAATCATGTTTCCGAACGAACCATTATATTTCGTGATATTCCGAAATTTCACAGAGAGATTTATCGATTGCATTTCATCAAGATGCAATACCGAACCGACCGTGCATAACAGAGAGGGGCATTTAATTTCAATGACTAGCCATTGGCATTAATACGTATAAATCTGTTCGAGGTAGATTATCCTTGAAATGTCGCGAAATCTTTGTTGAAAATCTCTGGCTTTGCAAAGAAAAAAGACAGTCTCTGATAAGAGGGCTTCTCAGTAAAGTGAGAATTTCATCGAAGTTCTCACTATCGACTTTGAAAAACTGTTGAGATCGCCTTCGTTCTTTGCGTCGAGTGAGGCTTTTCGTGAGTTTCGCAACATACACTCTTACGTATTTCACATACGTAGCGTGCAGATCAAAGTAATGGAAATTTCTTCATCATTCCGCCGTCTTGTGAGAAGCTTTCATTACGCGGACTTCACGCGCGCTTGCCTTGACTGGAACGCTTCGCAGAGAATATTACTTTAGAATTTCCATAAGAACGCTTAACTCAAACGATCACTTCACCCTTATCCTAGCCTTTAACCCTCTCTCTCTCTCTCCCTTTCCTTCTTCCATCTGCTATCCCGCTCTCTCTCTCCTTCCTTATCTCCATTGAACTATGGTTCAAACATATTTTCCAGCGTCTTTTATCACTCAACGTTCTGAGTAAGTGCTTCTCTTTTATATCCCGCTGTGCTAACGCGGATTCATCCGAACCAATATCTAATTCAATACCAACCGTCTTTTCTCCCACCGCACTTTCTTCACGAGCTCGTGGGGTTCGAGTTTACGGAAATCCCGGTAGTGAGTTGTGCCGCGTATTCATGAATCGCATTTTCCGTAAAATAGATCCGCCAAACCGCCGTCCGCCACGGCACGCTGCCTTCTCGACAGAATCTATTGTGGAGTCGACAGCGCCCGTCACTTCGTTGCGCATCTCCTGGATTGGAGACATTTTAAGGTGACAAGCGACAGTTCAAACGACACGATAGGAAAATGTTATGCCTATGCAATCGATAAAAAAAAGGATTTATCAGATTGAAATAAAGGTATTATGTACCAATGTTTATTAGATCTTTCATATGTTAAAAAATACTAAGCTCATCTGTTTTTTAAATTTAAAAAAAATGTGAATATTTATAAAATATGATATTTTAAGCACACCTTTAAAATTTATATAGTTAATTATAACAAAGTCTATCAAAAACAAACTTCTACAGTTATCTCGATATATGTAAAAACAGTAGTATGAATGTTTCTTTCATCTCTATTATCTACGTATCATTTATATATGATATATTATTTTTTAAATCCGCTTTCATAACCTTCCTTATGATAAGATCAAAAATAATAATACCTCACTAATAAGCTGCTTTTAAAAAGCTACTTACTTTAGTTATTAAACAACGAATGAAGCCATAGCAAGTCTATTTTTACACTGTACAAAAGTTTAAAAACAGAATTGTAGAAGAACCCTACATTCTTTCTCAGTAGCGGTAATTTTACTTTGCCAAGTTAATTAAAGCCTCACTCCGATAGTATCAGAAACTGAACCCTGTAAGTAAGTAATAGAGGGGGAAAATCGTGCTCACGATCTCTTGTTGATCTTTCCCCGAAAAAAATTAGCGTATATAAATTATCGTGTGATATTTTCTAATCAGCATCATGTATCGCTTACAACAAATATCTTGAGATTTTTGTACATCCTTATATTTATATGTATATTATGTGTTTAATAATTTAAAAAATTTTAAATTATCTTTAGAAATAATTTTACTATCTTGGTCAATACACATTTTTACATTCGCACACCGTCAATTTGTAAAATTATTATTAAAAGATATTTTTTTATTATCTTTTTTTGCTCTAAGAATACCGATGTTTTTACATTACTCGACAATAAGATTACAGAGACCAGTATTTTCTGAACCATTTTAAAGTTTTCCAGCAATTTAACGCAGTCTCGCTGCGTCAAGCAACGAAACCGAAAGTCGCCGAGTATCATGTTCATACCGTAGATTAAATTAAGGCAAGATTGTAATTATGCACACAAATTTTGTGCTCGCGCTGAGATATAATCAGTGCCACGAATTGCACGAAGGAAATTCTTCGGAAATCCTATTGCATCTTCGCGAGGAGAGGACAAAGATACACATAAACAAAGCTTTGAAAATGTATCGTGTTTGCGAGAGCCCCGATAAAGATTAAACTGGCGTATATAATAGACGAGAGAAGCCTGGAAATTCCTAACGCGCGTTTCATTCCGCCTATCAGGCGCGCGGACAGCGCGCGCATCATGATTATGATATTCATTAGGAATTTAAGGAATTATCAAATTACGAATACCGCGGGGCTACTCGAGCGCGTCCTTCACAAATCCATCGAAATTTCATTAGACTAGAGTGCATCTTTTCATACCGGCTGCAAGTGAAAAGTTGACTTAAGAAACTTTAAAGCCCGGAGAGCACTTTATGGATCAATTATTAGTTGGACGAAGTAACTTGCACCGACTTTGGTAATGCACCATCCCCACCAGTTTAAGATATGGGCGCGTTATGTAGCCTAAGGATTATACACATAGCGACGTACGAAGTCGAACATGAATTAAATTAATGATGCAGCATCTATGTTAACTGTATGAAGTAGTTAGCTAATGGTATACGTTAGCAACAAAGGGCGGTCTTGCATAATTTCATGTGTATGCTGCTTGAAATTCATGTTTGCCCTATACTAATTTACGTGACGTCGTATATTATAAAATAACACGTTTGCCCTGATAACTATATATAACACGTTTCTTTCATGCTAATTATAATTTATTTAATCTCTACTGATAAATTTTCTCACGAAATATTAATACTAATTTAACATAATAATTCGAGTTTAATATAAGCCAATATTAGTCTGCAATCTATATGTGTGTGCGTGCACAAGCGTGCAAGCGTATATGTAAAAAATTAATAACATGTAAATTTTATCTTTTATATATGAAAAAAAATATATATTATTAGTAAAAAAAATTAAATCATAAATTATAAATATCAATGATTACTTTTAATTAAGATACATGCAATGAGAATGTGATTAGATAGTTTATGCAAAACTATTTCTGTTACATGCAAATGCCGCTACTCATGTTATAGTTAATACGGAGTGGTCAAATTGATCGCTGATTTATTAATGTAATGGTTATGAAAGCCATTTCGCCTTAATTAAGAGCGAAATTTATCGTACTGTTCAAATTACATACGCATATTTAAAATCAACATTACTATAACAAAACTAAGATAAATAGTGTAAATTATATTCCCGATTATACATACAAAAGAGAGAAAGAAAGATCAGTTGCGCGAACGGCATAACGATATTTTAATTTTTCCTTTAAATCGCTTCTCTTAAGTGGTATAAGGCGGATTTTGATCAATATATCACAGTTATCATAAATAGGCACTTACAACTAATAAATAAAGTAAAGGAAACGCAATATATAAGTTATCTCACGAGCCTATCGTATATATACGCGGCCATAACCGTGGCTAAAAGCTTTTAGTATGTAAAGTACGGGATGACCGCCGTCCATCGCTACGGTATTATCGATGAAATACGAAACGGAAGGTAGATAGAGATGGAGGGAAAAAGGGAGAGAAGAAGAAAAAAAGAGAGAGATAGTTGAAAAATAGAAGAACGGGAAAGATCAGCGGAGTATGTGATTTCACGTAGGATCGAAAAGACGAGGGGTCCTCTTTCGCGACCATTAGAGAGACCACGCGCACACACACATATATACTACACATATTTATACTGCCAACCAGTCCTCAAATGGCCAACGGAAGCGTGAAATTCCCAATTTCTTTTCCCACCCAGCGAGAATATCCTAGCTCCAGTGGTTCCTGGTCTTCCTCTACCCCTGCTATGTATATGTTATGTATACGTACATATATGTATTTGTATAGAAACATACATATAAAATATATAGATCGTTCTTTACTATATGTTCGCACGTATATACGTGCACTCGCCCACACATATATACACATATATATATATATATGCGCGAGTGTCCTTCCAAAGCTCTTGTCTCCTTTCGTAGACAACACGAATCACGAATCTCGAATTGGACGGATAGCGGTAAAAGGAGCAATGAAAGGGCAAGGTGCGCGGCGAGAGGGTTACACCCTAGGAAATACCCGCCGTAATTTCTGCTATCCGTCTCTAACTCTCGAGATGGTCCTTGTACACGTCCTGTGGGAGACACCTGTTTCTCGATATCGGCCCGAATTCCTCTAACCCGAGGTGGCTGCACTCCGCGGATCGATATATAACAGAGACTGCCTGTGGAATCGCTCATCACGTCCACGGAGAGAGAGAGAGAGAGAGAGAAACAGAGAGAGAGATAGCGAGAGGCCGGAAACGTTAACGTCCCCAGATAAACACATCCCTCACTCAATTATACAAGATAAACAATTCTTAGTAATGTCGCCCGCGACCAGACGGAAACGCATCGACTGGCAATTTCTCCGGCGGAATGACAATTACATGCAAGCTTAAAGACGTGTGGTAAACATTATTCCGTTTCTCTTGGAAAATATTTATTCTTATATTGAATGCGACAACTAAAATTATAATAAAATTCATGATACAACGTTATTGCATAGCATATACATACAAACGTTTTTCTTGGCTCATTTATTCATAATCGACGATTGATTCTCAATGCGGATGCTATAAAAATCATTCAATCGTAATGCTGCATTTGTTTATTTTTTTCGAAATAATTGCGGAATCCGTCTATTTACTAGAAAGTTAAAATTGCATAAAAATATATTTTCTATTCCCTTTATAGAAAATCTCTCTCTCTCTCCTCTCCCTTCCCTCTATACAATAGGTGAATATAAGAAGACATAAAAATCTTTGTAAAATTAGGCATAATAATTCATCATTAATATTAAACATTTAAACATTATTTTATTCGTATAATTTGGCCTACCATTTAACTTTCATGTAATTATTTCAACCCCAAAAATGCACTAATGATAAGCTGCAATCGTGATATATAAAATCTAATCAATTTATTGGAAGACAAATCGTTTTATTCATTTTACTATGTTCTATTTTAAGACATATTTTCTCTATAAAAAATTTCACAAAGATTTTTAGAAACATAGTCACGCGCTTCCTTAAGAGAAAAAAAGGCAGTCAGGAGCAATCTCCGCCAATCGATATCCTGGATATCGTTCCGCGTCTCGTGAAACATTTCCTTCCGGCTGAGATCTTAGCGACCTCCAAGGAGTTGAATATCGGTATTCGGATCAGGATCGGTGGACCTCGAAGACTCTCGTGGCTCCGATTGAAATGTTCTCTGCGGCGAGCGTACCAGCTGCCGAAGCCGCTTTGGCTTGCGGTAACCATGAACTTCCGCCTCTGTTCTGTTCCGCGCGCTTTCCTGCGCGCACACATACACACATTTCAACGGAACGCTCGAGAAAGGGAGAGGAAGAAGGATCCTCGTAGTCCCAGAACACTTATATATACCCACGTATGGGTATACATCTGTATAAGCACACATACGTCGAGCTCCGCGAGCGTGACCGCTGCGTGTGCGAAAGTATGCGTGCACCTCGGTAAGCCACAAGTGTAAAAAAGGTCGTTCGATACTGGCGAGGCAGCGGAGCATGGAGCTAAGGGTACCTACATACAAGGTACCAAACGCGGTAGTGAAAGGTGAAGACAGAAAGAAAGGAAAGATCGTGAAGTGACCGAGAATTGAGGATTAGGAAAAGAAGAAGAGAGAGGAGAAAAGTAGAATAGATGGGGTTCATTGGGGTCATGGGATATTGCGGTATCACAGCGCAGGGATGCGGAGACCGCCCCAATAAGATACTCCTCGTCTCGAACACGTGTGCAAATTTACGAACGTTTTTTTCTCGAAATATACGATGTTGTATTTTTTAAGTGGATAGATCGACGCTATATATATATATACACACACATACATAGAGAGAATTTTCTCTTCGAATTTACCCTGAAAATCATGGTAATCGTGGGACAGTATGGAAAGAATTTTATGAGAATTTATCTGATTAATATTTATCGATGTATCACAATAAAATATAAAACATGTTTGATTAATTTTACTATGCAGTTTAGTAAAATTAATCAAACATGTTTAATATTTTATTGTGATAGATATTATTATTTTTATTGTGATAAAAATATTATTTCATAAAATTCTTTCCATACCATATTGTCCCACAATTACCATGATTTTCAGGGTAAATTCTAAGAGAAAATTCTCTCAGTGTACACGCTTCCGTTGTATTTTTTAATGTTCTAAGCAGAAGCATCGATTGCTTTGAACGTCCTGGCGGCGAATATAAAATAGAAAGGCGTCAAGTAAAGATATCTCGCAAAAATATAGTCACCGTTATTTATTAACGCTGACGGATCTTCCTTATGTATGTATTATATGTGTGCGTGCAAATAGACGTTTGTTATGATGTACATGCTGAACAGCAGCAGTACATGTCTAAATCGTAGGGGGCAGGAAAATGGGTAAGCAGCTGAATAATGCCCGGTTAATATCGATTACACCGACGGTCGAGGAACCTGGCCGCTCGCGGCCAGGTAGGAAATGATTTCGCAACGCAAGCTTATAGCCCCTGTCGGGCCTCCTGGGGGAGGAGAAAAGGGGACGTGAAGCACCTCCGTTAAGGCAACGTATTAATATCCTCTCTACTTAGCGAAGCGTTTACTGCTTACGCGCCGCTCAACGATAGTCAGGACGTGCCACGCTGGCGGACATAATTAACCATAACACTCAAAGTCGAGGGAAGCTGTGCTTCGCTCGTCTCTCGTCCCTCCCCTCTGTACACGACAATATAGAATCGCGCTTCGCGCATCGAATTAAAGGTCAAACTTCATCGCGCGATGTATCATTCGTTCTCGATTTTCGACGCGCAAACAGCGACCAGAAAGAAAGTGTGCGGTGTAGACACGAGGAATAGTTAATGTCGGTATGTCGACTAACGGTTGTTTACGGATACGCGAAATGCTGCTTTGTTCTCTGTCATCAATTTCTGATGCATAGAATATTAACTCGTTATAGAATTTGCATAGCAAAGAAAATATAATGTTTCTGATATTTTTATTATATAATTATTTACAATTAATATTGTAATAGTAAAAAGTGACGATAAAGTAAATTTTTTTATATCGAACTAGTAAAATTAAATGTGTGCAGTACATGAATAATAAAACATTTTTTTATTTTACATTCTGTGACTGTTGTTTTACTGAAACAACCTAGAATAAAAAATATTTATATTAATTTTTTATTACATCTGCATTTATATATGTTTGTTGAGAATATAGAGTACTGATTAATTTGAATAAAAAATATAAAAGTTCATATAGCATAAAATTATATTGCGTACGATCAAGATAAAGGCTACATTTCTGCATCTCCAAAAGAACATTAACCACGGGTGACATATACAAGCTTCACCATTCTTTCACTCTTCACCCACATGGCTGTATAGAATGTTGCGCGTAACAAAATAATTAACTGTCATGCAAAATCTTGTACCTCGTTACCCTTCTCGTCGAATCGACCGCTCTTTGCTCCCCGGCAATCTTCTTCGCTCATCGATGCGGAATGTGAACGAGCGAATCGGCGATCACCCTATCTATTTTTTTTTTTTTTTTAATATGCTCGTCACATGAATATATGTCAAACGCAGAGAAAAGACGTTGACAGGAGACAACGAAGGTAAGTTAAATGATAACGTGGAAGATAGATCGATATGGCCTGCGTCGCGAATCTGATAAGGAGAATTAGTAGCATCGCGAACTATGCGGTAGCTCGCAGACTATGTCATGACTCGAAACTGGGATAACTTGATGCACACACACACGCACACACACACACACACACACACACACACACACACACACACACACACACACACACACACACACACACACACACACACACACACACACACATTGACGTATATATACACGCACCGTTCACCTGTATGTATATTCGAATATGCAATTTATCAACCGACAAGCTTACTACATTAAGTAAATATAAAATATGTCAAAAGTTCCATGTAGACGCGACGGCATATAAAGCTTAAGAATGTAACATCAAGTTACTCCTGCAAGGAGAAATGCAATTTTGTCCGTTTAAATGTATGTGTGTGTGCATATATTTTGATTGCATCGACATTCGAAACGTTTTAATTGAAATTTAATTTTCTCTTTCGATAAATACTTGATATCTTCCGCAAATTTGCATCCGTTTAAATTATTATTTAAACGGATGACAAATATTATTAAACAATTTGTTTACCCATTTAATATGAGAAAAATCATTATATGTGCAATGTAAAAAAATCTCGAAACCATTTTCATCGGATAAAACTATGCAAGCGTGTTAACACATCGCGAGCGATATCGTAATTTAAAAAGTTTACGAGTTTCTTTTCGACGTTAATATTGGAGAAACAAATAGAAATGACTATTTGTGTCAGCGATGTAGTTTGCATGAGAAAACCGCGCAGCGCGCACAAGTAGATTCATAACATCACTCGTTGTTGCATAAAATCCGTTATTACGAAAACGATACCGCTTTATGCGAGAATCCGCGCGCGCTGAAGGTTTGCGGAACACCAGTTATTATACTAAAGACCATTGGGTCAGAGATTAACATCCGTGTATACGACGGCGCGCTAATTTTCACCAGCACGACCGACAAGATCCGAATAACCGCATGAAACCGTCGGATCAGATTTTCCGGGACGGCTAAGTCGCGGACGGCTAAGTGCATTAATTCTCCTTAAGCCCGGCGCGTTTATATTAATAGGGTGCAATTAATAACGGTTAAAGGGCATTCGTTCGCGGCGGGATTGTCGTCGACGGTGAACCTAGTTGCGGTAGCCAACGTCGCGCGAGGGAGAAAGGTATATGGGAAACAGAGACGGAAAGCCAGGAAGGCGTTAAATTACACTTAGCCCGCTTCGCTTTTGGGATTCTCCCGGAAGAGTGGCGACGGACGGACGGAATTATTGCGGAAAAGACGACCGTGCCGAGAGAAAGAGAGAGAGAGAGAGAGAGCGCCAGGATGCCATACCATTCCCCGAGTCTCTGAGAATTTCGAATGCTCGGTGCAGAGATATGCAACCCGCTATATAAATGGGCCTGCGGGTACTGATGTAAGATGAAATGCGCGATACCGACCTCGTAATCCAGTCTGCATCTGATATCGAGGTTAGCGTATAAACAGACATTCGAGATCGCTTTTGATATCACGGCCACTTTACTCTCCTGACTCTCTTCTATACATCTTTGCAAATAGAAGAAACCCGTGACTGCTTACTCTCGCGCCGGTTGGTCTTGCAAGAGACGATGATAACGTAAGCGTGATGAATGCGCTTGGCGCATTGCAAAACACTTTTCACATCTTATTTATAGAATATATAGTGTATGTTTCAAAGAAAAATTTAAAAGTTTGAAAATTTAAAAGATAAAAATATTTAAATTAATAAATAATACATAAATAAATGTGATCTGATGTTCTAGATGTCGGCAACTAGAGCCAAGCGCGAAAATTAATTTCTAATTTTTCGGAACAGTATCTCTTGGTTTGAGATCACTGAGTTCCATTTGATTAATTATCAATTAAACTCGTACTTACAATGGAAAAATAGGCGAGAAAAATATAGGTCCGAAAAGTCGCTGAAGCGGGAATTGAACCCGCGTCTTTCGCTTTCCGGGCGACTGCTCTTACCACTAAGCTATTCAGACCCTTTCGATTCTATATTTTTCATTTGCCTTCTAAATTAGATGTTTTTGTAAATAACGCCATGTTTAGGCCCAGGCGTAAACTTAAGAAAATATATTTTTTATTTAATCGGCTCTCAATATTAATAAATAATACATAAATAAATGTGATCTGATGTTCTAGATGTCGGCAACTAGAGCCAAGCGCGAAAATTAATTTCTAATTTTTCGGAACAGTATCTCTTGGTTTGAGATCACTGAGTTCCATTTGATTAATTATCAATTAAACTCGTACTTACAATGGAAAAATAGGCGAGAAAAATATAGGTCCGAAAAGTCGCTGAAGCGGGAATTGAACCCGCGTCTTTCGCTTTCCGGGCGACTGCTCTTACCACTAAGCTATTCAGACCCTTTCGATTCTATATTTTTCATTTGCCTTCTAAATTAGATGTTTTTGTAAATAACGCCATGTTTAGGCCCAGGCGTAAACTTAAGAAAATATATTTTTTATTTAATCGGCTCTCAATATTAATAAATAATACATAAATAAATGTGATCTGATGTTCTAGATGTCGGCAACTAGAGCCAAGCGCGAAAATTAATTTCTAATTTTTCGGAACAGTATCTCTTGGTTTGAGATCACTGAGTTCCATTTGATTAATTATCAATTAAACTCGTACTTACAATGGAAAAATAGGCGAGAAAAATATAGGTCCGAAAAGTCGCTGAAGCGGGAATTGAACCCGCGTCTTTCGCTTTCCGGGCGACTGCTCTTACCACTAAGCTATTCAGACCCTTTCGATTCTATATTTTTCATTTGCCTTCTAAATTAGATGTTTTTGTAAATAACGCCATGTTTAGGCCCAGGCGTAAACTTAAGAAAATATATTTTTTATTTAATCGGCTCTCAATATTAATAAATAATACATAAATAAATGTGATCTGATGTTCTAGATGTCGGCAACTAGAGCCAAGCGCGAAAATTAATTTCTAATTTTTCGGAACAGTATCTCTTGGTTTGAGATCACTGAGTTCCATTTGATTAATTATCAATTAAACTCGTACTTACAATGGAAAAATAGGCGAGAAAAATATAGGTCCGAAAAGTCGCTGAAGCGGGAATTGAACCCGCGTCTTTCGCTTTCCGGGCGACTGCTCTTACCACTAAGCTATTCAGACCCTTTCGATTCTATATTTTTCATTTGCCTTCTAAATTAGATGTTTTTGTAAATAACGCCATGTTTAGGCCCAGGCGTAAACTTAAGAAAATATATTTAAATTAATATATCAAATTTTAGATACATATGTATGTATATATCTATATATGTGTGTGTGACAGAACATATAAATTTAAATGTCAATGTATAATTTGTGATACTTTACGAAAAAATGTTTTAATAAAAGATTTAAAATTATTCGAAAAGCAGTTTACACAAAATGACGTAAAACAGGGGAGGCGGTGCGACGTTACGTCGTGCTACCAATTTGTTCCTGTTACGCGAGCTGTCAGCGACAGATGCTGTCGATTGGTAGTGCACATTTTTTGAATGTAATGCATATATATATATATATATATATAAAATATATGTGCATGCGTATAGTATTCTTTTCATTACGATACTTTACGTACGTTCGGAGAATTTCTACATTTCCAACACGCATGCAAAATTATATTGAACATCAATTGCAATTTTATATGCGCATATTTCGCTCACTCTTTTAATATCTTTCAGCCATTCAAATGTATAGATATGAATTTTTATCCAGCAAAGAGGAGTTTTATAAAAAGACGGGACGACGTATGCAATATATATGAGAATGTTACAGCATCATAGGCAAATGAATTATACAATATAACTGTGACTGATTTAATATATATAAAAGATAATATTAGCAAATAAATATTGTACAAGAGAAAGTATTTATAACGCACATATAACTTTTAATAATTAATTTAAAATTGGAATTCTTTTGCAGTTTGTGCAATTTTAATTAATAATATTAAAAAGTTATCAAATCAATAAATATATGTCGATGAGCATGTTAATAATGCAATAGTTATGTATAAGAAAACATTTTTTAATGCACTTTAAGCAATAGCGCTTAATTGGATAAATTTCATTTATATACAATACATAACGACGACAAATAAATTGTTCTTGAAATTATTCTCACAAGTGTAAAAATCTCATTAATTACAGCAATTACTAATATGTAAAAATCTTCTAAATAAAAACGCGTGAGGCAATTGAGGATCAATGTTTTCCTGTTTTATTTTATTTGATTAATTTAATTTTCCTGTTTTTGTTTTAAATCTAGAAATCTAGATAAATAGGATGATGAAAAAGAATGTATTCTTCTATATTTTAGATTCAATACGACCGATCCAATATCAAAGATTTCAGAAATTAAAATTATCCTTATTATTGAATCAAAGTCCTTTCAAAAGGACAAATTACAGAAATATTTGCTTGATTAAATGCATATCTTTTTGAGTTTTAAAAATAAAAGAAAAATGTGTCAAAGATAGAATTGCAGACGTACAGTTTAATGCTATAGCAAAAGTTCGAAAATATGTAACTCTCTTGTTTTAGAATACGCACATCTCAATTATAACAATTTCGAATATAAGTTCGAACAAAAATACCCAACAAAGTGTAACATTTACCTCTTTCAAAATTTATAAAATTTATTAGATTAATAAAATGTTCTGAGGATTACAGTAATGAATGTTGAGACATTTTCACATACGCATACACAATTCGTGACAATATATATATATATATATATATACAAAATCCTACACACATATCATAAAAAGAGAAACTTTTCCTATTATCTTTATAAGAGCTTCGAATCAAGTCAAAATTTTCCTAACCAAAGAAAATCCTCTTTTTTGTGGATTTATGATTATCGTATTTTGCCGATGGGTACAAGCGCACGCGCGCGCGTGTGTCTGTGTGTGTATGTGTGTATCCATTGTTCAGGAATACATACATACGTATATGGTTTCTGACGATTTTTATTCTGATTGCTTGGTTGCCACATAGAATCGACCTGGCGACCGTCGTCGGTAATCACTGTCGACTTGCGTTAACAAGGATTTTAAAGAGCTGACGAAGCTAAACTCAGACTCCCTCATTACGCGTCGCTAGAGATTTACATGCGATGGACATAGCGTCATAAAATGATCGCCGTCGCTGTCATTCGACAATGCGTCCACGCGTCAGATTTGCATTCGGTCATGTCCAGCTGTAATAACATTCCGTGTTTGTGCTAATATGCACGTATGTATATATGCATATATATTGTATGTTATAAGCAGAGACATACGTCATCGCCAACACTTTTTAACGTTGACAGAAAACCGAAAAATTAAGCGAAGCACAAGTCTTTACTCGAGATTAATATGACTTGTCTTGTGAGACAAAATAAAATTGAGTAATAATATAATCAAAAATAAATGCTGATATATAATAATGATATGCAGCAGTAAGCTGATCGATTCTTAGTGTGTCGTCATAAAATATTATAATATATTTATCAAATAATTAAAATTTATTATGACAGAAATTAATGAAATAAATCAACGGATACTGCGTGTCACGCTTATTTCAGAAAACAATGTAACACGTATAGCTCGTACCCAATTACGTAAACTTCGCCTCGCGTATACTTGCAAGTTAACAATAACGGCTACGAATTTTCAGCTTTACCTAAAACCACAGCTGTTAATTATTACGATAAAGTAAACAAAGTTAAGTCTAACTCTGCGGAAACATGTCATAGGAGTTACCAGGCTACAGGTATGACATATGACAGCGAGCTTTTGTGAATAATACGCAACGTGAGTAAAGAGTGATTATTTCCGCATAAATGCTATTAGAAAATATTAAATGCTAATCAAAATTCCATAATTTGATACGTCTTGGAGAAAAAAATTGTAAATTTTTAAGTCCAGATAATTAGCAAAATGATGTAGATTAAAACATTTTTATCAATAAATGATAAATATAAATTATTTCTGACAGATTAATAATAGCAGTAATAAATATATGTTTAAATTAATTAATAATATATCATGTAAAGTAATAATAATATTGAATTATATATTTTCAATATTATCAATATTATATAGCAGGATTTACAATTAGTCTGTAATCTCGTATATTGATGAATTTCATGTTCTTTAAACACGATTTTAACACGCAAGATTAAAATCAACAATATTGTATTTTCGAACAAGAAAATTAATTAATTTATATTTAAATAAGAAAGAACTATATTTTGCGATTCATGAAACATATTTCATTTTTGAGATTTTGATTGATATATTGTGCGATATTTTTAATACCTAGATATACATATAATACGTCTTTTTTCTTTTATCAAAGCAAACATTCACGCTTGCACCATTGCCGCAAAGTGCTACAAGACCCACCGCGCAGTAATCTCCAGATCGTACGTTAGATACTTGCACTTGCGTCCCTCTGATTAATCGAATCACGTGGGTTCCAATACAAACGCGCAATGTACATGGGAAAAATACATGAATCGATAGTGTGCGGCACGAGCACATCGCTTCAATCGTTATTTATACGCATGCTTGAAAAGCGGCGATGGAACGCAGCGGTTTTTTCGACCGCATTAGTTCAATTGCACGCTTCAGTTTTGCGGATTCAAATAACGTGTTAAATTAAATTTTCATTTATGATGATTCTTACGATTACATTATTATTGTAATGATTTTTAAAAATGTTTTTGTTTAAATTATAAATTTCTTAATTTAATAGAAAAAAGTTCAGAGAGTATTTAAAAAAATATATTTTAAATTAAATCATGATAAATAATATAAAAAAAGATATCGGCAAATAGTGCAACAAAACACAATATCAACATTTATCAACTAAAATTTTGTAATATAAATCGTACAACTACATCTTTAATATTTATATTTACATATCTCCCCAAAGACCAAAGTGTCATAATTATCTGCATATTTTAATAAGATCTTCTTAGCTTTCAACTCTCTTCTATTATTATATTCCAAACAAAGTTAGAAATTCAATTACCGTACTTTTAATTACTTACAATTCTATTAAAGTGAACGTATATTAGATTTCATGACATTTATTAAGAAATATCTAAATATTTGATCATCAGTTACAAATTAAAAGTATTTTATTCTGCACTTCTCTGCTTCCTAAAGCCTTCATCAATTATGACTGAATAATATCCAATTAAAACAGAATAGACGGATCTTTCAGCGATAATTAATTTCATGTCAAAGACGAAGCATCTTATTAGACGAGGGATATTTTCAGAACTAGGTCCGCAAAGTGATCTCTAGTTATTTATATAGGAAGCATTAATTGTACAATATCGTGGCTAAAACTTCCTAATTCCAAAATGGACATTAATTAACAGAGCTTCAAACTCTAATTCCAAGTGCAAATACATTACGGAGAACATAGATGGTTAAGTGTACGTGTAGAATCGCCCGAATTGCGCGGGAAATTGCAACCACAGAATGCATGGATCCGCTGTGTTCGCGGAGAAACACGACTTTCAGATTGACCCGAGGGAAACTCGGAGGAAAAACTATAGAAGAGTGGTAACCGATGGAAAGAGGAAAAAATGTAGGAAAAGAGCGGAAGAAAGAGCGAGAGAACGAGACTGGAAGGTCGACTGCAGGAGAAAAAGACAAAAAGAGGATGAGAAAAGTGAACCTGTGCGAAAGAGAAAGAAAGATATATAGATAGAGAGAGGGGTGAGAGAAAGAGAAGAAATGCGTGGTCCAGTTAAACGTTAGTCTTCAATTCCGCGCCGTCGTGCGCCGGTGTACCCCGGCCATTTGCATATGAATCAGGATCAGAGGAGCGCACCGAGGGTCCCGAAACGTGTATGTGGCGGCCATGATACGAGGACAAACAATCGCTCGCAATTATGCAAATCCCGTTACGGTGGCGCGATGTCTTTAAAAAAAATAAAAAAATAACAAAAAAAAGAAAAAAGAACGAGAGAGAGAGAGAGAGAGAGAGAGAGAGAGAGAGAGAGAGAGAGAGAGAGAGAAGAGGACCTCTCTTCGCGTAAATGTGCGCGTGCGGATAATCCGGTTAATGCGCTCCAAAAGCGCGTTGCGGTAACGTGAAATTTCGAAAATCTCGTGAATTATTACAGTTACGATAGAACGAATTCGAGATTCTCGATTCGGTCGTGACTCGACCGCTGATTCACAAAGCATAGCGTTGCACATGAACCGTAACTCGTAGCGTGAATCAATCAAAATCGTTGAGCCGCATCACGTCGAATAAAAACTCAATTACTTCAAGTGTCCACGACCGCATACCTACGCGTTCGCACATGAACCGACCGCAAAGCCTCCTCCTCCGCTCCGCTCTCCCTTTCTGCGATTTGCATATGAATCTGAATCGGGGGCTAGAGATGCACCAGGAGCTAGCGCGACGGAAGATAGACAGGCAGAGAGCGTTAAAGGGAGAGACCAAAACAGAAAAGATGAGCGATAAAGTGCGAGAAAAAAAGGGAGAAACGGAGAAGATGCAAAATAAGAGAAAGAAAAAATACGGTGGTAACGGGGGATGCGAGAAAAAACGGGAGAATAAATGCACGCGGAGAGACTAAAGAAAAAAACAGGATGTAAAAAAAATAGAATGACAAAGTAAAAAAAAAAGAAAAAAAATTAATAATTTCCATAACGGCCAGCGAGTGTCTAGCGAAGCGTCGCGTCGCGTCGCCGGACGGATAATCAGTAGTAAGAACCAACTATATAGGCAGCCGCGTTACCGCTCGACGAAACGGCAACGCAGGCGCACATACAAGGTATCTTGTTCTCCGAGACGTTTAATTCGCCACAAATAGCACCGTAAAGCGGCTTTAATTGTATTTCTTATATCAGTTACTATTAAATCCCCTTTCGTGCGTGTCATAATATGTGTCTTCCTCGGCAAGTAAGCGCGCTGTCCTTCGTACAGCGAGGGAACTCGAGGAAATAGGAAGAAGGAATGCGAGCTCCTCTTTTTATTCTTTTCTCGAGCAAATAATAAACTATTGCCGCGTGTATTCAACATGCGGATGGTAGTTCGCTCGCAATTTACTCAACGTTTTTCAGAACTCCGTGTCGATACATTATAATTTATGCATATTTAACAGAACACGTATGAGAAAATTATAATGCAAGCCATGTATAGATTACGTCATCGTAAGGACGGACCATCGCCTGGTAAATATAATCGCTAATGTCAATAGCGTCGCCCGTTTTCACAATTTCTCGCAAGAGAAAATTGATCCTTTTGAATTCTCCACATTCTATCATCGTTCCACCGTTCGCGACAGATTGCCACCTTTATTTCCATTATCGTGTTCTATTCACGTAGTGAACGCGTTTAAAACACGGCGAAATCGTGAGTGAAATATTGTCGCGTTTTAAACGTAAAAAGTATATCTTTTATAGAGAATTGCTCGAAATTCACTTGTATAATAGCTGCGCATAAGCGCATTTAATTTATTTTAGATGATGTTTTTTTTTTTACTTGTTAAGAGATATATTCGACTAGATTATTGTTAAAATAATTATTTCAGAATTACAGGTAAATTATTTTCCACATAAGCAAGCTTACAGTGGTTTTACAAGATTTTTTTTCCGCAAAATAAGTCGGTGTAGGAATGCGACTCCCGGAGATGGAGAATTCTTTCGAGACATTTGTGTGATACTGCTTGTATATCTGTAAGAACGATATCTGAACAGCACCAAGCCTGTCGCTCGGTACGGAACAGCCGTCCACTCGATTTCACACAGTGACTATACCCAAGCTTCTTCTTTCCCCGTCTTCGAGAATTACTTACAGCGAGGAATGTAGCGCCATAGCTGGCTTCTGTTCGCAAGGCGAAATCCTTTTCGCAAAATGTCTCGCACCTATGTGTTTACTATGTCCATCCGTATGTACTACTATATCCCAACTATGGACTGTCCGTGCGAAATAACGAAATAGAAAGCCGAAAGGAACACATCCGCACGCACACGCGCGCGCGCACACACACACACACACACACACACACACACACACACACACACACACACACACACACACACACACACACACACAGTACACGGCGTGGCGCGCTATACAAAAATATAGACATGTAATCGTATATCTCCGAACGAAAATTCATTTTGCAGTGAAATTCAGTTAAGCGTAAAAGCAAACGACGTGGAAATTAATAATTGTACCTTACATCTATTTTATATCATAAAACTCGAACGTTTCAAAAGTCTTTTAAATTCATCACGTTGCATATTTTTGGAAAAATTTAGTAATATTACCTTAAAATTTTATTAATGTACAATATATATATTTGTAATATATATTTTTTAATATATTGAATGATAGCCAATCTAATAATCAAATAAAATTCTATTGAGATACAAATATACGGTTAATATTAATAAAAAAAATGTTTTATTTATTTAATCCAAAATTTATAATAGTTTTACGTGCGAATGATTTAAGTACGTATAAAAGTCTGAGAGAAAAGGATTGTTGTTCCTGCAATTGTAATAATGACTTTCTTAATATTTGTTACTTGGAGCGGTTATCACGGAGCTTTTATATCGAATCGAATAAATTTCTTTGCTAGTAAAGCCGTCTAGAGCCACACTATTTGATTTCCCAAGAGTGCATCACACCTTGCAACATTCTGTGAAACGTCTACACGGGCAAATATGGTTGTTTGCGCGTCACGATGGACAGCACAAACAAAAGACTAAGAGAAAGAGAAAGAGAAAAAGAAAGACTTTAATGAAATTGGAAGAAGAATAAAGCCACTAAATGTTCTTGCAATACGGTGATCTTGGGACCAATAATTTAAACTTTCGTATATCTTTATGCGCAGAGAACAATAACCATCACTTAATATGTAATAATATGCCATCTCATACTGTAATATCATAGATGAATTATGATCTATATATGGTCTATATGTAATTATGTGATCAATTACTAATACTAAAATAATCAATATGTCGATATAGCGTATAGCTATGTATGCGTATATTAATTAATCATTCTATATATATTATGTATATATATATATATATATATATATGTATACATATAAATATATGCGTATATGTGTATGTATATACAACATATATATAGTAATTATATAGCATACTTTTGCATATAATTACACACATTTTTAAGAACAATATTAAATCTGTTATATATGTGTGTGCATGTGTGTCAAAATATTAGTGTACAAAAATCGTTTGTACAAGTTATACGAATGGACGCAGGTGGAAAAAAGCAATGCAAACGATAAAAAAAACGAGTGGCAGGAAAAATAAAAATTATGAAACGATGCATCGTAGCAATGCAATGTGTTGCCGCATATTATTATGTACGCCTTTTAAATTAATGAAAACAACAATATGTCACGAGCCACAGATGTAAATTGCTCGAGCGCGGTATTCGAACACGCGGACGGACAAAGGTTCGAGGTGCAAAGGAAGACGACGAATGTAAAACAGAAGCTGCAATGAAGACGAATAAGTTACAAAGATGAAGGGAAAATAAGACACGCGGAGAATGCGCGGATAACATCGCGAGAAAAACGTTTGCCAGGTTGCGCTACATTAAGTATAATTATAGTGACAGCGAGAAGCGCGAGCACAGGTTGAAACTTATGATAATACGGTACACGGTGGTTTGTGCACGATCTAACTGGCGTGGAACGTATGTAGATGCGATGCAATGTATATGCAACGTAAAGCACTCGTGTGTGCTCGGCGCGTTCTCTTGACGTCGCAAGGGACTCTCGCGTATATTTCTTGGATGCTCCAACAATACTCTGCGTTTTCCTCGCTTCCATCATGCTCTCTATCCTTTTACCGTGTCTTTTAGCAGCGTCCTCTTCAGTACCAGTTGAAAAGATCAGTAATGTGCATTTTCTCGGTCTTGCATTTTTTATGTCTTTTTATTTCCTATATTTTTTGCAGTTGGTTCCACTCTACTCGCTCGTAAGTTTTACTTTTTTTTTGTCTTTTCTTATTTGTTTTAGCTTATTGTGCATATGCATTATTACGTTACGTCGTAATACGTTTCCTGTCACGCATTATTACGTTAAATGGTCAACATATTGCGTGTCAATGATGTTCATCCATCCTTATTCCACACACGTTTGTCTAAAGGACCGTAAAACTTGGAATGTGCGTGTTGAGGGCTAAAAAACCATCTTTCAGAGAAAGCAGCTGTAGGAAAAATTGATTGCGCACGACTGCCGCTGATGGCGATCGATGTTCGTTTGTTATTATCTTAAGATTTGTTGCTGACGTCATGTGCGTCACTTGTTCACATGTTTTTTTAACAACGCAAATATCTTAAACTTAAAAGAATATGTAAGAATATCTCAAACTTTCTTCAAGAATTTTTTATTCAAACGTAAATCAATTTTTTTTTGTAAAATTGTGAAATATTTTAATATGTTAATTGTATTATAATTCATAAAAATCTAATATCTATAATTCATAAAAGTCTAAAATAAAATTGAAAATATAAAAATATTAAACTCTAAAAGTTGAATAAATTTCATGAAAGATAACAATTGTTTGTATTAAAGAATTGAGTTCAACTTTATGCGTTGTTAATTATAATATTTATATTCAATATCAAGAACAAATTATTTTATAAAATTTAAAAATTTCCAGTTAATTTCTTTCATCAAAAAATAAACGGGATATAAACGAGACATCCTTACGGGATGTTCATGTCTAAGGCAAGAAATAACGAGTTTCGATATGAATATATTTAGCGGAAATAATAATTACTTTTTTTATATAAAAATAAAGCAACATAGATGAGATAAAACTCATAATAGAATAAGATGTAACAAGTGACGTCAAATGACGAACGAACTGGTAATCTATCCACGCGGAAAGGTTGTTCGAGTTCAAAATTATTGTCAGCGTTATCAGTACAGGTCCTTGAAAAGCTTCCTAAGAGATGGAAAGGGTTTGCCTTCGAAATTGATGGGCGATTCTCGCGCCGACGAACCGAGAGTCAAGTTGATGGACCGAGCGACGATAAGGTTACAGAGAAGAGTGATCCGGAGGAACGGTCGGAACGGAATACAAATTTTCCCCCAGATGACGGATGTCGAGGAGTTTCCACTTCGTTATTCACTCTAGCGGATCCCTCTTCCTATCGCCCCATGTCTCGAACCCTATGTCGTTAGGACACCCAGCTTCCCGTTACCCTTACCCATACGAGCAGAAATTCTTACGCAAAATTCGCTTCTTTCTACGAAAAACGATCGATAACGCATTTGCGAAAATGATGAAATCATAAATCAACATATGGCAAATCTAAAGGGTATCTCTGATATAAGAAACGTAAAGATATTTTCTCACACGTGCAATATATAAGTTTGTGTTATGTATGTATATATGTTAAATGTTAACTGGTTATATTAACTAGTTATATTGAAATGTACTCTCTCTCTTTTATATATATAATAGACATTTATATGATTTTAATTATGGATTTATGGATTTAGGACAACAATACGCTAAGTCGCATAAAGCAAATTTTGCAAACCAAAAACGGGCAAAGCTTATTATATCATTACTCTGCGATTTAATATTCTTTCCCTTCTACAATTTTGAAATTTATTTCTTGATATGTTAAATGTTCTATCAGATTAGCAAAGTTACGAGTTAAGACTATCGCACAAAGCCTTCAAATACAATTTTATGTTAAAAATTTATTAATATTCTGTTTCCCAAGAATAATAACATTATATATAACATAAAATGACATTATATATAATATAAAATATATTTCAGTGTAGATATGGAATATTAAATTCTTATAAAATTTTAAGAAAATTATTGTTTTTAATAGAAACGTATTTTGATAAAGTCTACAACGTGTTATTTTGTTTTTAATAGTGTATTTTCAGTACATCATATGATATTGAGTTAATTAATAATATCAAATTTTGCTGGCTGATATAAATCCCAATTGCGGTAGGCATCAAGCCACAATGCAACTTAATGAAGATGTACGGATAGCACAAGGAAACCGCAATGCACATGGTAGATACGCATATATTCAGCAATATTGGCATTTCATTGAACACAATATCGCACGTCTGCAAATTATTGTTAGTTAGAATAGAATGTTTCACAATCGAAGATAATTCGATTACTATTATAACAAATCTTTCGAAGAATTCATACGAGATTCATTTCTATTAAACTCATTCAAGATAATTTAATAGTAAACGTAAACACGAAATAATACTTGACACAATATGTGTGTGTAAACATTTCTTACATTCGTATAGCTTTATGCTCATGTAATGTACCATTAATAGTTGTTTGTCGGCAAATTAAAAAAAAAATTTTTAATTGTAAATTAATTATATTTTTCATATATCTATCTTCATAAATTCATCTCATGTTTTATAATAACAAAATAATATTTTAGCTCTTTTTGAACTAAACTTTAATTAACTAATTTAATTGCAAAAAATTCATTAAAATAATAGCTTTACCATTATATTTCTTTACGAGCTCTCATGTTTTTACAAAGACACAAGCTACATCGCAATGTAAAATTATAGACTTCAATAAATGTCGTCTAAAAATTTTCAATAAAATGCTAGAACTTCCAAGGAAATATAATATCCACGTTATAAATAATATATAATATAAATTGTAAGACAATTAAGATACAACAAGAGTATTTTGTACGAATGAAAGATTGTTAATATTATTTATGAGTGCCACATTTTTCTTCTATTTTTTGCAAAGAATAAATTATAATAGTAAATCGTATATATACGATAGAGACAGAATATTCAATAATCCACAATTGACTTTGTGCGATACTAAGGATTCTGACACAATTTACGAGCCGCATATTGAAACGAGGGAGAAATAAGTCTATATCCTCTGAACCCTTGGAGTAATAAGAACACACTCTTTTTTGACTTGCTTCGCTTTTATTGGTCGAGATCGCGTACTACCAAATACGTTTCCCTTAAGTATATCAGAAGTGACAATTCGTGCCCTATATTTTTTTACCAATTTTTCTTCCGTAAAACTGTTTCATTATTTTCAAAACATTTTGCTATCAAAAATTCAATCTTTAAAAGAAGCTTGGGTATATTCAAGTCAAGCGCACACAGAAAATGAAATTTTTCAGCTCTCATCGAGCTCTATGAATTCTCACGATTTAAAAGCGAATAGAAATTTAACACTTACTCTTTTATTAACTGTCTTTGTTACTACTCGTACCAGCAAACTGATCAATTTGAAATTAGCAATTGATCCTTCACATAGATTGTAATCTTACCTGAAACATAAAAAGGAAAGAAAAATTTAGTTAACATCAACTAACGTGTCAACGAGAATGATAAAAATAGCTAATTGCTCAATCTAAAGTTTGTGGTTAAAAAAGCCGCAACTTTTGTATTTAATTTTAGTGTAAAAATGTTTTGCAGCTAGAATTTGCATGGTTTTGACAAAAAACATTAATTAATAATATATATAATAATACAAATAATGTATTCTGCCATTATATAGTGTATTGCATTTGAAATACATCGTAACATTTCAAGTAACATATATTATTATATAATCAATGTCAATGCTGTCCTGTCACTTGCTTCTTTTCATACTGCATTAAAGATATTTTATACATATGATTGCAACATACGATAAAGTCTTATAACGGCAATATTTGTGCGCTACCGCGGCAATAAAGACTATCTTATCAAATATGGAAGGAGTTTTACAATATCCGAAAGTTTGATCCTGCCCGGGATATTTTATAAATTCCTCGAACTTTCCGCGCGATCTAATGGAACGTAAGCTATTTTATTGAATGCGCCATATCCGAGGTCCATTATCCCTCGCGACGCTACATAATTTGTCTTAACTGCGCAAAGTCCGTACGAGTTGATTTGTTATACGAAACTTTAATCGCGCCTTTACATGTATTGCATATGTAATGAAATTAAGTGAAGTTTAAAAAATATTTATGATATTCAACGAATTATTTTCTCTTTTGTTAGTATATATACTTAGCGTAAAACGATAAAAACTGGAACACTTAATGCCAGACATTTTATAAAAATGCAAAATTCGACAATTAATTTAACATTATAATGTTTTAAAACTACAATTATAGAATCGATTATTAATAATTTTTTTCAGAAGAAATGATTAAAAATTAAACATAAAAAATTTATATATTATAGAAAGAAATATGTTTAAGCTTGTTAGTACACAAAGGATTAATAATAAAATCTCATCAACCGTCCTTAATCGAATAACAAATTTTAATAGGTCCCATCGATTTTGCATGTTTGCGAAAAACCCGCATCCCTAAAATTTATAGCGGCGTTGATGTAAATTGCTGCGTATTTCAGGTCGATGGAAAACTGCATAGAATGTCGAACAAAATTGCGGAAACAATATATTCGACGAGCGACTGGATGAATAAATGGCCGTGACTATCGATTTTCACGGATCGATAGGTAGCCACGGTTTCGTTTGCCTTCAACTCTCTCGGGGACCAGAATCCTCTTGTCCGTCATCGCCTATTGGACCCAAATATCGTTTATTGCTTTCGGCCTAAAAACAATGCCTTTATACGCAGCCGTCGTTCTGAACGCAACGGACGTATATATACTCGCCAAAATTGCGATAGAAGGCCACAGCGAATCGCTGCGGTCGTTAATCGATCGCCCGTAGTTTCATTACAATGTTGACACGAAGCGAAACAACGATGGGTACGGGTACGTCAATCCGTACGCACGAAAAAACCAAGATATTTAAAAGTTCATAATGTAAAATTTCCGTAGTCGTTGAAACTCATTATTTCATGTTGCATAAGTGTAACAAGATAGAAATGTAATTCACATATTTAAAATTCAACTATTGTAAAAAGTGTAATAAATATTTTGTTCTAGAAAAAGAATTTTTATATTTTGTAATATAACTCTTAAATGTGCTGTACAGAGTTACGTAATAAATTTCGAAGGTATGTTCTATTATAATATTGGATATACTTCGAACTTCGAAGTTATTGTAGTACTATTGTAAATTTTAAAGATTGAATTGTATACAAATGTGCGGGAATTAAAATTGTGAGTCCGTAGAAATCAATGTCATTGACAAGCTTTCAATCTACATGCATTTTTCCTTCGCACAAAAATATCTTTGGAGATTGAGATAAATTCTAATAGAAAAACACTGTGTTAGTCAAAAGTTCTTGCACGTTTTGGATGCAAAGAAAAAGAAAATAAATAAAACAACCCGAATAAAGTAAAAAAAAAAAGTAAACATTCTTGTTTATCATGGGCATAGGCTTTTAAACATATAAAGTACATGCATGTAAAATCAACGATAGTTTCTGTTATATAAATCTGTTATAACAGATGTGTATATAACCTGCAAATTTTTTATTTAACGAGAGTTATGCAAATTCTTATCATTTTTAGTTGTTTTTGTTTCACTCTCACTACCTATATTTCTCTAATTAAGCGTAGGTTTAATTTCAACTAATCCACGCCGACGAGAATCGGGGCTCGACAACATTATACCCGATTGAGATTAAAAATTAATTCCCAATTATTCTACCAGTGAAAATGGCTTGCAGAAGAGAGACTATATATAGGTCATGAATAGCCGTTAAACAAGTATAAACTGTTGAACGCCATGCCGAGACGGGGGTACATGTGGATAAAACATTATGTAATTTCGCAATAATTGTAATGCTGTCCAATTGTGACAACCCAGATTCACTTCGGGTACAGTTTATTTGAATGATTTCTGGTAATGAATGCGTCAAAGAAAAAATGTCAACATGTGTGACGATCATGTTACATCCGATCGAATATTCGTAACAGAGATTATTTTGAACTGTTATGGAAATTAAAATGGAGAAGTGCGTCAGACGCAAAAGGAGTAATGACGAATCTCTTAAAAAAAAAGAATAGGTAGAATTAGTCCAGAGAAAGAGAGAGATATATGTATATTGCTCGTGGCCGGAATAGAATGGAACAACATAAACCAGCGAGCGGTGAAAGATGGGAGGATAGGATTCACGAATGGGGTAGGATGCAAGTACCAACCACTCTCAGACTCCCCCGGGATGGCGAGAGAACTGCTATTGGCTACTCTATTGCTCATCACGACATACCAGAGCAAGCCTGAACAAAGCTTTCGAGCAATGCTTTTCTTATAGTTCCCTAATCTGGCTTAGAGAGTGAGTGCAGTATACCGTTCCCTTGCTCACTTCCGTCTGTCCAATTTACGTTAGTAAAAGCCCTGTCTTTCTAGAACGAAACGATATCTCGAATAACGCGCGCAATTTCAGTCGATGCGACCTACGTATGATCAGGATTGTACGTCGATTTCTGTGAAAATAGAACGGGAGCTGGAATATGAAGTCAAGCGAAAAATACATACAAATATGTAATATTCTAATTGAAAAATATTGGAGATAGAAATACGACTTTCCGCTTCATTGCATTTGATCGGTGATAATTGTTTGAAGCTACTCGGCTAGAAAGAATAAAACGCGAATGAACATTACGCAGAATGAAAAATTTAGACACCGAAAGTTAAAGCATCATTTGTAAATTTGCAAAAATAAAATTAGTAATGTTGTAAAAATTAAAATAAATAAAACAGATAGTATTCTATTATAGTATATGTAAAACCTAATTCGTATTATTACTATGTTCGCAATTAAAAGGAAACAAAATTATTAATTATATAAATACTGATGTCGAATGAGAAAAACAAAAATCTTATAATAATAATTTATCATCAAAATATATAATTATATAAGAGGATTTTAGTATGTATATATTATAGATCCTGAAATTCGATGATTAAAAAAATAAAATATTATATAATATTAAACAGATAATAACATTTTTGTGCGTCCTATATTAATTTTCTTTTAACAATATGTAGTTAAAATATGATTTAAAAAAGTTATTGCGAATGAGTGAATTACATGCGTCGATGTCCATTATTCGTTCCGCATAAAAATTTTTATGAAAATTTCAGCGAAACGATTTTTCTCCCTGCGGTAATACAATTTCATTCGTATTCCGCACTAATCCGGAAATGCCGAACACGCTGACAAATCACCAATTTCCCGGTGAAGGTACGTGTTTTATTGGCGAACACGTGTCGGCGCGTTGTAACACGCACGACGGAAGCTCGTATTACACTGCAGCAACTAATGCAGGCGCGTGTCATTCGTAACGCGGGATAATTTTAATTAGCTCGGTTTAAATCAACCTGCGCCAAACGAACTGAATAATCTAATCAAAGAAATTGCGACGCACATAGAAACATCCGGATCGCTTCCTCTCTCTCTTCCTCTTTAGCCCATTTAACGCACCCTTACCGGCAATATGTGTGATTATAACACAATTGCCACATATGACCGTAAGAATATAACTATTGTCGAAAAACCATCATTCGAATTCAGTCTAGCTTATTGACTTTTATCATGTGCGCGCGTATTTAATCATACGCATCACAGATGTATATTAAATACGAAGATAAAAAGTGGCGTATATATTGTATATACATATATAACTATTGCCAAATCTATGACGATAGAGGAGATTTGATCAGATTCCCATCTGTCCGCCGGAGGGAAAGTAGAAACAATGAATGCGAGATAGTGAGAGAAAAGAAAAAGACAGAAAGAAAGCACGAACGGGGAAAAATAGTTTACCTTCTTCCACCCCGACCACCGCCTATTTTTTCCAGGTTTTGCTCCCTTTCATCACCCGCTCGGCGAAATAGACGGGGGCGCGTCGTGAAGAGAAGAGAAGAGAAGAGAAAGGGAGGGACCCGAGGTATCCGTCTGTTTCACTTGAAAAAGGCACTTTCCGCGGCAGCACAATAACCAGGACTGGTTAGGTACGTGCCTGAAATAAAACGGGACGTTCGTTCTTAAATCTCCTCTCGCGCTGAAGCGCGCGCGATCGCCGTGTTTGGATAACGAATATGGCTGAACCGTAACACGCGAATTCCCCACGCGAATATATTTATGAATACGTGTTGTTTTTCAATATATGACTCGATGATGAAACATCCTCGGGTATTAATTTCCACCTATCGAAAAAAAAAATAAGATCGAAAAGGAAAGATAAATAACGCATGTTACTACAATTAAGATGGACATGTCATTAAATTTTGTTTGTTCGCGTTTGCACGACGGCTGTGTATAAACATAATATCTCCGCGTCTGTTTCCATTAATATTTTTTTTAATAACAAATTATGACACCCTTATACACCTAAATTTCAAAATATGTTATACGCTCGAAAGTACTGTTTTATATCAGTTTTGTTGAAAACAATGCATCGCTAGAAAGGGATGTAAGGGACTTTATTAAAACTAACGTGTACGCGAAAGTAGAAAGAATATGAATAATTAAAAGCAGAAAGTATAAAAAGACTGCGGTTACCATAAATTTCAATAACGATTCAAATAACGCGTTGAACAATAACGCGACCGCGAAACAATGACAGATTTTAACACAACGTAGCATCCTCCGGGAATCGAGTCGCTAACAAATTGGCTGGTACCTCAGAATTATGATTAATAGGTCGCATCCCTCTAGGGAATTAAAATGAAACTTTACTTCGTGTGTGCTCATGTACACGAGCATTATTATCCTTTATTGTCCGCGCGCAGCGCAAAGAGAGGAAGAGAGAGAGAGAGAGAGAGAGAGAACGTCAGAGGAATCACCCGTGTCAGAATCTTTGACATGCGCATCTCATTCCATTAGACTCCACTCGTAGATTGAATTAAATTGAATTCTGCCCACGAGCAAATTAATTTCCCAGAGCGGGGCGCTAGAGAAATAGGAAAAGAATCAGCCACGTAGAGGTGCTCAATAAGGCTTACTCGTTAAATCCGTTACACATGGAAGCGAGACCGTGCGAGGGATATAGGTGTATACAAGAAGCCCCCTAACAAGAAGTGCATCCAATTTCAAGCCGTATTTAATGTGCCGTATATCATACGCGACACGCTTGTAGTAGTAGTGGTGCGCGAATGTCTCGGGCCCCCGTATTTCTTCTATATTTCGTGTCCAGTTCCCCCGACCGGAGAGAGAAGATATATAATATATGCTTTATAGAACGGTAAGAACGACGGAAGGAGGTGCGGCGCGGCGTTTGTCACTTTCTTCTTGTATGTACATACATACACATACGCATACGCGGCGAAATCATTTATCTACTTCCGAAGACAGGGAAGAGGAAGCAAGGGAACTCGCTCGCGTAAAAGCGCGCCCGCGCTTTATACGCAAGTCACGCCTGGCCTGGTCTGGCCTGGCCTGGCAAGAGCGAGGATGGAGCGATTTTTTTCGATGATCCCTGTAGATAATTTAGTGCATCATATACGCGAAACGCGCGCGCCCTTTTGCTCTCCCGCGAGAACAACATTTCATCTCGGCTCGATTTCCTTCTTGCGGTCTCGTTCCCAAGCCTCCTCGCCGATATTTCGCCATCGATCCGTATAAAAGGCGAAAGCACGCACCACGACGACGGCACAACTGTAAAACGCGACCCAACACTACAGTTGGAGAGATATGCGTATTTTAATATGAAAATAAAATAAGCATGTTTATTGTGTAGCAGGGACACAATGGGCTATTTAACAGCGATGATGAAAAGCCTATTAACATAACAACGAATTATGGAGAAAAAGGCTGATGGGCTTCTCGTGTTGTATGGCGGGTGAGTCTGATTGCTTTAACACATTTAAGCGTAATATATCGTGTTGTGATAATCTATGACGGCGTTGTCAACGTTACTTTATCGATAATGAATGTCCTTATTCGTCATGCATCGATGCCGGATGAACACAATATCATAGAAATTCTATTAAAGTTGAGTAATGGTTATCGATTTTTCATTTTACTCGTAATGTTATAATTATAAAGAGAAATACATGTTATGAATTTATATTAAATCAATTGCCGTCACATTGCCAGCAAATAATGTCAAATAAATCTCTAATGGCATAATATATTAATTCATTAATTAATTTCATATAATAGACATAGATTTATAGAATCAAATTATAGTTATTATCATAATCTGAATCATCGTATTATTTTACGTTATATTTAATGCATATAGCATTATGATAATTTGATGCCAAACTTTGATAATAAATAAGATTGTCATTAAAGCGGTAAAAAGTCCGAATTAAAAAATCTCAGTATTATAACAAGTCAGTGGTTTAGAATAATTTTTTTCATAATTTTTTAATTAAGAATAATTTTTTTCTCGTGTGCACGCGCAACTCTTTTTTCTCAGGAAAAAACTGCATCGCATAAATAACGTTTATAATGCTTAACTCTGGCAAACTTAACCAGTAGTTGTATATAAAAAGCCTCAGCCTCAGAAGAAATTTGAATAAAAAAACAAAAACTGGAATAAAAATTATTTTGAATGAATTATGATTGCGATAAAAGAGCGATGATGTACGAACGCGGATTATCAGTGTAGTAAAGTAAGTCGTTTATAGGTCATACAAATTCTGAAAGTAGTGTTTAGCATATAATTCGTCTATTATGTCTGCGTATTCGCGCGCATAGTGTGTAAACGTGTCGTGTTTTGTACGACTATATCTTGCGTACACATTCCGCGTAAGTCGCATTACTGTGCACTCGTGTTCGCGAAAGGGAAAAGCGCTTTCTCGTTCCGAACATGTCTGTGTCGGAAGACTTATCCTCGAGTCGTCACGCTACGTTTACTCATGAAAGAGCGACGAAGATAGTCGGAGAATATCCGCGCGGACAATCTTCCCTTAAATACAGTCGGCAGGAATGGAGGTCCTTCGGACCTGATTCCTTCTTGTTTCGTATCGCGGTTGAATCTTAAAAAAAAAGGGACTACGATGTCTAATGTTAAAAAGGAAAGGTGAAAGAATCGTTATCTATCTCTATTGAATGTTACTGGCTGCTACGGATTTCAAAAGAACATATGTTCTTTCTGTCTGTACTACTCTCTCCCTTTCCCTATGTCTTTCTCTTTTTCCCTCTTTGATTCGGCCTCCCAGATTCTTTTCTCGAATCTCGTTACTACTGAAGAATCTCCGGGGGGTACGCAACCCCGGGCGTACCTTTGTCCTAAATGATAAACTTTGTCCGCAGGACTTCGCCGCGGAAAAGTTTCCTTGTCCGCCAATAAGGAAAGCATTTCGTAACTTCGGTACTTGTTTCGCGTTAGCCTCCGTTGTCTCCGCTATTGTTCTTTAAATGCGGTAAAATAATGCTTCCGCGATATAGCTGTAGCACGCGAGTGCGTTTCTCTTATTTTGCGAGTAAATCATTTCTTCAATATTGATTTATGAATGTTTTTCAGCGAGTTAGAATAAAACTTATATATATCCATAATAACAAGTTTTACAAACAAAAAATTTTATTCTAAAGACTAAACTAAATAAATCTGCGCAATTAATCTCAGAGAAATTCTTAATCTGTAATAAAAAAGATAAAAATATTTTTAATATTACTTTTGTTTAACATTTTTTTAATACTTCTTTATTTGTTTCTCCTTTTCTGATTTAGTTAAGTGGGAAATAAATAAAATTGAGAAAAAAAATAATTCACAAAAATATCCGAATTTCGACAATTAGTTAATGTTCAATTTTCTGCACTATTTGAGATTGCAAATTCATTATTTTAATAAAGTAGTATGTACAATATGCATAACATACAGAATGTAAACCATTAACAATTAATAAAGATAGCAAATATTAATTGCTTCGATTTTGTTTGACAGCGTTCGAGTATCTTTAACAGTCTTGACTCAAATTCATTGATAATTCACGCGGTAAACTCAGTGATGGACAACTGGTGCCGATTATACATTAACAAGCACGATGACATGACAGCTTGAAATGTTCGTGAAAACGCAAATACAAAAGCCGTTGATAGATTGATGAGCAGCACGCTCGTTAAATGCATAGCTTTTGCGGAAGTGTAGATCATCGTCGAAAAAGAAAAATTACGCGAAAGATCTTCTTAGCGTTTCAGTTACGTTCGCTTATAAGGCATTGCGATAAAATTAAGCACTTGGGATTAACTGGGAAAGCATGGAGGAAAATTAGTGATTAGTATTTGCTTCTGCAAAGAAATTGCAAAGAAAATGATTCCGCTAAAAAAGACAATATTCTACTTCCGTACGTGTAAGCAATACAGATTCTCTTAAATTCAACAAACAACACAAATAATGCATAATAATGCTTTTGCAACACTTCTTTTGCATCTCTTACAAGATTCTATTTAATCATATTGCGTCTATCATTGAAATGTAACTTTCCTAAGTAATAGACATTACACAAAAATATATCATATCAAGAAACATTCTTCGATATATTGAATTAGATAGCTTTGAAATACATTTCCATTGTATCTTTCATGAGATCTATTACCGCTATGAGAACAAAGCCCTTTCATGAGACTCTATAATTATCTTACGTATAGTTTATAATGTATTATCAAAACGTCTAACATCAAAGACATTTAATCTTCAAGAGACTTGTTCGTCGAGACTTGTTCTTATTCATCGCAAAAGACGGATAACGCGATTGCGTCCCATATATCCTAACGAAGAATCCGATTTAATTTGCAAGCGAAAGGAAAGGAAAATAAATTTCCTGGTTCTCTCTACACAGAGTATCAGCCTAAAAAAAATGCACGTGTGCACGTGCCCACCCTTATATATCTCCTTCCCCCTTATACACACACACACATATATTTTTTGTTTATTTATGAAAAAATATTTTGTGTCATTACATATATAGGATATATAGCAAAATATCTCTTATTTGCTAATGTTTGGCTTTTAGCCGAGTATTGCAGGAAATTAAAATTAAAAAAAGAATTACGCGGGTAAAACGAATTAGCTCAGGTGCTCCGAGTATAGGCGTAAATTGCTCAATGCACATCCATGCGCTTCGTGCACACGAGAGAGGCCAGAGAGAAGCGGAAGCAAACATACGCGGGGTTAAGCACACATATACACGCGTTGTACGTACGCACACATACAGCGTGTTAGAATACTCTTTAAACTTCTCTTCGTGCTCTCCGTGCGGGGGAGAGAGAGCAAATCAATATGGGCGCGGATAGCATGCGCATTGCAACGCAGCGGACTTTACGAGCTAGCGCGCATAAAATTTATATTTGTGCGTTTTTTAAAGCAGATGCACACGCGCCATGGTATTTACCATTCACTGTTCATTCGTCCATTCGTCGGTCGATATAGCGTTTCTCGAAGAGCATTTGCCTACCGCAACCGTTCTAGAAATAGCGATAGACGAATAGCGAACTGCGCGCGCGACAGAATCGAAAGATAAATCGCGGCTTCAAACAAATATCAATACAAAAAAATATCCGCGTGTACGTTTCGTTAAAAATTCAGTTCTTTTTTACGAGACGTACATTTTGTGCTAATTGTAAGTTTTACTCGCCAAGTCATCCTTTCAGAGACTAATAACGCGATTGATACGGCGATGTGAAAACAAAAAGATTGTAACTTATGTAGGACGTTACTTTGTGATACCGCATATACAAATTTTGATTGTATTTTTTCGTTCATATTTATATAATAAATTGTAATTTAATTAATAATATAAAACTGAACAGAGATATTGGGGACTCGTATTAATGTAACAATCATAAAAGAGATATATTCTATTAATAAATCAGATATTTATATAAATTTTCTTATCTGACTACAATATATTCATTATTCAGAAGAAATGCGCGAGATCGCGAATTAAATTTTAATAATGTATAAGTATAGGCTAATTATCGTATTAAAATTCCGCGTTCGTTTCGTGTAGGGATATCCGGCGGCAATACGTAGATAGACGCTGAGAGTTAGTCATGCTTTAAATTAATTGTGGAAGGATTTGTATTAACATAATTGAATTTCATTGGATTAAAATCTCTTATTAGACTAGCGGGTACTGATATATGCATTTTATGCAGATTTGTAAAATGCTACAGAACGCGGAAAAATATTCAATCATATAGAGGCAGTCAGGATCGCGGTGGAAAAAAACGAGAAAAAGAAATTCGCGAAGCTCTTTGATTACTCGCCGAGGTCTGGTTATTCTGTCTGGATGCATGTCCATTGCTTATAAGTGTGTTACGCCTCCGGCGACAGCTTTGACGAAGAGCACACGGCGATTTGCTCAAGCTTTAAGCAAAAAATGATATGAATTAATTGAGATTCTACTTTAATTGGAATAAAACGGGCAGAGATACGCGTTTCCATTTATGCGTGTACATATGTATATGCATAATGAATGCCGTGATATATATATACAAAAGTATTTAACTACGGGAACGCGATGGAACGTAATAAAAACAACGGCACGGTAGAGATTTAGCTATAGAAAACTTTCCACCGAGCTCTAGAAGTATTGCACCAATTACCGGATTATTTCTAATTGCGCTCACTACGGTTCCACGCGGAAATGGCGTACGAAACATGTTTTAACCATTATCAACATCATGGCATTAGGAAAGTTTCAGCGGCTTTGTTAAACACTATCTTTGAATAAGTAAATAAATACGTGAAAAATATAATTTTATTTTAATTGCATCAAAGCAATAATGAGCAAAGTGAGATTAATTAGTTAGGTACTTGTATGTCTAGTTTACAATAGTACAAAGCGTAAATAAAAAACGGAACCTAATTAAGAAAAAAAATAAAAAACTACTCTTAAACATACATGTAGATTTTTAAATTACAAGGATGTATTATATATAAACCAAAGTAAAAAGTTTTTTAAATAAATTATTGCGCGTTAATGTGGTTATGTGTTGAACAAACAATGCAACATAAAAATATATTCAAGTGTTGCCGGATTTTAATTAAAATCACCAATTTATACGCCCATTTATCGATTTAATAAATGTGTCCTATTCACGACAATTTTCAATATCAAGCGTTACAATAAATTTACCAAAATTTTACAGAATTCAAAAGTTGACTGATCAATTTAATTTGGATTGATCAGTCTATAATGAGCATTCATATTGCTTAATAAATCATTTAATGAGATTATAACGAAAATACGCACATTAAAATCAATCACCCAAATTTTTGTTTTCAATAAATAGTATAAGCGATCTAATAAATAAAATATAACTTATTTCTGATTTATCAAATAGAGTAATATTTTAAGAATTCTTTATAATTTTTTATAGATTTTTTTAATTTGAAGATAAGAAACTAAAATTTTATATATATATATATGTATATAATATTACGTATATATATATATATATATATATACGTAAATAAATAATAATATAGTAATAATAAATAAAAGTAAGTGGAGTAATTGAGTCACTTGTGCATACGTTCCCGATATATGCGTAATATTAAAGAATTTTATGTATCAAAGCTATCTTTAAATTTTAATTTATGATTAAATCGTATCACATTCCATATTATTCATAAACTCAAAATAAGGCAATGTGGGAAACGCAGCCGATGCAAATAATTAATTAATTATCCTCCACAATGCAATATGATATCATTTATTATAATCGAGTATAAAATAAATGATAACATGTAACTTATACACGAATTGAATTGGATTTAATACTTCATGATTTACTTATTATTAAATGTATTTGTTCTAGTGAAAATTAAATCTGGAAAATTAATATCAAATAATCATGCATATGTAAAAGATACATTTTATCAATTCTATAACCGCCCTTATATGTAGAGTCTTTAATTATTTGCGATTGATCTTTTCGTAATAGGAATATCGAAACATATTAATTATTAAATAACTGATTAAAAGTTAATAATATTTCGCCAATTAAACATTGTAAATGCAAATAGGTAAGAAAAAGATTTGCTTATTTAATTTTATATTTACTTTTTTATAGAGAAATTTATATTTGCTTTAATAAATTATTAATTGAGGTAAAGCATATATTTATTTAATGCAAACGTAAAAATAAAATATAAAAAATGCTTATATAATATTTAAAAATTGTGAAAAAAAATACACATATAATATTTAAAAATTGTGAAAAAAAATATCGCGTTTTATCCAATATCTGTTAGTGTAAAATTTATCTCGATGTATTTATCGTAGATAAGCAGAAGTGATTGGTATAATATATTGAAATGTATATATATATATATATATATATACGTAATATATTAAATAGATATGGGTGAATGGTGAATAGTGCAATTGATGGAAGGGACGGTACCCCGTGGTCGCATCCAGAGATTCCCCTTGATCACGGTAGCACGTCCTTCACTTATGAGCATATAGTCGTCCGATGGTAGCTTTGAATTTCACAGAAAGCGGTCTACCGTCCGAGCTTTAATTGAATCGGTCGAAATTAATTTCAGCTGTCGCCCTCGGAAACTCGGAAGGTGGGCGAAGACGAACAGGAAGCAAGAGCTTCCGGCCTTCCTAAATCCCAAACGCGTAAATTGCTTGCAGAGATAGACGACGCTAACTCTTACCTAATGTTTCTTGGAAGAAACGAAATGCAAAGACATGCGTATGTGCATATATATGTATGTATATATAGATTTATATTCATGTATATATTAAAATCCGTATATTTAAATACACGTTTAAATATTCGCTTATAGACGCACGCGCACGAGTGTGTAAAAATAAAAATTTAATTATTATTTTTAAAGGGGGAAATTTTTTCTTTCTTTTTTTTCTCTCTCTCTCTCTCTTTCTCTGCCCCCCTCTCGCTTCTTTTCTTTCTCTCTTAAGTGCACTAGTTTAATATATAATATATACTAGTTTAATAGTTTAACATATGAAAAAAATAAATAAATAATTAAATATAAATTTTATTATAAAAATTTGGAATATAAAATAAAATCTCGAATTTTATTTAATACTATATATAAAATAATATAAATTGCTAAATTACACATTAAAGTGTAATAAACAAAATAAAAATTTGATATAATTATTATTTGCAAAAACTTTTTCTCATTTTTTACAAAAGAATGAAATTTTAGCAAGCTTGCTTAGAATACATTTAAATGATGAAAGCACGAGTATTACGATTGAAATCGCTCAATCCACATCGGTAATCGATTCCAATTTGCGGTAGTAATTTACTCTTCTGAACATTTTCTTTTTTATTTTTCTATGTCACTGCATTTTACATACCATGTAATCTCGAGGTTTTAAATTCTTATTATACATTTCAAATCGACAAATTTTTACTGTTTAAATTGTCAATTTTTGCATAATATACTTATGCAAACGACACTCTTGCACCTATCAAAAAGTTATATCCCGTAATATATACATAATATTTAAATATTAATATATATGGAGTTAATTTTTCGTTAGAAAACATTTTATTTTTGTACACACGATCGCTTATTTATTATTTATTTTAAAATAATATTTTCTGTGCTTTGAGTTAATTTTTTTTACAAAAAAGAAAATGTGTGTATGTGCGATATTTTTACAATTCTTATTTAATAATAATTAAGCGATCGTGTGTACAAAAATAAAATGTTTTCTAAGGAAAAATTAACTTCATATATATTAATATTTAAACAAAAGGTTAGTATACCTAAATAAAGATTAAAACACTCTATAAGTAAGTATAAATTTTAAAACACGTTTCAATAAACAGTATAGGTAAAACAAAAATGATAAATAGACTTTATCCATTCACGATCAGCGCGACAACACGGATTAATAAAATAGCAATATATCAGGAAGTCGCATAACGCGATTTATCCCAAAGGATATCCGATGTAATGTGTGATGTGGCTAAATTGTAGCTATAGCGAGCAATACCGGGATCACAATGACAATTCCCGCACGACCACGATGAAGCTCGAACGAGAAGACCGTTTCGACAAACCGGAAGCTGTCGATAGTATGAAGTGAATCGATTCGTATTCTCGTTTATCCCCATGGCACGGCCATGGCACTCGTATCCTGCGTCCAACGCGCGTACGGGATTATGGTACAAAGGATTTCCCGCACATTTACGTGGCTCGAATGCAAATCCTCACCTCGCGATGCATCCCCGACGAGTTCACTATATTTTTTCCCTTCTATGACAATGTGCACGTTTCCACATGCGTGAAACTTGCGATTGTGTTACGAAAACCGTGCCCGATGTAGAATCTCGTTCAGAGACGGTACATATGTTTCAAAAAGATTCTCGCGTTGCACAATCATTTTCGGTGAAATACGAACATCCCCCACGACAATGTATTTCAAACGCGCAATATATTTCAAAAGTTAATTAAAATATTTGAGATTAATCATTTGCCGAAGAAATACACAATTGTAGAAACAGTTTCTTTTTTCAAAAATTTATATCTTCAATATTAAAGTTAATTATAAATCAAAGTTATCATTCAGTGATTAAATATAGACTATCAAAATTTTTAAATTTTTATTAAAAATAACATTCATCGAATTGAGGAAATAATAAAAATGAAATAAATGTCATAAATATACAATTCTCTGGATCACATGAATAAAATAAAAATATAAAACAAAACCATATAAATATTATATTACTCTCAAATAACGCGGAGTTACTCATTATTTATTCATATATTTGCACAACATTAAATAAAAATAACCCCTTTTATAAATGTAATCCCGTAACTCCCACAAATATAGAAATACTCAACTATCTTTATTCATATTCTTCGAAACATTTATCCTATGATAAATAAACACAGAGCACTTGCTCCATATTATTCATGCAATTCATTATACATAACTATATTTAAATGCAAGTAAATTCAAGTTTTATTATAGCGAAATTGAGAATGCTATTTATTCAGTTCGTTTCTGATATCGATTTCAAAACTTGCAATATTTGCATGACGTTCGTATGTGTCTAGAAAAACGGAAGGATTCAGGTGACATCAATGTTTTGTGGTATTACATTTGTGATATACAACGGGGAAGATGAGAAATCCCGCGTTATGTCTATTAAATACCTAACGTCAGCTACAGAGTAATAAAACAAAGCAGTAAAAGCATATGTATCGAGTTCTGTGCACTCTATATATATTGTATAATGCAGCGTAGAGAATCTAAGATTATCTAACTGAGAAAAATAACAATTGGATACTATTTAGAAATCAAAACTTTAATAAATTTTTAAACGGTAAATAATTAAAATTTTTGAACAAAATTTTGACAAATTTTAAAAGTATAAACAATAAACAGATAATAAAATATTTAATTTAAGATTTAATCAATATTTGATGTAAAATATTGCGATATTTTTAAAATCATTGTCAGAGAAAAAAATTGACATTATTGTATTCACATTGAAGAATTCATTAAACGATAGCGCACCATATGTAAATACATAGGATTTACATAGAAATAGCCACTCTTATATTTATGTATGTAAGGCTGCATATATACATGTATATAGGTGCACAACTGTAAGCGAAACCACAACGATGCGAGTTTTCGCGTGATATCACGTATTCTCTAGCTTTATTTCTTTTCATTCAATCCCCCTTTTACATCCAATATTATTCTCGGTTCTCTTGTCGTAATACAGAGAGACCAACCACCATGTAACAGCAATGACGAGTCTCTTTCGGCTAGTAAATTTCATACGTTCGCGGATTCTTAAAAATTGCAGACGCAGAGGAAACTATATTTCATCGAGGCATGATTTAGTATAGTAAATTTACGTGAGCTACTTTAAATGTATTTAAATTTATTTTTTATATTACAAGAAATAGATCAAAATAAAGAATAAAAAATTAAAAACTATTTCTATTTTATACTTTTATTTTACTATCAAATACGATAGACTGAAAATATTTTCATGTAAGACGAAATATGTATATGTGCACATTTTCGTTCGAAATATCGGCGGTATTCGACGCGCGTTCGTATAATTGCCGCCCTTTCAAGGACCTTACAAAGGTTTCGACCGACGTGTGAGCTCTAATTATCACCTGACAACATGCTATTTAATGTACAGCTGTTATTATGCTTTTACATGCTTGACAGCAGCGAATCTTTCGCAGATCAGAAAAGCATAAAATTTCATGTACACTTTGTAAAAAAAGCGAGTGTTTGCAAATAAAATAAAAGCAATTATGTCTCTCCTCTCTTCCGACCGAATGAATAAATTAGTAATAATTTAATAATGCAACAGTATACCACGTATACGTTCCATATATATTCGCCATTCCTCCACTTTATCTGTCAAATATATTATGCTTATTATTTGCATAATATATACATTATTATAACTGCATAATACCATGCTGTTATGCATATATTATTGTTATAGTTAAACCTATCTAATCAGGAATCGTTAACAATGTTTATTATGTTTACAATATACTAAATTCATACAAAATTCATTCGAAACTATATATAGCAATAGACATTGCAAAGTCTTATGATGTTTAATTACTCCTATAATTACGAAATATATTAATTTTTCTTTAAATAGAAACATCGAAAATACCCATCAACGTTAATATTATCATGTATGAAAATTTATATATACATGATTAAGTACTACAGATGTATGCGCGATAAGTATTTTAATAAATTTATTTATTTTTAATAAACACATTTAATTTCGCGCAATTGAATTCTTTAATTCAACCGGAAAAAGATTTGTGTTACTCTAATTAACACTTGCATTTGAAATAGCATCTACTTTTAACAGTTACAATAAAAAAGATTAGTATATTTATAAAATCGTAGTTACAATTTGAAATAATTGATTCTCTCACAAGTTGAAATCACATAAGAGAGAATTGTTAATTAACACATCTGAATAGATTAACTACTACTAGTGAGAGTATGTTAAATACAAGTTACGATAAATGCTCGAAAGTACTCGATTTGTCCTGAGTCGTCACTTTTTCTTTTGCCGAAAAGATACCAGACATTCCAGGATCCTTTCCAACTCTAATTGCACGAAAGTGTGAAACAGTGGTCAAGAATGAGATGGATATTTTTTTCATCCAGCACATTCCAGTGTTAATGTCTCCGCCAAATAGTCCTTTTACGTTTCTAGACGGTGTAAAAAGACGCCAACCATAAACGCGACTAGAGGATGTAATAACAAAAAAATAAAAATAAAATAAAATATATAAAAAGTCGCTTGAAATTATCGTCCATGTACCCTTTCTTCCGAATTTGCATCAAAGAAACACACGGTCGTTCGCACACTAGAGTTAAATTGTTTTACTACGGCGGATTACGATAAGTGTTCGAACACTTTATTTTCTTCGTGGACGCGCAGAGATGTACGAACGTAATTACAGCGAAGCAGCAATATGCTAGTAGAAATTACATCGAGTTTTCAGAGTGTTACGCGCCAGCTCGCGCTGCTACGCGATCTCACGGGGAAGGATGGTCTCCGGTGAGAATGTCACGTGGAATTGGTACTATTATCACCAGCTTATCGTTATCGTTCTGCGCGCGGAAAAGGAACTCTCCGCGGTTCCGTTAAGGTCCCCGGGGGTAAAGTTCATTTATACCGAAAGCATCTACCAATTCGGGAAGCGATACCACGGGGGAAATGATGACATGAAAATTGCTACAAGATATTGCAATGTGACAGCGCATTTCAATTAATATTTCAATCAGCATTTCCATAAGAAAATCTTTATCCATCGCATATCAGTTTTATACGTATCCTTGCGTTATGTCTCGAAAAAGAAAATTAATAGACAAAAACGTGGTTGCATAAAATAGAAATAAAAATTTGTATTTTATAATTGTCAGATTAAAATTACTTATCATACTTTAAATAATTCTAGAAATGTTTCTATACTTTTGTAAATAAATAAGCATATTAATGCCATTCTAAGTTAATATACAAAATTCTTTCTGCTTTCTTTTCTATTATACATGCATTTTAAATATGCATTATTTAATTGCTTGTAAAGCAATAGATAATATTAATCAACCAATCTAGAATCACCGATTCCCTTCATTATATAGCAACAAGCATCATTCCTTCTGACGCGTATCCTTTAGCACCTAAAATCGCGAGAAGCACCGAATTCGGAAGTAGTTTGCATATTTAATTGTGCAATCGAGATACCGTCACGTTCACTCCGACGTTATTTCCATGTTAACACTTAACAAAGTGGTGGATAATTATTCCCTTCGTCGCCGAATTCGTCGCGGTACATTATGCTCCGACATGTTAATCCAACCTGTATCGCACGTAGCGTCAGAGTGTAACCTAGTTATCGAATGGAGTTTGCAGTAGATATGCAAGTCGGGCATTGTAATAAAAGTTATCGTAAGTAGGTTATAACACGCGTTCCCCACGTCTAAAACTTAATCGCGCGTTGAATACCCACTCGTTGTGGCGAGTCGGGAGTGCACTTGTCGTTTGCGCCGACTTATGTCGTTTATTCCGCGACTTCGCGCGAGGATTATTCATTTCGCCTCAACAGCCGTTAAGGGAGCTCCGAAAGACGGAGAGCCGCTGAACAGGGTCGGCGAGGTGGCGAGAGGACGACCAAGTCGGTACGTACCGCGGTTCCCCGAGTGACTATTTCAGCACTTGAAATCTCGGCTTGCTAATTCCGGACTGTTCGCCGAAGCGTGCCGCGACGTTTTCAAGTGGTTTCTAAATTACTCTCGCTTAAGTCCCCGAGTAAACAAAGTGCTCCGGGCTGCGGCATCTGTATTACAATGAGGTGAATTTTACGTCTTTTAAACAGCAAAAAGCGTTCGCCGCAAGGGACATTTAAAACGCAGCCGGTATAATTCATTCTGTGCGTTTAACGATGACAGTACCGCAAGGCGTTTCGTGATGTGATTTAAATCAGTGTTTTAAAATACCGAGCTCCCAACGAGAAACAAATTAAAATTCTACAAATAATATCAAGAAAGTTAAATGTATCATATTATTAAATTATATTACATGTTAGATGTAAATAGAAAAAAGTTATTTGTACAGTTTTCTTAATGTTTCCAAGTAACTTGTATTTATTAACCGCAATAGCATTAATCTAATAATAACATAGGGATTTCGCATTACACATGTATTACCATCATCTGTCATCTCTAATCTTCGCCTAAACTACTAAGTCATGATATATGTCTACTCGGACATTGAGACGTCCGTCGTAACGTCGAGCGGCTTTCACGAGAGAAATCCGCATGAACGACGGCTGTTCGAATGTCATAAATGTTTGTTACAATTGCCTCCGCATGAGTTAGAGAAATTCGCGCACGCAGAAGGGTTTTGACGTTTACGAGTCGCGTGCCGTATGTCGCAATATCACCCGCGAAGCACGGTATGAAAAGACGGTATCCGGGAAGTCGAGGAAGCCTCGTAGATGCACGCAGCCATATCGCTTTCAACGGTATCTCCCGTACCCGCAATACACCTGCTCTCGAGATAGCTTTGGAGTATCTCTCCTCTCCGTTGTCCTCTCGTACTCTCGCACCCTTATAGCAACCACCCTCTCTCGGCGACGTCCCTCGCGTCATCCTCGCCCACCCTCATTCTCGCTCCTTCCTGCTCTGTTTCTCGCTATAACCCTCGTTCGCGCGACGCAAAGCAGATTGCCAAATATCCACAGGTTGTTGATTTTGTTGACTGTGTGCGCGGATAGCAAACCAGTGCTACGTGCAAAGACGAGCACACACGAAACCGTGCATAGTGAGAATGGAGTACGAACTGCAGTCTCTCTTACATTGGCGAGATAACTTTGTCGAAGCTGATCGTAGACAAAGTTGGATAATATTTAATTTTTTTAAATAAAATATTAATTAAATATTCTCTTTCCTCGGAATCTATGATTCTATTTAAAGCGTTTCAGCGAATATTTGACTACTATATTTATTTATAAAAATACTGCGGAAAGAAAAAGATAATGCGTTTTATGCGAGATTTATGAGATAATAATAATAAATAATATTACACATGTGTGTGTTATTATCACAATAGTTAATTCGTATAAGCTATTCAAATCCGAATGTATTAAGTGCGTGAAACTAATATGTATTATTGTTAATTGCAACTCAAATGTATTATTTCGTTCGTAGAATTTATTTGTTAATTATTATTAACTCTTCCTCTCTAAAATCGATCCTTTAATTAAGTCGAATAAATATTATATAAACATTTCGTTAGAGATTAATTGGAGAAATAAAAAAAAGTTTTATGCGTAGCTAATATCATAATGAGTCAATACCATTAATTATTATATAAATATTTCATTCTTATAATATTATATGTAAAGTCAACATTAATTATCCAAAAAGTCACAGAGAAATCAAATATATTACATGTTAAATTAAAATCATGTAAATCGAAACGCAAGTATGATTTAATTCCCAACGCAGAGTTTATTTAAATTAGATAATAATAAAAATATAATGTTAAATACGAAATCACAACGAAATATAATCTCGTATTAAGTATAACGTATTATAGATTTTTCTTAAAGTTTTTAAAGCTTCTTTGCATATTACTAAAACATAAATATCCATTATAATTCGTTAAAATAATCAAGATTAAACATTGAATTAAATGTAAATAGATAATAAATGAATTCTGTCTATCATAAAGCAAGCAAAGTGAAAGAAATTACAAATGCCTGAAATAATCTGTTGGAAAAAGTGATGCAGAAACCTACGTCAATCGGAACGTACTGTGTAATCCAGAACTTTGCTTGTCAATTTTGGAAATTGACAGACAGCGAGTGCTCGAAGTTGAGCCCTCTCTCAAGCCCAAACAAGATCACACTCCAAGCGGCCACGGCCAACGACAAAATTCAATCATCGAGATCGCGACTCCGCTAGAATCGACCCGGCCGACGACGAGCTCCATCCCATTGGCTTCGGCTGTACAGCCTCTCTGGATCAGCCGCATCTGCTCTCAATGCAGCTCATATCGGGAGCCTTACGACATCGGAGTTTGCGAAGACGATAAACGGTCGAGAAAGAGAAAGAGAGAGAGAACGAGAGAGAGATATATATATACATATATACTATATGGAGAAAGAGAAAGAGAGAGAGAGAGAGAGAGAGAGACTTTCCCGGGAATTCCATCGAGGATTCGAGTGATGTTCGGCTTGTCGTGCTAACCAGAAGAGCGGAGGAACTACGAATCGAGCGGTTTCAAGACGGGAAGCGAGGTTAGAGATGGAAGTAGGTACTTGGATATGGAAATGGGTTGCTCCAGCGCAAATGCGAAGCTCGAATCTATCAATTTCACTCCACAGGTAAGAGCGATTGGTGGCGGTGATAGAGGAACTAGGCGGCTTCGGTAATTCGCTGATTCGGAGAGTAAACACAAAGGATGGAATAGTGGTGCGATCCCTGGTCGAGGAGAGAGAGAGAGAGAGAGAGAGGGGAGAAGAGACGAGATACGGAATGAGAATTAGGCGCGATGAGAAGCACCGAGATCGACCTCGGAACGAAAAGCAAAGAGAGTCGAAAGAAAGAGAGAGAAGTGGATCGTCGAGTAGAATGCAAAATCATCATTCGTATATTATATACTGCAAATATAAAAGCTATGTATATTCCGCGAAAACGGCATGTACGAACATGTATTCGATGACGGACATCATTAGTCCAAGTGTAAATTCTATCCACACATGCTATTCGCCTCCATTCTGCGGGCGACCAGATTAAACGGAAACGCGGGAGATGTTGATTCTCGCGGGTACATATTTCGCACACATTGTTACGAAATCGATACGTATACGACAACTTGTATGCATAGTTCCTCCGTGCAGTTTCTCCAAGTTACCATAACGCTGACGATAGGAACGGTAGCCGCTAGTTAAATGGTGTCACCGACCCGATTCGTGGATGCGCTAGTGTGAAATTCGTAGGTATACACGGTTATCAAACCCCCTTTCCAACAGCTTTATTAGCCCGATCGCTTCGTCTTACACGCAGTTAAATACACGCGTCTTTGTCCGTCGTTTATTGCACCGGACCGCAATATGACACGCATAATACGCACGCCGCGTAATCACTGTCGTTGATAATGTGACACGCAATAGGCCATGTCGGAGCCACTTGGATATGGCTTGTACCTATTCCCATACACAGCTGCGAATCGCTCTATGCGGACTACCACGAATCCAACCAACCGTTCGCTTGACGTTACCGTGCGCGCGATAACGTGCTCGCTGATGTATGCACGAGTCGCAGTTTGTCGGTTGCACCTCCGCCACCGCCGCTGAATTGAGGCCGATCCCGTGTCACTAGATTCACAAAAGCTTCCGGTCGATTTACGAGCGCGTAGGGCTTTCCCGTTGCCGAGTGTTATGCGACCAAATGGTCATGCCACGTGGATTTCAATGACTTGTAACGTAGTTTTCAGTTGAACGACGCGTATAAACGCCAAGCATGTCGCGTAATTGCCAGGTATGCAATAATTGATAATAGGACTAACTAAACGTGTAAGAAAATCCTTGTTACGTTAAAAATATTATACCAAAATTATGCTGTTTTTATAAGTGCTCCAATTCTCTTTCCCCTCCCTCTCTATCTATAATAAGTATACATACGTGTGCATGTGTCTTTCTCTCTTTCTACCAAACTAAATAATTATAAGTAATATATGTGATCAATTTATAATATTATATAATTTTTGTCTATTAAGAAAAAATTTAGAATCATGATTAAATAAAATCATTTTATGTCATTATGTCGTTGTATCAAATTATTAAAATAAAGTAGTAAAAAGAATCCATTCATTTCTATGTCTTATATTTAAATTAGTCTTAATTTAATTGACTGTAATATATACTACAAAGAGAGATCTTTATAAAATTATCAACAAAATAAAAATGTTAATTACAAAATATATATATATATCTGCATTTAAAATTTTTATTTATATTTATAAAAATATAAAGATACAATATAAAAACTATTTATAAAGACTGCTTGCTGAAGCATTCTAGTAACAAACGATACCTTCATCGCTTTATTTTAAACTTAGCTACGCGTCGATTTAACTAAAAATTTCTTCATGCAAAGTGAAAGTCATGAAGATTAATGTATGCGAAAGTGAGGGTAACTGGTTCCCTATTCCCACGATACTAGAACACCAAAGAGGCGGCAAGAAAAAGGCGATAAGGAAAGAAGAGGAAGAGCGCGATCATTTTCTATGGCGCGAGCAAAAAAAAAAAAAAAAAAGCAAATCTTCGCAAAAATGAGGCAAGTTGTTTCCTTCTCGTTCACCGAGCAAGCTTACCTACGAAATAGGTAAGATTACCAAAGATGTAGAGTGAGAACAACTTTGCAACATGATACCCTCCTCCTGAGGAATCTAAGAAAAGTAAATCTAATAAATGAAGAAAATAGTAATAAAATAAATATATAATGTTTTCGCAAATTTTCCTAATAAAATAAGTAATAAGTGTTGTGTAATAAGCTTTGTTTACAAATTTTTGGCATTCTCATAGATATTGCTATCTTTTCTATTCTTTTCTCATAAGAAGTTATTCTATTTTTCCACGTATAATTTTTACTTATATTTAAATAAAGCATGGACAAAATCAAGTTGCAAAAAAACGGCTAATAAAAAAGGATTTTTTTTATATATTAACTCAATCAAACTGAATCATGTTACTTTTTCTGGAGTAAGCAAATTAACCGTCGAAACTTTTGTCTAATGCTGTACAGCATCAAACGAACCGATCACCGGCATGCACACGAACCGCTCGGTCTCGTCGGCGCATGTTGTACGTCGTTGCCGTCGGCACGTTAATTAGCACTCTAAATCAAGCATATAAATCAAGCGAGGTGCACGTTTCCGCGAGGATGATCAGCGGAGGACGCCTACTCGCGTTAACTTCGTCCGGAATATATATCGGTGCACTCCACTTGCAACGCTCATCCGCGATGCGCCGAGCTGGCGAAAACCGCTCGCTCGTTCGCGCAATACTGAACGCACGGAAACGCGACGTGCCCATCATTGGTTAGACTACGCGAATATCTTCATAAGATATATTACCCGGCATGTCGTGGAGAAAGGCCCTTTCGGAAATTACTGCGCCAACACTCGATTGGCTCACGAGGTATATCCATCCCCGCGGCATCTCTCCGGATTGATCCCCTTTATTGGCGACATTCGTGAGAATCTTCGGAAAACGCGAGACGAACGAACGTAGATGAACAAATTAAAGGAAAACTAAAGAAAACGGACTGAAGAGAAGAAAAGAGAGAAGAGAGAAGCGGAGAAAGAGCGCTCTCGCAAACGTTATTCCGTTCTACGATTTCACCTCTCTTCAAGGAATCCCGCGCGAGAAATTCCTCCCCCGGCTTGTTCACCCCGCCGTCTCGCCGGTAACTATCAATGGCATCCGGCTAGTAATTCTGCGAACGACTGCCGACATACCAGTCCGTTCGATAGATAACGAGTAACGACATTTTAGGCAGATAGTAACGGTCGTTACGTCCGGCTCTTACGCAGATTACGTTTACCCGAGAGCGATCGACGCGTTATATTTCACAGATTAAAATTAATACGCGCACGAATCACCATGCAGATAAACGCACGCGTGTCTAGGATAGATATACACTGACTATCCGTCCCCGTCCGTGTTGACTGTTTTGCCTCACGGCGTCGCGAGAAATAAACCCCACGTCGTCATCGTGCAGCAACATTCACACGTATACATCTGGTTTCATTTACTCGCTCTCGCAATTAGGATTCCAATTAAAGCGTTATCAAAGCTCCCGTTGTAATTATGCGTGTACCTGATGATCATTAATAATTACGTATTTACAGCCGGTATCGATATATAATTTTCATCGCCCGCCTTTATTAAAGTTCAAATACCAGGAACGTAACCAACTTACAGAGAATTCATTAATCGACATTTTTTTTTTATTCCTATGGCCTAAATTATATAGTCAAGCAAATAATTATACCGTATGAATTGACTTTTTTGTTGTCAACGACAAGATTATGACTAACTAAGTAATATCTTAACCTTTCTGTCTTTACGAGCTACAGGATCATTAAATTTCGATATTTATGCGCACATGCATATTTATAATATGAATTGTTTTACTTTTGTTGCACTAAATTTTAGTAATAGTTACTTTCACTCGTCTAAAGTGTAGTGTCTAAGAAATAAACTAAAAGAGAGATAAAGGATAAGAAAATAATATTTTCTTTAAAGATTTTTTGCAATGTCAAGATCATTAATTATGTTTTAAATAGGATCATAGATATTTATTAACTCGATGTTGCAGCTTCTCATCAAGAAGAATGGAACGACGTATAATGAGCTTGAATAACCATGATTAATGATCTTGAAAGAATGCATTTTCGGGCTAATTTCAATGCATCTTGAAGAAGAGGGAGAATAGACATTCAGAAACATTCAGAAACTCATGTGGCGAATAAGTTAATGTTGTACTTTATAAAAAAGTACCTAAAATTTCTTTTCAAACAATAATTGAATATATTCTGTACATGTTAAAATAAACATATATTTAATACTCGATAAATTATTCGCACAAATCTTGTCATATTAAACATGTAATATATTTTCTTATTTGTTTATTTTATCTTGAAATACGATTTCAAGAAAATAACTTTTCAGAATAAAGTAGTCTTAAGAACTTCGTATATTATCATACAAGTTCATAATAGCATTTGGTATATATATGTAAAATTTGCATGTAAAAAGAATAATTGGACAGTCACAAGCTAAAGCAGCGGTGTGTCTCATAAATAATACTGAATGATAATATGCGATCGCAAGGCGACATTTACGTTCAAGTGCTATTCTCATCAACGTACCGTAACCGAACGCGATGAACGCTCTTTGTTCGTGTTCAAGATCCACAATGAGCTAGTGTAGCACAGATATTAACTCGCGGGTACTCACACAAGGAAGAGGATATTTGCGGTAACAACGCGGAAACGCTCTTCGGAGTTTCTGCCAAAAACAAGTTACGTAGATTACGGAATTATTCATGAGTAGTCGCAAAAATCGTTCATTAATCCCAGGAACAGAAAATTTCTGTAACTCATGCTAATTATCCTACCAATTAACGTGATCCCGCACGGAGATCATAAAATTACAGGATTACCCTCGCGGGCTTTCGTTACTTGGTCGCATTACGACTCGACTTGGGAGGAAATCGGATGCGTGCAAATTGATTGACACTCGCGAAAGTGTCTCGAACACGATTCGTAATTGGAAGCCGATAGCGCTCTCGTGCGAGCGCGTCTCAGAATGAGAGAACCCTCTCTAAAAAAAAGCCAAATCGAACGCGTCATAAACGACACGACTGAATTATACCTATCCCCGGAGAAAATGATTGTCGCATATATTAACTCGCACGCGGAGGCTACGAACGGGAGCGTCGGACTGTCGGGATATGTCATTGTACCTTGAATGAGTTTATCGCGAGTGGACGTGCCTCACTGTCCCGGCTTTGCCACGCAACCGGTCGTTTTTCACATGGCATCATATACGCCCCTGTGTGCAGCCTCTACCTCCACTCCATTTTTGCGTGCTCTAGGCAACGCTGGTTCAGGTTATGGAAATGGGATGACTAACGACTCGCTTCCTCAGCCAACACATACCAGTACCACTTTCTACTGGTTGATAACGGTAATTCTTGGAATTTAGGCGATAATTTTGACAAAATAATTTCTCAAAAAAACGTGTCTTATGTGGTTGCATTTTTTCATAATGATTGTAAAAACTCTCGGGATGCGTTATATAATATTGACTAATCACTAATACTGATTGAATTTTACTTGAAAATTGACAAAATAAAGCGAGACGATATGGCAAGGATAAATAATATAATATTGATATTTATATAATCGCGCTAATTTTTGATTAAAAGAATATTTCTATCTACAATTATATGTTTATATTAGTGGTTAAAACAAAGATGAGTAAAATAGAAAAATTATGATTCCGCACAGAAAGTATAACTAAGTTGCTTATTAAATATTTCATAATTTTATGAGCGACGCACGAGAAAGGAAAAGAGAGAAAAAAGAAAGAATAATGCCTCCTCTAAGCAGATTAAAAATGTGGAGACGCTTGCTTGGGAATAACAGAAAAACGACCGAGAGAAGAGTCACTTATTCAAAGCGCGGCTTTGATAGAAAGAGTTTCAATGGATAATAAAATTAGAGCAAATTGCGTGCCGTCAAACCTAATTTGTACACAGCATCGCTTGTTATATCTCTTTTATACACGTATATTTAATATCGTTCGCTCGAGGGAAAACAATCTCGAGACGGTCACAAACGAAATCTGTCGTATACTGGCAACTACAAGTACACGACGATAGGTGAGCTCATAAAATGAAATTGAAGCTACCGATAAAGGTCTCAATAAAACGTTAAGCAGCGCGTATATCGTTAGGCGCTAAAATATTTCATATTATATTTACGATTATACGCGAGAAAGGTACGAGCGCACATTTTCGTTAACATTGGTCCCGCGTCGCGACAAAAACATCGGAGTTATGGGATACTTCTGGTTTATAGACTAACAAGACCGAGACTCGTTTAACACGCACGTGCACGAGAAACGATTTACTCTTTTTCCCCGAGTTATATTCTTTTTTCGAAAATTTATTTTCCACTCGATTCTGCGGTTTAAATCCGAGAGATTATACCGAACAACAGCTCTACATACAATGCGAAAGTCTGAAAGAGATACATGTAATATTTTTATCGTTTTATTGCTTGCAATTTAATTAGTAATAGAATCACGTATCTACTTGATAATCACGTAATTATGGATCTATTATTATATCAATGAATTCTATCTTTGACGACATATACAGCGTTTGTGATAACATTAGCTTTTGCCACGTAATCTGTCATGTAGATATGACAATAAATAATAGCATAGCCTGTTGATAACTAGTGCTATTGTCAACTTTCGGGTATTTTTTTCAATTAGATATATTTTCCGAAATACCTAAATTTTATACAAAAAGAAAGAAAACAGTTTGCTATTATTTTATGTAATTATTGCTTAAATTAGTCATATCCGCATGACATTTTTCTTTGTTTATTAAAAAAATAAAACATGTATTCTAGAAATTCTGCATTTTATTGAAAAATATTTGTGAGCTAAAAATATCTTCTATTTCGCTTCCTGTGTGAGAGAAACTGAGAAAATTCACCATACAGATCCATTAACGGTGGATTGTTAGATTGACCGATATGAATTACAAGTTTTAAATCACTATGTCATTGTCATCAATACACGCACATACGTATACACATCCGGTAAAAGATATTTTACTCAACAGTGAAAAATCGACGCAAACAGGTTTGACGAGTACCACATTGTGGCATCACAAGTAGGTAGCATCTGCATCTCTTTCTCTCGCTACTTGCTCTCTTCGTTATAATTTTCTACTTTATATTTACTGTACAGTTAGAATCGTTGAACCGCAAGCTTCGCACGTTTATCAAACATATGATTAATATTTTTTTTTTATTTGAAGATTCAAGTTTTATCTCAGTTTCTCACTCATTTAATAATCATTTGGCAACAAACAATTTAATGTGCAAATATCTACAAGCTTGTTGCTATCAGTATATATTCTCTCGGTATATTTTTGTAGTATAATCAATTGTAATTTAAAAATTAATTCAAATATTAATCTATATCTATTCGACAACCCGAAGAATGACGACTCCATTCAGGGCGAAATTGTGGTAGAATGCACGTTTTTTTTTTTTTTTTTTTTTTTTTTTTTTTTTTGCGTAATTGACACGATAGAGATTATACTTTCATCGTGATTTAAATTTATTGTATATTCCTAGATAATTAATTCAAAATTAATAAAATAAAATTAATAAATTGAATTTTGTAAATTTATAAAAGTTGATCAAAGTATAATATAAATTTATCTGTTACCTAGAGATATAAATTTATATCACGATGAAAGTATCATTTCTACCGTGCCAATTATGGAAAAAAAGATATGTGGCTATGCATCCTGCCACAATTTCGCCTTGAGTGGAGTCGCCACTCTTCGGGTTGTCAAATAGATATGATTATCGGGTCATTATTGCGGATCGAGCCTACACACTGAAGTATCAATGAATATCGTCGGAGTAATATCGTCTATTTAACTGCACGCAATTTCAATGTCGCCAGCATAAATAAGCCTCGAGTATAACAACAGCAGATGCGTTGTTCACAAACCAGACGGTTCGCGTGTTGACGCAGCGACCGACGATTTTCTAGCGTGTGCTTCATTCTATCGAATGCGCATTTCATCCGTTCGACAGCTTATCCTCGATTCTCCCTCGAAACGATCGGTCGGCAATCAACCGGATACCGCGGGGCAAAAAGCGGAGAGGGCGGCATCGCGCGGTAAGAAATTTGCAGCGTCGCGATAAATCAGAAGGACGAGCGAGAGATCGTCTCGCGCCTTCGATGGCATATGGAACGTGATACACACACAGTTCTCACCATATAAAGCGGACTTTACAGATATACTGACGAGTATTTGCGAGATCGAAGGAGAAGGAAATTGAACGATTCTGCCAGTCGCAAATATGAGAAAAGAACAAGATGACCGTCAAGTAGTTTCGCGCTGGATCTCGTTTCTCTGATTCTAGAGTAGTCGCTAACTAATAATGGTAATAATAGTAATATCACACGAAAGAATCGCGCGTTAAATTACTGCTAATCATTGTAGTGAAACGAGATTTTCAACGAGGCTTCCGACGCGTCCTAAGTCAAAAGAAAATAAAAGAATGTCTTGAGGATTCGCTAGAGAAAATTGCTATTCTCATGTATTTTTTTATAAGATAGAATATTCGAAAATTAAATGCTAGAATTGTAGCATATATAATAAAATTAAAAATTTAATTTTCTTTTCACTTTCGTATCGCACAATGACAATTGTATCAACTTGTTTTGATATAACTCTCTCTTTTCGCAAGTGATATTTCGAGGTAATATACAGACAATTGTGCCAGTTGGCTAGTATGGCACAGAATGGAGTGATTAGAGAAGCTCGATTCTCGGGACAGATTTCGTGATAAGCGAATGCGCGTTTGTGACACTCGGGATTGCGCAATGGCGTCTCTAGAGCAGTGAGACAGTCGTTTGCATTGCTTGTTTGCACTCGATATAGATGTACGTATGCTACTGACGGTAGGCATTGATGCTCGACACTTGGCCTTCCTAACAGTATCATGAATATTTACGCGGTATCTCTCATGGCAAAATCAATGTATATGCCTACACTTAAAGATGTTTTGCAATATAGTACACTCTTCTCGCAAACTCTGCGTAAAGCGACATGGATATTGCTCTTATCGTCCTTTTTCCTTATCGCGTATCTAAAAGATTTGTTCGCGCGTAGCTACTTACGTTAATCTGAGAAGAAAACGTTTCCAGAAAATATAAGGACGCGGAAAGTTTCTCTCTCTCTCTCTCTCTGAAAGGCAAACGCGAACGCTTCGAGACTTAACGCCTAGGTAGTGAAAGTTCATAAGCTTTTCATAAGAATTTTGGTACAAACTTCTCCTTACCGTTTTATATATTACGACTTATAGCGTTACTACCTATTCGAATAACTTATGGAAGTCGCGCATGTCGAAAACATTGTTGTGACGCTTTTCTATGATTCATGAACGATATAGTATAATACATGTATAACGCGCGCGCGCGCTGTTTTTTTTCTCAACTTTTAAATACGTAATATCCCTCTCTATTATTTTTGCAGGATTTATCTTTTAAACATTATAAAAAATTGTTTATTTAAAAAAACCAAAATTTGTTGCATGTATTTCATACATATATATAATTGTCAGTATATGATTGTAAGCGTTTTGCATAACTATATTAAAAATTATATATAAAATTTCCTAGGAATTATAAGTACGCTCATACATTATGACAGTTTAAATGTGTATCAATATGCATTAAAATGATGGCATAAAATATTATTGGTAAACTGATACCACTCAAAATATATAAGTATGAACAAAATGTTCTACAAATGAATATCAAATCATATAAATTAATAGAATTCATTCGACAACATGATAATTTGATATGTGAGGAGAATACTCAGGAATGTATTTTTCCGTAATCATCAAATTATCCGGCACGGTAATATAAATTTGCACCATCAAAGAATAAAAAATACTATCGTGCCGCGAATAAATATACTCCACGTATAAGTACGCGCGTATAATCTGACGAGCTCCGGCGCGAATACGTGCGGAAAGAGAACCGTACGTAGGTATGAAAACGCGAAATGAACTCTTAAATATTTCATGACGAACGAAAGATGTGAATTTACGTCATATAGACTGCAGGAAGATGGTGATGTGTTCGGCGGTGGTGGCGTAGTACCGGTTGGTGCGCGAGAGGATAGGTACCGAAAGGACGAGGCGAAAAATGCAGAAGGGGTGCTAGTGGCTTGGTAAGAACCCGATTCGAATATATGTTGGATGCGGATAGTACGGGCGTGGTGCGGCATATTACATCATTAATATAGTGCATATCGGAACGTGAGCAGCTGAGAGAATCACAACCGAATTCTATAATAGATCCCTCTTTTGCTCTTCATGATCCTCTTGAGCCAACCTCGCTCTCGCGCACACGTATCCCAGTTATCAGTAATAAATTAGTAAAGTTAATTAATAAATTATCGAGATTAAAAAAGACCGAAAAACTAAACGACGATGTTCCAATATGTTTATCTTTGATCGTTCATATTTTAGAAAATAATTGATCACAAACAAGATCTATTTCTTTTTATTTTAAAGAATATTTAAAAAATTGAGTATGATAAATAGTCAATATTCCGTAATCTTATTTTAGACTATTTGAAAGTGGTGCTTTAAATTACGTTTCTCGTCTGGAGAGAAAATTTTGAAACTGGTGAATCTCGTCCATTATCTGCACTAGTCGCGGTGCATACTACCGTGCGTTCGCGAACGAGAGAGCAAAGTTTGTAAAATCAGTGTAATAGCACTAATACTACAGAATGATCGAGCTCGAGAGCTTATTTCTGCGCAAACAGAGGCCAATGTGCTCAGTCAGTATAGATTTAGAATTCCTGCATATGTGTGTATCGGTGGCGGTAATACAGTGATTATAGAGCAAATTTTTTGTACAAAAGAGATATCACGATACCCATCCGGCCAACATCTTGAAATCTTGTCGCCATAAAACTCGCGATTTGAGTTTCATAATGCCACAAATCCACGGCTACGAAACGCCCGAAGGGCGCGTCGCGCCCAATAATTGGATGCTATTCCCGTAATAAAATTTCACCCTGCAAAGTCCGCTTAAGGGCACTCATAAATTTCTATAATATAAATTCCTGAATAGTCGTTCAACTACACGTATGTTCAGAATGTTTTTAACGTTAATATATTTACTCATTTTATTAACCTCATAGGAGAAGCAGACTTATAAAATTAAAGTTATTCTGTTATAAACGCAAAACGACCCGATTTATATTTGCATAAATTTCAGAAGCACAGAGAAAGCGCGAGATGATCTTTTCTTAGAAAATGTTTAGACGTTATCTCTTTTTTGTTGACTGTTATTAAATATGTTGATAATAAGTTAAAAACTGTAAAGAAATTATTTAAAACAATATGTAATTTATAAAAATTTTATTCCGACGAAGATGTTAAAGAAACGAAGATTCCAATGAGATGTTAAAGTCGCACAAAATATTAAAACCGACCCAGAAAAGTATGATTAGAATGAATAATTATGAAGGAATAATATTAAATATTCATAACTTTAAACTTTTTAATACGCTCTTCGGCAAGTGTATGCGTGTAAAATGTTTTATGATCAAGTTATTATTTCGCAAATCTTTTATTTTTTTCTATAATTATAAATTTATCGTTTATAGAAGAAAATAAAGTTGGGATTAATTTTCGCGAATCTTCTATTCACTATAAACATACGTATCTTTTGTTAATGCCATTGAAATAATCATTTGTTATAATTTTTTATAGATATTGTTGCTTGTAGTTATAAGATGCCTTGTCTCTATATTTCTGGACATGACTAATTTACTCTAATCTTCGATCGTTAATCATACCAGTAAAAGCATAATTACGTAAACCTATTAATATATGCACAAACGAAAAGATAATACATTACAATGCTTTAGTAATTCTATACTTAAATTAATCGCATCAGACTTTTAATTATTCAACTCATACTTATAGATGCGTTTTACCTCGCGCATTCAGATATTTGATTGTTTGTATCAAATATATCATACCTGTGTTTATGAACATTATTTGTATAATAATTTAATTAAAAAGTATTTTTATAAAAACAATATCCCTTGATTCTTATAGAAAAAATTCTTGGAGTAAAAATATTAAATCGCTAATATTTCATAAATATATATTTTGCTAATAGTTTAGCATAAGTAAATCTGCAGTAACAGTGTAATATTTTGGCATATACACTATTTGGATAAATTCAAAATTTAGTCCTCCATTTTGATACAATGAATCTATCAGGTATTTTTAACATGATTTATTAATATTTTTATAATATATAATCTCAATTGGAAAATTTAAAATATAATATAATAATCAAGGAAATAAATGATAAATACATATATACAAAATAAAAGAGTTTATAATTATTATAACTAATTAAAATTATAAGAAATATTATTAAGCAATAAGAAATCATAATTATACATTACCTCAAGTTAAAATAAAAAATAATTTAACACTCACCAATACGATGCGCAACGACGGAATTGTAGTACGCAACGTTGATCTGTAAGATATAAATATATACAAATTAAAGTAATGTCCAAAATAAAATAATGAAAAAATATATAGTTATTATGCGAGCAATTAAATTTTTTCGTACTTTAAATAAATATTTAATAGATGAAACAATACATAATTCTTTCCAAAAATTCTTTTCTTTATATAAAATAAAATGACAAATAAAAATCTAATTCTTAAATAAGAAATTTAGATAATTATAAATCTTATGTAATGTTAAAATATATATATATATAATATAAATTATTGCAAATATCATTAATTATCTTAAATGTTTCAAAATAAAATCTAGAATATTTTATATGCATTATATTACTCTCAATACTGTAAAATAAATTACTTATTGTGGAGATAAACCAGTAATTTCAAACAAGTAATAAACAATAAATTTATCAAGTTATAAATTGCTCACCCTATGGTTGCTTTAATGTCGCCCAATGCTTCACCGAGTCACCTCCTCCTCTCTTGTTCATTCTTTATTGCTTCTAGTGGCACTCACACCCGTTCACGACATTCACTCGCAAAAACATTATATATATTACATTAATTACGATAGCGCACAAATTAGTAGAATATGATAGCATGACACTTTTTGACATAATAGTATACAATGCGCACTTTTCCTTATATTTAGTAGAACAACATAAAAAATATGTTAAATTACGATATCTGCTTAGCACTCAAGAATCACCCTGGCAAATTTGCATACTATTTATCGCACGACAATGTTTTTTCTATTACTAACAAATGTTCACTTTTATTTCAGAGAAATTTTATTATTTTATAACACAAATTATAAATAAATATACAAATTAAATGTAAAAATATATATTCGCAAATTGTAAAATTCAAAAATATAGTTTGTCGGCTATTTACATGCGACAAATTTCGCGAAACATAAAATGAATAAACGGTAAATATATTATGGCTTTCTTAAATTATTTGCTCCAACGATTCGTGTATTATACTCTCTCTCTCTGCGTTCTCTAAAAATAGTTTAAAGTAAATTACATTTATATCGTGGCGAAAAGTTTAAAGTATGAGACGAGAAATCATCGAAACAAAATATATTTAAGTAAATATTTCGTCTATAAATATTGAAATTAAATAACAATTTATAATTTCCATTTTCTATATGATTTTAATTCCTCTATCAAATTAAAAGAATATGTAAAATATGTGCTTTGATAAATAACTGTCGTTTACAAATTATTAATCGCTAATTGTAAAAATTGATAATAGTTCGCGCTTATTCGTGAAAGATAATGCGACGATACAGCTGTCTGCATTGTGTACGCAGAGTCGTTCCTAATACTAGCTCGAGCCTCGCAGTGCGAATGAGAAGGTGACGGTGTGTCAACAATAGGCTATACGTCGCTACTAGCGACGATGAATTGACAATGTTTATGTTTGGCTTTCGTTTTTGTGCCGTATAGCGTCTAGTATTGGTATATGATCGCTTTGCCATCATTCGCGCGACGAGACTCGATCTAGTAAGAACGGCTCTGCGTATGTATGTTGTCGAACTATCTTTCGCAAATAAACGTAAAAAAGACGATTGAATTTAGTGAATTGACAACTTGTAAGCCACAATTATTTATCGATGTATAACTTGCATATTCTTATTAATTTGAAATAGGAAACAAAATCATAAAAAATGAATTATTTAAATTGTTTTAATTCGATATTTATGAACGAGGTATTTACTTAAATATATTTAATTTAAAAGATTTCTCGCAAAATCTTTAAACTTTTTTCACCGTTCTAAACGTAATTTATTCTAAATCTATTTTCGGAGAGCGTAGAGTACATGATTAGAAGATTTTAAAAAACTATAAAAAATTATTAATTATATATATTTCGCATATAAATTATTATCAATAAACTATATATATTTTTGAATATTCAAAATTTGAGGATATTTATTTTAATTCTGTATTTATTTATTTGACTTTTAAATCAAAATAATAAAATTGCATAAAAATGTGAATATTATTTGTTAATACAACAATGATAGTATTATCGTACCGAGTAACATGTAAAATTTTCGCATCATGATTTTCGAGAGCTAAGCATATTATAGAATAACATATTTTTTATTTCTTTGTTCTGCTGTTGCAGTACAATAAAATGCGCATTGCATGCTATTAACGTCGAATGTGCGTCGTATTCTGTTAATTAGTGCGTTCGCGATCGTAATTAACAGTGTAATTAAATGTTTTTGCGATAAATGTCGTGAACATATATGAGTGCCATGAAGAAATAGCTAAGAATAAACAAAAGAGGAAGGAAGAAGAAAGTCTAAAAAAGCATTGAGGAACAACGGAGCAACATAAGGTGAGTAATTTATAACCTAATTAATTTAATGTGTTACTTGTGTAAAATTTTTTTACTTGTTCGTTTATCTCTAATAATAATTTATTTTACATTATTGTGCAATATAATACTCTATATAAAATATTTTGCATTTTATTTTAAAATACATAAAACATTCTCTTAATAAAATATTTGCAATAATTCATATTTTTCCGTAGATATATAACATATTTTAATAATATTTTTCAAAGATTCATAATAATTTAAATTAGTTATGAAAAAATTAAATTTTTATCTATTTTTAAAACTATTTTTTAAATCCAACAACAATGTATTATTTTTCTATTAATTATTTATTTAAAAGAGTAAAAAATTTAATTGCGCGCAATAACTATATATTTTTTTAAATAATAATTCTTTTGGACACTATTTTAATATATATATATATATATATATATATATATATATATATACACATATATCTTACAAAGTTGTATGCTATAACTCCGCCGTTGTGCATCGTACCAGTGAGTGCTAAATTATTTTTTATTTTAACTCGAGGTAATGAATTTAAGAGAATTATAACAGAGAAAAAGAAAAAGAAAAAAAGAAGAGAGAGAGAGAGAGAGAGAGAGAGAGAGAGAGAGAATTATATTATCAATATATAAAAATTTAAATTTACAATAACAGAAAATAAAAAATATACAATATTCTTTAATATTTTTGTTTATTTATATTAATTTTTTATTATTAAAAAATTATCACGTATTCTATTTAAAAAAATTAAAAATTAAAATTAAAAGTACATGTAATAAGAATATTATATAAATAGATTTTAAATAATTATCTTATAGATCCATTTCCTCAAAATGAATGAGTTGAATAGCAAACACATACATATATAGATATTTCTGCAGATCTGCTTAAAATGATAGTAACTTGTCAATTTTCATTCCAAAAACAATTTAAACTTTAACAAAATAAAAAATTATATAATTCTATTGTTATATGTGTATATTATGTGCTCTATTGTTATATAGTGTATTCTATATTATTTGTAATTCATGATTAAGATCAAATTCTTATTTATGGAATGCACAATACGATGTGTGTAAACATATTTAAAAGAAGCAGTGCAGGCACACAATAGTTGATGTGCAGATGAAGCTCTCGCAACTATGAATTGAAGCATGAGAGCAATTATTATCGATAGATACTGTTGGAGCTTGTTTACAGGATCGGGATATATCTGATAGCTTCATTTACGAGAATATCACAAATAATTATTCGGCGCGATACACGAGCGAGTTTGCGCGCGCGAATGGATTGGTTAGCTTGCTTAATGAGAAACGAGAAATCCACCGTAGATGACGTAGATACCCGAGATATCTGCGACAGTGAAATTTGAATAAACTATGCGCTGTCCTGAGTTCCCTTGTAAGCCGGTATCCAACAATAAACCGTCAACGCGAGCTAAGTTTTCCCATTATCCATTAACCTAATTAGATCAGATTTTGCAGTATTGATAAGAACGCGCTTTCTAAGTAGTCGTGGACTTATTGGCTCATGTGAGGCTCATACATCTATATATTATATTATATAAAGCAAATACAATAAATACGTATATATGTACATACACGATACTTTAGCGATATGCTACTTAATGCATATAGAAACTATAATGTATCATTGAAAAGAGAATAATAGTAATTTCATTATTATATATACATATATATATATATATATATAATTTTATATTTATATTTTATAAAATTTTTTTTACAAAAAAATAAGCTATGCTATTTTGTACTTGTCAAAAAATTGCATTTTTTCTGATTAAATTTTCATAAAATATTTGTCAAAACACAATATTTTTGTCGATCAATATACGCCGTGTCTGCGTCACCAAAATATTTTCGAAATGTTTGAAAATAAATTAACACAATACATATACGTTTTTGTATTCCGAATAAAAATCATGTTTTAATTTCACAGCGGATGGAAAATTATAACGGTTCAAGCCACATGCACGGGTGCACGACACTAAATCCCATCGAATATAAATTACGAATATCGTAGACAATAGAAGCGCAACAGTAAAAGATTCATATTCACGGCAGACTGTTATACGATAAAAAGCAAACATACATTTTCACATTTATGCACACGGTCGGATGACTTAATGTAAATATTTGCATCTTTAAATTTAGCAGATTGTGATATGCAAAAAAGTGAAATGCAAATTGCTGTAGTGTATGATATATCTATTGTAAGAATATTTTCTATTACTTTACTTATTGATCAGAAAATTTAAACGCTAATTAATCTACAGAAAGGATTGTGATTCAAAATTTGAGTATTTCTTTACCTATTTCCGTTTTTAATTCTTTCTAAAATCATATATGAAAAAAAGATTTTTCGGTAATTTGTCACGTGATCTCTATCTCAATTCTAAGGTTTAATTCTTGAAATGATTGAAAAAGTTTAATAATAGTAAGAAAAGAGCTAATAAAATAGTGAGAAAACGTATTAAATTTAATTAGAAAATTGATAAATAAAAATTGTAACAGTTCTAGCATATATCGTATGGAGGTACACTCGTATATACATATGTAATGTGTATGTACACATTTGAAAATTTATATACGTAATTTTCTAGAAGTTAAGGATTGTGCTTGGACATGAAATATGAATATGAATTGACATCTACATCGCGCGGTGCCGAACTTGTAAATTATATTGCGATCCGAATGTAATAGACGACCGAGAATGCTTTTGGGACGATTGTTTTGTCATTCGACTTCTTAATTAACAACTTCCGAAAAGCGACGAGAGCTCGCCGGAAGGATTGGAACGCAGGGGAAGACGAGACGAGTGTTTCTCGAATCTCTCACGGTGGATGGCGCTAATTAAATCTCAGCGCCAACCCACTAAAGCGGACGCGACGAAAGCGGAGAGGCGGAAGGCAGCTCGCGCACTCTTAAATGCAATCTGCATTTCATTAATTCGTTCACAATTCCGGAGATTTTATTCGTTCGTTTTGACAGGGAAGCTTCATATATACCTCGCTACTAAAAACCTGTCTATTCTGCAGCGTTTAATGTCTTTATAAACGTGGAATTGGCGATGCTGTTAGAAATTATTGCATGTTAAAAAATATCATTATATTTATCTAACGACTATTATAATTATCAAACAGATTCAAAGATTTATTTCTTTTTTATTGAAATAATTTCGAAATTCAAATCCTTTCTACAAATTATTAATTTATCAGCTATCCGATCATTAGTGGAAATAATAGCTTATATCAAAATATTAAATTTATTTCAAGATAACTATATTAATGTACCTATAATCGATTATTTATTGTCGTAAATTATTATTGTAATTTAATTAACGAGATCATTCAAAACATTTTTAATCGCAATGCTCTCTATCGCAAATTACGATTATCATAAAAGGAAACAAAACAGTTCGGGAAAAGGTGGCGAATAAGTGCGAAAACTAGGAGAACTCAAGTTATTATGCATCAATTTTCGAGTTCACTGATCGCATAAATTTCTTCGCATAAATGCATATTTACTAGTGCATCATTTCAACAAGTTCGCTCGGCGACTAAAGCTTTTCACAACTGCAGTAAATCAGATGAGAGTTCGTACTCGCATTAAAACGCGCATAAATATCTAACGAATTGAGAAGCGCGCGCTTGAAATGTTTACTGCTTGCTCGGAAGTCATGTTTTTTTTGCGGAGTAGTATCCGGCGGCTGTATTGTGAAAATAACGGAAATGCGTCCGACATATGCATGACTTAATCGTGAGAAACGAACGATGCTCTTTTTCAATTCACTAGTCTACGAAGTCTGCGAACAGCGAAAATCGATTAATCGCACAGTTGTATGCGAGACGAGATGAAAAATGGCACCGCACTGGCGCTTGACAGTCGAAAGTAAACCAGATCGTAAAATTCTTGTAAAGGTGACTAGATATATGAATCAAGTATCAGTAGTGCGAGCGATATTTCTCTCTCGTCGTTTCAAGACGATTAAGAGTTGCGTCTGCGGTTCACATATTACGCTCTCGAAGCCCGAGACTAGGTGCTTGCGGTCTTATCTCTCTTTTGTGTGCCCTCTTTCACCACCCACTTGCTAAATTTACCTCCGCGAGCGCGGTCGTCCCATTAGTATTTTTCATAGAGCCAGCTAACTATGTCCGCGGGAAGCAAACCCCCTATTATGCTTAAATCCCTTATCGTTACTGTCCGTACCATATATTCTTGAAAATCGCTTCCTCGTTTCTACCTTCGACGGCAGCATTAGAATGGAACGGTCCGTTCGTTTCGGTAATATGGACTCGTGGGACGAAAGATTCACGTTTCGTTCTACGTCGACAATCCTTTCAGATCGTCGATTTAAGCCGCGGGCGACATCGCGCCGTTAGTAAACTGCTCCTAGCAGAATTGCCGATAAGAGTTTACGATTCGCTTCAGAAATAGTCGCTTGTAAGCTAAGAAACGCGTATCGATATTTTTTAAACGGGAAAAAGCGGACTTATTAAAATTAAAACATTCTCTCGATCGATCAACAGCTTTAATTATAATACTTAATTCACTACAAGTGCTTAATTTCCCCTCTAATATTGAATAATTTTATGATCAGATCTCACTTAAATTTTCTTCGAAAAATAATGTTTCTGCATTTATTCAAAAATTTAGAATAAAATTCACATAATCTAATATATACCGAGTTATAGCATTATATATTATTAAACATTCTTTAACGAGAGAAAATCTAATTTTTGCGAATAAAAATTTTCTTAATTTTAAGTAAATAATCTAATATAAATAAGTGTATAAGAGAATCAATTGAATGTAGCCAAGAGCGATATGAGAAATGAGATTTACAGCCGATATCAGGAAACTCTGAATATTGCACGGCAAGCAAACCGGAATTAACTGCGAGAGAGGTTTGAACAATCAAAATTTCCAAACATTCCAACCACTGGCGAACTGCTGCGGGACAAACAAGTTTAAATTATCGATTCAGCATCCGCTACATGTAGCAAAGTGTCATGTATTCATTGTTGTTATAAACTAATAGTTTCCATCCGCCTGCCAATCGATCTCGCTTCAATATTCTGCGTGATATGGGTATCATTTACGAAAATAATAGAACCGCAAACCAAACTAAAGCCCGTCTTTCATCACCGATAAAAATAGCTCCATTAGGTAGACCAAACATGATTATCATATAAAACGTTCGTTTTTAAAGATTATTACTCCATAATATTCATAATACGTTACGGAAGATTAAAAATTATTAAATCGATTAAATCTCATTACTCCATCATCTAGTAAATACTAAAATTTATTATCAAACATAAACTTTAAGCCGTCTTCAAATGCATAAGATATGCGAATAAGTCTCGAATAAGATCGTATCTCTTGCAAACACCTGCTACTACGATTTGTCATCCATATAGCAGAGTTTTCGGATTCGGTATATTCCAGTTGTGCGTTAGAACAGCTTTCAGCGAACGCTTTAAAATACAATTTGTCATTCTTACCGGACGATGGCTTTTCCGCACGTTTTAACGGGTTTTCGTGATGTGACTTCGTAAGGACACATACAATTAATTTTTGTTTTTCAATAAATTTTGCAAGCAAAAATAAAGAACTCTAAATAATTATTCGTCTGATAATTGTTATAATAAAATTAATCCATATGTATAATATACGCTGTCTATAATAAATTAGCAAAGAAGTATCAATATAGGTATTTAGAGCTTGAAAACATTATGCTTTACGGCATAAAAAATATTAAAAATATTATTGCATGTTTGGATATAAATTATAAAACAAAAAAGATAAAATTCCACCAAGAAAATAGTTTATCATGCTGAGATCCAATGGTCCTGGGAACCGCGTCAGCATACGCGTGAAACGTGGCTAGTAAAATCAATGAGCGTGCAAAAGCAAGTACAAGCGCAAGTTGTATATATCTAGAGTGGTGGAGGAAGAAAGGGAGCCTTTGCGTTTTGCACAAGGCTCCTCTCCTACTTCCGCCAATTTGCACGGTTGCAACTTGAAAAAGGGCAAGACGCTCTTTCATTCTCTCTTTTTTTTTTTTTTTTGTATCTTTTTCTTTCTGTCCGCAACATTATTGCTGAAATGAGTAGGTGCTTCGTTCAAGGAAACGTGGCTACGGTTACGACGGAGGGGTACATTACCGGGAAAATACCAAAAGAAACTAAAGGAAATGGCGAAGTTGGAAAATCCAACGAGTTTTCCGGCTGCCTCGTTCTACACTCTTTCGTCTTCGTCCATTCTCCTACCTTTTCGCTATTTCATCGAGCCGCGGTGCTGTCAAATCATTCGTATGGACGACAAGGGAAAGCAGCCGGGGGCCGAAGTACTTTCCGCGAAAAGTTAGTACGCGGCGGAAGTTCAACGCTTTTATTGATCACGCGAACTTTTGCCCCGGGCAGCGAAGATTTTTGAAAAAAAATTTATTCGGTCGAAAGCTTTATCTGAATGCTGATTTGGTATTCATTCATTACAGCTTAGTAAAACCGTCGTTGTATTTAATGAGAATCGGACTTTATGTTGAATCGTATTTTTTTTTCTTTTTAGTTTTGCTTGTAAATCACAGAACTTGCAATAAAACACACATAGTATTGTAGAATAAAAACATGAATAGTAATATAAATAATCTCAGTTGAAAATTTTAGTATCGGTACGTATTTGTTCAAAATGATTGCTTAATATACGATAGCTATACGATAGATATTTTAATAAAATTCATAATTGCTACCTACACGTAATATCGAGTGTCAGCCGTAACATGGTGTCATATACAATTCGAAGGAGACCAGTTCAAAAATTTAAGTTTTATTAATACTCGGGACTTGAATGAAGATAGCCGAATAACGTCGTTTCGCGAACGGAGACAAGATTTATCTTCTGAATAGCAGTTCCGAATTTAGAATTGCGGTGCCGCGCCGACGAAAGGCATTTCATTACGTTACCAGACGCAGTAACGCTCTAGCGACATGGAACACAAAGTATAAGCGGACGGAAAGAGATGTTAACTTAATTTTGAGCGACGTATCGCATTGCTCATCCTACTACCATCTTTCTCAAGTCTCGAGATAATTGCAATTGAAAAAACCAACTATCATTTTCATTCGCGCGAATGTTATATAAATAACAATTTTAACATCGAACAACAACTTTACGTAACGACGTATGTATGTATATATTTATACGTTCGATATCTCGCGGGAGATAAAACGTTTCTTTTGTTCCTATTCCATAATTAAAATCACAGTTGAAATTTAATATCGTCCTCATAATTTTTCCCGCGCGTTGTCCGTCGCGTTGGAGCGCCCTGGGCCGTCTCGTCGGGATTCCTGCCACGATTTTCGTATAAATCTAGAATATAATTTTATAATATGAAAAAATTCCAAACGGGGTGACCCATATTTCAAGACCCGAAAGAGCGGGCCGGGGCAGGACGCGACGGAACATCTCGTTAAATCAGGGCTATTTATTTTAGCCTCCGCGCCGACAGCACGGCTGTACCTTTCGAACTATGCCTGGGTGCTCTTCAAAGAGGCGTTTGCAAATAAGGCTGCTTTACTCGAGACAGAGAGAAATGCAGAAAAGTTGAGAGAGAGAGAAAGAGATACCGAGATTCCACGTCACGGTGACATCTCGTTGCGTTTCGAGTTGGTTAAAGTGATTTCTGCATTATAACGCAACGTGACGTCGGTGAAATAGTAAATTCTGTGCAGATTGCGCCGCTATAAAGGATCTGCATAACCTCACGGTCATAACCCTGTCGACGACAAATATTTTTACGTTCCAAGCATTTCGCAGCGGAATAAGCCTCGCCGCTATTAAATCCGCGTATATATATTATGCGGATCTTTATAGCCTCTTAAACAATCGCTGATATTCCCTTTTTAGATTAGACGAGCGTAAACTGTATTCCAGAATTTGAATATAATATAATTTTTGCATTTTCATAAGATGTGTTCGCGGTCTAGAAATATTTACGCGTATAAATAAGAATATTTATCATTCACCCCTGTTTTATTATATCTTGTGCAATAAAAAGGTAAAATTCCTGAAAAGAGAGCTAAAATTTATACATTGCGGCAAGTAGTTAGCAGTAGGTTTCACAGTTAACAGTAATGTGCTTTCGTAAGTATTTTGAAATTTTAATGAAAATTATTCATATAAAATGCTTAGTACGTTTATATTATATTCCTTACGAAAGTAGAGATTTGCTTGAATCTTCGTAATTATTTATAAACTTTATTATATCTTTTTAAGGATTATTAATCTTTGACAAAATATCTACATAACTTTTAGGAAAATATTGCAAAATTTATGATTGATAATAGACACTATCAATGTTCATTAACTTTATACAGTAAAAGCTATGTATAAATCACAATAAGCATTTCAAATGCATATGCGTGTGTAAGATTGTAGAAATTTATTGTCGATTTAATATCATCATATGTTATAACTTAGTTAGCAATAAAGTCAAATCCGTCATAACTTATACAGTGAATAAAACGAAAAAAAAAATGTTTCAGATAAAAGTTTTTTGTTTGTATAAGAAGAATGAAGGTATAGCTAACATTTGCATTCACTTTCTATTTAAATTCCATTTTTCGCTCTTCCTACACCATATAGATATTTTGCATTGTGTCATAAATTTCAACAAAAATAAAACAATGTTTCGTGATGTTTTAGAGATATCCATTTACACACATATATACATATATATCAGATTGCATAAAAAAAATCTCTCTCTGACGATGCTATAAAAATATTTTCTAATAAGAATCTAATAATGTTTAACAATTTGAATTCAATCTTTAGTCCGTACATATTAATTTATTTACTTTATAAATTTTTATCAAAAAGAGAAAGAGAAAAAAAGAGAAACAGAGATTGATCGATCAATATTAATCACAATTCATAAAATGTGTCAAATGCAAGCACAAAGTTCACTGTAAAAAAAATATTTCAATAATATGTAAAATAATAACCCGTTACACAAAAAACTCGAGAGAGAGAGAGAGAGAGAGAGAGAGAGAGATATTCACATTTTTAACTTTCTATCTTATTTGCATTTTTTTTATTTTTCTATCTTGTTGGACATTCGGACATGTTTTATATATCGCGCAAACTTTCCGACTTATTGTCCATAAAAAAAAAAATAAATTGACAACGTAATTTATACCGCGTCACAAATAAAATATAGCGCAAAGTGTACGAGCGTGGTAACTACTTTCAAAATAAAATATTAAAAAGAAAAAAGAATGAAGAATAACGGGCGAAGCAATAATGAAGTACAAAACGCAATCATTTTAAAATAAGGACAAGCCTTGAACCATGTTCTCATCGTTGTCGTGTTCGATCATTTGCAGCGCTTGCATCGTTCGATCGTGCACGCATGTTGCATAATGCAGCGCTTTACCGGGCGATAACTTATCCAATCACCGTACTGTCAGTTATAATCAACCGATTCCATTACCCGATCGATTTATTCTAATGAAACGTGATCGTTATTTATCACCATTTTCAATCGCAAGCGTCAGCTCGATTTTTTCGACCATGCGGCTTTTCCACGCTCACGAAAGATTCAGACAGATAAAAAGCGAATGAACCATAGTGATGCGATAAGGTCAATTTCTGAATGCCGGGGAGAAGCTGCGCACAGAATAGTTCTAGTAATCAGTGCACTTCGACGTATCCATTTCACAAGTAATAATGCATAACTCATAGTAGGATAAATGAAATACTCCGCAAGTGTAGATCCAGAAAGATATAAATCGGACAGATCAATTTGCTTTAGTCAGAGTACAACGAGTAATCATGCTACAAACGAATTCCATTTCGATACATGACTTGCAAACGCGATGTTTTTGTAATTATCGACATTTCCTCGACTATGAAAGCTAGGTAATCGAACGCATAAATATATTCCATTGAAAACAAACCAATGTGCGCACCAAAATTAATATTCTGCCGATGAAACTTCGCAGTACAATAGTAAAATAAAAATAAAATTAGGACAAATTACATTCGCGAGAAATTGCAATAATTTTTCAATTAAATTAAGATTGCTGTATTTTTCCTTTTACATCCGAAAATAATTTTATATAGATAAGCCGTATTCTCTTATTACATAAAAAATTTAATAATATTTTGTATCGCCGAAATAATGTGCGTTTAGTGCTAGATATATTTTATTATTTAAATTAAATTAAAAAAAAAGATATCTATTAAATAATTAAATTCAAAATATGTTATATTGAAAGGTTAAAGTCGAAAAAAATAATTTCTTTCAAAATTTTGTACCGATTTGATCTTTTTACTCATGCACACAAAAGTGTATTGTGTACATAAGATCCAGCCCTTTTTGTGTCAAAATAAAATTGTGAAATAGAGAATCGCGAAAAATACATCACACCGGTTATTCACAATGCCAGGCACGATCACTCGCTATAATTCAAGAGTATCCGTCAATAAGTCGATACCGAAATACAAGGAGGGAAAGATAGGGCATCTTCGTCATCAGTGTAGAATATAGGGCGCCCGTTATTACTCTACCAGAAGCGACGCATTAATTTGCCGGGCGTCCCTATCAGTGACGTTTCATTTGTCAGCAGGTTGTACCATAAATGTCAGTAAGGGTGGTTGCCAAGGTGCCTTTCGAGCACAAACTCGCGTCTTGCGCGTCAGATGGGCGGTGACGGCAAGTCGCGGCGCGCTAGCGAAGTTTACGCTCGTAAGGGGGATGACTGTCGTCAGCCTCTCTCTCTCTCTCGGCAGGGGGGTTTTAAAGCCGACGCGGTGGTTAAGCGTATCCTTGAGATCTTTTTCCCGACTCACTTTTCCGCGGCACATGCATCATGCCCGTCGCGTAACGACGAGAAACGTTCGGCCGACATACATACTACATCACTGTCTAAATTTATAAACACTGGCATACGAGATACTTCCGTGGGGTACGACGTCCTTTAAATAGCGGAGGCATAATACCATTCGTGCAACTGCGAATTATTAAAATCGCAAATATCCCTGGGTAGATTAAATGCAAGTTATGCATGTGCAGTAAATTCGAAAAAGATATAGAACGGTCATTATTATCGAATTTTAACATGTGCCTTAAAAAGTTGGAATCAGTTAGATATATAAAATTATTCAAATAATTATACTACTATTATCTGCTATTATCTGCTATTATATGTATTATCTGGTATAATACATATTTTTCGATATCGTCTATTATTCGATGGATATAAGAATAGATATATTTATTTCCTACATTTTCTCTTTATTTGTCATTTCATTAAAATATATTTAATTTAATTAAAATATATTTATATGAAATATATATTCCAAATGCTCCAAAATCGACAAGAAACTAATTCGAAATATATCCAAAGAACTTATCTAGATCTTCACATAAAAATTTATATGTGCATTTTGTGCTCTCTGTACACAAAGAGAATTGTCTCTTAGAATTTACCCTGAAAATCATAGTAATCGTGGGACAATATGGTATGGAAAGAATTTTGTGAGAATTTCTCTGATTAATATTTATCACAATAAAAATAATAATATCTATTACAATAAAATATAAAATATGTTTGATTAATTTTACCATGCAGTTTAGTAAAATTAATCAACATGTTTTATATACTTAGTGTGTAGATATTATTATTTTTATTATGATAAATATTAATCAGAGAAATTCTCACCAAATTCTTTCCATACCATATTGTCCCACGGTTACCATGATTTTCAGGGTAAATTCTAAGAGAAAATTCTCTGAGTGTAGGCTTGTTTAAATTATATGTGATTAAAATATAACTAAACCCGCGTTTCCGCTGAGAGCGGTGTGTCTGACTTTTCGCTAACATAAGTCAAAGAGCAATCGGCAAATTCTGCAGAATAGCCTAACTGCTCTTTTCTTGGGGAAATACTCGCGAAAGGAGGTAAATTCCGTTCGCCGATTCCGCCGTTATGTCGGACGGGAGATGAGGGGTAGAGGGGTGCTAGGTAATTAACCGATGTTCCGATTCGCGGAAGCGAAGCCTAGTATTCGCGCAGTCGGACCCCGGAAACCGCGGGCGATCGTGGCCGGAATCCAAACGCAATTAGTTACACGCGCGGTAGGTTAGGTGCAAGACCAGAGCTCCTATCTCTCCGTGTATGTACACACTCATCCGCCTGTATCTGTATGCGTATGTATGTGTGAACACATATACACGATCGTAACGATGGCGGTCGCTCGAACAGCCGGCAGCGGATCTTTCGCCTTCCCCTTTTACGGTGCTTCGACCTTCCACCGCAGCCCAGCTACCGGGGGCCTCTGTTTTCACCCTCCTAATTTTTTTTCCAGTTAGTTAAATAACACACCGGTCGTATAGAGCAAGTTGTAAACACGAGCGGGAAAGACCGGGCAAGCCCGAACGGATCTTTGACGGCGTAATGACGTCCTCTCTTTAACAGGATTCCGCTGTCGCCGCCGTATCCGAGGTAATGGTCGAACGGGAAATAGCGCGAAAGCACTGATGTAATTGATGGCAATGATACGGTGTCAACGCGAAAATAGACATAATCGTGACATAAACGACTGCGATGTCCGGTTACGTGATTGCGGTACGGTAGAGCGTAAAATGGGTTAACGGTCGTATCAGACGTTGCGATTGTCCACAAATAGATATTTTACGATTTGCGATATAAACTTTCTTTGTCTTACATAAAATAAATTATACGGAAAATTTATTTTTTCGAATCTGTGTTTATAACCGCATGTCGAATCTATGATATAACATTCGATAATATTTTTCCTACGATGCTTTTATAAAATATATTGCATTAAAAATATCTTTTTAACAAGCTAAAGTATTGTATATAAATCATCAAAATACAGAAATATAAAAATATAACACTGCGACTGTATACGTGTCGAAAAGTCAATAGTACTCTAGTGACGGAACATTATTCGGTGGAGCGAAATTGTATTCCACTATCAGGAAAGCGAAATTATTCCATTACGCAAATTCTCGAGCACGCTCTCAAGCCTGGATACCTTTAGCATTACTACGACGGGGATTGTTTTCCATGAGCGACGGTGGAAAATTACTTTTCGCTCACGCGCAATCGCCCTCGTACGCCGCCTCCGTCACCGCCAAGTTGCGTATTCCGCACGCGGTCGCAATCTTGGCGACAGCGCGGTCTCGCCTCCCCCGGCGCGGCGGCCCCATCCTCCGACGACGTGAACCCACCCTGTACTCGCAGCCTGTAGAAATTCGCGGCTTCGCGCCCGAGGTCCGCTAAGTGAATGCATAAATTTCTCGTCGTTTGTTTTAGGTTCCCTCCCCCCTAACGCGCCACCGTCGCCACGAATGCAATAACGCGACGTGTTTCTTTGTGCTTTACGACTCGCCGTCTTGGCGTCTACCGTAAATGGGCTAATAAACAGACTCGGGTTTAATATCGATGAGAGATCGCCCCGAGACAAGCCCCACTCCATCGTTTCTCTCTTCGTATTCTGCAAAGATCCCGACACCTTCCTCGATCTCCGCGAGAATCTCTCCGCGCTATTACACCCCGCGCTCGTTCTCGGCTCATCTTGCGTCACGCGGCGTCTACACCAACACGTCTACATCCGCTTACATACCGCCACCGCCGTTCCGGAATGGAAGATTCCCTACAACGATCTCGCCCCGACCTTCCCTCCCTCTACCCGGTCGGCGTTCACAGAGCTACGGGTAACGCGGCCTCAGCAACCGCATTCACCCTCGCAGCCAGGAGACTGTGTGATGTACGAGGTGAATTAATAACACCCACTCGGTGGTCCAACGTAGACACATATATGCATGCATAGTACATATATACAATATAATATATATATATATATATATATATATATGTATGTATGTATATATGTATGTATTCTGGTTTATATAGAAGAGATAGGTACGAATATATAATATCAGATCTGGTGCGATGCAAAAAAAACAGCACTTCCTGCGCCTGAGGCGCATAATGCTCTCCCGCAAATGTTTCTCGCCAGATCGCGACGGGGTGGATATTTCTTCTCCGAACAAGTTATAATTTTCGTTTTCGCGGTTTGCCGAGATCTTATCGAATTTCCGAAACATTGTTATACCGCGCAGCTATCTCGTGGGTTCAGTCAAGCGCATCCTGACAATGTGCAATTTATTAAATTAAGAGAAAGGGGGGAGTGAGTTTACTTAATAAATTGCACATAGCTATGTTGGCATATACCTAATAATTGGTAATAATTTTGCATAAAATTAAATCTTATATATTTTATACTTTAATAAAAGATAGTATTATAATCTGAGCGCACACTACACATATATGTATATTAAATTTATATAAGATAAATAAATTTTTGTGCTTGCGCAAAAAAATGTATAAATTATTATTTCAAATAAATGCTTCTAATGTAAGATGATTTTCGTTATGTAAGTATATCGTGCTTTCGCAGATACGAATCGCGAGGAGAAATGTTTCGAAGTTTCGACGAGATCCACAATGGGATAAGACTGAGTTATGAGGGAAAATAGTGTCGTTAGAATCACGCGATATAGCAGCAGATTTCGGTATTATTGTACTCGGCTGGGTCGTAAGATAGGTGCGCAAGTATAAAGAGATGACGGTGGTATGAGAGGAAAAGCTGGCAAGAGTTTTATTTAGGTTAGATGTTGCTTTACTGAAACAAGAGAAGTTATAAAGTTAACTAACTAAGAGTGAGTTCGGTTCTTACTTTGATGTATTACAGTTCGGTTATGCTATATATATACATTTTCTTAGAACAAAGACGAAAAGTTGGAAAGATATCTCGGTTTCGTGCATTCCGCACATTTTATTGGAAACGCAGAAAAATTTTTTTATTGAGGGGAAAGGGAATATTATTGTAGTATCAAAGGTATATATATCTCAGTTAAATTACTTTAAATATATATGATTTTTTCATTCTCAGTAATAATGATTAAAGAGAGCCCCCCACGATGAGAGATTTTTCATCCGAAATACAAAATTTCATAGACTAAAATCCTTCATTAATATTCTAAAAGCTTTACATAATTTTCCCACTAAGACATAAAGATCAAACAACCCATTATCTCATAAAACGCGAAATTATAATCCTAAGCAGCTCGTGGCTTATCCGTTTCTTTCCGTGTACTTGACTTTTCGCGTGCTTCGCATAAAAAAATATTGCTATCACGCGCCTGGCGTCGTCTGACCCGATGGCAGTGCACCGCGCAAGAAAAAGCGTCCCAACGGTGAAAGCGTGACTTAGCACATTCCCCGCCTTTTGTATTCGTCCGATAACCTCGAGAATTAATTTACGCGGACTCCTAAGTGCCGCGATGAAGATTGAGAGCGTCTGGCCCGAACTCCCCCGAGACCGCAGGAGTATTTTCGCGCCAAGACGCGCCGTGTCGCGGAGGATCTCGAGGGGATTCACCGATCCGTAGTCGAGTAGCGATTTGCATTTCATCCTGCGCTCGTGGTGCGAGGCGTAGTGCGGGAATCCTGTCGATCGCTGAATTACTTACCTGTCCACGTACACCGTCACGATGGCGCGAACGAGACAGAAGCAGGAATTACAAACGACTGACGATTTGCGTCGACTAACGCGCGCTTAGTATGCGGAACAAAACCGGTCCAGAAATTACATACTCTGAAAATGAACGATATGCTGTACGCGTATTCGGAAAATTTTATCGAAATAGTGGAAACAGGTTAAAGCGATTCAAAGTTGCCGCAAATCGCCAATTTTTAGAATTTTCCCTATTTGATGATTGACGTTGAATATTTTTGAATAGCTCTGATTCGTTCCCCCAGTTTTGATCAAATTTTCAAGGAATATCTACTTGTATACGTATCACGCTTGTACACGGAAAATTCGAGCGGTTCCAACGGCAAATAATCACATTGCGCGTATGTAAAATCAAGCATGTCGAACAAGCGTTCCATATGCAAGTATAACCTCGTTCGACCATATCGGCTGAATATAAAATTCAAATGCAAAGCCCATTGGAAATGCGCGGAGGGTTCATGAAACCATATTAAGATCACCATAAGGGTTCTCCCACCCCAATATTCTCTTGGGTTATTTTATACTTATTTATCTCGAATCTTTAGCAGGTGTCTTGGTATTATAGCTATTCTCAGCATCTGTGTCTTAGATTTTATATCCTTTCTCACTATCATATATTGAAAAATCTGTCGCCGCAAGAAAGATAAATGGCGAAACTCTTATGTCGAATAATTATAACAATATATTTACTGCTAAAAATTCGAATATATTCATAATTGATAAATATATAATTATTAAAAATGCTAAAAGTAGTATATAATTTTGATTAAGAGTATAAAACAAAAAGAAATATGTATAAATCAATATTTCGTTGGTAAAAAAACAAAATTATACTTTATTACGCACGTTTAAAGACAGTTGCTGTCTTATTAAAATACCATAAACTGTGATTTCAGATAAAAATATTATCTCGTTGAATTGAATAGAAGTAGCTTTTCTGCTTAGTTATTTAATAGCAATTTCGTTCGAGTCCATCTCTGAATTGAAGCAATGCACGGATATTGAAAGTTTCTGATTTGAACAAATCGCGTGGCTTGAATATGTAGTCAATGCCTGAGGCAGTCAAGCAAAGTTCAATCGATGCTGCATATATCCCTGCGCTTGGCAAGTTGAAAATTTTCACGCGTAAAAAAAATAATTATAAAAAAAAGAAAAAACAAGGAAAGGGGAAACAAGAGATAGAGTAAGAAGAGGATGAATAATGAAAGAAAAGGGAAAAAAGAAAAGCAGAGACGAAAGTAACGCGAAAGTAGAGGCGAAGTTGCTGTATGCAGACGAAGGCTGATTGCCGCACACGCCGTGTCACGTGAGAAAAGATAGCGGACCTCGCTTCCGACGATTGATAAGGGGAGCACGATACGCCGATTGGCAGCTCAATCTGCCTCTTATTCTGCGATACAATATACCGATACCATAACCGTACATATGCCCGTTATCAATCGCGACGATCGATAAACTTTCGTTTTCACCATCGAGCGATAGACGGTTCGCTCGATCATCGCTCAATCGCGAGGTGAGACTTTGGGTTAACATACATGCGCGTTTCGCTGCACGAGCTGCATTTCTCGAACATCACCGATCGTGACTCGATAATATAGGTGATAGGAAGACTGACGATGACTCATTGCTTCGAGAGTAAAAGTTATGGCGCACATCTCGCGGTGCGCTATTCATGACATATGTATACACTGCAATGCATGCAAATGTAGCGCGATATCAATAAGGAGATAATGCGCGGATTGTAACATGAGGAATGCGTTGTTTATGATTGCTTATACGCACACACACGCATACATTTAAATATTTATATAAATATTTCCAATAAACTGTTAAAAGTGTCAGTTAAACATTTAACATCCCCCTCCCCCTCCATCATCCCTAATACATTTTATCTTTCCCGAAAAGTAGAGGGAGCAATTACAAACTCGATCTTCAGATATGCTTATGTACATATATTATCGATCATCCTAACACACCTGATCAAAGGAACATCGCCTACTTGGACAGCCAACTGACACTTTGACCATGTCATAGGTGCGTGTATGTACGACCGTCTACGATATGTCAGCGGCGGCTGGATGGATGTATACATAATTAATATGTACACGGTAATATGACGCATATACATATATATGTACGCGATACATGGCATGCGAGGCTCCGACATTCACGAGAGAGGAAGACTTGATAAAGGGAGAATGCATCCCTATGTATTATAATGCACGACTGAAGCTTGTGAATTACGTGTGATAAAACTGATACCGGGAGGCGATTTCATTGTAGCGCGAACCGAACTTCTTTAAGAGAATGCTCAAAAATAAAGTGCGGTATTATCATAAACGCGGTAGATTCGCACGCAACATATACGGCCGTGAATTCGTTACTAACACACATCCGGAATTGCGGAATACACGACAATACGAATGGGTAAAATAATGGGCGCACAAAGAAACACGGGAGGTACAATATCGCGGTTAAAGTCTGACATCTCCTAAAAGATACTCGAGTTTACAGTTTGCTCGGAAGGATAATAGCGCGAAGGATGCGCTCTAGCGAAAGCTGCGGTGATTCTTAAAGGGGAAAGTCACGCGCGCGGACGTGGGAATAAGTGAAAACGACGTAACTTTAGAATTGCTCTTCCGGTTTGTACGCGCTTGGGATTTCGCGGGCAAGAGAAAGAGAGAGAGAGAGAAGAGAAAAGGGAAACGGTTTATTAAGATTTTCATTCCGGTGTAAGGTAAGATTTTGTTTCTATAAGTAAAACATCTCTGCGGAGAGTTTTCTTAGAAAATACTGTCCGCGCACTGTAATACAAATAAAATATAATTACTATTGACGTGCAATGTGCCGTATTGCATTGAATAGTGAGAAGCCTTCTTTCCACGCCCCATAAAAGGGTTAACGCTAGTATGCCTACATAGCAATTTTCTCATTACTATGTCCGACTCGAGGGAAAAAATAGCAGCATCGCGCGAATAAACGGGCCTTCGTAAAAGAGAAAACTTTCTTAAATCAAAACATTCTCTATAAGATTTAACGGTAACTTATAATTCAAAGCTTATGCATAGTAAATACATTTCGTAGAGTATAAGAAATGCACGGAAAATATCAGAAAACTATTTCTAAGCATATATATACCTAATATACTCACATTTTACATTTCGTGTGTGTGTTCACGAATAAAATTTCAAATAATCCGAACGAAGAGTTGAATTAAAAACTTAATTCTGCAATAGCTTTTGTACACAAAGATTTCTTACAACTACAAAGGATTATTCCATTATGATGTTGAATAATAAATGAAAATCTTTTAACTTCCATTTAACTAGTAAGATAAAGTCTATCCTTAAATATTAACCGCGCACGTAGAATGTTTTGCATAATTAAAATTTTAAGCTACCCATCATTCTATTGCTAAATTGCATCGTTGTATAATTGTTGTTGGAACTTGCGATACGATTGTGGGGAGTAATGAAAATCCGCGGAAACTCGATCGATGATGTACACACGAGAGGGCTTGAAAATCATCGAGAAAGGACATTGTGGAGAGAAACACACAGAGATGCGCAAGGGACATAGTCCGCACGTGTAAATCGACTGCGCGCACGTGCCGAGAAATGGGTCGAGCCTTATTACGAACGACATAATCCAGATCAGCCGCATAGAAGAGAGCTATTATCTCTTTCGAAATCCGCTTGAAATGCGAACTCGTTGAGCATGCGTTCGTGCCAATTAACTAATTATCGGCCAAGTGGGCATGATCGAGGCAAGCGAGTCGGCATTAATTGCACGATCAAAGAGCCATGGTTACTGATGCTGCTGCAACCGAAAGAGTAATCCCGCAGCGGCTCTACAGCGAGGGGATAGCGCGTGGTGTCGAGACCTTCCTTCCGCACGTCTTTTACCAAGACGTAAATCGTTCGGCACCTCCCTCGAGACATAAAATATCACGTGCGAAGCACGTCGGGCTTTAGAGGGAAAAATACTATTGAAAAACGCGACGAAATTCATCTGATTTTATACAAACCGATGCGACAGCGGCGCTGCAATGTTCTAGATTCTACGAAAATTGCAATACCGTCAGATTTTTACGAGCCAAGATCATAAAAATCTCATGAAGCGCGGAAAAAACAGCTGTCCATCGCGTTTGATTCGTTGATGTATTCGAACGCGAAAATAAAACGCTTCGCAAAATTGAATTTTATGACAGCGATCGTGTGTATGTTGGGCAAAATTATCTATTCGTTTTATAATGGAATTAATCCAAAGTAAAATGTGTATTTATCGTGAATTATTTAAAGAGCATTGCAAGAATTAATATTTATTAAAAAAATTATCAGAGATTACAGAAGATGTAATCTCATCACATCATAATATATGTCGTATATATAATGTATGTATAATATCAAAAGTACCTTTGTATTATTCACGCACGTGCAACAAATGATATAAAACATTGTCTATGTTTATTTTAAACTTTGTAATGATTAAAAGCGATTTAAGTAAATGCTAGTAAACCAGCCTCTTTAAAATTAAAAATTCAATAGTGATCCGTTCAGCATAATTTTTACAAATATCATAGTAAATGTACAGACTTTAATTTACATCAAAGAAAAAATAAATATATTTCATATATCTCGAAATATATTACATGTGGCAAAGATATCTATGATTAAATTTACAGTTTAATATTAGTGTAATACATTGTAATTCAATGTAATTTTAAGTTTCAATGTTCGATGGAAGTTAGAGTTTCGATTTTAGTTAAAGTTTCGCGTTCTTCGAAGTCTTAAGTCAGGTTAAGAGTGCTAGAAGGTCTTGCGAATGCAATCGTAAAATCAGTATTGCGGACAAAGTTAGCTATCTCAATTACAGTTTTAGTTTTACTTGTGTTAATTATGTGTAAATAATTAATAAATTAGTAGTAGATATATCTTAGATTAGTGTTTTTATGATTTTTTTACTGAAAAATAAATCTTTCTATAGCACCTTTAAAAAATTAAATTAAATTTTTTAATTAATATTGGAATTAATTATACAAAAATAATTAGGCTGGAAATTTCAAATCATTTCAATCATACTTTTTAAATCACGAATGAAACTGACCGAATATGCAGGAAAGGCGAGCAAAAGATTAATTAGATTTGTTTTTCCACGAGAGCGGCGGACTGCAGAAATCAACCCATATTCGAGAATTAACGCGATTTCAGCGCAAGATATCCGCCGGACTGCGTCGTTCATCACGAGCGAGTCGTAACCCCGGGAGTCCCGCACCACGAAAATGTATGAAGTCCTCGAAATCTTTCCTGTACTTCGCAATTTATCATTCAAACCGCCATCTTGGGACTGTTCTCGCCGCGAGAGAACTCTCGTTCTCGTGGTAAGCGAATTTCTATATCGGAGTTTGAAGACGAAAAGTTTGAGTTTTCTTAATCGGCATGTCGAGACGCGGCACTTCCAAAATTGTAATTAATTGCGAGACTGCGTGATAATCAGCCTCTTACAGCTCCTCCTATCTTGGAAGATTCCGATCGACGAGAAGCGAGATCGGTGGTGCGGTTCAACGGAATCTCCACTTAATTATACTTCAGCGAATTAACTAATTATCTTTTGCTCCTTGCCTGTGCTTCCGCTGTGTCTCTGGCTATCGTTTCTTTTCTTAAACGTTCTCGTCCTTCTCTTTTTAATGTAACGGCTCGACTCAAGTGCATTCGTCTAGCACAGTTCCTCGGTCGATATTTCTGTCCGCTTTCATCGTAACTATAGCAACGATGGTTCGCGAAGAGACCATCTCGCCCTCCTTTATCTTCTAACTCGTTTGTCCCGTGCAAAGATTCGGCTTTAATTATAATCTTTGATCCATAATAACCTTCGTTCACGCGACGATTACTTTCGACAGTATATTGCCTTCGAGGAACGTCGACGATGCGAGATTTGAGTTGGCTATTTATATCCCTCATCTGTCAATCCGTTAATTCAGAGACGGATCGATGTAATTTTTCGTGACGTTAAGGTACTGTCGAGATATTTGTTATAGTTAGCGACAAAATCGAGCATACAGCAACGTTTCGACATTTCACATTCGTTAACTAAAATATTAGAATCTGTCCACGTTAATAAACAAAAGCAACGATCCATCAGTCTTTCGCGCATTTAGTACTAAACCTGATAGATTTCCATTTCACATTTACGTACAGAGAATATAGGTTGTATCTAACAGATAAAGCTTAGTTGTGTTGAACATTAAAAGTTGGAGTAGAATATATTGAAATTATTTTTGGCGGAAGGGAGAAAGAAAAATTATATTTTCCACATATAATATAATCTAAGAATAAGAGAGAGTCTATAAATATATAATATTACTTAAACAGCAAATATATATAAATAAGTTCTCTCTTGATATTGTATACTATTATTAGTAATAGGTAATAGCTTACCATTTTTCGATTATGCAAGATAATTTTACTCGTACATGCAAACTTTTTGATCAACAACTACGACTGCAATATGTTATAAATATTAAATGAAATCTCAACAATAATTTTCTTACAAGAGCTTTAACATTAAATGCATATTTTATGTTTTTCAGCGTTTTATAAATAAAAAATAAAATAAGTATAAATTTTTAAACATTATTTATATAGCAAATTAACCCAAATGCCACAAATACAACATAACCGCAAACTTAGAATATACCAAATTACGAATTTAATTAGCTCAGTCTAGTAGGTTGAAGTCATTCGCCAAAAGTTCTCGACACTTTTAATTTAAATCCGGTTCATATCTGAAGTAGAGAAAAGAGAAAGACGGTGGTTGGCGGCACCTCGAATAACATCATACAAACCGTGTCCCATTAATTAAATTCCTCCCAAGAAGTTTTACAACGCGCTCGCGATAGATACCACGGGCCAACATCGATGGTTCATTAGATCCGAATCGACACGAGATCGAAAATAGTTTCGCGCACAATTTACTCTCTTTCATGTCGGCTTTTATATGAAATAAAAAGTTAGAAAGGATTATAACTTTTAATGTTATAATTTAAGATAGCGAGCGTTTATTAAAATGTTCATTGAGCTCGAAAAGCATCAATTATATACAATATATGTATATATTTTTTATACATATATACACATATGCGAATGAAAAAAATGCCATATGTACATAAATGCATAGTCGCGGAGTATCGGAGAGTTTTAAAGTCAAGAGTGTCAAAGAGGTTTTAGTCTCTTCTATTTCCAGTGGTTTGCAAGAAAGTACATATTGTGCAGCATTAAAACGTCATTTCGCGGCTGGTGTATAATATCAGGCATGGAGATCGGGGAACAGTATATGTAATATGCATAGTACTACACGAGAGCATGGTACGCCGGCTAAAGCCAAAAGTGTAAAAGCTCGCGCTTTCCAGTCGATTTCACCCTTTCGCTTTTATCTGCAACGAGGAGCTATATACACGGTTCACAACGCGTTTTAACTTGCAGCTGGCGGTGCATCTACGTGGTCAGGGCACGCAAGCGGGCAAAGCTCCGGAGAATGAAGTCTTGAATCGAACCTAAATCCGATTTAGATCAGAAGCAGTCATTGTGCTCTATACCTATAATCTCTTCAAAAGCTCTGGACATCGTAATTGGAGCGTGTCTAAGGAACCAACCCCTGTCTTTCTTCCCCCGGTTACTTTGTTGGAGAAAAATTGGCAGAATTAAATGACTAGCAGGAAGAAACTTCGAAGATGTTCGAATCGTTCGTTTTTATACGATCACATTTTTTAAAAATACAAGTATATTAAATTAAAATTATAATAACTCGTCAAAAAAAATATCGCAAGTAAATTGCACAAATTCGTATTACTTTAATTGATAATTATGACACTTGGATATATCATCGAATAATATATAAAAATGATTTAAATATTAAAGATAATTTAATATTTACTTAATATTTGATGAATATTAAAGATGAGTTTTCAATTTATATGGTCTTTAAGAGAATAAAAAAAGTACTGTTTCATTATTGTAAAACACGATATAACATTCTATCACTTAAGAAAGTACGTGTACTGAATCCGTCCAGAAAGTCCAATAATCAATCACAAACGTGCGGTAATTATATGTCAAGTGAAAATGTAATTAGAGCATTTCACGTTCTCTCGACCGTGGATCGTGCAACCGACAATTGTAGGGAACGAGAATTGTAACCGGCTACACTTCACCATCAAAGCTATTCAAGTTTAGTACGGGCATTAATTTCTAATTAGTACCTAATCGATATAGGGCATAGAAGACATATACGCTATGTTCTATATATACGAACATGCGGTCCCCGGCAACTACAGTCCCCGCGCGAATGCATTATACCGGTACATGCACGTTAGATGCTAAGTGCGTTTTCTTATAGCTCTACAAATACGTATTATTCGCGTATACCTCGCGTTTGAAGCTTTCAGGAGGATTTCAAGCTCGCAGTTGTCTACATTACGCCGTGTTAAGTCGCACTTTAAGCGCAATAAAGGAAAGATATGAGCGTTCTTTTGAAAACTGGCGTAAATACTAATTAGTTTCAGTCCGACGACATGGCTCAACGCTTTCGCAGAGGCAAGCGTTTTCACGTCGAGAAACGGGAAAGCAACGGAAGAGAAGCAAAATGTGAAACGTAAAATGCGCTCGTCCTTGCCCTTCTATATCTCAATGTATATACGAGGGTATATTACGAGTGTATGTGTGTGTGTATGCGTTGTGTCTCGGTATCAGTATTTGTCAGTAAAAAAGTATACTTAAACTCCGGTATCGTAACGACAAATTCTCGCTTCCAGGAGAAGCTAGCTATTTTTAAAAAAATGCCACTCGTTCTAGCATGATTCTCAGCATGCGTTCCTGACATCGCGGCCGGTTCGCCAAATATCTACAGGTTGCTCGCTGCAACACGTACATTGTTCGGGATAAACACACCGATTTCGTTAGCAGCGGTTTGGCTCATCGCCAAAACGTTTACGCGACCAAATAACATGGAAGTTGCAACACTTTTGGAATGCAAATTTGGAATGTAATTTGATTCGATTAACATTTATACAAATTTGAGATAGAAACCGACATACCAAATTAAGTTCTATAAAAATAATACATATGTATATCGCAGAATACGCGTACTTTTTCTCTCACAATTTGTTTTAGTACGGTAGAGTTTTTTTTTAACATAACGTCAATTATTTACAAGTTACTAGCAATTGAAAATAAATGGCTTTCTTTCTCTCTTTTCTTTACACGAATTAAGCTTCATATCTATGAAGAGATAATGAAATCTTCCTCCCGAGTTATTTTAAAGCAAATTCTACTTTAATAAGATTTTAATTTAATCGTTAATTATAGAAACTAAGGTGAAACTTCTCACTCAGATAAATTAAATTCAAATTTGTCAAGCAATGTTCAATTACGAAAAAGTCCACAAGTTGTGAAATAACTCGTATCTAAAAGTTAAGATTATTTTTTATTTCTTACGTAACTTGACATTCAATTTCAATATTAAAAAATTATGTTACGACACGTAAAGAAATCAAGTCAAAGATATCAGTTTCTTTCTTTATCATTTATCTGATGTACATACACAAGATGTATGTGATATCAGTATGTGTGCACGACATAATATACGATGAGTGGTTTACACGCTCTCTAATGGGACAGGGAGAGTCAACCGATCAAGCACTCTCCAGGAAATGTCGACGGTAAGCAATTTCCCAACACCGTGCGCGCCGATATATCACTAGCACCAAGCTAACATTGTCAAGCTAATCAAACTTTGCAAGAACAAATAATTAATTACTATCTTTCCTATCTAATGTAAATTAACGGAGGTGCGATTTGAATATAAATTATATGTAATTATATGTATCTTTTTTAGGTTTGAAACTATTTTACATAGAAATTAAAGATACGATGGCACAAACACTAATAAAAATTCTTTACCGAATAAAATCTTATGTACGTGAATCTTCATTACAGAGAGTTATAATTCAAATGGCAAAAAAATATCCGTTCGTGTTCCCATACCCGCTCACTACATTATAATTTAAGATTCTTTATTAACGAAAAAAAAAAGCGAAGAGGCATAGGCTCCGTACGTTTATTAAACGTGGAAATAATATCGGATAAATAAATTCGCTTCTCAGTGCGTACGCGAATAACCGGCGCGGAGCGAATGAGGAACGAAAGGCACAGCAACTATACTCTCACCGCGCGAATATTGCGCGCAGTACCGAGGGATCTAATAGACATTACGCGCGATCCGATCTTAATTCGATAAAATTGATAGCCGGCCGCCGTCTTTCTCCGCACCCTGACTGCAAGCAAGCACAATGAGAAAAACGGAAGTACAAAGATAAGAAAAAAAAAAGAAAGGAAAGAGCGCGAGACGCTCCGTACGGATCGCCCTCGTGCAAGGACAACGCGCGCGGCTTGTTCAGGTTAATTCCCTACGCTTTTTTCCCCGCGCGATATTCCTGCGGCATGCCTGACATTCCTACCTATATCCACCTATTCCTATTAAGGATGTAAATGCGGTAATTTCGCAAGGTAATTACTGAGGGTCGGCATGAAAGTAATGCCTTTGAACGGAGAGGGCTACCAGCGTGGAGTGCCTGCTGCCCACTATGTTACCCTGAAATTACCCTATTGGACGAGACGCCTGAAAGCGCATTTTCTGAATTAACGTTTCAGACTCCGACCGAACAGCCTGATTATTAGAGTCGTCATGAGAGCGTCGAGAGATATTCCCTTTACTTCTACTTTGATGAGACGTCAAGAAGCCCGCAATTAAGCAACCCCGTCTCTCGGCGTCTCATGATACGCGTCTCTCGACATGCATTTTGAAATTGATAAATCCTCGACGCATCATCTCTTTTAACCGTACAGGAAGAAGTTTTGATGAAACTTATCATGCATTATTCCCGCAGTAAATGCCGTTCAAAACATATCATTTACGTTTCATAAATGGCGAAATCTCAACGCACGTAATTGAAACTCAACCGTCAAGTAAATTAGATAATGATGACACAGTTGAGATGTGAATACAAGATGAGCACACGCCTATAGTAAGAACGTAGGCAAAGATAGCGATGAAAGAAAAAATCTATATTTTACAGAAAAAGAAGACAATGGTTACGTTATGTCAAAATATCATCAAATAAAAAAAAACTGAAAAAGTTGGCAATTTCTAAATTACAGCGCTCAATTATCGAGATATAAAAACAAGGTAATGCTACTAATTGTATTTAAAGTTTGAATGAGCAATTTTATAATTTTACAATGTATCTCTGATTTTTATTTATTATTATATATAATTTAATATATTATATAATATATAATATAATATAATATATATATAATATAATATATAATATTATATTATATATAATATTATATTATATATAATATATATTATATTATATATAGGTATCAATATATTAAATAAAATTTCTATATAATGTATAAATTCTGTATAGTATTAAATAAAACTACATCACATCACGAGAATAAAGTCTGCAAGCAACGGTGTCGTTCACGAAGGACACTGCAACTTCCGGAAAGGTACTTGATCGAATTAACTGAAGTACAGCAATTAGAGCATCTCCCCTTTTCTCTCCGATTATTCGATTTACAGAACATCGGACGAGTCGCGTCGGCGTCGCTTGTTACTCATTAGTCAAGATTAAGACAAGACAGGTACCGTGGAATGAGGAGCATGAACGCCGCGAAAGACAGAAAGTACGCGAGCGATTACGTCTCTTACGAGAAATTTGGAGCCGCGCTAAAGGAAGTATGACAGTTCGCCAGTGCCAGACAATCAGGAAACCACCGGTAAGCACCGTCTTGGCGAATCGATAGAAGTGACGGCATACAAGGCAAACTCTACGATCGACGACGCCCTACTGCCGCAAAATTGAGTCCATTATCGCCCTGGCCAGGTATCCACCAATACCATCGATATTCGTTTAACGCGTCGTTTCCTTGCCGGCGAAGTGACAAACAAAGGGTCTGGTGAGAAATATAAAATTTAGGAAGTGGAAGTGAGAAAAATATGTTTAAGGTTTAAGGTTGTTTTCCGGAAAAGAAAGACATCGAGAAGAGAGATGAAAAAAGAAGAAAAAGCCTTAAACAGTCATTCCATCGAATCTCTATCGCGTCGAAATCCTAGTTTTTTTCTCAATAAGGCGATATATTTTTTATGGGCAATAATAATCTCGCATTAAAACTTCTTACCGCCCCTAAATTAATAAGACTCGAAATTTTCACCACTTTGTCTAAACCACGTAAGTGGATTATGAACTTAAATCGTTATACTGCGATATGAATTTTTTTTTTTTTTTCGTTAATAATATTATAGATTATAAGATTATCTATTAATTGTTATAAAGAATAAGTGTATATTATCATATATAATATTGTGCATATAACACAACCCGCAAAATAAAAAAATTATTTGCGCTTAAAATATGTATATATTCTTTCTGTTTCTATAAATAAATATTAAGTTGGCGGTACCAAAACGATTATTGTTAAAAGAAACGTGATTTAAAAGTAATTTAAAAGAAACCATTACCTATTTTATTAGTAGAAAATTTTAAAAAGATAAGAAATTTTGTAAATACTACAAATGACATAAACTCGCATTCTATCGAGATATGCATAATTAATTTGGATGACAATTTTAGATAGAGCGCATTTTTTGTTACATAAATTGCAGATATATTTTATAAAAAAAAATATATATTAAACAATTTTCAAAAAACAAGCAACGGCAGAAATTGAACCGAGAAAAATCGCATTTTATTAAGATCGACAAATGTTGTTGCATTCTCAAGACCAAGCACTTCGGAATAAACATCAGATGGTCAGCACCTCTCGCACCTCTCAACCTGAATAACCCTACAGACTGGTTATAGCTCGAATCCCTCAGAGATCCTCATGTTGTTTCCCGCGTAAGTTTACGCGCCATTGGCCACCAATCTTCGGAATGAAACTGCCGGTGTTCAGTAGATTCCCGGCGAGGCCGTTTTACAAACGGTGCGTGAAAAAGTAAGTAAGAGCGACAGGACGAGAAGTGCAACCGAAAGAGAGAGAGAAGGATCCGGCTGATCTCGGACGGAATGCGCGACGATTCGCGCGAGACGGCAGCTGCGATTTCTCGAATAATCACATTTAACACATCCGGCAATTCGATATACGATATACCCTGCCTTGCATGCTCGCGCGCGGATATATTGTACATTGTATTCCACCGGTAACCGCCGCGCAATACACGATACGGTATTACGCTACACGGTAAACGCGCGTAGAACAAGCGGCAACTTATACAATGACGTTGGGAAACGACGTATCAAGTATGTAATGGAATTACGCGGCTGGTAAGAACATACTATCGGTCCAATCTCGCTCCATTGCGAACCAGCGAGCATCTTCGCCGAATCTTGTGACATGATCTAACGTGAATACGTGTGTAATTGTCCTGAGGAGAGAGAAATTGCCTCGGATGCTGAAACCACGCGACGACAATTCTCACGATAGACGGATAGACGCGATATTCTCGTACGATATTACTATAACGTTGAGGATAAGTTATTTACGAATAATGTCTTGGCAAATGTACCGTGTGGAAAATCGATCAGATATCGATGACTTCGACGAATCGTGGCAAAAGTATATTTATACGATAAAACCTGGCTAATTTGATCATATATACACGGCACAAAATCAAAGTACCGTTCAGAATCTCATTTAGAACTGCGAGGACCGGTCGCGGAATTAACAGCAGCAGAAGCTTCCTCGTCCGTCGATTCCCGTCGGCATTGCCGATAATCATTGCTCTCAACGTTTAATCATGTTACATCAGTACGACACTCTGACAATCCTATCAAAGTAACGAGGTGCGCAGGTCGAGATATACGTACGACGTGGGACTCAAAGTTTCATCGCGATCGATCATTCCTGATTACCCCTCCATACACAACCGCGCGCATGTATATTCTCCAACTATCGACAGACTATGTACTTAAGTTCTTATATACAAGAACCCGGCTTCGGGCGCAGATCAAAGGAAATAATGTACATTAGTAGTGATCGGCATTTACTGTCATATGCTAAACTTTGAACGTCATATTTGACGCAAATCGTCTAACTTAACTGATCTATATTTATCGCGTTATAACGTATTGTTTTATGTATTATATAAGATTAAAATTTGAAATTATTGATTGCGTATTAGTATCAAGCAATTGACGAATTTATCTTCCAAAAATTTGTCATAAATTGTTCGTTAAAAAGTTAATGAATATTACTGACAACTAATTTTGTCACATCAAATTAATCTTATATATATCACAAATTATTTTAATTTGGTCAATCTTTTATCTGAATTAATTGCATTTAAAGAAATACACCGTAACAGTGAAAAATTAAAAAAATATTATTTCAAATTATTTGCATATAAAAATGTGCTAAAAAATATTTCAAAATTACTAATTATACTACACTGAGAAAATTTTCTCTTAGAATTTAATACCCTGAAAATCATGGTAATCGTGAGACAATATATGGTATGGAAAGAATTTTATGAGAATTTCTCTGATTAATATTTACACAATACAAATAATAATATCTATCGCAATAAAATATAAAACATGTTTGATTAATTTTACTATGCAGTTTAGTGAAATTAATCAAACATGTTTTATATTTTATTATGATAGATATTATTATTTTTATTGTGTAAATATTAATCAGAGAAATTCTCATAAAATTCTTTTCATACCATATTGTCCCACGATTACCATGATTTTTATGGTAAATTCTAAAAGAAAATTCTCTCTGTGTACTAATAAATTATATTACTATTAATTTAATAATACGCTATTGTCACAAAAAATAATTGTGTCTAATATTACCCGAAATTATTACTGAGATATTTAATACCTGTTACTAAGAATGGTCAATATATCCCTCTTTTCAAGTCGCAATTTCTCAATATATGTATATTTTCAGAATAGAAAATGGAGAGTTGCGAAAAAAGTTGATACGCTTATCAAAGGGATAGGATAGAACGTTTTTTCCTCTATTATAGATGTAACAATAATGAAGGGAAAGCGTGAGCGAATGAACTTTGGATAACGTGAAGTTAAGAAGCCGCGAGGAAACATCAGGCTGCCTTTCAAAACGTACATAGGTATGAGCAGGAGTAACGATCAGTGGCAAGATTCACGGTGTGATTCTGTCCTGACTGACTTTTTGCAGATTGTCATTAGCTTTACGATCGCGCCAACGCCGCGGATTTACATGAACCGTACCGTAATAGATCGCGAGGGAGAAGAAGGTGACGATAAATTTCATATTCTACTGCTGGTAGATTCACGGGCTGTCTCACCAACGGAACAGACCTGTAATTTAATGCATGTTTTGCGAGACATCTCTTTATGCACTTCCTGGGACACGTCCGTACAGCCAATCACGTTTTCACGAAGACGAGGGACGAACGCGTCTCATTATCGTAGTTGTTAGGTCATTTGTTCTATCTTAATGTAACTTCTTTTTGTTCGTGCTTAGCGCAATACGGTATGAAAGCTTGATTGAGTACGGTCATATGTACATGATTATCGTATACAGCTCTCAGCTAGTTAAAAGAGCAAATTATTGCCAATAAAGCATCGAAAATATATTGAGACATTACAATGCAATGCTATTCTCAACTTTTGTGTGAGTTAGCAAAATTAGTTTAGGGAGAACGACATGTAAAAAGTTATGATAAATATTTCTATACGCTCAAATGGCTTCAAATGGCTTCAAATAAAATTTGAAGAGACGATTAATTAAAATTTCTTGTTAATTTATAATATTAATTTATGGCAATTATTTTTTATATACTGATTTTCATAATAAATCTATAATATTGTACACTGAAAAAAAAAGTTGTTAACTTGATTAAATCGTTCAACTAAATACTATTTTGTTAATTGAACATATATAGAAATATTTTAATTAAATACAACATATTAAATCTGACAAAACGTGTATTTGACTTAAATACTTATATATGTTCAAATAATAAAATAATAATTTAATTGAACGATTTAGTCGAGTTAATAATTTTTTTTCTCAATGTATATATTTTGTAATAAAATATAAGTATTTGTAATAATTTATAGGTAATATTGTCAAGCATTTTTGCTTGTCAATAATTGCAAAAAACAATTTTAGAATTAATAATATATTGCAAGAAAAAAAACAGAAGGCGCAGCAGTCTTTCGTCCGTATTATTTTATTTACGGCTTTCGACGCGCGTAATTTCAACGCTTCGTCCGTAATCTGCGGATTTAAAAAATTTGCAAACTCAGCGTTGTCGGATGAATTTTCGATATTTCGTTCGAGTATTGTTGCGCGGAACGTTTCATCTCTTCGTGAGAGGGATGGAGCCGCTAATTCCGTAATACATTCGGCTTTACAGTGAGTATCCATAGAACCGTGGTACAATTACGAACGAGCAGCAGCATATTTGAATGGCAATCGAAAGTCGGGAATTTAAATCCTCGAAAACAGTTATCAATATTAACCTAGATATGACGGAAAAACGGATCAAGTGATGTGTTTCGGTACGAAAAAAATTGAGTGAATGCTTAAAAAACATTCAGTTCTTCCTAATAATTGATTTATATATTTGGGATATTATCCTCATTTCTATATTCTAACGCAAATATTAAAAATATATACATATATAATAAATAATAAATATCATGCCGTTTTTACGGCTTGCAAAGATTGCAAACGTGAGTATTATATTTCATTTTATATTCAAATTTTCTCACGTCATGGGGAACCTGTTATCAGAACAAATTTGCAAAAGCTTTTTGCAAAAATTCTGATAGAAATGCAATAAGAATAAATTTCACCTATAACCCGCGTAATCTCTATATGCAATTTTTAAATATATTTTATATGTTTATAGTCTTTGCTTTCATTGCGTAGCAAAGTTTATATATACAACTAGTATATATAATATTTTACAATTAGCTAACACATACGACAAATTTGAGAAAAAAATGAATTAAACATAATTCATGTGATATAATTTTATATCACGATGTTATGCGAATGTTATATCATCGCATAAAAAGATCTCAATAATGTAAAACCTTGAAATATACAGATATTTTTCGGCCATCTTTTGCGGCCCTTTTAAGCTCTCATGCTGTTTCGAAAGTGCGTGGTAAAAGTATAGGACCACACACTAAGACAATTGATGCAAAAACTTACCTTTAGGCGAAGATCACTGACGGTCCAGACGCGGCTCGCATAGTCGTTGGACGCTCCAAGAATAAGGGTGCCGGTCGAATCAAAGTCCACCGACATCACACCAGCGTTGCTGCCGACGAGGATGCCTTTACTCTCCGATGTACCTGCAACAGAACGTTCATGCACACGTTATCATACCATTACCTAACGATGTTTGTGTTTAATTCTTCGCATTTACGTGCCTCCATCAATTACTTTGTTCCTCATTGCAGGGTCGTTCCACTCTATCTCTGTCTCTCTTTCCCCCCTTGCGCCTATATTCTCTCTGCGCGCGTTATTCTCTGAATATGACTAATTAAATTTATGCCCTGACGGCTTAATTGGCAACGAGCAAGTTGCGTTGCAATCCGAAACAGCTTATAAGCACTTCAAAGAGGGCAATAGGGGAAAGAGAGGGAAACAAATAGAGAAACATAGAGATAGAAATGAGAAAGAGCAATGAAGAAGGGCGCGGAATAAAGCCGAGAAATGGATAATGTGTGGAAATCCAGAATAGCAGATCTCGAGTTAAGCGGATATAACCCATACAATAAGGACGGATGTTTCATTCAATTTGTAACGGGAGGCGCGGGGGATTATATTCGAGAACGTTATAGCATATGTGCGATCGTTTCGCTGCAAAACGCCGACAGGCCGATTTTTGCTAGACGTGGCAAGGCCGAATCATACAACGCGCCAATCACGCAAACCTGTTGATTTGTTAAACATACTTTATTATATAAATCGCAGAGAATTTTTCTCGAGCGAAATAAATATTTGTTGCAAATAAATGAAATAAATAACGAAGCACAATGACATTCAAAGGCAACACACGTTATAATTATACTAATAATTAATTATTTTATAAACGTTTTATATATTTTATTTGTTTTGTATTTATTTACCAGAGATATATATATTTATCGAACTCGTATGAGAAAATTATTCTTTTATTGCAAATTAGAAAAAATTCTCTCTCTCTCTCCCTCCCCTACTCCTCTCTCTCTCTCTCTCTCTCTCTCTCTCTCTCTCTCTCTCTCTCTCTCTCTCTCTCTCTTCCTCTCTCTCAATACTTTTAAAAAAATATTACTTTGATGTACACAAGTCAAAATTAAAGACAAAGTTATTAATTTTAAATGTATCCTTGTACATTAATCCTGATAAAATCGTGCTGTGAAATAAATGTACGACAAATGCATTTATGTTGACAAATACTTAGCCAGTTAGTTATTCTACACAGATTTAATAGACATCTTTAGTAGCACTAGCGCAGGTTCTTATATCATTGTGACTCGTTAACAAATGTCAATTTTACGCGCGCATAAACCATAATTAGATCATAAAACTATAAGTACGATATTAACGTGATATATATATATGCGAGATCGATAGCGCAGCTATCGGGGGTTAGATTCCCCCGAATCGAGATTTATTCTTCGTTTATAGTCACATTCTGCTCGAATCAGTAAGAAACTTTTCGTTCAGTGATTAGATGAAAGAAATACTAATTAGAGAATGATAATTACCGAAAGTCAGAGTGCAGATAACTGCAAATACCTCTCGTGAAGACCGCGACACCGTTAAAACGCGCCAACGACCAAACCGCCATAACGCGACTGCGAAAGCGCGCGTAAAACTGCGCGGGAAAAAGAGAGAAAAAGCGGGAAAATTCAAATAACAAGATGAGTGGATTTTCTGGCGGGAGATCCTCTCTTGCCGCTTTGCATGCAATATTCACGACTACACTATGTGGCCGAGGTGTCGTTTACCCGCGTGAATGCTCCGGCTAATCGCATTCTTTCCCTCGCACGCGTTCTCCACGCCTTGAATGTAATTTACATCCCTCTATACCGCGGCAATGTCCGTCGTAATTTGTGGCAACGATGCATGTTCGACTTGGCGCTACAAGTACTTGGAAGCATCTGATTGATCAATCAGGACAAAAGGAGCAAGGATCTTTTGAGTGGTCAATCACGCTACCTTATTTGGAACGCGCCAAAGCGATTATAATTAAACCGAGTTTTCGCAAAGAGGCGCACATTATACAAATACAATACAAATTTCATAAAAATATAATGTAACATAAATAAAAAATTTTATTCTTTATCTAATCTTAAATATGATTTTAATTTAGACTTTGATATTTTCGGAATATTAGTATTGAAAATTTAAAAATTTCGACAAATAATGACTTAATATTCCATAATAAAAAATTATATTTATACTATATTTTTATTACATTACTTTTACTAAATTAAAGAAAGAGTATTTTAAGAGATGTGCAAATAAAGATCTCAAAAGTATAATAATTTTTAATATTATTAAATATATATTTAATAATATTATTAAATATATATTTAATAATATTATAATATTATTATAAAATATATTCTCTCCTTTTAATTACCTTTAGTTATGTTCCATAATTTCACTTTCCTGTCAGCACCACCAGTAGCCAGAATTCTATCAGTAGGTGACCATTTAACAGCATATACTTCTCCCTCATGGGCACTCTGTAAGGTTTATATATAAATATATAAGCACTTGATATATGTATAAGTGCTAAAAATCTTGCATGCATTCAAACTATTGCACAAATGTTATGTTGATCGCACAATACATGACAATAATATTACAAGACAGAAATTGGAAATCAATATTAAAAAAAAAAAAAAAAACAATTATATTATTTTAAATATATATCTTTACGCGTATAATTTCATTATCATATTATCTTAGTTATGAATATCTAGTTACTTAATTCATCGTCAAACACAGCTTGATTATTTACATAAATATAAAATGCAAATATTGTAAAATATTTAATTAAAGGCTTAATGTTTTAATAAGAAAAATGTATATCATAATACTACTATAATCTATCGGATATAATATATAATTATATTCGCATCTTCATATTTATATTCAAAGTACATGTGTAAGATGAAAATGATATGTGCGCAATCAATTTAGAATGAGAATGTGGATAAAGAAATATGGATGGAAGGATATAACATCATTAATTTAAAATAAAAGCACAAAAGGAAAACTTGTGAAGATTGATATAGCTAATTGAGAATAAAATCAGAGAAAAATGGATTTCTTTGCAGAGATTATGTTAATAAAAGCATTCTATAACATTTAAAACTACTTGTACTTAATTTGAGCTCAATAAAAATTATATATAATGTTATACCATTGTACAACTTATACACATATACACATTAAATTCTACAAATAATACTATATTTTCCTTGTGAACATATTCAAAATTTAATAAAAACTAAAACACTATTGTACTAATGTTACAGATTATATGTATAATAATGTATATGTATGTGTGTATATGACTGTGTGTGTCCGAGTAATATGTGTACATATTACTGTATAAAGAAATATAATTTATCATAAAAAATAAAACAGTCGCGTTGCAAGATATGTATAATTAACAATTTTTGTTATAAGTTAATAATTATCAGCAATTTATATTAAAGAAAATTATTAATATTATTTATATATAATATTATTTAATTAATATTATATTATAAATAAATTAAATATAATTCTATTTAAAAAGTCATCATTTTATCAAGCATAACTTTATCTGATTATATAAATAAAAAAAATATATGTAATTATTATTTAACTTGATTTTTTAAGATAAAAAGCATTATTATCCATTGTTCAGAACGTGCCAATGCAAATATAAAAATATTATTTGCTAATATAATTGAAATTTCACAATTAATGTTATAATCTGGCCTAAAAAAAAAATGTGCAACTCTAGAAACTTTTTGAACTTCTATAGCATTTTTCTGCAAATATCTAAAAAAATTTGTTATATGTTATATGATACGATGTATATGTATGTATGCATACAAAGCATGCAGCCCCACGTGTCAATGTTATTAAGAATATCATGTATCGAATGATGTTAATACTTCCATGACGATAAAGAGAATACAATATAAGATTTTAGATTCAACGTACAAATGTTACGGATACTTTTGTTGGCACTGCTGTCGGAAGACCAGCGACTTCTTTTAAACTTAAACGATCGGGACTAACAGGTCGTGTATCTCGTGCTGCATCTTCCAATTCTTTTTGCATTTTTGCTTGCCTCTTTCTGCAATAACAAATATTTTTTGTAATGAGAAACATATACATTTAGTAAATATATATATTAAGTAAATTAAAATTCGACAAAGTTGCAAAGCAACTTAAAGCATATATCATAACATTGATATGTTCTGCAATTTTCACATTATATCCCTTCTTGTAAGAAAAGCTATATTATGTATAAAAACTAATCATATTATTTAAATATATAATTTACCATTTCTTATGATGCATTTTTTTACTAGATTTTTTATTAGACAGTTTAAAAATATGCATTACTTTTTTTTGTAATGTATACATATTTTTCGCTCATATATACATATATATTTATACATATAATATAAATTACAATATTGTTGTACATGTAATTTTCACTTTTGTTTTGAATTATCAGCAAAATCAATATTTCTGTGCATTTATATTGCATAAATGCATTATAAAAAAAATACATAAAAAACAAAAATATTTGTTTACCTTTTCAAGTTTGTTTTTTTATATATAATTACAGATTATAGTACAGTAGTATTCACATTACCATATCCATCTTTTTATCTTTTATTTACATATAAAAGCTTAAAAAGCTGAAGATTCACATAATTTAGTTAATTGTGTATTATTTTTATATTAAATGAGATAAATCAATAAATATATATAATGCATAGTATAAACGCCACCCACAGATAGAATAGATAAATCACAAGATACCAAGTGCAGTACGTAGTTTTGTTAAATTACCAGCCCAAAGCTATTTAGCGTTAAGCGAAATGTTTCATTTCATGAAACTTACCCAAACTTTGATAAGGTATGCATCAAAAAGGCGGTTGGACTCGTAACACTGAAACGAAAATGTCAAGCAGTGTGTCTAGTGTATAAAGCTCTAAAGTGACTGAATATTGTACATTCTGTGGAAAACTCAACTTTAATAAATAATGTCTACATATACACGTACATGTATACATTAAAAATCAACATATCTATTATTTGCATATATATTAATACATGTTTATAAAAATCTCTAATAATCAAAAGATTTAGCTATTAAATCTTATTGTGTAGCATTTATAAACACAAATATCAATTACTATGTTGTTTAATTAAAAATTTATGGTGTAATGTGAATGCATATCACGATGTTAATGAGAACACATAGTTTACATATTTAAACTTTGAAATATGTAACATGCGTTCTAATGATTTTAAATAATAAAGCAATCTGAATTATTATAAGACACAAACTTGAAAAGATTTATTGTATGTATTGTAAAGTATGTATTGTATGTAATGTAAAGATTACATTAAATTAAAATAAGAATAATGTTTTAAAACTGAATGAGTTTTTAGTGTTTTTCAATGAAATACAATAACATCCATTTCAAGAAAAGAATAGATATTCTACAGAAAAGTGATGCTGAAGAAAGATAAAGATTTCAGAGAGACAAAAAGATTATATTCAAGTAAACTACCTTCACACAAAACTACACTGACTAGGAACATACAGATATACATATAAATTCTAAATCAACTAAAATGCGAAAAAAAATTGGTTAATCCTTAAAAGCTCTAACTAAGCAGAAATACATTTATTATATTAGAAGTCTAGAATTATAAATTTGCATAAAATCATAATTAGCATGCAAGATTATGAATATATTTCATCACATTACACATAAAAGTAAACACATGCTCAATCAGAATATTCTTATATTGATTATACTGTTTTACTCGTATATTTATAAGCACAATCACAACTCTAGAGAAACTATTATAAAACTATATAATCGCACATTATACTACATTTAATATTAAAGTCAAAATTTATTATGATAAATTATTTTCTACAATCTATATTAATAACAGTAGAAAAAAGGCAATATGCATAATTTTTGCAATAATTTTTCACCTTCTAACACTTAAAATGCACAATATGTATTAATGTTCATATATGTACTCACCTTAAAAAGTTGTCATTCTCCTCATTCATCTTTTCTGCATCTCTGGCTTTATATTTTATTAAACGTTCAATCAATTGTCGATTTTCTTCCTGCAAATTTATAAATTTAAATGTTAATAAACAAAATAGAGTATTAAATAAACATTTACAAATAACTTATCAGACTTGTTTTAACCCAATGTATAGAAAAAGATATATAGTACACAATTTTATTAAATGGTTGACATAATTAGAAAAAAAGCAATTATATAATATATACTTGTGTTTTTCTAAGTTTTTCCTCTAAAGATGCGAAAGCTAGCTGCAAGGCCTGATGTTCATCTTTGAGCATCTGATTAATAATTTCTGTTTCCTTCTCTCTACCAAGGCATTTAGTTATTTCTAAACGTAAGTTGACATTAGCTTCCGAACATTCTGCAAGACTGAAAAGGAGCAAATAAATTCATAAGAGAAGCTGTCTTACATACGCATACATATATATATATATATATAGATGATTAATTTACCTAGCTTCCTTTGCATAAAGTTCTTTTGTTATTTCTTGCAATTTGTTATTGAGATCTACTATTTGTTGTGTGTGTTCTCCTTTCCTCTTGTGTAGCATCGCCAATTCTTCCGCTTGTTTTAAAAGTCTAGCTTCAAGATCAGGATTTCCACCTATACCGATACTGCCATTGGCTACCTCACGACGAATGGTCTCATTTGCAATTGTCAATTGCATGTTTGTATTTCGCAGTGTGTTTGCACTTTCAAATAATCTATTATCTGTAAAAATATAGAAATATCGAAAAGTTGACTTACAAACTAATATTGAAATAGAAGATCCTGTGTAAGCTAACGAATACATTTCATTCAAAAAGAAATAGATAAATGAAATCTGTTAATAAACATCGATCCATAGATAAAATCTAACCGAACAGGACATATGGTAAACAATAAAATACAGTATCCAAAATAAGACATATTATAAAATTGCAGTGAACCAACGTGAAATGATTGGTAGAAAAAACTTACGCAGGCTGATGAGATCCGCAAAACAATTGGTTTGCGATCTGTTTCTTTCGCGTAATTGCGAAATTAAATCTTTCCGCCAGCTGATGTCCTCCCGGGCGACAAGCGATACACCTCCTTCGTTCGACGTCATTTTTCTCCCGACTGATTCGCACGGAGCTTAAAAATAAGCAATTACTATCGATTTAACCTTGATCGGGACCGTTTCGACAAGGAGGCTATAAACAACGATCTTCAACAATCGTCACTCCATAGCGAGGTCCTTCTTCACGACAACGAGCAACTTGGTCCGATAAAGAATTACATTCCACCGTCAGTCAATGTATAACGTTTGAGTATCTCGTAAAAATCACATGACATTGCTGCATTAGCGTAAATATTTTTAATTATGAAAACAGCTATTCTAACCTAGACGTGTATAGGTGTACCAAACACTACGCTGTGCTCTACTTTGAAATCTGAATGTCTGAATTGTTGTGCTATTATCGATATCACATCACCAGTAAGAATCGACGTTGCGATATATCGATACCACCGACAGGCTAGTCGAAACTCGAAACATCTGTTCTCATCTGTTCTTTTCGGCCATGCACTCGTTGCTTCCGTGTATACGTTGTAATTTTTTGGACACCTCTTATCTAATGTCAGTAATAAAATGTCTATGTATTAAATACAACTAAAGTAAAGATGTAAGTTGCTTTTTAAAATTTTCGTATGATTTAACATGTGTGATATGAAGTGCCTGGTGCAAATGGACAATGAAGTTGGCTGCAGTTGATGAAGAAGATTTCGCCCAATGTATATTCACAACCACAACTGACTTATTTGTATCAGGGATTTGTGTGGTAAGAATTTGAATGCAGTTGCTTTATTATCAACAAGTATGTATAGTTTTATTAAGGATTAAAATAAATAATTTAATATATAAATTATAGTAACAGAGGAAGTCTGTTGTTTAGGTTATGTTGGATTTTACTTACAAATTTAAAAAGATTTAATAATCAAATTTTACATGATCATAAAGAGAGGTTATATATTAATATAATTTTGATGATACAAGTGGAAATAATTTTTGGTATAAATAACTTAATATGAAAATATATAGCAATTATGTTGTTTGCATATGTAAAATCTTTGGTTATAGCAAAAAGTCAAAACAATGAAAATAATTCAATGAAATTAGAAGACAATGAAGGATCAAAACAAGAGTAGCAAAGAATGTTATTGTAATAAACATAATTTTGGTATTTCGTATAAATCATCAAACAGGTAATTTGGTATTACGTTTTATAAATCTATATTATCTTTATTAACTTTTTTAAATTATATTGTGTGCACAATATTATATATTTATTTTATGTAAGATAGTGTATATCATAGTTGTGCTACATATAACATAAATCATATATGCTACATAATATAAATTTTTTAATGCTTATTATATTTAATATTATATTTATATTCTATATAATTAATTTTAGAGACACATTGAAATTAAGTAAACGATGGCAAATTATGTATAATAGAAGGGCCAAAAAATACAGGCTAATTAGGACACAAGCTGCTCTTAATGAATATGTCTTTTATTCAATACTCAATACTGATGTTACTATGAAACAAGGAGCAGCAGCAAGTATGGTAAGAATGAAGAAAGTTATTAATTATAAGATATATTCCAGTCTTCTATATAGTGTTAAGCATGAATAATTTTCAAGTTTATATGATGTATTATATTTATCTCAAATGTGAGACTTGTAAACTTAATGATTTAAAATACTGAATTCGGCTTTAATGTTTAACACATTTATTTATAGATAGCACGTAGTATTCTTGCACTCTATAATAAATTAGCGGCAAATCGGGCGAAAAATCCTTACCTTGATCAATGGCAAAAATCTGGGTTAGATTAAATGAATATTTAAGTTGTTACTTTCGTCTTTTATAATCTAATAATTTTCATATATTTAATATAAATGTTTTTAACAGCTTGAGAAAAGAAAATTTAAACTGTGTTTTCTTAATACATATATCGTAAATACATATATAACATTCTTTAATTACATTTATAGGGAAAATATAATTGTTTTCCGAGGATACAATCACAAACATTTAAAATATCTTGAAAGAGAAGCGGAATTTCTGGCTCTCGGTAAACACGCTATCTACCATCGAGGAAATCGCAGCCGTATAATATTAGTACTATCGATATTCGGACGGAAGGAAGAAGTTGAAGATATTTTCGACGGACTCTTATATTTATGAGAGCGGTAAGCGGACGTTTATTTTTCACAATTTTTTAATTAACTTAAGATTATTTTTTAATTTGTAGCTTTTAATAACGGCACATTAAAATTGTATATTAAAGACGATGCCTCTATAATTAAGCCAAAATTTAACGTGATATCAATGTTTTTGTTTACATAATAGTTCTGTTATACCTTTATAATTTATGTTTACAGAAATATTCAAGTATCAACTTTAATGAGATTTCTAATACCATTAATTTTATTTTAAACAGTAATCCAAAGAAGTCATCTCCGTCGTTTTGAGAATGAAGAAAGCAGCTTATCGTACAACAAGAGCACGAGGAAAATATTCATTCTGTCTCGCTTGGTAGTGCAAAGGAATTTACCGATCGTGTCTTCGAGAGAAGACGGTGAGTAGCTGATTCGCGCAGAAGGTTTCAAGAGTATCCTCCCCAGCCTAAGGGCGCGTTACGCATACTCGGCGAGCAATGAAGGGAGTAAAGGACACGTTTAAGCGCAAAAGGTTGCGTGTAAAGAGAGGCAGGCGCCACGCCCGCCCCTCCATGCATAGCTCGGCCGCAGAGGGGACGTCAGAGGAGAACGGTTGGCGCAGCCGCCCGCCGCGTTTTATGCAACCAGTCTTGCTTCGGAGCGAGCGAATCCACTGCTCCGGCCTTTGACAGACGGGATATAGCGTGTTCAGTGCCATCGGTATTGTCTGTCGTCGTCTCCGTCAACCGTCTCCTCAGCCGTCGATCGTGCGTACGTATGATTGGTAACGTGTATGCTCGCGGCTCTCAGGCGAGGAGGATATACCGGCCCTATAATTCGGTTTCTCTGGCCACGCTTTTGAGACAGGTCGCGCGACGGGGCCTACCTATACGAGAGAGTCTGACATAACATCATACGCTGTCTGTTTTTTCTGTGCGCGCTGATTTTGCCGGCGTGACCAGCGAGCGAACGAGCGAATTCAGCGTGCCTTGAACGACGACGACGACGACGACGAGGGTGTCGGCGGTACTCGATATCATCGTATCGCTTCGCACAGAGTTGCGCCGCACGTACGATTCACGATCGCACCCTATAGTGATATACGGTGTGGGCTCGTGGTCCGCCAACGGAGTGTCAGTGCGACGACGGTCGGTTGGTGTGCTGACACACGGGTGCATTATCCACGACTGTGTGTGCGTGCATATGTGCGTGACGTGTGCGTAAAGGCAAGAGACCGGCTGCGGTAAGCGCGCAAGATAAAGAGAGAGGGACGGAGCGACGGCGATGCGGCCGTGAATCCTCGATACTTGGCTACGTTCACGCCGCGCGTATTCCGCGCGGACACAATACGAATACAACGATAACGATAACGACAACAACGACGACGACGACGACGACGACGACGACGACGACGACGACGACGACGACAACGACGACGACGACGGCGGCGACGACGACGACGACGACGACGACAACGACGACGACGACGACGACATCGGCCGGGAGACTACGGCTGGAACGACAGAGAAAGGCGCGTTCTCGCACGCGCTGCGAATTATCACGCATTCGCGTAACTGCGACGCGTCTTCCGACAGGTTCCTAGCTCGGTCGACTCCTTCGACCTCTTCCTCGTCGTCACTATGGCGGACGACGAGGTTCTCTTCGACGATGTTTACGAGCTCTGCGAGATTATCGGCAAGTGAGTACGAGAATCCCAGAGAGAAAGAGAGAGAAGAAGAGAACGCGAGAGTTTATGATAGATAGAGAGAGAAATATAAGGGTTGCACTGCGCGAGAGAGAAAGCACGATGCGATTGGATGAACGACGGTGGGCGGAGGTAGTGTGTTGATCGTATGCGTCAGTGTGTGTATGCGTCTGCGCCTATGTGACCCGTTGAATAGGGGGATAATGCCTATGCACAGAGAGCTCCTACATAGTCGGTGTGATACAGAACGAGTGAGTAACGATGGCATAGAGTAGGGGAAAGAGATGCTAGTCGAGTGAGGAAAACGAGTCGGACGTCGCATGTGCAAGTTCCTGTCTTTGCTTCCAGTTTCCACCTTCGTCGAATTCCATTCCAGTAACTTGACCTGTCATCCATGCTTGCAAGGCAAATAAAAAATTGTATCATTTCATCTTTTATTTCTGTACTACATAGTGCAGCTAAGTTTGTATGATCTTATTCCGTTTATAATTTTTTTATGAGTCAATTTCAGGACATTTAAAATATTGATATATGTTTATATTTTGTGTTAAATAATAATTCAAAAATAATATGTCCTTTATTTCGATATCAAATTTTTCAGATTTGAATTCGATATGTTTGTTTGAAAAAAATTACTAAATTTTTAAGTATGTTATAAGTTTAAGTTAAATGCTAATGTATAAAATTAATATATAACACTTATTTCAATAAAGCTAGATTAGGTCACATCTCTTTCGAAATAAACGACGTATTGGCATATTGGCAACAGCTCATTCGTCTATTAAATCTGTCAATAGACCATTTATCTAGACCCTTACATGTCCAAGTTTTTTCCAATTCGCCCAGGAAACAAGATTATTGCCCACCTTGAAAAGAAGTATAGACATATTCAAACATGTGTCTTTATTATATCTAAAACTTGAAGAATATAATTATCTAATATAATTATCTAGAACTTGAAGAAAAAATTCTGAAGAATTTTAATATGATAGTCGTTGGGTATTTATAAATCTCTACATCGTATCTGTTCAGAAATCTAACACATAAAGGGCCTTAAAGATAAATTTATAAAGAGGTTGTATCCGTATTGATCTATAAAGTGCCCTAAAGAATAGATATGAGAATTTATACATATATATGTAGCCACAATTTTAAAACAAATAGAACATTTTACCATTTATAAAAATTTTAAACATTCAATGAGATAAACATACATTATTTCATATTATAGTCGAAACATATATTGTGATTAAATATATGTCAAATATACAAAAAAATTTTTTTTTTAATTTTTAATTTTCAAGATCACAATAATCATCTATCGATATAAGAGCTAAAGATAGCGCGAATCCATGAAGATGTATTTTTCATTGTTGATTAGAAATTTGCACGACGATTTAATTACAATTCGAAGCTTTTAATGCTTGTTTTGTGTAGCTATGTTAGCAATGATCGATTCTATTGGAACGGTTTATTTAATCTGTTGAAAGACTATAGCTCGAAAAGCAGAGATTGCTGTCACAGAAACGCAATTTCGTTTGTATCGGAAGCCAATACTTGATTTATCATTCAATTGGCTAACCTTCATGCTAAAATAATACACGTCACCAGCTGTGACCAAAATACGTATCACAAAGACGTAGCTATTTGATGATCGTCGACTTATGACTTAGATTTATTCTCAGTCTAAAAACTATTTATAACTTGCAATTATCGTGTTTCTATAAACTATAAACAGTACATGGCAGTTTATTGTCTTGTACTTTCTTCATTCAAATGCCACAATCTTTGGGTTTATATTTCATTAGATCACTCTAATTAATTAATTTTTTTTAGACATTTTAGACATTTTAAACATTATTCAAATATATGTTAATACAACGTATATATGTAGAAATTAATCAGTATTAACATTTTTTTTTAATTATTTGATTTTTATATATTACTTAACATTTAAAAAATGATATGGAGAATATAAATCGGAAAAATTTTTATATTTATATATGCCGCGATTTTTATTAAAATATACATAATTTTAAAACAGACATATATATTTATTACAAAATTAAAATTCTGCCATATTTTGAAGTATTATCATCAGCATATTGTTAGATGTATGTTATCATCTCGAACGATATATAAATTTACTTTATCTTAACGTTAACGATGTGTTCTATTTTAAGTTCTGTCCTTGTATGGTAATAGATTTTCTCGTGACACTAAAGAGAAATAAGTGATATGGACTATTCGTATATCCTTGTGATAAAGGCTATTTATTAAGACATGCTTAATCAATCACTCAATATTTATTTAAATTTGATTTGTATTTTACGAATTCGATTAAATACTTGATAACAATAATATTGCGCTTAATATTATAATAAAATAACATTAATATCGCGCCTTTTATGATGAATCAAAATTAGCAAATTTACGAATTAAATTATATTTATAAAGAAAATTAGTTCAAAGTAAAAATAAAATAAATTTTAACCTTTTTCTTTTAAGAGAACATTTTTAAAAATTAATTAAACATACAATAATGAATATTTTTTTATCGAGTAAATTTTTAATTATCTGATTGTATGTAAACATCAATTTTTTTAAATATTTTTTTATGTTATTTCCAGTTTTATATATTTAAATAGAAACATTCTTGCATAACAATTAGTACAAAAGCATTTCAAAGATTAGTTGGAAAATCATCATACATATATATTTACATAAGCTCTATAGACTGCATTAATTAAACTCTGCCTAAGGTTATCGAGAAGTGCATTCTTCGTTCGTTACAGTTAATTAAAGTTGCACAATTGATGCTCTTTTCTACGTCAATTGAACTTAAATGCTGTTAGGTGTATTTCACACACAAACAACTCTTTGAAAGTCTTCCCTTCAATTGAGTGTTATAATGTTTTGTTCCATACTTAAGATATATTCCAAAGCGTAAATATAACAATGACCAATTTTCCATTTCTATATAATTTATTTCATAACTAAAATTTACCCCATGTTTTTTTCTAAAAGTTCTCAAAAAATATTATATCTCTTACAATACTAATACAATTAGTCTCTCTCTTATAATCCATTTCAAATTATTAAATAAATATATTTAATATATGTTAACTTTTTCGTATGATGATGTGAGATGAAAAACTGTATACACAACTTTTCATTGCACAGAGAGAATTTTCTCCTCGAATTTACCCTGAAAATCATGGCAATTGTGGGACAATATGGTATGAAAAGAATTTTATGAGAATTTCTCTGATTAATATTTATCAATCTATCACAATAAAATATAAAACATGTCTGATTAATTTTACTAAACTGCATAGTAAAATTAATCAAACATATTTTATCACATATTAATAATCAGAGAAATTCTCATAAAATTCATTTCATACCATATTGTCCCACGATTATGACGATTTTCGGGGTAAATTCTAAGAGAAAATTCTCTCAGTGTGATTATCTTTTATATCATAACTAATACAAAATTTGTGATTAAATTTCTAAATTATATATATTATTGATAATAAAAATTATAGTATTTGTGAAATACAGAAAAATAAATAAAAATAAGTAAAATCACACACACACACACACACACACACACCGCGCGCTCAGTGCTAGATACACTATGAAGAATAAAGATATTAATGTTTTTATTAGATATTATATCAGTTAAATAAAAATGAATTGCATATCTTGGAAGTTGTCGAAATAGAAAGGGAATTATCGAACATGTATACAGGACTTTTGGATGTTCTCATGCCGTTGCTCCATTTTGCTGGAGAACGAAAGCACCAAGAAATCCTCGAAACGTTTCGACGGTTTTAAATCTCGATGCGGACATGTACAAGGCGAGATACGAGGTGGCACGTTCTGTTTTTACGATTCTCGTCCTACTTTTCATTTCTCTCGTACAAACTCTCGGTTGGCAGATCTTTTATATATGTCCACTGTGTATATGTTCTTCAAAAAAATAGGATAAATTTTTATCCTTAGAACTTGTCCTTGAATTTAATTACACGGACCGACTTTATGTCGGATCCCTTTTCGAATAGCAGAGTTACATTATACTCTTTGCTTGCTATCGCATAATAAATTGTTTCATATGCAGATAATGACGTTAAGACAAATATCAGGTGTGTCCGTAAGAAATTAAATTATATAAACGACAAAACTTAATTGCAATTAGTAAAAATGGCAATTGATGACTTAATCGTATATAACTAAAATCATTATGGCATTGTATTTTAGAAGATACATCAAAAGAGGAGAGAGAAAGGTTGCTTTTATAATATTTTAAACACACAAATGAGAAAATTACAATTTATATTTATTAATTTATTTGTTGCATATTTGATATTTTATTGTTAAATTAATATTTAAATCGCATTTAGCCGGAAAATTGCGTCCTATTTTAGTATTTAATAGCGTTTATCGTAATATAAATCGACCGCATGATGCACTTTAAATAAAATTTTAGATAACATTTGCATTCTTTTTTGTTACAAAAAGTATTAAATCATAGATTAAACTGTGACATTTTTATTATTATCGCAAAATTGCTTTGAGATATAATAATCATAGGCCATGATTTTTTTGTTATTTAATACGTCATTCATTGACGTCATTATAAAGACATTCTAGAAAACACAGAAAGCAGATTGCAAGTTTCTTTTTTTTAACATTATTTACCCTTAGTTTTATTATTTACATTGCATTATTACTGTGATTTTAAAAAATTAAAAAATGTTTTTATAATATATAATTATATTAAATATAATATTTATTTATATTATATATATTTATATTATATACATATAAAACAATCTACAAATTTTTGCTCTGTGAGATATATATATTATTTATAGCATAACATCTCATTTAATATATATATATTCTATAAAATATTATATTTTAGTGATGTTTCGACTTTTTTAAAAAGTAATTCTCGTGAAACTTTTTCTTTTATCTATACCTATATAATCACTTGTCTTTCTGTCTGTAAAAATGTGTAGTATTTTTTGCCGGAACAAGTTTTCTTGCAAAATTATGTCACTGATATAACTGCCTTAAATCTTTAACTTTTCGAAATAAAGCTTGCTTTATGTTACCGAGATAAAGCTTGTCTCGAATTTGCATATAATTTCTCAGTTTTCTAGTAATGTGATGACATTTGTTAATGTATTCGAACAATTCTTGCTTTAGCGCATGAGAAATGTTTCCAAAGCAATGATAAAATTTAGATAAAAAGTTAGTCACAGTTAATTTATATTTATATGCTTCTTAATAATTTATTGTTCTTATAGACGTTATGTATTCTTGTACATTTTGCCAATTTTGGAATTTAGCCAATCGACATTTAGATCACTGCAGTCCAATATTATTTTATATAAATTTTGCCCAATTTCCTATTTCGCTGAATCTAAATATATTTATAGTCAAGTTAAATTTATTAAATTATTTATTATCAAGTATATATAAATTTAGATCACTGCAGTCCAATATTATTTTATATAAATTTTGCCCAATTTCCTATTTCGCTGAATCTAAATATATTTATAGTCAAGTTAAATTTATTAAATTATTTATTATCAAGTATATATAAATTTAACAAAATATATGCATCTTAGCTGATACAATATAATATTAAATATGCATCAACTCATCTGTTCAATATTTATTTTAAAAGTCTTGATGCAGTATATATATATAATTCGATAGAATATTTATCTGTAATAAATTCTTAACGTTTGTATTCAGCATTTTAAACACACGGATGTTGCTTTCCTGTTATCGACACCTCGCTCGTATCGAAGATAAAGTATCTGCTTAGTATGTTCAGTATCGTATAGTATCGTTACTTCGACTTGTAGAGATTTGTGCTATACGTATATATCATTCTATATCCTCGTACATTGCATATAATGTCGCGCAGTCCGTTTTTACATTGACAAACTTTCTATATTTATTTACATTATTTTTTAATTTTTCGTATATTTCTAGTGCACGTTTATAAATAAGAAATATTTTAAATATAATACAAAATCTACACAGAGAGAATTTTCTCTTAGAATTTACCCTGAAAATCATGGTAATCGTATGGGACAATATGGTATGGAAAGAATTTTATGAGAAATTCTCTGATTAATATTTACACAATAAAAATAATAATATCTATCACAATAAAATATAAAATATGTTTGATTAATTTTATTATGTAGTTGAGTAAAATTAATCAAACATGTTTTATATTTTATTGTGACAGATATTATTATTTTTATTGTGATAAATATTAATCAGAGAAATTCTTTCTATACCATATTGTCCCATACGATTACCATGATTTTTAGGGTAAATTCTAAGAGAAAATTTTCTCAGTATATAATTAATTTGTCACGATTATAAATTTTATTCTTTTCGTACGTCTGAGGTATAATTGGGCGAAAGTGTCATTCATCTGTATCACATTAGAATACCGATCACATCAAACATCGGTATCAGCACCACCTTTCGCAAATCAGCAATGCTGCAGGCATAAGAGATGCCGGCCGTGATATCGTGAGGTTTCCAATCTAGCCACTTGATCTTCTCGCTGATATCCGTACAGAGATATATATCGTCTGTAACCGACTTGATGAACGGATCGTTGAGGCCTACAAACGCCGTACCCCGCTTGCTCAATGGATCGTAGATGACTTTCCAATAGAACTTGGGTGCGGACACGATTGCACCCTCGGCATGCAGGTATACGGGCTGCTGTTTGCCATGAATGTCCTCCATGGTCATCTGACTGTGCACCCCCGTATAAACGTCGAGATCCAAACGGCGGCTGGCGGCGAAGCGTCTGACGCTGACCTCCAGCGAATTCCAATTACCACCGTTAAAGGACTGCCACTGAGGCGCAGTGTTTAAGTACCAAAAAGTTGTCCTCTGCAGAGTGCCGTAAATGAAGTCCGCTTTGGCAGCCATATGACCGCGAGAGAGGAATTGCATCGACTTTTTCAATCGTTCTTGAGCCAACTCAGTCGAATTCAGAATTCTAGCGAGCGTGTTTAACTGGGTTTCGAATTTATATAAATGATTTAAATTTATCCCAGGATAAAATCTTCCCGCTAAAAACTTGGACGGTCTGAAGCATGCAATCATCAGTCAAATATGAATATCATTTTTCATAGTACTACGAGCAGTATGCATTTTCTTTGAGTGATTGTATTTTAATGTACATATATAATCACAAAATTATATAGAAAATAGGTAAAAGAGAAGCTGTATCGATCATATGTCACAATTTTATTGTATGTACATATAATTCTATATTAAAATTTAATATTATTAACGTATTAAATATTGTAACAAGAAATATATGATTTTCTGATTATTGAAATATTATTAATATAGATTAATATCATATCTAGAATTGATCAAAAATGTTCGTATATTAGAGGATCTTACCTGGGATAGCTTTGTTGATAACTTTGGATCATTTTTGACATCTTGAACTTTGTATAGTATGTCGTATACGTTTTGTCGTCGCGACATAATTCAATAGTGCGGATGAAAGTGTTGCTCACGTTGAAACCAATCTCGATGGGACTGTGTCTGTCAAGGCAAGGTGGCGAGCCCGTGTGCTTGGCATAATGCTTGGGATGAGATTTGCAAACTAAGGATGAGAAATTGTGGCGAGCTTCATTCACGTCAAACACCTTATCCTCTACACAAACTGCTTTGGCCTCATTATCCCAACTTCTGTTTTTGAGATAATTGTCTTTGCCTGGGCATGCTAAGTTAATGAAGTCGTCTGCTCGTATACTTAGCGTTCCATTATCATTATCCGGATACCAAATGGTCATACTTTTGGTAGCCCGCTTCAGGAGCAACGGTTGAGGCTCCTTGAGATCGCCGATTTTATATTTCGTAGAGATTGCACACTCGGCACCTGAGAATATCGTTTATAAATAGTTATAATTGCAAATTACTATAAATTGATGTTTACACAAACAATTTGCGCGGTGATATTATGAAATAATCGAATGATTTACCAGCATTATATGCAAATGCCGAAGCGATATACGCAAGAAACGTAATGACCGCCAACATGACAGCATTCGAGTAACCGTACAGTTAAAACCTGTTTCCCTCTCTTTCATCGATTTTATACTCGCCGACGAGTCATATATCTATCCAATAATCTCCGATGAAATGTTGATTTGATTATCAGTTGTCATGAGATAACATTGTTTACTCACAATTATTACACAAATTTGTTAGGCAAAAACGTCGTTGAAATATAAATGCAGATAAGCTTTGCTCGAAAAATAATTCATCAATTTGACACACATTTAAGTAACATGTAAATGAAATATGCATGATAATGAAATAATGCACATATATTGTGTGTAATATTATTGCTACAAAATATTAATTGAACAAACATGGGAGATGTTTATCGTAATACTATTATTACAGATAAGCCGATATCTCATCCATTGAAGTAACCGTAGATCTATATCACATACAAATAGTTATTATATTATATATATGAGGAATATGCATACAATGAATGCATACAATCTATAAAATCCGCTATAAATTGTTTTGACAGAAAAGAATCAGGAAAAGTTGATTAACGTTTTATGAATCGATATTGAGATTTATATTCACGTGAATATATATGTATCTTTTATATAATTTTATTTCTTTGATATTTTTGAAGTGGATTTTTTTCTTCGTGAATATTTGATGTAAAGCCATTTTTCAAAGTTTTTAACATTGTATTTTTGTAAGTATAACTCATATATAAAAATTCTGTCTCTTTCTCTCTCTTTATTAAGTTTATTTCATTTTATTAAATTTATTTGGAATTCTACAATAACATGTCGTTTTTGACATTTTAAAGCACAATTTTAATGACATTAATTTTTAACGACATTTTAAAATACATAAATCTCTTAATTTTATTAATGTCTTTTCTATTAATTTTCTTTGTGTTTCAATTAAAGATTGTTTATAGATCTATTGATCTATTGAATCTTTAATTAACATAAGAAAAGATATTGAAAAATACTTTGTACAATTCAGATTTATTTCGAATATTTTTGTAATTTATTCATATCGACAAATATTTGAAATTGTTTCTTCGATTATTTTTGACTCTAATATCTATGTTTTTATTTATTAAAAGAATATACAGTAATCATATTCTATATATATATTTCAATATCGCTATATATTATCCCAATCTATTTGAATTCAAAAGTAGAAGAAAAATTTACTTGCAATCAGTCAAATTACTCGGCACCGATATTAATAGAAAGATGCAATGCCACGATTTTGCTAGTGATTTTAAAGTTGCTATTGATGCTATAAACTGTTATCGATTCGCTTTCAAATTTTGGTGCTCTATGCAAATTTATGTATGTAAATTTCACTCTTTCACTATTGCAGCTATTATATTGCTGCAGGGCATATTAAACTGCTTGAGTTAGTAGAATATCTGATTAATTTGAATAAATTTTGATTAGATAATACACACGCGTATATTATGTATATCAACATAATAAGATGCACGATGTGATAAGTGCACATAAATTTTAATACAATACATCTCTCAATGTATTATTAAATTAAATATTAAAATATTTTCCATAATTTTAAGATAATTAATACATATAATTTTTTAAATATAATTTTAAAGTAAAGTAATTCTTTTAAGACAAATTATAATAAATTTAACGTATATTATCTGAAGAAGAATTGGTGAAATTGATAGTAAGTCTCATTATAACTTTAAGTCTAACTCCAAGTAATTTATAATGACGATGCATAGAAGAGAGAATGTAATATATCAGCGAGATGGGACGGTTTTAGTTTAAACAGAACTGACGAGGGAGACGAGTAATTGCCGTTTATGCACTGCATTTCGGTTAGCCATAGCATATGTGATCCGTACGTGTCGATAAGAGTAACTGCAGAAACTGCGCCAGGTATAAAAGCGACTGAATAGTCTGATGAGAGGGTTGTCGGCATAAAAGACGATATTCCAGCAAGTTAAGTGAACCCTTGAAAATATCTCGCGAGCACCCGTGTGTTAGGAACATTATTTATTCCTGGCTTTTACTAACAATTCCATTTAATAGTTGCAGTTCCCCATTTCTTCCCCTTTCCTGCGTGTGTGTAGTTGGAAGTGTCTGTTATATCTATAAACATAATAAGTATGATTATACATTTTGATTAAGCACTCCGCGTAATTAAATTCCGATTAACTAATTAATTGACAATGAATCTATCAAGTAATATCATTTTGTCAATTAATAATTATTAGTAATAGCATTAAAATTTTTTTTTATTTATCAGATTATAATTATTTTTTTTATTTATCAGATTATAATTATTAGTTTTATATATAGATTATTTTTAAATACGTTTTTATATATTTTACATTTAAATATATATTAAATATTTTATATCTTGTAGAACAGATTTATTAATTTGTTATTATTATTTGTACTGTTTATTATATATAGTAAGAAAAAACAGATTAACAACGACGAATTATACATAATTAGAAATTTGCTGTATACATACAATTCTATTAATTGAGTTAATTATTGATTAGTTAATTGGAGTTTGGTTGAAATTATCCTCAGAAAGAGAAAAGAAGCTTTAATAGTCTTCTCTTTATAATATAAGAAAAAGAGAGATAAAGACATCAAGGAAATAATTTGCTTCCTCTCTAATATCTGTTGTATACGTGCCGCTTACGATTAAGATAGAGAGTTCAATCTATATATTTTATAACGTTTATGCTACGTGACTCCAATACCGCATAAACGAATAAAGTATCGAAGATGGAACGTTAATTTCGGCGTATCGTAATTACGTATCTTTGCATTGAATGCCATTGCTGTATTTCTAAGCAAATACGTGACATCCAATTATGATAAATTTCAAATCTATCAATGGGACAATGAGTGAAAATGTTCGATTTGCATAAGTAAGTAAATCGAAATTAAAATATTCAAAGTTTATTTCTAAATGAAAATCTAATTTGTCAGAGTAATCCGTTGTATGATTACAAAATATATTGCAACACATATGAAATCATTATCTATACTATCATATTATCTATACTCTATCATATTTATCTATACTATTATTATATCTATATTATCATTCAACAATGCTACCGAACGTTAATATATATATATATATATATATATATATATATATAAAATATTAAAGCATGAACATAATATGATTTTTTGTATCTTCTATTTTATAAGCGTGTTATCACATTTTTATTTCTACATATAAAATCTATTTTTGAGATAAAGGAAAGATATTAATATAATATTGTTTTTTTTATTTTGATACTTTATTTTATGAACATTATTGTACTTCTATGGGAAATCTTTTCCAATCTTTTTGAATGAATTTATAAATGAGATTATATAAATCCACACAGATATCTATATTATATCTATACTATATCTTAGTATAGACATCTGTGTATAAATCAGTAATTTGTGAATATAGCATCTAATGTAACCTAATCAATGGCCTCTGCTATGTTCAATTTAGTTATGGTTTCGATGTTAGTGGTATGCTATCATCCATCTAAAATTTTAAACAGCTAATTACCGCTTTGAAAATTAAAATTCTATATGAAAACTGCTTGCATCTGTAATGTGCTTTAAACGCTTTCGAACTTATATCAATTAGGAAGGGCAAAGTTCAATTACGACAGATTCGAGCTCTAATTTACAATGGCCAAGAGGTTAAATAGAGTGCCATTTGACAATGGTGAGAACTTGTTTATTAATGGCTTGTCTTTAGTACGCTTTAAAGAGAGGAAAGAAATACTATTTGTATAGCTATAAAATGTGATAATGAAATGCAGAACACTAGCAATCGATGGGTCAATTTCGTTTACGTTTTTATTATACAGCATAGAATGTTAAAAGCTAAATAAATAAGAATATATATATATGTAGCATACATCTGATTAAAAAAAATAAAAAATTTATAGAGAGATATTCTTTTTTAAAAGAAAAATCGGTTTCGAATGTAGGTCGCGATAGTGTTTGATCCCTTCCGGAAAGTGACGAGATGTCAATAACTTCTCATAAAAGGCGGATTACGTCGTCGTGCCAATCGCTTTATGAAGATCTTAAGGCACTCAAGAGCCGACTTGTAAGAGAGCTTTTAACAACGAAAAACGGGGGTTAGATGTATAGTAACTCGTTCGCGGATATGCCGTGATGGGGTGGCCTGTGTGTTACAGCAAAAGATTTATGTAGGACCACTTTAAAGAACTGCACTGCATCAATTTTTTTAACTTAAGATTATATTGAGAAACATAAAACACAATAAATGCACAATATAATTATATGACTATAATTTTTTGTAAAGAAATGGTTTAAACATTAGCATGCGAATGCAAAAATATTATTAATTATTAATTTATTACGTATTCGAAATACGATATATAAAATTATTACGATATATATAATTATAACTAATTATTATTATATCTAATTTATAATTTGTTAAACTTTAATAAATACTTTGACTTGATATTATTTTTATACATTAGAATTATGTTTCGTACATAAAAATTTTTATATTAAATATATAAATACTATTTTGCACATTCAAAAAAATATAATAAATGTGAATATAAAATATTAATTAAATATATAAATAGATGATTTAATAATTTAATAATCAATTATAACTTTAAAATAATTTGTATATTATTAGTATTTATGATGTATAATTATATTATTTAATGTGACCGTTATTATTATTACGATTCGATATTAAATTAAAGTTAGAAATATTAAAGAGATGAAAGTATTAAAAATATTTAATAATTTTGAAAGAAAAGTTAATAATAACATAATATAAAAAATAATATTTAATTCTAATTCAATAATAATTTCTGAAATAAAAAATTTATTTTTATTACAGTTGTATGATACACCGCTAAATCTCTTTTACTAAATCTCTTTTACTAAATCATAAAGACAAAAGGATCTATTAACATTTTATTATTCAAGATATTTGGCTCTTTTTTAAATAGTTGAAATTAATAATTTAATTGTTTTTTATTATATATTTCAAAAATATTCACTCACACGTATATTGATTGAATATAGAGGATAGAATTAGTTAATTAATTATTTTTAAATATTGAAACAAATATAGAAAATAGAGAAAGAGAAATTTCTAAACAACAAATAAATTTAAAGCACAAGCATTCTTATATTACAGAGATATGGTGTAAACACACACAAGACTTTATACCATTTATTTTATATTTATAATAATTCACACATATATAGGAGTTCTTGCACGCGATATGATGATGTATCATCATTAGACGAACCGCAGAGACAGATGTTGTATGAGATGCTATACGCACGACATTGTGGGTTTTCACGAATTCCATGAATGCGTGCGTGGTTATCATTCGATGGATAATCGAGACCGTTATTGAGTTTAACCCTTAAGTATAGGGCTGATCGTATGACCTACTCATGTTCCTGTACATTACGCACATTCACAAAGACTGCTCGTTTCACAGATTACCTATCTTGTATATAGAGAATAGATATATATATATATATATATATATATATATATCTGTCCCTTTTCCTATGTTATTTAGATATGTGATATCGATATCCAGAAATTAGATTTTCCGTATGGATGTAAAAAAAAGCTGACAATCATTCGAAATACAAATGCAAATATATATTCCTTTAATTCTTAAAATACAAATTCATATTAAACATTTTTGTCTCGAAATATTGATGAAGATATTTATCTCAATATGTATTTATTTATCACAACATTTATCTATATAAAATCTCCCCCCTTCCCTCTCTCTCTCTCTGCGAAGAGCAATAAACTGCTTAATGTTACTAACATTAATTTATGTAGTATGTAGATATAATTTTATATTAGTTTGTCTTATTACTAACAGTATAGCTGTTTATGCTTTAAAAAATTAATTATTTTGTTAGATATATAATATTACTTATTTCTTATACATAAAGTTAGCAATTAATATTTTGAAATTAAAAATATTTTATATTAAGCAAGAATGTTTTATATTTTCATCAAAATTTCGATGCTAGAAGTATTATTTTCATATTAAATGAAGTTCTTTGTCTTGAAATATTTTTTTAAATTTAAATATATTTTTTCTTTTCTAATTTGTAATTGAAATAATTTCTACTTTCTTCAACAAACTATGACCTATATTGACATTTTCTTATATTTATTGTAAAAACTCTTATAAAATTTACATCTAAATGCATAGCATGGATGCAAAGATAGTACATCAAAATTAGTATATGCATGCGTAGGAAAAATGGAGAGTCACAGCGCACGCGACATTTAAAAATGGCGTTAGGTCACCGGAAGGACGTGACCTTGGTCTATAAAATGAGATGTTAAAGAAATCTCAAGATATTAATCCTTTAACACCGAAACTCTAACATTTTACAACGTCTTTATAAGCTTCAAGGATTTTATTTGTTAATATATTTTAAAAAGCAATATATTAACTTTATTAACTTTAACTTTTATTTTTAATAGACATTGGAATTGAATCCTATAAATAAATTCTTGCTAAAAGGAAAATAGATATTAATTAAAAAATAAATTATATAAGAAAAAAGTTTTCGAAACAATCATTTTTTACATGATAAATATTTATATGAAGAAACAATTCCTTATTAAAAACAATTCCTTTCTTTCTAACATGTGTAAAATTTATTTCTCTTTTGGCAAGTTAAATTATTATTATACAATATCTAATTATATATGTCTGCGCTTATCGATCCGATGCCTTCTATTCGATCTGCGAGTCGTCCTGACGCGTAATTCGTATTCAAGTAACTCCTGTGAGAGTAATTATTAGTGTTGACGTCTCATCTCTCATTGTTGCAGGGGACCATTCAGCGTCGTTCGGAAGTGCATTCACCGTCAGACCGGGCAGATTTTTGCCGTAAAAATTGTCGATGTGGCGAAGTTCACTTCTAGCCCTGGGCTCAGCACTGCAGGTGAGTATGTATAGTGAATAGTACACAAGGGAGACATACCGAACAAGAAAATAACTGGAAATATCTTTCTTCGATTTCGAGTTTTGAACGTGCAAAGAGCTTAATAAAAAATAATTACATATTTTTATATGCGCATATTTTTTATATGCAACATAATTTAAATCTTAATATCAAAAATGAAAACAGATTATTTTATTTTGATCGAATTTCTTCGAAACATTAATACAAAAACAATTGTATTAAACATACATTTTTGTGGTGTCAGCAGAACATTTTGTGATGCATATTCTTCACAATTTATTAATTAAATTTATATTTTACGTAGTTCTCTTTTTTTTTGTTTTGAAGAATCTATATGAAATGTTTTTAATATTGTGTTTTCGTTTTTATATATTTTATGATTTTCGCATTATTGGCTATTTAAATACACAGATATATTGATTTAGCTTTTTAAAGGATTGTTTCAATTCTTCATTACTTAATCAGGTATATACAAGAAATAAAGATTTTATATTTTGAACTGTTTTACATTCAATTTATCGAAATAAGAAAAGAAATAGTTTCTATATACCATTTCCTTGTAAATACTCTACCATTAGTTTCCATCGAATGTTCGAAACAAGATCTATACTCTCTTGTCCGCGTATCTGACAACACGCGTTTTCCCAATGCTGTGCGATCGACTGAACGTGGGTTCGACTCATGAACCGATGCGAGGACCATTGTGCAATTGGAAAGGCGGACTTGCACATTTTTCGGGGGTTTAACCCAACATACCGGCTGACAGGTCCAGACGATATACGAGAACCATTGTTTTAAAATCGATTTTTTCTAATCAAGCGCATTTTTCTGGAAATAAAACCAATATTTAACCATATATACATATACGTAACATGTATTAACATGCATGAATAATTAACAAATAGACAACAATTGATAGTTTAATAGTAGAGAAAGCTGATTTTGAAACACTTTTTCATGCAGGTTTTAAATGATCTATAAGACTATTAATAATGTTAGCAAAACAAAAATATAATTTTAACACACATATCAGAAATATTTATAATTGCATAATATTAATAAGAAAATAAATGTTTATCCGAAATTCTATATAAAACTTTTGGGATCATATAAGAATTCCATATCAAAATACCCAGAAATATATGCAAGCAATGTTTGATATTTTGTTTCTTTTGCAAAATATAACTTTGAAATATATAATATATAAGACGACACATTAATTTTTTCCTCAAAGAAAGATGTTTGTAAAACATAAAATTTCTTGATTTATTTTCAATACGTTTATGCGCTTAATTTTATCATATTTATAAAAACCAATGTTTTTCAATTATTGACACGTTATTTAATTATAATAAAGATATTTAATTTACAGATATTAAATTTGTTATTTAAAAATTAAAGTATGTTATCAAATTGAGCTGCAAATGAAAAGCGCACACAGTTTCATATTCTTTATCTTTTAATTAAATTTATATCAACGAGATTTTTATAGCGCTTGATTACAAAGATTTAATATTATTAAGTTGAGAAATAGTATAGCATAATTTTGTGATAAATTTTGTTAAGAAAGTTAATATTATTAATATTATTAAATAGTTTTATAATTACAGTTTTTTAATTAGTCAAAGAATTTATGGATAAAAGTTAGGGAGCGAGTTATAAGTTCGATTGTTTTATATATTTTTATATTGAAATTTTATTAATGATAATTATTAATTAATTTAAGAAGAGTTTTACTTTTACTTTTACTTTTACTTTTACTTTCACTTTTATAAAAATATATAGAATTGTACAAAAATTATTAAACAATTCCTTTCAAACGTTATCTGTAAAGCTTTGATGTAAATGTAAATGTTAAATATTATAAATTTTGTTCAAAACTATCGCGATTAGTTTCTTGCATTTTTTTTATAATACAATTTTGATTTAGTACAAAGTTGAAAAATACGAGCGCTTCCGTTATTGCAGCAGACTTTCGTAGCTTTGCCTGAGAGTGCAGATTCCATTGCAGTTCATTGCAGTTCAATGCAGATACGGCATCTAAATTGAGTCTGATAAAAACGATCTGGGAAACGAAGTTTTTACATTTGATCGAGATATGGTATTTGAATCCAGATACGAGTTTTGTTTAACTGAAATAGGCTTAAAATAATCTCTTTTCTTTTTGACAACATTTGTATGCGTGCGAGCGTGCATGTGTATGTGTGTGTGTTTACGTAAAGTTTGTTTTCTTTCTTCAAATATTGCTTTTATCTTTAATTTTTAACTACAAGTTTCTGTAAATTTATATATTATATTTGTAACCAATAATGACATAAATTCTCTCGATAGATAATATTATATAACAATGAAATTTGAAAGCATTAGTTGCATGATATTTACTCTGTCCAAATAGATATTTGCCTCGTAATTATTTTATACGTGTATTACTTATTTAATACGTGTATTAATAACTTTTTATGTTTTCTTAGCGTTTTATTTTTGAATACACAAGTACCTTTTCTTTTATTTAAAAATTTTTTTTGCAAAGTTTTAAATCTTAAATATTTCTTGATAATTTCTTGATTGTGTATAAAATCTATAAAAATAAAATTATCATAAATTAAATAAATTTAAAATCAATTTAAAATAATTTGTGTAACGATTACTCAGCAATTACAATTTATGCGATGATTGATATGTGAAAATCTGCTAGATTTTATATGTTACATTTTATGTTTAGATTTGAAACGAGAAGCTACAATATGCCATATGCTGAAACATCCACATATTGTGGAACTGCTGGAAACCTACAGTTCCGAGGGCATGTTATACATGGTATTTGAATAGTAAGTATGCAAACATATTTTACAATATTTTGGTGATCATATTTTATTATTTACTTATTAATTTTATTTAAGCCGGGATAATAAAGCAATTTTATAGGCCTCAAAAAAGTTGTAAAAAAATAGCAACATAAATTATTATAATTGTATGCTTTAAATACATACTTATCGTGAATTTGACGCTAGTTTTTCTTTTTCTTCTTCTTTTTCTTTTTAAATGACTTTAAATAAAAGGGATGTCAGTTCTTTTATTATATGCCAACAAGTCTACTATCTCGGCTTCTTGGCGCAATTATAGCCTTCAGGCTAATTGGATGTTACGCTCTCGAAATACGAGATGGAAAAGCATCATACGATTATCGAAAATAAAAAATTCGGCAAAATAAATACATTTCCTTAGCGGCTCTATCTTTACTCGCGAAAAGCACGTTTTCCATTTAGTTGTTTGCCATCTATTATAACGTTCTACTATAGTTCGCTATAATTGGATGCATATATCCGAGGTACTCTTGAAATAATCTACGCTATCGGATAATATATAGCTACGGTTTTTAATAGACTCGATGCTCAAGGCGTTTTTAACGATACTATTTAATTAACATGACACTCAATTGCACTCCAATACTTTCTTTAGTTTAACGAAACATTTTTCTTTTGCTATAAGAAATCCTAATAATCAATTTTTGGTCATTGTCAATATATGATTGATAATACAGTATATATTTTTATTAATATTTTACAAATCAAATGTGTGAGTACTATGAATTTTTGTGTTTTTAAATTTAAACATTTGATACACAAGTAAGATAAGCATTAATTATTAATATTATATAACATACACATATAATAAAAAATAAAAATTATAAATACATGATAGATACGTTATATACGAGTATATAATAATATAATAATATAATAAAAAATATATCAATTTAAGAGAAAAAAGAAAAATACGAAATTTAAAGCAGATCTTTTTATTATATTGCGCATCATCGTTCCTGTTTTAATATCCCGACTTTTTTCAGCATGGATGGGTCTGATTTATGCTTCGAGGTGGTAAGACGAGCAACTTCTGGATTCGTATACAGCGAGGCGGTTGCTAGGTAAGAAAATTCATTATATCTATCATCGAGCGTACACACATTCGCCCATTCATCTATCACATAAACACACACACACATAGACACACATCTGAGCATACTATGACATCGTGAATTCACAGTACGTTCATTAAACATTATCTGTTGAAGACTAACATCGTTTATTTTAGACGTAATACGATGTATATGAAGACATCCGGTTTTAAGCGTTCTAAACAGTACTATAATAGTGATAAATAATTATATACTTTATATAATTTATTATATTTTTTTAAAACAATTTAAAAAATTACATAAGAGAGTTTACACATATAAATTAGGAAAGGGTTACAATATTATTTTTAATAAATCATTATTTTTAGATTTTTTAACTTTATATGGTTGTATCAAAAGATGTTTTAAATAATAAATAAATAAATGTGATCTGATGTTCTAGATGTCGGCCAATGGAGCCAAGCGCGAAAATTAATTTCTAATTTTTCGGAACAGTATCTCTTGGTTTGAGATCACTGAGTTCCATTTGATTAATTATCAATTAACCTCGTACTTACAATGGAAAAAGATGTTTTAATCTATTTATTATTTTGCATTTATATAGGCAGAGAGAAATTTGATAAATTAATTGCTTTGTCTCCCTGAGTTGCTTGGAGCTTTAGTGAAACGTGATTATCGTCTGTATGTTACACCTCGATATAATGCAAACGCAGATTCTCGAGAGAGAGTCTCCCTGGCGCGTAATAAATTCCTGTCTCGATAAATCCTTGACTGCGATCCATTAGGTTCGCTATACTCGTTTATGTCACGCTTGAACTAGTACTAGTCTTCACTTCGGAAGGATCCTATTAAAACTTGTCACAAATACGGCATTATATCATTCATATTACGAAGGAGAGAATTATAAGTCAATGTATCATTGATATGACTAATGTGGCCAAAGTAGTATAATTTTTTAAATAATGTTTGAATATAAAAATAGATTCTATTTTCTTATTATCTCATTATAAAAATAGATTTAGAGTATATTCACACATACACACGTTGCAAACATTCATTTATTTCAATATATTCAAACTAAGAAGATCCATATATTCTCCAGAATCAAACATAAAAAAATCTTTTGAAATCTTTACTTTCTTTTGTTTTGAAATAAGTTTTCGTGTCTTATATTCCATTCCTGAATATCAAAGATATCATCGCTAATATCATATGTCAAATGCACGAACATTATACACATTTACTGTATGTAACGTATAAAGTGCTTGAAAGATCATATCAAAGTCTACTTTGATTGATTCAATAAAAGTACGATGAATACACTAAAAGAACTACATTATATTCTTGTTTATACGGTATATTTTTAATATTTTTATCATCGCCTAACTATATCTCGTATCATCGATATCTTGTTTTTATTAGACTGCATTTCTTTTTCGCATATTATAAAAAATATATAAAAATGTCAAGAGTCAGCTGGCAAGGGTTTTATACTACATACACGTGTACATGTAAACTATTATTTCTTAATACATTTGCTAGCAAAAAGAAATGTCAGAGATCATGTTAACATTTGAATAGAAATAATATAATTAGACACATATACACATATACACACATATACACACACGCAGACATTGTGCAGAATTTTTGTAAAATTAGTCTTTTTAAAATACAAAAAGACTTTTTTTAGACTTTTTACAAAATGCTGAATTTTTATATCGATATTTTATAAAAACCGATAATTTATAAAAAATGTAGGTTTTTTGTAAAACGATTGAATTACAAAGAATTTGCTCTCTCTCTCTCTCTCTCTCTCTCTCTCTCTCTCTCTCTATAATATATAGAGCTATCGTTATTTTATATAATAATTTGGAGATACAATTAAATAATATTATTAATAATCTTTTATTATTTTTATTATTTTATTATTATTTTTTTATTTTATAAATTACACTTTTATATATTTGTATTATTATTTTATTATTGTTTTATTATTGTTCACTATCTTTTAAATTCTCCTCCCAGGTATTAGGATCGTTATAAAGATTTTAGAACTTTGTGGTGTAAAATCATTACATGACGAAACGAGGCGTACTTTAATCGCTCTACTTAAATTCTTGGTAAAAAACTCGTTTCTTGTATCGCGAAAATGCTCGTGTCTTGTACTGCCTGCGCTATTGTTCTTGCGATTGTGAGAGCATACTCTCTTGACGTGCAGGTGCAAGTGCTGTCATTTAAGAAAACTGTACTTTGTTTTACAGTCACTACATGCGACAGATCCTTGAAGCGTTGCGTTACTGCCATGAGAACGACATTATTCATCGTGACCTGAAGCCGCAATGCGCCCTTCTAGCTGGCAAGGAAAATTCTGCTCCGGTGAAGCTGCGCGGCTTCGGCGTTGCCGTGCAACTCCCAACCTCGCAGTCCAATGGCGTTGGTACGTTCATGTCTTCTTCTAATTCATTTATGCTTTTTTTCGCGATTTATTTTATATAGCATTTTACGTGATAGACATTCACTTACAATTAGAGAATACCGCACAGCGTCAGCTCTGAGATGGTCGACCTCGCTATTAATATTCTTTCAACTCGGCAGTTCTACATATATACAATCATAAAAATAACTTTATACGGCTACATTGGGTGACGTTAAACCAATAACTATTAAATGTATATATGGTATATATATATATTTATAAATTTTAATCAAGTTAAAATATCCGAAAAAATTAGAAAATTTGTTTATAGAAACAAAATTCTAATGCTGAAAATTAATTTTGAACAAATTATAATTTAATAGCAAATGTGAACAAGATGCTATTACAACACAATTTTACTATAAACCTCTAGTATTATAAATTTAAATTAATAACAATTTTTTATCTTCTTAATCTTTATTTTTTTGATCTGTATATTAATTATCGCACTTCAATCAGACTGAAAAAGTTTGAAAATCGGTTTTATTTCTCTTCTATTTCTAGACAAATACTTATCAGATCTGTTTCTTAGATTAATGGTTCTGCGAATGTTTGAAATTGAATATTTGCTGTATGAATTATATATATATATATATATATATATATATATATATAGAGAGAGAGAGAGAGAGAGAGAGAGAGAGAGAGAAATCTAAAAATGTGCTTATTATTGTTATTAACTAAGAAAAATTAATCATTTATTTTTTTTAAATTAAGTATAGTTGATTCTCTGCTTATCCATTTTCAAAAAATCTATTGATTTTTTTGAAATACTTGATCGACAAATAAAGGTTTTGATGAATGATTTAAGATTCAAGAATCTTCAATATTTTACGTAAGACATTGAATGAGGTGTATCGATTAAATCGTGGTAACAAAAACATTACTTAAACTGAAGTAGATAATTGTGAAAGTGTAAAAGAGAGAGTTTATTCAAAAGGCTATGCAAATTCTTGAACCACTTCGCATCACCTTCTATTCTGATATAGTTCACAAGAGCTGACGTCGTGCTGCTTTTAGCGCGACAGCATTAAGATTACTAAATTTTTCATAATATTTTTAAGTGGAGTCGGCGCTAGGAGACGCGAAAATAGGACAAGAGCAATATTATTATGAACGATACAAAAAAAAAATACAAAGTATATGTCATTTTTCCCGTGATTAATAATTTTCATAAACAGGAATATAATAGCTTTTGTACTGTTATCAGTACACAGTTTATAACAGAGAAAGATGTTATTTGAAGGAAGAATCTATAAATAACGCAAGTACATTTAAATTTTAGTTATGTTGTGGTATTTTATACGAGAAAATAGATAGATTGAAAGAAAAGGTTTAGCCAAAATTTATTGTAAACTGACGCCGACACCATTTTTACGTTCAACAAGATATGCTAACATTAAATATATACTTTTAAGTGTTATATACGCTTAATTCTGACTGTATTTGAGAGGTACTATTCAATGCGCATATGCCTATTGTTAAGGCTATTTGCTGCTAAATAAGCATCAAATAAGACATATATAACATATATGTTTTTATTAGAGATTATATGTTAATTTCACTTTAATTACTTCATTACTTTTAAAGCAATTATTATTAAATAAGTTGTTTATTTGCAAAGATAGGCCAAATTTTGGGTATTAAATTATTTATCGACTATGAATGTGAAATTATATTTAGGATTATTTGTGATTAAACATTTAACCAATTATATACATCACGTACTTAATGATTTATTAACGCAGAAATTTGTCTTTAAAAATAATTTATTTAATTGCGCAAACGGCAAAATGATAGATGAATATTCTTAATTCAACTTAAAACATTATATATGAAATACATATTTGTGTATACAATTTGGATATAATAATTGAATACACATACTTTGTAAATATGTACATCACGTATATATGTACGTTTAATTTATTCTCGTAACGACGTGAAGCTTTTACATTTATTTTTGTGAAATTTCATGAACTATAAAAGAAATTGAGTCTTTTATTGCAGACACAATATAAATAAATTTGTGTATGTATTGTGTTGTGTGTGCCAACATACTTTAAACAATAGTTTATTGATACATAGTTTTAATTTTATTTTTCACGCAAAATAGAATACATATTTTGTAAAATATATTTCGTTCTATTTTCAATTGATTGCGTGTCGCTATATATTTGAAGAAATTAATTTTAAACTTTTGTTGGCATTTAGCTGGATTTATTATGACAACTGACAGTTCAATGAATGTCATTTAGTTGCACGGTCTTCTTTTCATATATGACACTAAAAGAAGTGAGCTATAAAATATTCAGTGACAAGAAGCGACTGAGCACGTCTTTAGGGATACAGAAATTATTGCCAAGGGTGCCATGTATACCGACGCGCGCGTTTGTAAATAAAAGTGATTAAGTTCTCACATAATAAATTATGCCGCGTCCCCTGAGAAAATGTTTTCCTACGTATTATCACTATCGATAGAGATATAATAATCTTTACAATACCAGAACGCTAATAATGTTAAACGAATAAGGGCGAAAACTCTACGAAAAGCGCATTGAATATTGCCTCTTCAGAATTTGTAATTCAAATTTCTATTTTTTTTTAATTTCTTTTTCCTCTTTTTTTTATCGACGATACAATGTTCCTGGCTCTCATCAAGCGTCACTTCAAAGACATTCGTTGTTTTTATATCGTTCTTTTTTTTTTTTTTGAATGCCCTACTCTGCGATTATTGGCTGGCTTGGTCGATGATTGGAAAATCACATTCAAAAAATTTCTCGATGTTCGATGTGCAGAATGCAACGGCTTTTATCGGATTTCTTCCCTATGACAATCGTGATGCTCTCTTTTTTGATCAGCCGCAATCGATTGATGTCATCTATGCATTTTTTTTATAATCTTTCACTGCTTCAATATCGCATGGTTCCACAATAAGTAGATGCTCTTATCATTAGCGGCACTCGTAGATACTATTTTATAGATCGCAATACTATTTTTATATCTTGGACTAATTTCAAATTTTCTTTCCGTGAGCAGCGCAATCACATTATTAGTATGCATTTTTAAGCGATTTATCTCTCACTTATAGCCATGCGATATTAAAGCGACTTTAGTTTTAAAGCAAATTTCTTTTTCTATATTATATAATTACGTCATTTGTTAATAATATTAGAACGTAATATTAATAATTATATATGTTATTGATATTAGAACAACAATAGCATCGCGTTAAACTCCATCGCCGTTAAGAGCTGTTGATAGAACGCACGCATTATCGGTCGACCTCCCACTAAATAAAATTTCTATTTTTATTTGATTTGTTTTATGTGGTTAATATTTAATGGAGGGTAAGACGATAAAAATGTGTTTAACAATAGCATACGTTATCAAAAGTTGTACATTTAGAATACATAGATACATAGTAGAATAATACAATGAATGAATGAATGAATGAATAATAATGATAGGATTATGATATTCTCACTCGTATTAAGTAAACTTTTTAATTATATCGGGATGTTGCCATGAAAAAATATGATAATAATTGCGAATTTAGTAACTTTAAATGTATATACTTTTATACGTCAAAACTAGAAAGTTTCCGTCACTTCGTAGTAAAATATAAAAATATGATAAGAACTTTTACTCGCTGCAGTTAAGTTGATATGGTTTAATTTGCCTTCTTGTTCTGCTAAGACATTATATTATTATGCTCAATCAGATTTTAATCTTTTTTATCTTCACAAGTATTATGCTCTGCTTCTCTCAGTTCGAAATTTAGCATTCTGAAAGTAGTTTGACGTTGTTTTAAATATAGACCAGACATCGACTTTAAACCGTAGTGTAAATTGGGACTTGCAACTTTTTACATATGAACTTCGCAGATGAATCAGCTCTTTTGCTGCCGAGATTATGAATTACTTTTAAATAAAAAATTTTCGATTAGATACGTATAACACACATAGTTTCTTTTAATGTTTATTTCTCGGGAAGCTAATATTTCCTGATTCTTTATGTCCGTAAGATATCAGTCAAACACTTGACATTCCTTTCCTAGAGAATGACAAGAAAATGAGTATCAATGAGTTTTCCCTTTTAAACACGGTCTTATATAAGACCGTGCTTTTAAATATTTCCCTGCGGATTGAATTAGGCCATTAGGTAGTAAAAAACAGGATAGCACGTCGTCTGATTACACACTGATAACTTGAAATTTGGTTTGAATGAATACAGCATGTTACACGACCGAGTATCGACAGTGTCTGAGCCCAAAGGGGCAGCTCTACTTGAAGGCCGACAGCGAGGGTAAGCCTGATCTAACCTTTAATTATTACTTCCGCAGGAGCCTTGTCACCTCACGCCATATATATATCACACATACACACTTACCGTATCCACAAATATTATATTATGCTACACATTTTAATCTATTCCTGTACTTATATATCACTACCACATCACTATATTCTAGAGAAGCTGCCACTGCTTGCTTGCTCGCTTTACGCGTTTTACTTCGACTTGGCTAACTCATATATATATATATATATATATATATATATATATATATATATATATATATGATTTGGCTAATATATTAATATTTACATTTATATAAATTTTTTCGGAAATGGTTTCTGTCTGGTTTATAAATTTATTAAAGAATGTCACTCTCGCGAACTATATGTAATATTTATTATTATCATCGATATTCGCTTAGAAATGATTCTTCAGCAATATATATCTGAAAGCGGGATTATAATTACGATTTCATATACATATCTCTCATTGTCAGTTAATGATTTGTTTACGCTTAAGAACAGTAATATCTATATAAATATTATCAATTTCATTCTTAATTATTATTATTGGAAACTCATTCTGTTTATATTTTCCTATGTTAGGATCGTAGTAAAATCTCGTTTTCGTGAAAATGCGGGCGATTAACTGATAATTTATGAAATATAATTAAAATAATAATTTGAAAAAATTATATTTTATTTAATGTGAGATTATACGAATACAGATTAAAGCAAGCTAATTCGACAGACTTTATATCCTAATAGGATTATACGGAGAGATTATATTCTATCTACCGTACGAGATATATACAAATAAACTCATACAGACACATCTGGAAGGTATGCCACAAGCTCAACATCTTACATACCAATAGACGCACACATACTACTAGAGAATCGAGAGTCAATCAATAAGTGAGCCGGTCGATCCCTTGCACTTTGATCCACCTGAATTTAATTCTTTGATAAAAGCAACAAACCATCCAACAGTCACAGGTCTGTCTTCCTCTACGAATAACGGCGTTGACGATAAAGAGCATTTTATCGTCCGTGAAAATAAGTCGTGCATGGCGCGAAATTATCGTGACGATAACAATCCTTCTCCTTTCTCTCTGTGTTCTTTCGATAGGCCTGATCTCCCCGAGCTGCAATTTTCCTTTTGAGGACCTGACCGACGCCGAGGATTCGCTAGTGAGCGACACGGAGGACAATATCGGTATCCATATGTCTGACACATCTACATAACATCCACATAACTTATGATTTACCACAATCGGGGGTAGAAACAAGGAAGTATCGCATCTTCTTAAAAGGACTTATCTTTCTTAACGCGTCCTTGAATAGTGCCCGGTTTCTTATATAACTCATAAAATACTATTGAGAGCTGTTTCCATCAACGACAAGGCCAGACACGTACAGGGTGTTCCATATAACTTGCCTTGCTCATGTATTTTGTAAAATTGAGGATAAGAGAAATATTATAGTATATAAAAGCGTTTCGATCAAAAAAATCAAGAATATCATACGTTAAAATATATATTTTATAAAATCTGACTCGTGTTTTTATCCGTAACATTTTCTTTTTTATTATCATTAACAATACCGATGGAATTATTTTATGTGGAGTATCCTGTATATAGGAAAGAAAAAATTTATATAGACACTTGGTAAGTCCGAGTCTGGCAAAACACAACGATAGTATATCTCGGGGATATGAGCGGGATATGACATTGAGTTCATTTTCGCAAACATACGAATGCGTAGCATTCTGTGATTATCGAGCGATCGATCAGTCTCGTTTCGGGGTTACTCTCACTTGAGGCATAGACGACATTCTACCCCCCACGTGTGGTATGGTTATGTTAGTTTGAGAACGTCTAGTGTCTGTATAGACACTCGACCTACGTGCGATAGCGTATTCCTATGATATCGTTGTGCAGATCGCGTAGTAACAGATATTCGTTGTGCCATCAAGAGGAAGCAAGTGAGAAAGCGACTTGTTCCTCTTTTCTCTATTCCCACCCCTTCCGTTGTCCGCGTGTCTGATTTTGTAACGCGCGAATGAGACAAAAGCTCTGCTTCATTATTGTAGGATTGGGATAAATTACTGACAGAATTGAAGGGTTTGTTACGAGATTCGTTGTTACATTATTTTATTTCATCGACACTGAACGAAAAACTGGCTTGTACGCCTTGATGTGTGGAGTATCACCTTTTTGATTTATCAGATTTTTAATAAAAGATATTTAAAAAAGTTTGATCGAAGATTTATTTCAGTATTTTCGGTCTCTCTGGGTTCACTAAATATTAATGATCGCTCTATCCGGATCAAATCAATTTCTAATAAAGAGTTTCAAGTTAACAGTGTTTTCAAAAGAAAGGAAAAAATAAAATATTGAGAACGTACAAAATGAACACGGACATATTATTCGCAATAAAATTTGAACAATAATTTTTTAAATCAAATTTTCTTTGTGTCTAGTTCATTCATAATGCATTCAAATTAAATCAAATTGATTGTAGTTACAATGTGACAATACATTTTAAATAGTGTCTTGCTTATTTTAAATAACATATACATCAATATGTATGCATTTAATATAGAGAATATATAAAATTTTTAACAGAAAAAATAGAATGTGTTCTAAAAAAACGGTAAATAGTAAAAACAACGAAATATAAAAATTTGAGAGTTAGCTTTAATTTTATTTGATATAATATACATAAATAAATTACATGATTCACTATATGAATATAGCAACATTCAAAATTTATACTAACAATAAGATTTGTATAATAATTATTTATTAATGTTATAATCAATAAAATATTAATATTATACTCAATAAAAATACTATATAATATATTATAACTATGAATCTATTATTTGCATAATACAATATGTAGGCATTATCAAAAATAATAAACAGTTATCGTTTCCGAGCGGAAGTTTCTGTTATTTTAATTTCGACATAATTTTCGTATTTATTTATATGTAATAATTATATTCTTTTGGTTACACGTAATAAACCCTTCAAATCGGTTTACCTTTATTTGAGTCTGGTTACGTGGACTAATTGCCCGCATAATTTGGGCCTGCCTATGTCGTTATTGTTCGTAGCGGTAGACTAGCCTGTGTATCTGTGTGTGTGTCTGTCTATTTGTATGTTGCTTTGTGTTTGTCTTTCATCACTTATCGATGACAAATTGAAACTAGTCGTCGCATCAGAGAGAAGACTATTTTGTTGCGAATATCTGTGAAATGTATTTACAACGAGAAAGACAAACGCGATAGAATCCAAACATATTATAGCATTGTCATTGAACACATCGCGTGTTAAAATGAAATCAGGATATTCAGAAATATGTGCAAATTTTAATTGTTATAAAAATTGCTTATTGCGCGCAATTACTTGCGTTTATTAAAAAAAATATTATATAAAAATGAATTAATTCCACGTAACGATTACGATACAACGTTTTATATGATTTTAAATAAATATTTTATGGAATCATTCTTTGCACGACAAGCAAATTATTGATATGACAAAAATGTCATATTTATTTCTTAGTACGAGTTATGAATAGCACTGTCTTAACGATCTCTTTTTTCATGAAACTCGATAATCTGGAGTGACAAGTGTGCAATATTACAGCATATTTATCACGTGCCTAATGAAATAAGATATTCAGTTCGCAACGTTGCGCAAAAATATAATCTTTGTTCTTTTAATTAAAGACAAAGTTCAATGATATTAATACTAATTCAGTAATATCAAATCAGAGTGACATTGTATTATTTTAGGTATGATTTGATTCTGAATTTTATCTACTAAAAAACGGTATAGCTATAATGACATAAGTAATAAAATATAATATATATATATAATTTAACTTTTAATCTCTCTATATATCTACAGATTAACTTAGGAATGGATTGAGAAACTTTGCGAATATACATATATAGAGTATGCAAAAATAAGTTGATATTTTGGGATCAAATAATAATGAGAATCTAATTTTTTTTATATTATTTTCAACATTAGATATCTGCCAATTAAAAAAATTTAACAAATGTTTGTATATTAAAATTAAAATTAAGAATAAGCTTAAATAATTTATATATATATTTTTTAAGTACAATTTTTTTTAAACTCAAACTTTTTTTGAAAAATTGTGAATATTTGTAATTTTGTTTGGATATTTTTATTTGTGAAAAATAATCTGCTTCAAAATATTATCAGATAATTTTAAAATGTTCTGTATAAACATTATATTAAAGCAAGTAAATTGGCTTTACAAAAATTTGTGCAATTTGTTTATTTATTGAAAAATAAGATGTTGGGTGTACTCCTAAACTTACTTTTTACTGAAAATTAGGATTAAATTTATGATTATTTTATTGTATTGCAAGTTACGGTAATAAATTCGAAAAAATATATTAAAAATAAAGAAAATATAACTTGAGAGAAATAGCTTGGAAGAAATTATACAATATTATCAATTATTACATTGGCGGAAACGAGTTGTTAATATGAAAAATTTGAATTTTTTTCTTTAAAAAAATAAATAAAATAAAATATTACTTTTAATTTCTATTTTTATGTGTATTATTACAACATTTGTGCAATTAATATTTTCAATTCAACACCTTTTTTCAATAAATAAATTGCGCGTATGTTCATATATAATATATGTTTTTACTCAAAATAAACTTTCCCACATATGGCAGAAATTTCCCAGGCCACTCGTGCATCATTCTACACATATAAAATATACTTGGTGCATAAAATGCATACCGTGTTATTAACTCGTCGCCTTGTTTGTGTGACTAATTACTTTCGTTATAAAATGAGTAACTAAAATCACGCGACAACAAGCGATAGCAAAGCGGCAAAAGCACTTTAAAATATTTTTATTAATAATTATATTTTTTATTAACCAATTAATTTTATAAAATATAAAACTTATTAATTGAATTTATATTCTGATATCGTGCATGCTTGCTGTGAAAATCGCATGAAAACTTTAATTTCTAAATGTATATGTAGTTTGGCACTGTCATGGCACTGTTATAGTTTGATATTAGATATTTTTCAGGTTTTTGTTTCTGTGTAAATATTAAAATTGTTTTTATTTATTGTGTTCTCTTTAAATAAATAACTACATCAGTTTTTCTTTGCATCCCAGCACCATTTATATCATTTGTTGATTCAAATAATGCTGTGTGACGTGTTTTACCTTTTTATATATTATGTTATATAGGGATAAGACTATATATTTTTTTCTATTATATATTAAATACATATCTATATTTTAAATTATTTATTTCACTAAATGTGTATATGTATATATATACATACATACATATATATATATACATATATAAAAGAATTAATGAGAATAAGAGACGGCGACAATGTCATAAACACAACAATGCTGTATTTCATAAAATTAGTTTTCTTTTTAATTAATATATATAATTATTATCTCAGTTATTTCTTATAATTCTTTATACTGCACAATTATTGCAAGAATGAAATCATTATCGTGAGAAATAAGAAACATAGATTTTATTGTATATTGTGATGTTTCTTAATTAATTCATACTTTTTATATCTTACAAAATAGAGAAACATGATAAAAATATATTTTTGTTTATAATAATATAGAATTTAATTATTTTTGTTTATAATAATATAGAATTTATTCAAAATATATACAAATACATACAAATAGAAATAAATATTTATTAGCACAATATTCTTTATTTATAAATTATATATAAATGAAAAGATTTAGATATAGAGCTAAAGAATATATTTTATAGATATATAGGATATAGTTATATCTATATACATAGGAATAGATTTTATAGAGTATAGCTGAACATATATATGAAATGTACAAAGAGATATTTAAAATCTTTTACATATTGTTTATTATTATCTATATTATCTATATTATATGTATATTTTACTATTTTTCAGAGAAAGTAAACCATGTTTTATATACGACAACTATTCATATAATTATGTACCATAGTATATTTTTTATATATAAAAAATTATACGATAATTTGATAATAATTTTTCTAGCGTTTAACGATGTATTCGCGATCGCAATTATGTCGTCTTTGCTTTACAGCCTTAATCATCTCATATTTTCCCATGTACACTTTCCAACGTGCAGTGACCTACATTTCCTCTCTCGTGCCGCTTTCTGTGTCATTTACTGATTCTTAATAAATATAGGTTGTTGAAAGTAAGCAAGTTAGCACGTTGGTTATCGTCCGCAAACGACGTTTGTGCCTATTTCTTACAAAGGATCGGCATTTGTGACAAGTGTATTTGTTTTCGAGGAATGCAGTAGCCTTTGCGTCTGACACGTTTCGTTCCTTATCATTAATTACACTTGATACGTCCAGTCGATCCGATTATAAATAAACGAATAATAAACGAAAACGTACTTTCTGAATCTTCTCGCAACGTGGCGAGTGGTCGATTTGGACGAGAGAGAAAGCTGTCGATTATTGGTTTTATAAGCGCATATGACCGTGAAATAAAGGAAAAATTAAACGCAAATGTTTCATTCGACTAAATTTGTTTGTATTTAACGCAAGCGCGATTCCGTTTTTTTTTTTTACGTTAACGATCGACTGCGAAGTTTCCGAGCAATCACGCCTCGCTTCCATTCTGCTGGTCGCATCTTAATAATTTTATCTACTTTCGCTCACGATGCTCTTGGTCGCGCAGGTCGTGTCGGATGTCCGCATTTCATGGCGCCGGAAGTGATTCAACGGCGACAATATGGGAAACCCGGTGATGTCTGGTCGGCCGGAGTAATGCTCCACGTTCTACTAACTGGTACACTTCCGTTTGTCGGATCTCGGGACAGGCTGCGAGAAGCGATCTGCCGAGGGCGGGTACAGGTAATGATCGTACGATCGCTCCTAACGCTGCTAATCCGGATGAAAAACGAGCGGTGCAAAAATTTTAATAACGCTTGCCTCGTGATTTCGAATCGCCTCGTAGCATTCAGAGAGCGGGATTCTCTGCGGCAAGTAATTCCGATTTAATTGAATTTGCAGATGGAGACAGCACTCTGGGATCCCATCAGCGAGCCGGCGAAAGACCTTATACAGAGAATGCTCACGACCGACGTAAATCATAGGATCACCATCCAGGAAGTTCTCAACCACAAGTGGCTTAGAGTAAGTAAAACGATAGACGCGCGGATTTCGTGGTTCCTGTATTTGCGGGATATGATGGAGCACAGAGGAGCAATATCAGGCTTGTGTGTATGAATATGTGTACGTGTAGATGTGTGTGATCTGTATAATGTCGTTCGAGCGCGGGCGTTTGGTGACGATCAGTATTCTACGTCACACCGCGCAACTCCTGATGGGGATAATCGATGTAGCGGCTTCCGGTTGATCGCCGATGATAGTACATTGGGTTTTATTTTATAATTATGCGGTATATATATATCGTATATATGTACACATGGCCTCATTCCCCGTTGTTATTATATCCGATGAATGTGCGTGCGCACGCGCACACTGATATGGTGCGAGATTATACCTGTATGGTGCAACAGTTAGCCAGTGACCTAAGGTAACAACACTCGCGGAGTCACCCCCATATACTTCTTCGATGCAACACACGTGCAACTGGGCTATCGATCGTTATAGTATAGGAGCAAAGCACCGACGATTAATGAAAATAACTGTAGTAAAGTATATACCTTGCGCTCTGTGTGCATTGCTTAGAGCTTTTTTACGTGGCTGTACGTTCATCGAACCCTCGAGGACTTTGTGGAAGCAAATATAATCGATCTTTCTTTTCTCATTATAGCGGAATAATACGATTGTATGAAGGAAAATATTTAAATTGTACATTAATCGTTTGCTTCGATAATGCTGGTATTTTTCCTTTAGCTTTTTTTTACAATTCTATTTATTTTGATGTTAAACTTCTGAACGACGTTTGTAAAATTTTAGTAACAAATTATTTATTTTAGAAGCAACTATTTGCAACCGGCGATTGCCTATAATAATTTTATTATTTATAGATGATTTTAATTAAAAATATAATTTTTAAAGTATATAAAATAAACTTTGCAAACGTCTCTCGCTGTATCTTGTTGTCAATAAAAACTTTGTCGTATTTTTGATAGCGAATGAACGGATACTAATTTTCAGGATCGTGATAAGGGTGCAGCTCGTGCACACCTAGCTGACACTATAGACGAACTTAAGAAATTTAATGCGAGGCGAAAATTGAGCAATGCTGTAAAAGCGGCTATCTCCTCGTCGAAATGGCATGCTCCATATTCAGAAACTAATGGTGACAATTTCTTCGATGTCGGCGAAGACGAGATGACAATTACAGGTGTGTTGAAGATTTCACAATTTAATTTCTAATATGTACAAATATGTGACACAAAACGCAATACAAAATCTTATTTTTTGTATAGATGTTTACTTTATAAAACAGACTAATATAAAAGATTTCATAAAAATTTTAATAAATAATAAAAATCTTAATTACTAGAGAAAAATATGAAAAATAAATAAATCTTGTTCAATTGAAATTTTATTAATTGTAAAATCGAATTCTACCTTTTCATAATTTACATTCTATATATGCTTAATCCTTCGCGATATTTTTACAATAATCAATGCAATGATAACTTGATTTACGTCAATGTTTTGTTCATGTGCTTTGAGTTTACTCAATAATGAGATCAATGATATCGCGTAATTTGGAAACTTCATGATTTCTGCGCAGATTCAGTGATATGTCATACGAGTATTAATTAGATCATCTGTGTATAATAGAGCATTATCAATGTTCTGTCTATTTATAATAGATCTGTCCATTAAAGATCGTGATTCGAACATGAGTCATCAAACGTATTGACATTTCGTAAAATTAATATTTCATACTGTTCTATGTACAGGAGCTGTAGCCGAAATTGTGGATTCCTTGGATGACATTGAAATTCTTGAGGAAAGTGATAGACTGTTGCGAACAGACGTAATCAACGCCGTTGATGACCACCGGCTTCGAACCATTTTAGAGGTATCTTTTGTTGACAATTTGTAATTATATAAAAAACCGTATAAGAAAATATCAGATTATGCTAATTGGGAAACTGAAATAGTAAAACGACTAAAGAATTACAGTACATTTGAATTAAAAAATTCAGATTCTATGGTATTCAAATTTTTCGCAAATTTATCAATCTATTATTATGTGATCTGCTTAATTGTAAAATGAATGTAAATTATTCCATTTTTAATACGAAGAAAAAAAAAGAAGATTTATATATATATATATATATATATATATATTGTAAATATTATATAACAAAATCGATTATTTTATTTTTTTTATTATATTTATTATTTTATTGTACGATTTTTTTACAAGACGATTGCGTTTTAAGCAATTAATAAGATATCTTTGTTTACACACATACATGTGTATATATAGTTTGAAGCTAAAAAAATAGTTTTTCTATCAATAATTATTTTGAAAAACTTTTAGCAGTTTCTTTTCTGATTTGTATAATAATTTATAGCTGAAATGAAAATCGATATATACGAAGAAAAAAAATCAAAGTTTCTTAAACTCGGAAAAAATTTCCTGCTAACACATATTTATTTTGTTTAAAAAATCGTAATAAATTGTAATATTATTTTTTAATAGCACGTTACTTGGAGTAATATTGTTTTGAATATTATAATCGCAACTTCCAATATTGTACATTTAGTAAATTTCACTCTTTTTTCTTACAACTAATTGTAAAACGAATGCTTTGAATACTAGGAAAGATTATCTCTAAATAACTCATAATATTTTAATAAGAACTTTATATTATTACATTAATTATATTATTTATTTGACTTAATTATATATAATTTAATATATAAACGAGAATAATCAATATCATCTATAGACATATGTCTATGGTATCATTTTGTTTATTCAAAAAGAATTCTTTTTCTTCATATAGCTAACTTACAATCGATTATTTTACAATTGCGCGGGCTTTACTTCAGATTTTAAATTGTTTCTGCGTTTATTAAGTTTTACTCATTCTCTCAACAGTAAGAGTTTCTGCAATCGAATGCAGGTAACAAAAAAGAATCCCTTTATTAAGGTAAAATAGTTTTTTATCTAGGGCGAGTGGTAACGATCGCCCTCCCACAGGAATGTTCGCGTTATGTTTGAATTGTTAACCCCTGTTTCAACCCTGCCGTAATCCGGAATCGGTCATTTCGAAAGCTTCCTTTTCGCGCGCCTGAATCCCGCCTCCGCAAAGCTTGAGCTCTTTCACTGCGAGCGGCGCCACCCATTCTCGACTCTCTCTCCTCCGTTGCTACTCCGACAATATTCACCCTTGCGGAATATCCCGCGGGAACGACCTTCACTCCTTTCAAGGAAAAGCACGCAAGCGCTGCCTCCGGATTGGCAAGATGGCCGCCGCGAAGTCTTGATAAACAACATGCCACGCACGATCGCAAGATCGCATAATCGCGACAACTCGCGTGTCGATATAAATTTATTCCTCGGTGGTTCCTGAAGTGTCACGTGGTCGAACGAGCCACGTGTTAGAGCCATGTTACACACGACGCTTGTAGCGCTGTCTAACAGATAGAGATGCATCTCTGTCAGTTAATGTTGATCGGTGACGCCGAGCTAGCCGGCGACCTGTTCGAAATCGCGGGTCTCCTGGTGAGTAAATTATTTCGATTTAGCACAGGAAGAATGTCATAAATTGTCACCTAATCGAAATTTTAAACAAGTGGCCGATGTTAGCATGTCTGCTGTATAATAAAACACGTTTTATTAATCGTTAAAGTTTTATTAATCGTAAACTGTTTTATTGTTTGCAGTTTCAATATTTCAGTTTTGATAACGTTCTTATTATCTTAATTTTCAATTTTATTAATGATAATAGTGTTCTTTATTGTTATATTTATAAATTAAATATATATAACCATGTTTTACAAATACTCTTTTGCATTACCGTTATTGAGGTTAGGGAAAGATTTGGTGTTGCAGAAAAATTTGAATACTTATATAATTTGAATATTTTACTGGCATTTACTAAAATATTATACTTTTCTTAGTATTTTATCTAAGAAAAAAAGGATTTATTTATCAACTTTAGAAAATCTATGAGATTGATTATATTTTTAATAGTATTATATTTAATAATAATACACTCAATTTGCATAAATGTTAAAATTTAAAATAAAAATTACACAAGAAATTGTATTAATGTCAGTATTGTTTGTTTCCAGCTTTATGACAGAATCTCAGGACGTGTACCAACACCGTATCGAGCACCACAAACGGATGCAGTTCAACGCGCTCGCGAAGTTGAGGAGATCCTTCGAGAAGCAGAGCATTCGGCGGTGCGAAATATCGATAGAGCAGATCTTCGAGAACTTCACGAATTATTGGTCCAGCCGCACATGAGGGTAAGTACATTTTATTTTAAAGCCGAGAGCCAGCACAGGCGGAACAGATGATTTATTCTGTTGACTTTAAAGCTAGCTCTCTTTTTAACTTATATCATAAAATGGCGCAGTAATATCTTAGGCGAAGTTTTATACCTGTATTTACACAGGTATACGCATAGATATTTTATGTATGCGTTTCTACTATTAAAAATATCGCCTAAAACTGATGAAAAAGTAGAACACACTACTGATATGTAGGTATTATATACTACATCATCCTCTTACGCAAATTCTTTCATCGACGAATTCTTGCTTGAGATATTTTTTTATAAATGACAAAAATTGACAGTTTGACATTATACTGCAAATGTTTCAAGTAGTTTTTATTAGCTAATTGATTTTAACTTGCGAATCGTGTCGCGTTTATAATTACTGCAAGCATAAACATTGAGCAGACTTGATTCATTTAAATTCCATATTGATAATAATTTTTCAACTTACATAAATGAATTCAATTAAGAAAATTAGAGATTATTTGATTAATTGATGATTAATTATTTGAGTTGTATAAAATGATTTCTTAATAATAATAATTGATAAAATTTAATGTTGAGAAGAAAGCTATATAAAATAAAAGATTTGTAAATGTGATTGATATTCTTCATAAATTTTATATATACGCAGAATTTATTTCTTGCGTGACAAAAAACTATTAAGGGGAATGAAGTTTACTTGCATTGGGAAAATAATTAAAAATTATTTATTTTATCATAGTTACATATATATTTTATATGATTATATACATACATCAGTATTATTAGAAGTTAACTTTTAACAATTACATTTAAAATTATTTCGAATGATTTTGTTTAAAAAATTAAGGAACTAATTTCTCAATTTACTGTCATATTTATACATATGCAGTGATAATTTTCTGCTATATATGTATACGTTAATTTGCATATATTACAAGGCATATTCTCTGATAATAGCAACAAGAAATTGATTGTGAGAGAAGTAGCTTTTGTGAAATCCGTAAGAAAATTGATATTTGCATTGAATGATTTGTGTGGCGTCTCTTTTGCGAAACTATTCCAATCTATATATTCTGAAAATCGTTCAATCGTGCCGTTGCATCACTGTTGGTCCTTACAGCGACGATCACTAACAAATTTATCGCGGTGTTTGACATTACCGTAGGATATACCGTAAATGGGGCGCGGAAATGTAGGTCGATCGTTAAAATTCTCAGTTAAAAATCCCGTAGCTGCAACGCGGCAGAGGAAGCAGAAGGAAAAAGTTATAGCAGGAAAAAGATAAATGTAGATGAGAGAAACGCGGAGAGAGACAAGAGAGATAGATGGAAAACACGGGACAAGCGATTTAATCGGACCATAGCATATTCTGACAAGCTATCTCGTTACTAGGCGCCTTATTAATCCGGTCTTCATCCTTGAAGCGCGACACTCGTTATTTATTCGTATCTCTTCCTTCGTCTTCGTCGTCTTCGTCGTGTTTCTGTCTGGTCCTATTTTAGATCGGCGTCTCTCGAGAAATTGAGAACTTGGTTATACTTTTTTACGAGATATTTGGCACTTTGCTCCGGATATGGCCAAAATCGATGTGGCGTCCTACTTTGATTAGCGAAATAAGTGGAACGGGCAAAAATAAAAGAGTGTCTGGCACGAGATACATTTAATTTGATAGAGCTGCTGCTTTTGTTTCTTTCATAGAAAACATTATATCTCTAGCACTGAAAACAATATTTTATTTTTAATATTTTGCTTGCTTTCACTGAAATAAACATTTACAGTTATTTACATTAACAGAGTTATTTACTCTAGGTTTTCTAAGAGATCGGTAAGATTATATTTGTTTGAAGTATATGCTCAAGTATATACTAGAAACTTCTCATTTAATATATTAATTAACGCATTACACATTATAAGAAATAAAAAATAACTTTTTTTCGTATATAAGAAAATTGAATAATGAAAATACAGTGTGCATCTTTGCAGCAACCTGTTATAATCACCGTTTATATTGAACATTATATTTAATGAAATTATTGTCTGTTATTATTACATGTTCATTTTGTATATTTTCCTTGCAATTCTCACGCTTCGAATTTTCTGTGGATATTTCTTTTGGTGAAGAATATAAAATTCCGCAGTCATAATAAAGA